>NC_092343.1:395235070-395880903 GCF_046630445.1 Rutidosis leptorrhynchoides
TTGTCTCTTGAGAGATAATGTCAACGGCATGAAGATGAGGATCTTGAAGTTGTCGTCGAGGAAGCGTCTACATCGGTTATCCTTGCAATGTGGAAGCATGGTTACCTTCTTCTTTCCAAAAGGTGGAGATTTGTTGGTTTATTTTGGCTAGTAGAAGATATGTTTATCCCACATTGGTGGGAGGAAGATGTGAGGGGTGAGTGACTTGGTTATATAAGAGGGGCTAAGTCTTCATTCCAAATCGCACCAATCAATACACTTTAAGTATTTGATTATTTTTTTCTTTCTTACCTTTGTTTGAGAGTTGTATTAGTTAAATATTTTGGAGAGTGTAGTTGGCTTAAGAGAGTCGTCTATATCATTGTAACAATTTGTGATATAGTGTATTTTCTCTCTTTGGGGGCCGGTGGTTTTTCTCCTGTTTTGGAGTTTCCACGTTAAATCTTGTGTTGTGTATTGTTCTTATTTCTTTACTATTATTGTTGGGCTGGGTGGTGGGAATTAGTGAGACCGTAATTTTCCAACATTGCACGCCGCAAAATCCGTTTGTGTAGATAAAAGAACAAAAAAAGAAAATACTGCGCGGATGAAACAAATATGGAAGTGAACCTACGCTGATTTATGATTTGTAATTCAAACACAGTATACTTTACAAACCATTAGCCCATCCCTTAACTTCAGTAAACATCTCTTAAAATACAAGTATAAATAATTGCCCTTCTAATAATCCGCCACTTAATAATAAATAATTGCCCTTCTAATAATACGCCACTCAATGGCGAGTTTACTTAGGAACCCGTGGGGTCCCGGGACCCCGCTAGTTACGAAATATTTTCTACAAACCATCATTAAAAAAAATTACATGACACCACTAAATATAATTGTAGCACCCCATATATTTTTCAAGTTTAATATTTTATGGTATGAGCCACTAACAATACTTAAAATATAGTCCACTTACAATTTTATAATATGAACCACTACTAAATATGGAGTATATAAATATATATAAAGAAAAAGTGAAAACTTTTTGTTTTTGTTTTCTCATACCGGGTAACACTAACACACCCTTTACACTTTTGTTCAACACTACAATACCTAATTACGTTTTTGCTCTTCAATTTTAGATAAATTTGGAACTACAATTTCAATTAATCATTCATGTATATGATATGGTTCATTCTTCCTATTTTTATTCTAATTTTGCAACTCTCAATTCTTACATGTAACTTATTCTTTTAAATATGTTTTGTGGATTATTATTCGTTATTTTTTTTATGGTGTTTGTAATGACTCGATCCAATCTGACCCGACTTGACACATTCAAATTTTCATTTAACTTTATATTTAGTAGATTGCATATATGATATTTTTGTATTAATGATATGCTTTTGTTTGATGGTGTTTGTAATGAAACGATCTAATCCAATCTGACCCGACCCGACACATTCAATTTTCATTTAAGTAAGTTATCGGAAAGAAAAAAAATTAGGACCCCATTGTGTTACAATCCTAGAATCGCCACTGACGCCACTTAATGATCCGTCACATCTTTCAACGGATACATGAATGAACGTGCCATCAATATATAGTGCCGATGACACCAACAAGCCATTAAGGAATGGCTCAATATTTTCCTTAAATAGCAATCATACTGGTATGTTTATCTATATATATAAGTATGAGGAATATTCATTTGAATTCATAAATTAAGTTGAGATTCAAGGGACCAATGAGAGCGTGACATGTGGCACGAAAATCACACGTGATTAAAAAAAATTAAAAAAAATTTTTTTCGAATTTTTTTTTTAAATTTCGAATTTTTTTTTTCGAATTTTTCTTTACAATCACATGTGATTTACCTGCACAATCACATGTGATTGAATTATACAATCACATGTGATTGGATTTGACATGCATAATCACATGTGATTGGGTTTACAATCACATGTGATTGACATGCAGAATCACATGTGATTGTAGAAAAAATTTAGAAAAAAAATTTTGGGAAAAAAAATTTTCGAAATAAAAAAAAATTTTGAAAATTTTTTTTCGAAATTTTTGTTTTTGGGAAATTTTTTATTTTTTTTCAATCACATGTGATTTTCGCGCAACATGTTGCGCTCTCATTGGTCCCTTGGTTTTCAAGCAAATTAATGGATGCAAGTGATTACAACTCATAGAACTATATATAGAATATAGAACATTAGAACGTAATGAAAAAAAAAAAGAAAAAAAGTAAATAGACGTAAGTATACTAATGCTCACCAAACATGACTGTTATGTCCTACTCCTTAAAAATAGTACGACTCAAATTAGTTTAATTGAGTTTCAATTTCCAAATTGAATGTCTAAAATCCAGTTTCACTTTTGTAAATAAATAAAAAAAGTAATCTAATTTTATGCAATTTAATTCAATCTACATCTATCTATCTAGACTTCTACACTTCTACATCTATCTACATCTACATCTACATCTACATCTACATCTACATCTACACAATACATTAAAAGAAAAGCTTAATTGAGATATTCAACTAATTTTCTTTTCTTTTAACTACAACCATTGGATTAAGAAAAAGACATTCCCTACCCTCATTATCTAACCATCCATTCCTATCATTGAGCAATAAGTCAAATTTAGCCTATAAACTTTCAATTTTACCCTTTACGGGAGAAAAACATCAGATTTGGAGAGGGTTCCCGATAATAAAATACAATTACCACATTCATACAACTATGAAACCTACATTCAACGAAACACACTTAGGCTTTGTTCCAGAGTTATTTAGTAAAAGAAATGAAATGAAGTGAAAGTTTAGAAGAAACTGTAGAAGAGAAAACTAGACATAATAATCACTCGACTTCCTTTCCTTCCATCTCATTTCCTTCCCCTTCAAATTTAAAATAAGACTCTGTCCGTAACAAAGCCTTACTGAATTGGACGCATGAAACGATATTGAAGTATCTTCATTGTATTAATATTAGGGTTCCTGATGTTCTATTAATTAATAGTTCTAATGTAAAGGCTTTTATAATCATATAATGCTACCAATTTAGAATTATCCAATCAAATATGTAGTGACCCGAACTTTTCCATATTTATATATATTAACTGAGATTGATATTTACATGACTAAATGTTTTCAACGTGTTAAGCAATCAAACTTGTTAAGACTTGATTAATTGAAATAGGTTTCATATAGACAATTGACCACCCAAGTTGACCGGTGATTCACGAACGTTAAAACTTGTAAAAAAACTATACGATGACATATATATGGTTATATATATAGTTAACATGATTTTATTAAAAGTAAGTATCTCATTAGGTATTTTAACAATGAGTTATATACATAAAAATGAGACTATTAAATTAAGAAACTCGAAAACGATATATATAACGATTATCGTTATAACAATGTCTTACTAGGTACATATAAATCATATTAAGATATTGATACACTTGGTTAATTATGTTAAATGATAAGTAAATATATCATTAAGTGTATTAACAATGAACTACATATGTAAAAATAAGACTACTAACTTAATGATTTCAAAACGAGACATATATGTAACGATTATCGTTGTAATGACATTTAACTGTATATATATCATACTAAGATATATTATATATCATAATATCATGATAATGTAACAATTTAACATCTCATTTGATATAATAAACAATGGGTTAACAACATTTAACAAGATCGTTAGCCTAAAGGTTTCAAAACAACATTTACATTTAACGACTAACGATGACTTAACGACTCAGTTAAAATGTATATACATGTAATGTTTTAATATGTATTCATACAATTTTAAAAGACTTCAAGACACTTATTAAAATACTTCTACTTAACAAAAATACTTACAATTAAATCCTCGTTCAGTTTCATCAACAATTCTACTCGTATGCACCCGTATTCGTACTCGTACAATACACAGCTTTTAGATGTATGTACTATTGGTATATACACTCCAATGATCAGCTCTTAGCAGTCCATGTGAGTCACCTAACACATGTGGGAACCATCATTTGACAACTAGCATGAAATATCTCATAAAATTACAAAAATATTAGTAATCATTTATGACTTATTTACATGAAAACAAAATTACATACCCTTTATATCTAATCCATATACCAACGACCAAAAACACCTACAAACACTTTAATTCTTCAATTTTCTTCATCTAATTGATCTCTCTCAAGTTCCATCTTCAAGTTCTAAGTGTTCTTCATAAATTCCATAAGTATAGTTTCATAAAAGTCAAGAATACTTCTAAGTTTGCAAGTCTACTTCCAAGCTTTCTAATCCATTCCAAGTAATCATCTAAGATCAAGAAACCTTTGTTATTTATAGTAGGTTATCTTTCTAATTCAAGGTAATATTTATATTCAAACTTTGATTCAATTTCTACAACTATAACAATCTTATTTCGAGTAAAAATCTTACTTGAACTTATTTTCGTGTCATGATTCTGCTTCAAGAACTTTCACGCCATCCAAGGATCCTTTGAAGCTAGATCCATTTTTCTCCTTTCCAGTAGCTTTATCCAGAAAACTTGAGGTAGTAATGATGTTCATAACATCATTCGATTCATACATATAAAGCTATCTTATTCGAAGGTTTAAACTTGTAATCACTAGAACATAGTTTAGTTAATTCTAAACTTGTTCGCAAACAAAAGTTAATCCTTCTAACTTGACTTTTAAAATCAACTAAACACATGTTCTATATCTATATGATATGCTAACTTAATGATTTAAAACCCGAAAACACGATGAACACCATAAAATCGGATATACGCCGTCGTAGTGAAACCGGGGGCTGTTTTGGTTTGGATAATTAAAAACTATGATAAACTTTGATTTAAAAGTTATTCTTCTGGGAAAATGAGTTTTCATATGAACATGAAACTATATCCAAAAATCTTGGTTAAACTCAAAGTGAAAGTATGTTTTTCAAAATGGTCATCAAGATGTCGTTCTTTCGACGGAAATGACTACCTCTTTAGTAATTGACATGTAACTTAAATTTCCAACTATAAACCTATACTTTTTCTATTTGGATTCTTAAATTAAAGTTCAATATGAAACCATAGCAATTTGATTCACTCAAAACGGATTTAAAATGAAGAAGTTATGGGTAAAACAAGATTGGATATTTTTGATCTTTTTAGCTACGGGAAATGTTTAACAAATCTATACAAATCATATCCTAGCTAACTTATATTGTATTATATATGTATTCTAATATATTATGTAATCTTGGGATACCATAGACACGTATGCAAATGTTTTGACATATCATATCGACCCATGTATATATATTATTTGGAACAACCATAGACACTCTATATGCAGTAATGTTGGAGTTAGCTATACAGGGTTGAGGTTGATTCCAAAAATATATATACTTTGAGTTGTGATCTAGCCTGAGACGTGTATACACTGGGTCGTGGATTGATTCAAGATAATATATATCGATTTATTTCTGTACACTAGCACCGTTTTGCTGTCCGCTATTTCGACTTCTACCGGACGACTTAACTTAGCTAACGGTCTATTAAGTTTAGGCACAAATTTTGGAGACACAAACGACAAATTTGCACCGCTATCAAAAATAATCCTTGCCGGAGTAGAGTTAACCATAAAAGTACCTGAGACAACTTCGTTGGATTATTTTGCTTCATCATTGGTCATCAAGTAGTTGCGACCCCTAGCCGTGCCTGCCGCCCTTTCCAGCCTTTTAACATTATCGTTGTTCAAATCGGGGCACTCTGACTTTCGGTGTCCTTCTTTGTTGCAATTAAAACAAGTGAGCTTGTTTGTTGAAGTTGGCTTCGGACAATCTCGAGCCATATGTCCACGTACCCCATAATTGTAGCAAGTAGGGACAAAGTTCCCAAAACCACCGGTAGCGCCCTTCTTCACACTATTGACACTTTCGGAACCCTTCTTGCTCTTGTTCTTCTTGTTTGAAAAGTTAGAATGACTAGAACCTTCAAACTTTCTTTTGGAAAAAGCGAAATCACCCTTTCTTGGAACCTCCGGCTCAAAACCCCGAGCCAATTCAAATAACTTCTCAAAAGACTTAGCTATACCCCGACTAATCTTACCCTTGAACTCATCATTCAAAGTACGGTAGAAATCTAGCATCAACTTGTGATCATCACTAACATACTCCGGACAAAAATGAGTCTTCGCCAAGAAGGTAGACTTGAGAGTAACCAAGTCTATTGAACCTTTTCGCAAATTGTGCAACTCGTCCTGGATTTTATCAAGATCGGAAGAAGTTCGGTATTCTTGGAAAAATTCCTTCTTAAACTCCTCCCATGTCAAGCACATGCATTGCTCTTCACCATATAATTTGATTATATCATCCCACCACAACTTGCCCTCTTCGCGCAACATGCTAGACCCATACCTCGTCTTCTTCTCGGGAGGACACTCCGCGGTACGGAATGCCCCCTCGATATTGGAAACCCAACAAGTGCTTTTCAATGGATCCCTCACCCCATTAAACATTGGAGGTTGAGTATCCTTGAAATTTTTCTAGTGGAAGTCCCGCATTCCACCCCCACCATTACCTTCACCCCCTTTGCCTCGAGGATAAATGTTTCTAGCCTCTAAAGCCTCCTCTATTGCGGCTTTCATTCGTTCGTTGATCATTTCGGTCACTTGTCCATCAACCGACTCTTGAAATACCTTTCGGACATCGTCAAGAAAATCCTTCTTTAGCCTTTTAAAGATGGCCTCAACCTTGGCCGTGAGTTTAACGTCCTCACTCGTACTTCCGTCATTGGTGTCGTGTCTATTTCTCATCTTCATTCTCTAAAACAAAGTAAATTAAGCAACAAACGAAAGGACTTATCACATATGTATATACATATACACCACACTACCCCATCTTGCTCAACAATCATCGTACATTGCTTGTTTGACACGATTTGAACCCGTAACAATGGTAGCTAATCATTGCTACGCGAGCACATCACATTAACTAACTAGTACCATGTCTATCTCGCTTGACGATTTCAAATACCACACAAAACAATAGTGCACGATTAGTTCACATAAACCTATGCACTAACCAAAACCCGATCCGACCCAAAGTCCTACATGTAGTGACCCGAACTTTTCCATGTTTATATATATATTAAATGAAATTGTTATTTACATGATTAAGTATTTCTAACATGTTAAGCAATCAAACTTGTTAAGACTTGATTAATTGAAATAGGTTTCATATAGACAATTGACCACCCAAGTTGACCGGTGATTCACGAACGTTAAAACTTGTAAAAACTATACGATGACATATATATGGTTATATATATAGTTAATATGATTTTATTATAAGTATGTATCTCATTAGGTATTTTAACAATGAGTTATATACATAAAAATGAGACTATTAATTTAAGAAACTCGAAAACGATATATATAACGATTATCGTTATAACAACGTCTTACTAGGTACATATGAATCATATTAAGATATTGATACACTTGGTTAATTATGTTAAATGATAAGTAAATATATTATTAAGTGTATTAACAATGAAATACATATGTAAAAATAAGACTACTAACTTAATGATTTCGAAACGAGACATATATGTAACGATTATCGTTGTAACGACATTTAACTGTATATATATCATACTAAGATATATTATATATCATAATATCATGATAATATAACAATTTAACATCTCATTTGTTATAATAAACAATGGGTTAACAACATTCAACAAGATCGTTAACCTAAAGGTTTCAAAACAACATTTACATGTAACGACTAACGATGACTTAACGACTCAGTTAAAATGTATATACATGTAGTGTTTTAATATGTATTCATACACTTTTGAAAGACTTCAAGGCAATTATCAAAATACTTCTACTTAACAAAAATGCTTACAATTACATCCTCGTTCAGTTTCATCAACAATTCTACTCGTATGCACCAGTATTCGTACTCGTACAATACACAGCTTTTAGATGTATGTACTATTGGTATATACACTCCAATGATCAGCTCTTATCAGCCCATGTGAGTCACCTAACACATGTGGGAACATCATTTGGCAACTAGCATGAAATATCTCATAAAATTACAAAAATATGAGTAATCATTCATGACTTATTTACATGAAAACAAAATTACATATCCTTTATATCTAATCCATACACCAACGACCAAAAACACCTACAAACACTTTCATTCTTCAATTTTCTTCATCTAATTGATCTCTCTCAAGTTCTATCTTCAAGTTCTAAGTGTTCTTCATAAATTCCAAAAGTTCTAGTTTCATAAAATCAATAATACTTCCAAGATTGCAAGTTTACTTCCAAGTTTTCTAAATCCATTCCAAGTAATCATCCAAGAACAAGAAACCTTTGTTACTTACAGTAGGTTATCTTTCTAATACAAGAACTTTCAAGCCATCCAAGGATCCTTCGAAGCTAGATCTATTTTTCTCATTTCAAGTAGGTTTATCCAAGGAACTTGAGGTTCGTGAATCAACCAGTGGCCAAGTCTTACTTCCCGACGAAGTAAAAATCTGTGAAAGTGAGTTATAGTCCCACTTTTAAAATCTAATATTTTTGGGATGCGAATACATGCAGGTTTTATAAATGATTTACAAAATAGACGCAAGTACGTGAAACTACATTCTTTGGTTGAATTATCGAAATCGAATATGCCCCTTTTTATTAAGTCTGGTAATCTAAGAATTAGGGAACAGACACCCTAATTGACGCGAATCCTAAAGATAGATCTTTTGGGCCTAACAAACCCCATCCAAAGTACCGGATGCTTTAGTACTTCGAAATTTATATCATATCCGAAGGGTGTCCCGGAATGATGGGGATATTCTTATATATGCATCTTGTTAATGTCGGTTACCAGGTGTTCACCATATGAATGATTTTTATCTCTATGTATGGGATGTGTATTGAAATATGAAATCTTGTGGTCTATTGTTACGATTTGATATATATAGGTTAAACCTATAACTCACCAACATTTTTGTTGACGTTTAAAGCATGTTTATTCTCAGGTGAATACTAAGAGCTTCCGTTGTTGCATACTAAAATAAGGACAAGATTTGGAGTCCATGTTTGTATGATATTGTGTAAAAACTGCATTCAAGAAACTGATTTCGATGTAACATATTTGTATTGTAAACCATTATGTAATGGTCGTGTGTAAACAGGATATTTTAGATTATCATTATTTGATAATCTACGCAAAGCTTTTTAAACCTTTATTTATGAAATAAAGGTTATGGTTTGTTTTAAAAATGAATGCAGTCTTTGAAAAATGTCTCATATAGAGGTCAAAACCTCGCAACGAAATCAATTAATATGGAACGTTTTTAATCAATAAGAACGGGACATTTCAGTTGGTATCCGAGCGTTGGTCTTAGAGAACCAGAAAATTTGCATTAGTGTGTCTTATCGAGTTTGTTAGGATGCATTAGTGAGTTTGGACTTCGACCGTGTTTTCTTTAAAAATGATTGCTTAACATTTTTGTTGGAAACTATATATTATTAACATGTATATATTATGTGATATATTAATCTCTTAACATGTTTGATATTGTGTGATAGATGTCTACCTCTAGCACAAATCCCATTGACTCACCTAATAATAACGAAGAGTCGAATATATATTGGACTGATTCACAAGTTCCCGAAGAAGAACCAGAAGAAGAATCAGAACCGGAAGAAGAATCAGAACCGGAAGAGGAGGAACTGGAGGAGGAAATAGAACCGGTGGGGGAAATAATAAAACGGTTAAGTAAAAAAAAATCTCAACCAACCGACCAAGGTTAATTATGGTCAATGGTGTTTCCGCCAAGGAAGCAAAATATTGGGAGGATTACCAATTCTCCGATGAATCGGATTCCGATGAGAATTCCGATGATGTTATAGAAATTACCCCAACTGAATTTAAAAAGGTAAAAGAAAATAATAAGGGAAAGGGCATAAAAATAGAGAAATCTAATTCCAACCCCGATGAACTTTATATGTATCGTCAACCCCCGAAGCCCTTAAGTTGTAACAATGACCCGGGAACCTCTAAACCACCAGGTTTTTCTAAACCGTTGTGGAAAACGACAGCTCGTATTAGGGGAACATCATATATCCCTAGAAACTTGGCAAAACAAACCAAAACCGAAGAAGAAGAAACGAGCGAGTCAGAATAAGATAGTTGTATTCGTGTGGTGTAATATATGTAATATAGTGTTCTTATGCTTTATGATATATGTAAAAATTGCTTGTATTAATAAGTATTTTTTTTATGAATCTAACTCTTGTCTATTTTACAGTATAAAAACACAAAATGGATAGACAAGCCAATATTTTAAGAGACCTACCCGGAGACATGATTGATGAAATCTTGTCTAGAGTCGGTCAGAATTCCTCGGCACAACTATTTAAGGCGAAATCAGTTTGTAAGACATTCGAAGAATGTTCCAAGAATGCCTTGGTTTATAAAAGGCTTTCGTTCGAAAGATGGGGGATATCACATTGGGAAATCCATAAGTTACGATGTGTTTACTTTGACGCATATATTGCGGGGAACCCAAATGCTATTTTACGCAACAGGTTAAGAAATTATTTTTTACTCAATATATCCGAATATAGGACTTCGTGATTTAGAAAAAGCGGCTAACATGCAACATAAAGAAGCATGTTATGCTTACGGGTTAGTAATGTTCGCTTCTCACCAAAGTGAGAACAAGAACATCGGGCTACAACTATTAAACAAAACGTTCCCACAAGTGACGGAGTCGGTAATTGGGGTAAAAAATGAGGTTTTTAGATTGTTACGGGACTGTTGGATATTACGTAACCCTCGTCCCTTTGACGATGTTGCAACACGCTGTCTTATCAACGGACATAATGGTTATGTTCCACAAGACCAAGGATGGGAAGTAGTCCTAGTAAAACCAGAATGCATGACTTGTTTCTGGACGTATGAATTACGTGTCTTTATTGCCTTTGCTGAACGACTTGTGTACTAGCTAGAATTATCTTCACAACTATCTTGTATCAAAGTTATTGTGTGCTATATTTCATGCTTTATGTAAAATAAGCGGTATTGTAAGTTTGTAAAATATTGTATAAAAGTTTGAACGCGAAATATTATTATAATCAGTTTTTCATATAGAATTGTAGTAGTTGAATTGTATATTAGCTACTAAGTATGAACTTAACGGGTAGGTTCTACCCGAATTTAAACTTATAAAACGTTAATATGAAGAAAAAGCTTTTATAAATGAGTTCATATTATGCTACGAAATACTATTAACTACTCTTAATATTCTGTATGATTAACTTGTTCCATTTGACTATTTTGAAGGAAATGGCACCGACTACTCGACACACCGTGAATATGAATGAAGAGGAATTCCGTACTTTTCTAGCTTCAAACATAGCTGTAGTACAGGCTGCGCTACATACCAATAATAACCTTGGATCTAGTAGTACAGGAAATCGTGTAGGATGCACCTACAAAGAATTCACTGCCTGCAAACCTTTGGAATTTGATGGAACCGAAGGACCGATCGGATTGAAACGGTGGACCGAGAAGGTCGAATCGGTGTTTGCCATAAGTAAGTGTACTGAAGAGGACAAAGTGAAGTACGCTACGCATACCTTCACAGGTTCTGCGTTAACATGGTGGAATACCTATCTAGAGCAAGTGGGACAAGATGATGCTTACGCACTACCGTGGTCAGCATTCAAGCACTTGATGAACGAGAAGTACCGTCCCAGAACCGAGGTCAATAAGCTCAAGACAGAACTTAGAGGGTTACGAACCCAAGGATTTGATATTACCACCTACGAAAGACGATTCACAGAATTTTGCCTATTGTGTCCGGGAGCGTTCGAAGATGAGGAAGAGAAGATCGACGCGTTTGTGAAAGGATTACCAGAAAGAATCCAAGAAGATATAAGTTCACACGAGCCCACCTCCATAAAACAGGCATGTAGAATGGCTCACAAACTAGTGAACCAGATTGAAGAAAGAATTAAAGAACAGACTGCTGAAGAGGCCAATGTGAAGCAAGTCAAAAGAAAGTGGGAGGAAAACGGTGATAAGAATCACCAATACAACAACAACAGCAATTACAACAATAATCGCAACAATTATCCCAACAATCGCAACATCAAACGCAACTACAACAAATGGCCCAACAACAACAACAACAACAACAACAACAACAACAACAATCATCCCAATAATAATAACAACCGCAACAACAACAACAATCAGAAGCAGCTATGCCAAAGGTGTGAAAAGTATCACTCGGGGTTCTGCACCAAATTTTGCAACAAGTGTAAAAGAAATGGTCATAGCGCGGCGAAGTGTGAGGTCTACGGACCAGGGGTTAACAGAACAAAAGTAACAAATGGTGTCGGAACGAGTAATGGCGGAGCAAGTAGTGTCGGAGTAAGTTATGCCAATGTAGTTTGTTATAAATGTGGAAAACCGGGCCACATTATTAGAAATTGCCCGAACCAGGAGAACACGAATGGACAAGGCCGCGGAAGAGTTTTTAATATTAATGCGGCAGAGGCACAGGAAGACCCGGAGCTTGTTACAGGTACGTTTCTTATTGACAATAAATCTGCTTACGTTTTATTTGATTTGGGTGCGGATAGAAGCTATATGAGTAGAGATTTTTGTGCTAAATTTAGTTGTACCAGGAGCTGCACCAATACCTCGTTCTCCTTACAGACTCGCACCCAGCGAGATGAAAGAACTGCAAAGCCAATTACAAGAACTTTTAGAGCTTGGTTTCATTCGACCAAGCACATCACCGTGGGGAGCTCCTATTTTGTTTGTCAAGAAGAAAGATGGTACATTCAGGTTGTGTATCGACTACCGAGAGTTGAACAAACTTACCATCAAGAACCGCTACCCACTACCGAGAATCGACGACTTATTTGATCAACTACAAGGCTCGTCTGTTTATTCAAAGATTGACTTACGTTCCAGGTATCATCAAATACGGGTGAAAGAAGATGATATTCCAAAGACTGCTTTCAGAACACGTTACGGTCATTACGAGTTTATGCTCATGCCATTTGGTTTAACTAATGCACCAGCTGTGTTCATGGACCTTATGAACCGAGTGTGTGGACCATACCTTGATAAGTTTGTCATTGTTTTCATTGATGACATACTTATTTACTCAAAGAATGACCAAGAACACGGTGAACATTTGAGAAAGGTGTTAGAAGTATTGAGGAAGGAAGAATTGTACGCTAAATTTTTAAAGTGTGCATTTTGATTGGAAGAAGTTCAATTCCTCGGTCACATAGTGAACAAAGAAGGTATTAAGGTGGATCCGGCAAAGATAGAAACTGTTGAAAAGTGGGAAACCCCGAACACTCCGAAACACATACGCCAGTTTTTAGGACTAGCTGGTTACTACAGAAGGTTCATCCAAGACTTTTCCAGAATAGCAAAACCCTTGACTGCATTAACGCATAAAGGGAAGAAATTTGAATGGAAGGATGAACAAGAGAAAGCGTTCCAGTTATTGAAGAAAAAGCTAACTACGACACCTATATTGTCATTGCCTGAAGGGAATGATGATTTTGTGATTTATTGTGACGCATCAAAGCAAGGTCTCGGTTGTGTATTAATGCAACGAATGAAGGTGATTGCTTATGCGTCTAGACAATTGAAGATTCACGAACAAAATTATACGACGCATGATTTGGAATTAGGCGCGGTTGTTTTTGCATTAAAGACTTGGAGGCACTACTTATATGGGGTCAAAAGTATTATATATACCGACCACAAAAGTCTTCAACACATATTTAATCAGAAACAACTGAATATGAGGCAGCGTAGGTGGATTGAATTGTTGAATGATTACGACTTTGAGATTCGTTACCACCCGGGGAAGGAAAATGTGGTAGCCGACGCCTTGAGCAGAAAGGACAGAGAACCCATTCGAGTAAAATCTATGAATATAATGATTCACACTAACCTTACTACTCAAATAAAGGAGGCGCAACAAGGAGTTTTAAAAGAGGGAAATTTAAAGGATGAAATACCCAAAGGATCGGAGAAGCATCTTAATATTCGGGAAGACGGAACCCGGTATAGGGCTAAAAGAATTTGGGTACCAAAATTTGGAGATATGAGAGAAATGGTACTTAGAGAAGCTCATAAAACCAGATACTCAATACATCCTGGAACGGGGAAGATGTACAAGGATCTTAAGAAACATTTTTGGTGGCCAGGTATGAAAGCCGATATTGCTAAATATGTAGGAGAATGTTTGACGTGTTCTAAGGTCAAAGCTGAACATCAGAAACCATCAGGTCTACTAAAACAACCTGAAATCCCGGAATGGAAATGGGAAAACATTACCATGGATTTTATTACTAAATTGCCAAGGACTGCAAGTGGTTATGATACTATTTGGGTAATAGTTGATCGTCTCACCAAGTCAGCACACTTCCTGCCAATAAGAGAAGATGACAAGATGGAGAAGTTAGCACGACTGTATTTGAAGGACAATACTTGGAGTCGATCATCGCTCTGGAATCAAAGGTTGATGACTTCGTCCGGATGGATTAGGACGGGTCATTTCAGTTGGTATCATAGCGGTGGTCTTAGCGAACCGGGTCTTGCATTAGTGTGTCTAACTGATAGTTGTTTAGATGCATTAGTGAGTATGGACTTCGACCGTGTCTGAATGTCAAAAGTTTTGCTTATCACTTCTTGTCGGAAATTACCTGCGTATCATTCTTAGTCTAGACATGTCTTACTGCCTCTATTGCATAGACAGTGAATAGATAAATTCATATCTTAGCGTATCTGTTATTGTTACCTTTGCCCGACAGCTTCCGTAGATTCCTCCATAACTTATGGGATTTTAGTATTATATATGCATATGTAAATTATGTATTGCAGGGTACTAATGTACATCCTATAATCTATTTCTTATCGAAAATTCTTCATCTGATCGTACGAGATGAATCCCACAACCAGTTCGAGTCCCAAGGATTTCGATAGCTATTCCGATAGTTATTCCGACAGCTATTCCGACATGGATATTCACCTAAATTACGAAAGCGGTGTCACCGGAATGAATCAATCAATCAGTCATCCTCAATTCATTTGATGAGTTCGTAGTTGACTTAAACAATGGAGACGCGAAGAAGGCGATCCCTTCCACCAACCGAATTCACCTCTTAACAATGTACCTGAAGCGTTTACCGGCGAACCTGTTCGAGACACCATTTTCAGTCTCATTTCCAGGGTAACTCGATAAGATTATATTCTATTCACAATTCTGAACCTTATTCATCCGCTCCGACAATCATCCTGGAGTAATAAGTCAACGAACTTCGCGCTCGGATAATCAATTCGGAAAATATGGTGCAAAATGTACCAGCTTCAGCAACATCACCGACACCAACAGTACCATCAATAACAGCACCAGCACCATCAACAATCCATGCTTCAATATCACCATCTGTACTTTGAGTATGATCTTCGTTCTACATATCGTTCTACATCAATTATCTTCGTTCGACATGGCGATTATGTAATCTCTAATGTTTTAGAGATTATATATTCTTGTTCAAACGGTAAATCAAATGAGTTTAATATCATATTGACTCATTAAATCCATGATTACATCTGAAGAAAATATATATGTATATATATTTTTCATAAAGATTGTAATTAAAAATTCTTTCATACAAACTATTAATGGTGAAAATATTTTAACGGGTAGGTAATACCCGAGAAATATTTAGATTTCACATTAATAAGATACACTGTACATTTTTCGAATCTGATTCAACAATCATTTACTATCCTATTTACATCTACCGATACACGAATCCATTCACCACATAATAACCATATTCATCCAATTTCATATTTGGATTTTGATTTATCAGAATCCAACAAGTGGCATAATGAAGAAAACATTTGACAAAATAAAATTTGTTAGAAACAAACAAATTAACTATGAGAAATTTTGTTAAGAATCCACGCTAACTGTTCCTAGCTAATTGTTCCTAGCTAACTGATTACATTTTTTATTTATCGCAATTTAATTATCGCAATTTACATTCTCGCAATTTTATTTATCGTCATTTAAATTTCTGTTATTTATTTTTACGCACTTTAAATATCGGGACACGCATACAAGGTTTTGACATATCATATCGACACATCTATATATATTATTTGGAATCACCATAGACACTCTATATGCAGTAATGATCGAGTTCTCTATACAGGGTTGAGGTTGATTCTCAAATAATATATATACTTTGAGTTGTGACCGAGTCTGAGATATGTACACGGGTCACGATATGAATTAATTAATTCGAATATTATATATTAAATTATATATGAATTATTGGACTGTCAACCGTGGAATATCGATTGTGGACTAATAACATTGGATAATTAAAATGAATTAAAATATTGATTATAACATATGAAACTAAACAATTCTTCAAGTTTGCCACTTGATTTCGTCTTAAACCTCATTTGTATCTTCACGATTACATTCTGCGTTCAAACCTTTCATGATTCTTGAAAACATCTCAATCGATAGGATGAATCAACCGCACTTCATCTACGGAAGGAAAGATTTATGTATATAGTTATGCACCTGAGAAACTCTCGGCAACTGAGTAAAAGTTTAATACGTAGCCGCATCAGATCCTTTGGCATTTATTAGCAAAAATAACTTTGCGATCCCTTTTTAAAATGGCCAATTTTGTCACAGCTCCAGCAAGACAACTTTGACTTTTCGTACAAAACAACCTTATTATAACGTTAATATATACGCGTGGTCTTTTATTGTCACCAGAGAACCTTTCATATTCCACCATGTTACCATCAGCGTTTAATCATCTAAAAACACAATTCTCCTGAACCCACCTCGAATTAATAACCGATGATCCAGATATCATAGCATTAATTGCAGAGGAAACAGAAAAATGATAGGTGGTCTAAACGGCCAAAAGTTTAATGATAAAGAAAGGAGTGTTAGGAACGCTCGATAGAAAATTGGGTATTGAAAAACAGGTTGAGCTACCCATGAAGGAGACCAAGGACAAATACAAGGACCAAACCCTATATTCAAAGGATTCAGGTAATTCTGGATCCGTTGAAATCTTTAGAGAATATCTTGCTCCAAAGTCATGTTAAAATCTTGCGGAAAATCTTTCTCCATCAACCGTCGAACTTAGAAATTCCAAAATATCATCATCAATATCTTTGATATTTCTGAGGATATTTTCATAAATATTCTCGTCCGAAATTATATACCTCTTCGTGCTTCCTGTGTATCAATATATTGGAAACATTCAATAGAAAATTTAGTACCGAAAAGCAGATTATCTGAATCTATGAAGAAAGCCGTGGACAAATCACAAAGAATAAGTTTGACTTCAAAGAATCCAAATGATTCTGTTTCTGATGAAATCTTTAGCGAATACCTTGCTTCCGAATTTAAACCCTTACGGATAAATCTTCTTCATCATCCATCGATATTAGAAATTCCAAGATATCATCGTATCTTTCATTATAAATATCCTCCATATTTATGAAGATATTTTCATAACTAATCATATCTAAAATCATTAATCTCTTCGTGCTATCAGTGTTACATCATATAGAAACTGTTAGTTTCTATATTCTGTAAACTTTCGAGTTTAAAATACGAATGTTTTGAAATAGTGTTGGAAACTGATGCATGAGTTAGTATAATATAATGACACTTGATCAACGTGATTATATTACAGTAAGTCATGCTGAGTTTCTAAATGGGACATGATGATTCACAGATTATAACGTCATCATGTGCGATGTTACACGACTCTTACATCTCATCTGATATATAAACATATCAAGAAAATATTTTTCTTGATAGTTCTATCTTTTCCGTGATATTCTGGTAACTTGACAAGTCAAGATCGTTCCATTACAATTTCCTTCTTAAAAACATTAACTATGATTATTCCGAAATTCATATATATGAATTCTGGACCGTTGCTCGCTTTACTAGAGGTCGAGAGGATAATAACAAGGCAAAGAGATCCAAAATATAAGAGGAAATATAAAGCCCAATGACAACACCAAAATTACAAACCATGGATTAATACGAATAGCAATATAAAGACACGGTATAATTAAGAATAGTATCACTCCAAGTTAATAGTAGAAGTAAATGGATTCTTCTGGTGGAAGATTGAAAAGAAGGATGACAGAAATAATAATTAGAAAAATATCAAGGATTAGAACTGGATTAAGCATTTTCACAATCTTTTGGATGTATGAACTAAGAAAGAAAGTATAAGAATGGTGAGAATAATAGAACGGAAGAGCTTAATTTATAATGGAAATATCAGACAGAGTAATCGAAGCAGATCAACGCATTTAATTCGAGAGATCTTAATTTCCTTATTCGCCGAAGAATCAGATCTTAAAGATCTTCAAGATTTTTCTTTTAAATTCCTCGAATTCCGGAATTCAACCGTGACTACGTCAAAATTTAAATCTCTATCTCAATCTGTTGTGACAGCTTCATTCGTACACTTCATCTAATCGAATAGTTTTATCTATATTAGTCAATAATGATAAAACTCAATTTATCAACTCATATTTGTCATGAAAACATTTTTATTGTTAGTCATGACCACCTCACTCAAATTTCGGGACGAAATTTCTTTAACGGGTAGGTACTGTAATGACCCGGGAATTTCTGACTAAATTTACACTTAATCTTTATATGATTTCGACAAGATAAGCAAAGTCTGTTAGTTGGAGTCTCAAAAACTTTGAACCGTTTTCATGTATTCAATTGACCTTCGACCATTCCCGACGATTCACGAACAACTAATTGTAAATAGACACATGTATATTTAAATATATATATATATATACATATATAATAATAATTTGAAATATTATTTGAAATAATATATGATTTAATTGTTGAAAATAAATATGTAAAATATTATGCGATGTAATGAAAGCTATCATTTTAAATGTATATATATATATATATATATATATATATATATATATATATATATATATATATATATATATATATATATATATATATATATATATATATATATATATATATATATATATATAATTATAAATGCATATTTATATATATATATATATAAATATGCATGTAAATATTTCTTGTAAATATATATAATTATATTAAAAATATATATTATATTTTTTTAGTAGTTAAAACTTACTATATAAAAGTGTTTGCATATAGAAAGAGAATATATTAAAAATAATTGATTTCGAGCCTAATTAGTAAACGTCAGTGACACTCGGTTGACGTTTCGTTAGTTTTGATATAGATATATTACACGTTCATGAATGATTAAGTTAAAAGTTGGACTGTAAATAGATTACAAAGATTTTAGATTTGTTAAAAAATATTTTTACATTTTAAGTTTAAATATTAGTACTCCGTACATATAAATTGGAACAGAAAATAAATAATTATTGAACATTTTTTTATCAGGTTTCAAACAGTTAATGAGTGAAATAATTAAATATATTTAATCTAAAAATTTGAGATTTTTAGGAACACTTTTATGTGTTAACTGTTTAGCAATAGACCCGATATAACACTCCGCAAATAGTGTCGGCAGAGAAAAAGTAAAATGTACCCATGATTTGATTTATTATTTAAATAGGGTCAGTGTTTTATTTTCTTCTTACTTTAACTCTAGATACATTTGCATTTACATACATAGATATATATCACATAGATCATATACATACATATACATAGCTAGATCACCACCGGTACCATCAACCAACAACAGCCACACCGTCACCCTAATCACCATCGACACCTTCCTCCCACCGGAGCAACCACCATGTACAACCATCTAACCGTCACCCTCACCTCTCTCGCATTCTCTCTCTCTCACTTCTATTTCTGATTGATATCAAGCAAAACCAAGAAACCCATTACTGTTACTAGTGCTCCTGGTTGTCCGAAAAATAAACCACAACAAAACCGTGAACCACCACCTATAATCAACCATCAACGTGAACCCACAATCATCACCATGATTTACGGTTTTTCTTTTCCTGCAATTTTTTTTTTCTTTCTCTCTTCTTGAGCTTCACACACCCACCTTCACCTTAACAATCCACCATCACCACTTCAATCACCACCAAACCTCCATTGAAGCTGCTGTTACCGTCACTATTTTACAACAAGAAAACACTATCTTTTCCATCATTGTTTCGCTACAAACTGCTGCTGTTTGAACGATCCTGTTACAAGATGAATTACTGCTACACGCCACTGCTAAAATATTTCTATTGACGTGAAAGTGACGAGGTAAATAGAGATGATGAGTTGGTGAAGAAATCGTGATGTATTGGTGATGTTACAGTAAACTTAAATGAAGTGATGATATATTGGGCTGTTTAAACAAAGATAAATGGGCCGAATAAAATGGTTCCAGCAGCCCACGATCACTTGGATAAGTAATTCCTTATTTCTAGTTCATCCACGTACGTTTAGTTGATGCAAAGACATCAAATTGAATAATGATACAGTGGGGGTGAGTGAGACGGATGAATGATAATGATGATGATATTAGGTTTGATTATGTATGATGATGTAGCATTGATGATGTAAAATGAAGTATGATCATTAAATTAGATGATATAGATAATGATATAGAGAATGATAAGAAGGCGCTAATGATTATGATTATGATTAAGTTGGAATGATAATAGGCGTATGTTGTAGATAGGAAGATGGTTAGCAGAGAAGAAAATGATAAAAACTGAGGAAGAAAATAATAGAAAAAGGTATCAAGAATAATTGGGTTAAAAGGATTTAGGATACTAGTTAATTCAGAAAATAACTGATAGATCAATGGTTAGTAGTGTCGTTGTTTATCGAAAGGTCTCGAGTTCGAGTCCGGGCAGAGTCAATTTTTATTTCTATTGTTGAAGCTTTTCTTCTAAGGTAGTATTTTTATTCTTCTATTATTATTATTATTATTATTATTATTATTATTATTATTATTATTATTATTATTATTATTATTATTATTATTATTATTATTATTAATATTATCATTGTTATAAATATATTAAAAATTTATAACATTAAGGTGAATATGATGTTAAAATAAACATTAACATGATCTTAAAACTTAATGTAATGAACGGGATAATTAGTAAAATTATGACTTAAGAATTTAAAATTAAGTTTATTGTATGTTATAAATTTGATAAAATCATGAGCATTGATAATAGATAACATTATACGAATATAAATTAATTAACTTTATGTATTATATACAACACACCTTTTAAAATTTTATTATAACTAAGATAAGATTAAAATTATCATTATTATTATTATTAGAATTATCATAAATTTTTTTATCATAATTAGTATTATTTTTACCATTATTATTATTAGTACTATTAATATGTCAAATGAGGATTTCCTATATAAAAATATATTTATAACAAAAAGCCTAACCATATTAATGCTTTTGTAATAAATATTAATTATCTATATAAAGATAAATATATCTAATTAAGTTATGTATAAATATATATAAATTTATTCGATTACGATTATGAATATTGATAAATATACAAATGATATAGGTTCGTGAATCCGAGGCCAACCCTGCATTGTTCAGTTGTTTAATGTTGTTATATGTATTTTTACTACAAAATACATTTGGTGAGTTTCATTAATCCCTTTTTTTTAAATGCTTTCGCAATATATATTTTTGGGACTGAGAATGCATGCGCTGCTTTTATAAATGTTTTACGAAATGGACACAAGTGATCGAAACTACATTCTATGGTTGGATTATCTAATCGAATATGCCCTTTTTATATAGTCTGGTAATCTAAGAATTAGGGAACAGAAACCCTAATTGACGCGAACTCTAAAGATAGATCTATCGGGCCCAACAAGCCCCATCCAAAGTACCGGATGCTTTAGTACTTCGAAATTTATATCATGTCCGAAGGAGGATCCCGGAATGATGGGGATATTCTTATATGCATATTGTGAATGTCGGTTACCAGGTGTTCAATCCATATGAATGATATTTTGTCTCTATGCATGGGGCGTATGTTTATGAGAAATGGAAATATGAAATCTTGTGATCTATTAAAATGATGGAAATGATTATTTATGTTAAACTAATGAACTCACCAACCTTTTGGTTGACACTTTTAAGCATGTTTATTCTCAGGTGTGAAAGAAACCTTCCGCTGTGCATTTTGCTCATTTTAAGGACAATACTTGGAGTCGATCATCGCTCTGGAATCAAAGATTGATGACTTCGTCCGGATGGATTGGAAACAGTTGGGATCGACATCTACCGTTAGCAGAATTTTGCTACAACAATAGCTACCATTCCAACATTGAGATGGCTCCGTTTGAAGCACTTTATGGTAGAAAGTGCAGGTCTCCGATTTGTTGGAGTGAAGTGGGGGATAGACAGATTACGGGTCCAGAAATAATACAAGAAACTACCGAGAAGATCATCCAAATTCAACAACGGTTGAAAACCGCCCAAAGTCGACAAAAGAGCTACGCTGACATTAAAAGAAAAGATATAGAATTTGAAATTGGAGAGATGGTCATGCTTAAAGTTGCACCTTGGAAAGGCGTTGTTCGATTTGGTAAACGAGGGAAATTAAATCCAAGGTATATTGGACCATTCAAGATTATTGATCGTGTCGGACCAGTAGCTTACCGACTTGAGTTACCTCAACAACTCGCGGCTGTACATAACACTTTCCACGTCTCGAATTTGAAGAAATGTTTTGCTAAAGAAGATCTCACTATTCCGTTAGATGAAATCCAAATCAACGAAAAACTTCAATTCATCGAAGAACCCGTCGAAATAATGGATCGTGAGGTTAAAAGACTTAAGCAAAACAAGATACCAATTGTTAAGGTTCGATGGAATGCTCGTAGAGGACCTGAGTTCACCTGGGAATGAGAAGATCAGATGAAGAAGAAATACCCGCATTTATTTTCAGAAGATACGTCAACACCTCCAACTGCTTAAAATTTCGGGACGAAATTTATTTAACGGGTAGGTACTGTAGTGACCCGAACTTTTCCATGTTTATATATATATTAAATGAAATTGTTATTTACATGATTAAGTGTTTCCAACATGTTAAGCAATCAAACTTGTTAAGACTTTATTAATTGATATAGGTTTCATATAGACAATTGACCACCCAAGTTGACCGGTGATTCACGAACGTTAAAACTTGTAAAAACTATACGATGACATATATATGGTTATATATATAGTTAACATGATTTTATTATAAGTATGTATCTCATTAGGTATTTTAACAATGAGTTATATACATAAAAATGAGACTATTAATTTAAGAAACTCGAAAACGATATATATAACGATTATCGTTATAACAACGTCTTACTAGGTACATATGAATCATATTAAGATATTGATACACTTGGCTAATTATGTTAAATGATAAGTAAATATATTATTAAGTGTATTAACAATGAAATACATATGTAAAAATAAGACTACTAACTTAATGATTTCGAAACGAGACATATATGTAACGATTAACGTTGTAACGACATTTAACTGTATATATATCATACTAAGATATATTATATATCATAATATCATGATAATATAACAATTTAACATCTCATTTGTTATAATAAACAATGAGTTAACAACATTCAACAAGATCGTTAACCTAAAGGTTTCAAAACAACATTTACATGTAACGACTAACGATGACTTAACGACTCAGTTAAAATGTATATACATGTAGTGTTTTAATATGTATTCATACACTTTTGAAAGACTTCAAGACACTTATCAAAATACTTCTACTTAACAAAAATGCTTACAATTACATCCTCGTTCAGTTTCATCAACAATTCTACTCGTATGCACCCGTATTCGTACTCGTACAATACACAGCTTTTAGATGTATGTACTATTGGTATATACACTCCAATGATCAGCTCTTATCAGCCCATGTGAGTCACCTAACACATGTGGGAACCATCATTTGGCAACTAGCATGAAATATCTCATAAAATTACAAAAATATGAGTAATCATTCATGACTTATATACATGAAAACAAAATTACATATCCTTTATATCTAATCCATACACCAACGACCAAAAACACCTACAAACACTTTCATTCTTCAATTTTCTTCATCTAATTGATCTCTCTCAAGTTCTATCTTCAAGTTCTAAGTGTTCTTCATAAATTATAAAAGTTCTAGTTTCATAAAATCAATAATACTTCTAAGATTGCAAGTTTACTTCCAAGCTTTCTAAATCCATTCCAAGTAATTATCCAAGATCAAGAAACCTTTGTTACTTACAGTAGGTTATCTTTCTAATACAAGAACTTTCAAGCCATCCAAGGATCCTTTGAAGCTAGATCTATTTTTCTCATTTCCAGTAGGTTTATCCAAGGAACTTGAGGTTCGTGAATCAACCAGTGGCCAAGTCTTACTTCCTGACGAAGTAAAAATCTGTGAAAGTGAGTTATAGTCCCACTTTTAAAATCTAATATTTTTGGGATGAGAATACATGCAGGTTTTATAAATGATTTACAAAATAGACACAAGTACGTGAAACTACATTCTATGGTTGAAATATCGAAATCGAATATGCCCCTTTTTATTAAGTCTGGTAATCTAAGAATTAGGGAACAGACACCCTAATTGACGCGAATCCTAAAGATAGATCTATTGGGCCTAACAAACCCCATCCAAAGTACTGGATGCTTTAGTACTTCGAAATTTATATCATATCCGAAGGGTGTCCCGGAATGATGGGGATATTCTTATATATGCATCTTGTTAATGTCGGTTACCAGGTATTCACCATATGAATGATTTTTATCTCTATGTATGGGATGTGTATTGAAATATGAAATCTTGTGGTCTATTGTTACGATTTGATATATATAGGTTAAACCTATAACTCACCAACATTTTTGTTGACGTTTAAAGCATGTTTATTCTCAGGTGAATACTAAGAGCTTCCGCTATTGCATACTAAAATAAGGACAAGATTTGGAGTCCATGTTTGTATGATATTGTGTAAAAACTGCATTCAAGAAACTGATTTCGATGTAACATATTTGTATTGTAAACCATTATGTAATGGTCATGTGTAAACAGGATATTTTAGATTATCATTATTTGATAATCTACATAAAGCTTTTTAAACCTTTATTTATGAAATAAAGGTTATGGTTTGTTTTAAAAATGAATGCAGTCTTTGAAAAACGTCTCATATTGAGGTCAAAACCTCGCAACGAAATCAATTAATATGGAACGTTTTTAATCAATAAGAACGGGACATTTCACTACAAGTCCCGCATAACACGCACACAAAAAGTCTAAGTCTAGGCGCCTATCTCAAGTCACCTAAATCCCTTAGACCATGCTCTGATACCACTTGTAACAACCCAAACCAAACCACCATCGAACCCGCAGAAAATATCAAAACAAAAAAAAATTTTGTTTGTTCAGCAACTGGCGCGGCGCGCCAGTACCCCGCGCGGCGCGCCGATCTGGTCTATCCAAAAAGTCTTGAAACGTGAAAAAGATTGGCCACTTCCCGACATAATTAGACAAAACGCTTTTAACAACATATTCAAATATGTACAACTAACACTTTTCAAACATAAAATAAGTTTTACAAAGCGGGGCCCACATCAGCCGTTTTACGAGTTTAATACATAACGAGAGTTTCGACCGCAAAAAGTTTAAGTACCAAACTACACTACGAGCATGGTGTTTGGGATTAAACTACCCAAGTCTCGGTCAAACTCCAAAAGCTAAAATCTCCAAAAGCGTCCCCTAACACAACGGGATCTTTAATCCAAGATAATGCCCTTACCCTTGTCCACAACCGAACCTATAAAAAGGTAAACAACGAGAGGGTAAGCAAAGCTTAGTGAATGCAATAATTATACACGTACATATACATCTTACTTACTTGCAAACACTTACACCAAATCCGCATACATACTAGCTACATAATTGGCATACCTTTCACATGCATAACGCTAAGGACCCCGATAACAAAGCTAGTATAACGATAGCATATAACACAACAATTCAATATGCTACAACACAAATATAACGATGATGTTCATAATGTGACAACCCGGAAATTTCCAACCAAATTTAAACTTTAATCTTTATATGTTTCCGACACGATAAGCAATATTTGTTAAGTTAAATTTCAAGAATTTTAAACTATGTTCATACATTCATTCAACCTCGACCAAGTTCCAACGATTCACGAACCATTAAACGAATATGATTATATATGTATATGTGTATATATATTATAACTTGAAACGTAAACAAAATATTAGATTAAATACTTTATATGATTGTATCTGTTTCAAAATGTTTATCAATGGAATTAGAAGATAAGATCAAATGATTGAATTATCAGATATATTGAATTATGATTACAAGTCTCTGTTGAAAGGCCCACGTTGATTTGAGAAATCTTTCCATTTTAACAATATTCGGAAAATGGTAAAGTGATTTATAAATAAAAACAAATTGTCAATTATTGAGAACTAGACAAAGGATAGTGGAAGATTGAATCTCATAAAGACTCGATTGATCTATTTAGTTTCAAACGTACAAAAACGTTTTCAGTTTAAAAAGAACTTTATTATTAAAACGTATATGACTTTTATAAATATCTAGAACCACTTTTGACAACTCATTACTTAACTAGTATGATAAAGATAACGATATTTATATTTTATTTTATATATATAACGATTTAAATTAATATTATATATATTTATACGCGTATTATACGTACATAGTTTTATACTTTTACTATACTTAAACTTTACCTTTACTTTATTTTTACTTTACTTTAACTTTAATAATTCACTTTAATAATTCATACTTTAATAATTCACTTTAATAATTCATACTTTAATAATTTACTTTAATAATTCATACTTTAATAATTCACTTTAATAATTCATACTTTAATAATTCACTTTAATAATTCATACTTTAATAATTTACTTTAATAATTCAAAAATCTATTATAAATTGAATTCAATAGGTTTCATTATTTCATAGAAACTTGAAAATATTTTTCTCTAAACTCTCTCAATCGATTTACATATATATATTTACTCCGTATTATTTCAAGATATTATTAATATACATAAAATATTACGACGGAGTGCTGTTCGAGTGATTTCGAAATTGTTTTTCGAGTGGAATAGGATTAAGGAAATTATGGGTTATAGCTATGGAGGTGATTGAGTATGGTTCATGGGTATGCTCGTGAGGTCAATATAGTGTTTATCATTTCCGTTGCGTCTACGTACCTTTCCTGCAATATTGAATCTCAATATTGATACGTGAGTACTCATAATTTAACTTTTACATACTAATAGTGTATCCCTGACTAGTGCTCGAGTATTTAGGATTATTCATGCTTGTACTTTTGATATTGCCCTTAGACAGGTTAGGTTGAATGTTGAATTAGTTACACTTGCGGTTGAGATAAGGTATAAGATATGCATGTCCTTGGAAAGCTAGCGAAAAATTAAGAACTTTTCCTTTAGATATCGAATGGTTTCGATGAACGGATTAGAAGTTATAATCAATTGAATTTTCGATATTTTTATTAAAAATGATTATTATTATCGTCGTTCTAGTTTTATCTTATTATTATCATTATTATTATCTTTATCAATAAAAGGGATTTATCATTAAAAATTGTTATTTTTTTATTATTACTATAGTTATTATCATTAAAGTTATAATTAGTATTATTATTATTATCCAATTATTATTATTATTATTATTGGTATTATTATTATTATTATCATTATTAATATATATATCATTATTTAAAAATGGTTATTGTTATTGTTATTATTATTATTACTATATTATCCTTAAGATAATTATTAGTATTATCGTTAATAATGTTATAGTAACTATCATTATTAATATTAGTGTAATTAAAACAAATATTTGTAACACCTAATTATTTTGATTACTATTATTATCATTATTATGAACACGATATAAAAGACGATTAAAAGCTATTAAACGAAACGATTAGGAAATAATGGGTAAGAGTATCATGATGAAATTAAAATATTATAAGATATTGATTTAGATAAAATTATCGTTCTTATTATTTTTATCATTACTATTCTTATTAAAAGTATCGTTAGTATTAAAACTATCATTTTAACAAAAATTATCATTTTAATAGAAATGTCATTGTTACTATAAAATATCATTATTATTATTATTATTTTAAATAGAATTATTATTTTAAAGATAATATTAAAAATTATCGTAAATATTAAAGTTATCATAATTAGAATTATCGTTTTATCTAATGTCATCTTAGTAATTATAAATATTGATATTTTTATAATAATAATTATTATTACAAAATAATACAACTTTTACTTACTATCATTATAGATATTATTTTATCAAATAAATATGTGATACAAACATATTTTACTACGTGTAATAACTTACTTTAATAATACCTATCATATTATCTTTATGATATTAAATGAACCCTATAAATTTTATTACTTAATATATATAAAAGTATATTTTATTATATAAATTTAATATAAAATTTTATTTATTAATAAATAAATTATATTATTTACTCCAATAAATCTTTTAAAAATATTTAAAAATATAAAACAACGATATTTAAACTATATATTAATCATGTATAGATTTTTGGAAATTATTTTGAGTCAAATTTACTTTTGTTGACTTTGGCATATTAGTCTCGAGCATTAGGATTGTGGTACACTATGACTTGACCTAATTTGTTAGACAAATATTGACCAACACATAAATATATATAATTAATTTAGGTTCGTGAATCCGAGGCCAACCTTGCACTTGTTCAATGACGTTATATATATTTTTACTACGAAATACAGTATGGTGAGTTTCATTTGCCTTTTTACCCTTTATATTTTTGGGACTGAGAATACATGCGCTTTTATAAATGTTTGACGAAATAGACACAAGTAATTGAAACTACATTCTATGGTTGAATTATCGAAATCGAATATGCCCCTTTTTATTAAAGTCTGGTAATCTAAGAATTAGGGAACAGACACCCTAATTGACGCGAATCCTAAAGATAGATCTATTGGGCCTAACAAACCCCATCCAAAGTACCGGATGCTTTAGTACTTCGAAATTTATATCATGTCCGAAGGAGGATCCCGGAATGATAGGGGATATTCTTATATGTATCTAGTTAATGTCGGTTACCAGGTGTTCACCATATGAATGATTATTTTTGTCTCTATGCATGGGACGTATATTTATGAGAACTGGAAATGAAATTCTTGTGGTCTATTAAAATGATGGAAATAAATGATTATGATAAACTAATGAACTCACCAACCTTTTGGTTGACACTTTAAAGCATGTTTATTCTCAGGTGTTAAAGAAATCTTTCGCTGTGCATTTGCTCATTTTAAAGATATTACTTGGAGTCTTTCATAGCATATTTCGAAGAACGTTGCATTCGAGTCATTGAGTTCATCAAAGATTATTATTAAATCAATTTATAGTTGGATAGTGGATATTATGAAATGGTATGCATGCCTGTCAATTTTCGATGTAAAGAAAGATTGTCTTTTAAAAACGAATGCAATGTTTGTAAAATGTATCATATAGAGGTCAAATACCTCGCAATGTAATCAACTATTGTGAATCGTTTATAATGTATATGAACGAGTCCTTTCAGTTGGTATCAGAGCGGTGGTCTTAGCGAACCAGGTCTGCATTAGTGTGTCTAACTGATAAGTCGATAGGATGCATTAGTGAGTCTGGACTTCGACCGTGTCTGCATGTCAAAAGTTTTGCTTATCATTTTGTGTCGAAAATTAATTACTTATCATCCTCAGGAAATTACCTGCTTATCATTTTTAATCTAAGAAACGTCTTGCTGCATTGATTGCATGAATAGTGTATAGACAAAAATTCATATCTTAGCATATCTGCTAAATCATATCTTATCGTATCTGTTACTTTAAACTTTGCCTGACATATCCCACAAAGTCCTCCGTAATCTACGAAATCTTTTGATCTATATATATATATATATATATATATATATATATATATATATTCTATGTAATTAGAATACCATCCGTTAGCCAAAATCATTTCATAAAAAAAAAAAATTCTTTATCCAATCGTACGAAATGGAATTCGTCATCAGTTCAAGTCACTCAGATTCCGAAATGGAATCCCATTCAAGCTCCGAAAGCAGTGTGACCGGAATAGATCAACCAATCAGTCATCACCTATTCTGGATGAATTGGGGATGGGTTCGTAGCCTCCTCAATCATTGGAGACAAGAAGAAGGTGATCCCTTCCATTCACCACATTGCCCTCTTGACGAAGAACTGAAGCACTTACCGGCGAACCTGTCCGAAACACCATGTTCTCGCTCATTTCCAGAGTATCTCGTCACGATTATATATTACATCAAATTTTAGATTTTATTTATCCACTCGTCCGAACTGACAATCACCCCGGTGTAATAGAAGAAGTCAACGAGCTTCGCGCTCGGGTAGTGGCTTTGGAGAATATGGTGCAGAGATTACAAACACCAGCAGCAGCATCAGCAGCATAACCAGTACCACCATCATCAACGCCAACAGTACCATTACCACCTCCAACCACAACCGCGTCGTAAACCTCAACTTCACAATCTGTCCCACGAGCATCAACGTCATACGCACCATAGATACCAAGGAGTACCAACAACAATAACTGACGAAGTATTAATTCATAACTTCATTGGAGAAACATTCTGCGGCGATTATGTAATCTCTAAAGTCTTAGAGATTATCTAATCTAGCCCTAACCATAAATCAGTTAAGCGAACCAAAAATGATAGAAGGAAGAGTAGAAACCCTGACAAAAATGATGTGTGATTAACAAGCTAAACTTGCTTTACCAACAGCATCAGCAGTACCGTCAGAGTTACCAGCATCGTCAGTACAGTCAACATCCGAATCAACAACACCGATAACATCACAAACTCCGTCAGTTCAAGAATCACTGTGGACATCATTACGAATCAATAACGTGTATATTATATCAACGAGTTATGAAGAATTAACTCATTCCCTCTCAAGAAATTATATGTATATTATATATATATATATATATATATATATATATTTTGAAATAAATCTTTCCGTACTAAACTATTGTGTGTGAATATTAACTACTCGGTTAATTCATATTACAAATATGCAATAATGTACGTCCTTCGGCCGCAACTTAACCAGCGTTAACTACAATCTCTGTCGCAATTCAACAAATTTCAATTCATAATAAATCAAGTATATATTTGATTTTACACTTTCATCATCGATGTACCCGAAACTTTTCAGATAACATCATTCGTACTTTGCGAAATTCACAAGAATTCCACGAACCGAACATCATACATCAACAAATAACGAAGTATTGATTCATAATTTCAATGTCATTAAAGAAATACTGCGTAAAAGTTATGTACTTTTTAAAGCCTTTAGGGATTATTAAATTCTAGTTTCAACCGTAAATCAAATGAGTTTAATTTAACATTAACTCGTTAAATCTATGTTACATCTGAAGAAAATATACATATATATATTTTCATAAAGACTGTAATAAAATTCTTTTGTACAAAATATTAATTGTGAATTTTTTTTTAACGGGTAGGTAATACCCGAGAGATATATAAATTCACAAATAATATATTACATTCTTCGAATCTGATTCAGCAAATTATCCATTATACTCTCTACTTTCACAACAATGTACATTCTTTTATAGAAATCAAAACAACCATACTCATTCAAAATTTAATTACATATTCTGATTTTGAAATCTCAAAATTCAACTCGAGATATGACCAAAATCATCACTCTTAGATCCTTACATCTTTCACAAGCTATATTTTGACTTCAAAACTGTGTTAGAACATCAAATGTATGTTAACGATTACAATCTGTGTTCAAACCCTTCGAAAATTTCTGAAGACACTTCGAATGATGAGCAATCGAGATGATGATCCAACCACATGTTACCCACAGTTATGTACCCGAAAAACTCTTGAAACCAAAGTAAAAGTTTAAACAACGTATCCGCGTCAGATTCTTTGGCATTTATTAGCAAAAATAACTTTGCGACTCCTATTCAAAGTAGCCAGTTTTGTCACAGCTCCAGCAAGTCAACTTCGACTTTTTAGTCAGACTAACCTTATTATAACCTTGAGATATACACCATCATTACCAGGGAACCTTTTACATTCCACCACATTATTAGCAGATGTACCAACAACTTCATTACCCTTTGACTTTAGCCTCTCCAAAAAGTCATTATAATTATTTATTGAAACCCCATCATTTACTCATTCGCATCTTGTAATGAGAATTGCCATACGAATCATTGGGAATTAGCAATCAGTATTTTGAAATCTCGCAGCATGTCTACGCCAACAGTTATATGTGTATATATAACGTCTATCTTCTGGACTTAATTTGAATGTGAAGTTTCTGAAAAACACTCCGAACTAAGAATTGGTTCTCCGAAAATGGAAAAAATACTGATGAAGCAACAAAAATTAAAAATGACTTTAAACGGTAAAAGCTGAATGATAATGATGAAGTGTGCTGGCAAAGCGTAGAAAAAGAGAAGTTTTGGAACTGGAAAACGGATTGAGCAAAGTAGGAAGGAGGCTTTGGACAAATTACAAAGACTGAACCTGACTTCAAAGGATCCAAATGATTCAGTACCTGCTGAAGTCATTAACGAATACCTTGCTCCTGACTCTAAACCCCTGCGAACAATATTCTTCATCATCCTCTGATATTAGAAATTCTAAAATATCATCGTATCTTTCATTATAAATATCCTCCATATTTCTGAAGATATTTTCTTAATTTTTCTTATTTGAAATCATTTACCTCTTCGCACTATCTTTATTACATCATAAAAGAAAGTATTTTAGTTTCTAAATTCTGAAACATTCAAGTTTAAAATAGGAATATTTTGAAGTAGTGTTGGGAACTGAAGCATGAATTAGTATAATATAATGACACTTGATCAATGTGATTATATTACAGTAAGTCATGCTGAGTTTCTAAATGGAACGTGATGATTCACAGATCCTAATATCATCATGTGCCATGTTATACGACTCTTGTATTCTATTTAACCTCTAAAATATCAATAAAATATTTCTTGATGATTCGGCCTTTTCCAAGGTATTCTAGTAATTTGACAAGTCAAGATCGTGCCATCACAATTTCCTTCCTAGAACATTAACAATGTTCATTCTGAAATTCATATCTGTGAATTCTGGACCATTACAAGCGGTGCTTAATCGCAAGAAGAAGAAACAAAAGGACAAAACTCCGAAATAAAAATTGGGGTATAAATTGCAGCAAATAAAAGAGAGCATTAACTGTTAATGATAATGATTATAGAAGACAGAAGCAGAGACTTTGAAATATAAGGGAACATATAAAGCCCAACGATAAACCAGAAATTATAAACCATATATATCGATGCATATAGCAATATAAAGACACGGGAGAACTAGAAACAGGTGTATAGTAGAAGTAAATAGATTCTTCCGGCGGTAGATGAAAAAGAAGAATGACCGATATGAAAGTTAGAAGTATATCGAGAATCAGAACTGGATGGAGCATATTGATGAATACTTTAAAATATGAGTTGAGGGGGAGAGAATTGAAGGTGATGAAACATGACTAGGAACTTAGAAATCAACAGATTTAACTCACACAATGGCGGAATAAGTGAATCAAACCCTCTAGTGAATAGGTTAATTTTTTTTTGATTAATTTAGTCAAACCACAACTAAATCAAGTGTGATTAGATCAACACCTAGAGCTATTATTCACCACCTGGGTGATTTGGACTGAGAGAAAATTGGAGGAGCTCACTAGATCTGAGTGTGTGTAACAAATAAGAGGCTTAACCTAAAATGAAGAACATAAGACTTTATATACCCCTGATGTTGACTCACCCATACAATTCATTCATCACACGTACGAGTTGGCTTCATCAGCCGTACGGGTGATCACTCACTCGTGTCTTCTCATTTAAGTTATAATTGTGACTTAGCTCAGCATCAACCATGCGTATGAGCCTGTCAGCCGTACTAGTGAGGCTTCACTCGTACGTCTAACTAAGTCTAACATAGTCAAACATCTAAATCTCGTTCCTGCAGTTCCTATAACCACATACAAACACGTATAGGATAATAACGAGCAATCATGGTGGCCTGTAAACTGTTGTACCTGCAATGGACGTGGGTAGATGTCTAGGGACTTGCATAAAATGCATCAACAGAAGGTGTGAGTTGTAAGGAAACGAAGGAGGTGAATTTATAAGAAAATCTCTGACAGAACAATTAAAATGGACGATCGCATTTAAAGCGGATCCTAATTCCCTTGATTACCGGAGAGTCAAATCTTATTAAGAAGATTTTCTTCAAATCCCTTGAAATCTGAGAATCAATCATATCTACGTCAAATGATAAGATGAATCTACACTTACTCATTTCGCTCTTCTATGTTAGCTTCATTCGTACTCTTCATATAAATGGATTGTTTATCCAAATTATTCGCTGATGATAAAACTCTAATTTTTAGCCCATATGCATCATGAAAACATACTTATTATCATTCACGACCTTTCCACTCAAATTTCGGGACGAAATTTCTTTAACGGGTAGGTACTGTGACAACCCGGAAATTTCCAACCAAATTTAAACTTTAATCTTTATATGTTTCCGACACGATAAGCAATATTTGTTAAGTTAAATTTCAAGAATTTTAAACTATGTTCATACATTCATTCAACCTCGACCAAGTTCCAACGATTCACGAACCATTAAACGAATATGATTATATATGTATATGTGTATATATATTATAACTTGAAACGTAAACAAAATATTAGATTAAATACTTTATATGATTGTATCTGTTTCAAAATGTTTATCAATGGAATTAGAAGATAAGATCAAATGATTGAATTATCAGATATATTGAATTATGATTACAAGTCTCTGTTGAAAGGCCCACGTTGATTTGAGAAATCTTTCCATTTTAACAATATTCGAAAAATGGTAAAGTGACTTATAAATAAAAACAAATTGTCAATCATTGAGAACTAGACAAAGGATAGTGGAAGATTGAATCTCATAAAGACTCGATTGATCTATTTAGTTTCAAACGTACAAAAATGTTTTCAGTTTAAAAAGAACTTTATTATTAAAACGTATATAACTTTTATAAATATCTAGAACCACTTTTGACAACTCATTACTTAACTAGTATGATAAAGATAACGATATTTATATTTTATTTTATATATATAACGATTTAAATTAATATTATATATATTTATACGCGTATTATACGTACATAGTTTTATACTTTTACTATACTTAAACTTTACCTTTACTTTATTTTTACTTTACTTTAACTTTAATAATTCACTTTAATAATTCATACTTTAATAATTCACTTTAATAATTCATACTTTAATAATTTACTTTAATAATTCATACTTTAATAATTCACTTTAATAATTCATACTTTAATAATTCACTTTAATAATTCATACTTTAATAATTCACTTTAATAATTCAAAAATCTATTATAAATTGAATTCAATAGGTTTTATTATTTCATAGAAACTTGAAAATATTTTTCTCTAAACTCTCTCAATCGATTTACATATATATATTTACTCCGTATTATTTCAAGATATTATTAATATACATAAAATATTACGACGGAGTGCTGTTCGAGTGATTTCGAAATTGTTTTTCGAGTGGAATAGGATTAAGGAAATTATGGGTTATAGCTATGGAGGTGATTGAGTATGGTTCATGGGTATGCTCGTGAGGTCAATATAGTGTTTATCATTTCCGTTGCGTCTACGTACCTTTCCTGCAATATTGAATCTCAATATTGATACGTGAGTACTCATAATTTAACTTTTACATACTAATAGTGTATCCCTGACTAGTGCTCGAGTATTTAGGATTATGCATGCTTGTACTTTTGATATTGCCCTTAGACAGGTTAGGTTGAATGTTGAATTAGTTACACTTGCGGTTGAGATAAGGTATAAGATATGCATGTCCTTGGAAAGCTAGCAAAAAATTAAGAACTTTTCCTTTAGATATCGAATGGTTTCGATGAACGGATTAGAAGTTATAATCAATTGAATTTTCGATATTTTTATTAAAAATGATTATTATTATCGTCGTTCTAGTTTTATCTTATTATTATCATTATTATTATCTTTATCAATAAAAGGGATTTATCATTAAAAATTGTTATTTTTTTATTATTACTATAGTTATTATCGTTAAAGTTATAATTAGTATTATTATTATTATTATCCAATTATTATTATTATTATTGGTATTATTATTATTATTATCATTATTAATATATATATCATTATTTAAAAATGGTTATTGTTATTGTTATTATTATTATTACTATATTATCCTTAAGATAATTATTAGTATTATCGTTAATAATGTTATAGTAACTATCATTATTAATATTAGTGTAATTAAAACAAATATTTGTAACACCTAATTATTTTGATTACTATTATTATCATTATTATGAACACGATATAAAAGACGATTAAAAGCTATTAAATGAAACGATTAGGAAATAATGGGTAAGAGTATCATGATGAAATTAAAATATTATAAGATATTGATTTAGATAAAATTATCGTTCTTATTATTTTTATCATTACTATTATTATTAAAAGTATCGTTAGTATTAAAACTATCATTTTAACAAAAATTATCATTTTAATAGAAATGTCATTGTTACTATAAAATATCATTATTATTATTATTATTTTAAATAGAATTATTATTTTAAAAATAATATTAAAAATTATCGTAAATATTAAAGTTATCATAATTAGAATTATCATTTTATCTAATGTCATCTTAGTAATTATAAATATTGATATTTTTATAATAATAATTATTATTACAAAATAATACAACTTTTACTTACTATCATTATAGATATTATTTTATCAAATAAATATGTGATACAAACATATTTTACTACGTGTAATAACTTACTTTAATAATACCTATCATATTATCTTTATGATATTAAATGAACCCTATAAATTTTATTACTTAATATATATAAAAGTATATTTTATTATATAAATTTAATATAAAATTTTATTTATTAATAAATAAATTATATTATTTACTCCAATAAATCTTTTAAAAATATTTAAAAATATAAAACAACGATATTTAAACTATATATTAATCATGTATAGATTTTTGGAAATTATTTTGAGTCAAATTTACTTTTGTTGACTTTGGCATATTAGTCTCGAGCATTAGGATTGTGGTACACTATGACTTGACCTAATTTGTTAGACAAATATTGACCAACACATAAATATATATAATTAATTTAGGTTCGTGAATCCGAGGCCAACCTTGCACTTGTTCAATGACGTTATATGTATTTTTACTACGAAATACAGTATGGTGAGTTTCATTTGCCTTTTTACCCTTTATATTTTTGGGACTGAGAATACATGTGCTTTTATAAATGTTTGACGAAATAGACACAAGTAATTGAAACTACATTCTATGGTTGAATTATCGAAATCGAATATGCCCCTTTTTATTAAAGTCTGGTAATCTAAGAATTAGAGAACAGACACCCTAATTGACGCGAATCCTAAAGATAGATCTATTGGGCCTAACAAACCCCATCCAAAGTACCGGATGCTTTAGTACTTCGAAATTTATATCATGTCCGAAGGAGGATCCCGGAATGATAGGGGATATTCTTATATGCATCTAGTTAATGTCGGTTACCAGGTGTTCACCATATGAATGATTATTTTTGTCTCTATGCATGGGACGTATATTTATGAGAACTGGAAATGAAATTCTTGTGGTCTATTAAAATGATGGAAATAAATGATTATGATAAACTAATGAACTCACCAACCTTTTGGTTGACACTTTAAAGCATGTTTATTCTCAGGTGTTAAAGAAATCTTTCGCTGTGCATTTGCTCATTTTAAAGATATTACTTGGAGTCTTTCATAGCATATTTCGAAGAACGTTGCATTCGAGTCATTGAGTTCATCAAAGATTATTATTAAATCAATTTATAGTTGGATAGTGGATATTATGAAATGGTATGCATGCCTGTCAATTTTCGATGTAAAGAAAGATTGTCTTTTAAAAACGAATGCAATGTTTGTAAAATGTATCATATAGAGGTCAAATACCTCGCAATGTAATCAACTATTGTGAATCGTTTATAATGTATATGAACGGGTCCTTTCACATAACATCCATAGTACTCAAGATCTCAAGGCTAGCCCAACGAATGGTATCGTCAACATCGAACTTAAATCCCATTCGTCTACATTAATGTGGTATCGTCAACACCGAACTTTAAACCCATATATGAGGTATCGTCATCAACGAACTTTAAACCCTCATCAACGTCACTACAATAGTCGTATGGCATCGTCAACATCGAACTTTAATTCCATACGTGAGGTATCGTCAACAACGAACTTTAAACCCTCATCAAAACCAACATACTCTAGGGTATGGTACCGTCAACATCGGACTTCAACCCATACCCCACAAGTAAATAAACTATATACATACATATATAATTATTTCACTCACCTCAAAGTCTTGGTGAGAGATAACCGAGCTTTCAACTTCAATGTAACGCACCTATTACATAATGCACATATCAATCATTCATTCAAAGTGGTCAACCACTAACTTCATTCTAGTGCCATTTTGACCCAAGGTGCAATTTCAACCCATTTGCACCCTTAACCCTAATTTTTAGGTTAACACCATCAAAACCCTAACACTAGTCAAAATGGTCTTAAAATACTTTTCAACACGAGGTTAATCATTTTACACGCACACACTAAACAACTTAAGTCCATTATGACCCATTTGACCGTTTAAAGTCAATACACCCATTTCGGGTCATCCACTAACCCACTTAACGCCCCTTTACATATATATAAGTATGCTAGTAATTTGACTAACCAATTTAAGCTCATAAACATAAATTAATACTTTGAAAACCCTAGTTAGTCAACTTTGAGTCTACATGACCCAAATTCACCCAAAAACCCCTATTTCACTAACAAATGGGTTTTATGTGCAACACTAACCCAAACCCTAACCCTTAATACAATTAAAGTAAGAAATTAGGTTTTATAACTTACCAACAGAATCACCACGTAGCTAGCGACTAGATGAACGACTTTAGAACTCGCACTAAGACCCGATTCAACCTCCTTCTTCCTTTAATGGAGCTCTCTCAATCTAGAACTTCCTCTCTCTCTAGGATTTAATGGAAAGTGATAAGGTAGATGGAAATGGAGTAAATGAGACTCCAACAACTGATCCCAAGCCTTAACGTCGGGTCCCATGTGAATCTACCAAAAAGCCCTTAAAATATCTAATTTAAAAGCAAGAGATGAGCTGTCAGCCCGTAATGGCGCGGCGCGCCACTGGCCCGCGCGGCGCACAGATCGCCCAGTCCAGATTCTTCTCTATTTTAAAATACACAACGAAAACCCCACAACTTGAATAACTTAAATACACATATGTACAATGAAATATTTGGGTCTTACAATAGACATGAAATTTGATACTCATAATTTGTTATATTAATATCAGTATTACTATCAATATTAATATTATTAATATCATTATTTCTATTACTAAGATTATCAAAATTATTATAAGTATTATTATTTTTATTAAGATGCAAACCTATTATAATTATCATTAATGTTATTATGATTATTAATATTAATAAATATCATTATTCTTATTATTTATATTATTTTTATTTTTATTAATATTAAAAATATTAAAAATATTAATATATTTACTTATAATAATTATATATAATTTAAACCGTACCATAGATTCCAATCCCGTTTCTTGTATCTATCAAGCTGTTGCAAATTTTTGTTTCTTATCTGATAAAGCAAACCAGTCGACCTCAGTGTATAATTCAAACAAAATCGGGTACAAATTAATTGTCAAACTTCATATTTTTTTTATTTCCTGATTAATACCCTGTCGACTACAATTATGCCATAAAACGACCAACACCAGTTGTAATTGGTACCCAATGACATTACATTATTAAATATCAAACTCAAACACTCTTAGCAGCTCCTAGTTAATCGAATTAAATAAGAAAAGGGAAGAACAACAGGTAACTACTCTGTTCTTACTCCATTTATTAAAAAGCTCGAATTTGAAATAAACTTCAAAATGTAATAATGCCATTTTGTTAGGAATCTTTTACTTAAACGATCTGGAAAGTTTCAAGTCTCACTTTTTAGTAACGAATCTCAATTTTGAAGTCAAAGTTTTGATTTTAAAAAGTCAAACATCGTTCTTCCATTAAATTCGAAATCCTTTATATGTTTTAAGTGTAATTAAGAATACAGAACGTTTCTAGGAGTGATGTATTATCCAATTCATGTTGTAATTGTGATCCAAAATGTTTGAAAGATTGAAAATGAGATTTGAGTTCTTAACGGGTTTCACTTCTGTTTTTCTTTTATTTATTTATTTATTTTTATTTTTCTCTGATTAATTCCAATCACAGTTATTAATTGATTCTGGTCCAATGTAACATCCTAATTCAAATCCCATTTACGTGTTGTAATAAGTATAAGTATTGATGATTATCAGGGGTTCGATTTGGGAAGAAGATGAGGAAACAGAAAAACAAAATAGCTTAAAATATTTAGGATATGATTTAATTCATAAAAAGCAAAGTTGGTCGAATGGTTTGTGTGTGTTGGTGTAACCGAGAGGTCTCGGGTTCGAGCCTAGCTTGGAGCAATTTTTTTTAGAAAAGCAACTTAAAAGGGTATACACTTTTATTCTCATTATTATTATTATTATTATTATTATTATTATTATTATTATTATTATTATTATTATTATTATTATTATTATTATTATTATTATTGTTTCATAAATTATTATTGTTATTGTTATTATTATTATTATTATTATTATTATTATTATTATTATTATTATTATTATTATTATTATTATTATTATTATTATTATTATTATTATTAGTATTATCAATATCATTAGAATTATTATGATTATAAAAATAAAGGTTTTAAAGATATTGTTAAGGTTATAAGTATAAAATAAAGATTACATATACATAAATATATTTAAATTACATAACTTAACTATATTAAAATATCTATATATAAAAATGAAAATATAAAAATAAATAATGAAGCTTATAAATTAATAAATATAACAAATACATCATTAATAATAATAAATAGAATTATTCGATTACAAGAATATGTTTTAATATATATATGAATGATATAGGTTCGTGAATCCAAGGCCAACAACCCTGCATTGTTCAGTTGTTCAATGTCGTCATATGTATTTTTACTACAAAATACAGTATTGTGAGCTTCATTTGCTCCTTTTTTAAATGCTTTTGCAATATATATTTTTGGGACTAAGAATACATGCGCTACTTTTATAAATGCTTTACGAAATAGACACAAGTAATCAAAATTACATTCTATGGTGGGATTATCGAATCGAATATCACCCTTTTAGCTTGGTAGCCTAAGAATTAGGGAACAGATACCCTAATTGACGCGAATCCTAAAGGTAGATCTACGGGCACTAACTCCCCCCATACTGGAAAATGGTATGCTTTAGTACTTCGAGTTTATATTATACAGATGGATTTCTGTTTTGGGTATATTCTATATGCATGATGTTAATGTCGGTTACCAGGTGTTCAATCCATATGAATGATTTTTAAGCACTTGCGAGTGTATGATTATTGAATAAAGGAATCTTGTGGTCTATTAAAATGATAGAAATGAATGTTTATGATAAACTAATGAACTCATCAACCTTTTGGTTGACACTTGAAAGCATGTTTATTCTCAGGTATGAAAGAAATCTTCCGCTGTGCATTTGCTCATTTTAGAGACATTACTTGGAGTCATTCATAACATATTTCAAAAGAAGTTGTATTCGAGTCATTGAGTTCATCAAGATTATTATCAAGTCATTTATAGTTTGGATATATTATGAAATGGTATGCATGCCGTCAACTTTCGATGTAATGAAAGTTTGTCTTTTAAAAACGAATGCAATGTTTGTAAAATGTATCATATAGAGGTCAAGTACCTCGCGATGTAACCAAATGTAATGTATTCGTCCAGATGGATTAGGACGGGTCATTAGAGAGAACAAGATCTACTTCCTGCCGTTAGTGTGGTACTCACTCGAAACACACACGTATCACACATTGGATGGGAAAATCGTCAAAAAATGTTTAGGGGGTTTCGTGGGAGTGAAAACTCATTTCAACTGTCATGCTTGGATACAGCCAAGTTGGTGTTAATTAGCTAACTTAATTATATAGCTAGGTAATGTGATGTTTTTATAACTCGTGTCGGTTGGCTGAATTAAACTTTCTCAGAAATGTTTGTTGGGTTTTTTTTTTTTTTTTTTTTTTTTTTTTTTTTTTTTTTTGCTGCTTTTACATTGCCAAAAGTAGCAAAATTATTATATGAATTTAATTTGAATTCCCCCATTGGGATGTGTACAGTTAAATAAAACACTTTCAAAGGTATGCATGGTAAGCTTGTACTAAGAAATACCTCGCATTTGCGAGATTGGGTTGTGTTGTTTTTTTTTTTTTTTTTTTTTTTTTTTTTGTGTGAAAGGCCGAAAACCAACTAAGCCAAAAATACATTTTTCCGATCCAGCATCTGGGTACCAGGGCATGTAGAGGCCCTGGGTTGTGTTGTTATAATATTTACTATAACATAACCAAGAGTTAACTTTACTTCATAACAAACTGAAGTCCAGAAAAAAAAGATTGTTTTCACATTCCAGCTTCACTAGAAACTATATTAATTAGCATTTAGATAAATAAAACATTATATTATATTATGCAAATGTGTTTACAATAAGATAAGACATGCATTACAAGTAGACAGATTTGACTGAAATACTAACGAGTGGGTCTTGTTTGGGCCAATCAAATTATCTAATAAGTACGTTGAACAGGGTAAATATCACAACACTATTCATATTTTTGGTGTCATTTGTTTCCTATGGCAGATTATTTGTAGATACATCATTCCTATATGATTAAAGTTGTTTGTATGCGTATTACTGCTATTATACTTACTTTTGTTGATTGTATGTGAAAACAAATATGGATGTCTCCACTGTTTTCATATTTAGTCGTGTTGTTTTTTACTACGACATCATATGTTAAAACATGAATTTATTAGTATCTGATATTTCTTAACCCATAATATAAACAGGGAGATCGTATTTGTATCACACTGAAAAATCATATGAAAAAGAAACATGAAAATCTTCTGAAAGAACAAGAAGCTTATATTGTTCAGAACATTTACGTCCAGAACAATTTCAACATCAATAAGCTAAATCATTGGGTTCACAGTTGTAGATTGATGATCATTAACAAATCTTTTGTCCTACCTGTCCCTTCGAATGAATGGAGTGGCAACAATGGTTTCAGGTTCATTCCTTATGCTGATCTTTTAACATGTGTACTACCAGAAAAACATACTGCAGGTATCATATTTATTATTAAACCAACAACTAAGTTGCATATCATGGTTCTTATTTAATTTCATCGGCCGGAGCCTATATAACTTACTAATCAATGTTTTTATAATTTCTATCAACTTTAATTTTTGTTACAGATGTGATAGGAAAGGTTCAGTACTATGATCGGGAGCCCAAATCATATGGGTCCAATACCGATGAAAAGTCGAAATATATAAATCTTGAATTGAAGGACCTAGAGTAACATATTTTTTATTTCATTTTTTTATTTTAGTCTACTATCTATTTATTACATTGCAATTTGTATTTTTCAAAAATGACCTGCTAAAAAAAAATTCATATGTATTTAAATTTATAGAGGTTCGGTTATTCGGTGTACGCTGTTTAGAGATTACATGGTTAAATTTCTCGGACATATGAAGAATGTTAAGGATGATGAGGGTGTTATATTGGTTATCCAGTTTGGCCGCGCTAACAAATTCGGTAATGAGCTATTCTATACCATAATTAAGCTTGGTTTTATACCTCAACTATGTTTATAAAGTTTTATACGAAAATACAATTTCCAAACTCTAATGTTATTGTAGGGCACCTAACTGTGAGTACAGACTGGAATTTCACCAGGATATTCATCGACTCCGACTTATCCTGTATCGCTGATTTCAGAACTAGGTGATCTATTACTCATCAAATGATTCTTTACTTTAAAACAATATTATATACTGTTAACACATTATTTCACAATATTGCCATTTCTAAATATTACACAACAAACCTTAATTACAGCATATTAGCAAACCACAACAATGACGATTCAGAAGTTTCACTTACACCTTCGATGATACCGTCTCTGACACCCCCAACTAAGGATATTGACGAGTGGTTTGCTAAATCCACCTGTGTTACTTGTGATGACTTATCATTTGAAAGTGTAATTCCTACTCCCTTATATACATGTTTAAGAATATGTGATTACACTCACACTCTAAACTTTAATGGAATTTATTAAGTTCTATTAACTTTGTAGCCCGACTTTTATGTCATTTTGGCGGAAATCATTGCGATAGAACCTGATATGCCATGTTGTTACATTTCGTGTAAGAAATGCCACAAGACAGCCAAACCAGTGTCAAAGGAAGTTGATTTGACTCTTGACATTGACCAACAGCTTGCATTGAAGCGTACGTGCTCTAGAACGTGTGGTGATAATCCCTAAGTTGCACTTAGGTTTGTCAAATAAATGTTTATATTACAACGGTCATCATTAATATTCATGTAGTGTTACATCCTTACACTTTCACTGATATGACCTTATTTTCACTTATTAATAGATTCAAAGTCATTGTGCGTGTGGCCGATGACTATGACACTGCAACCTTGACTATTTTCGAGACGGTGGTGAATAAGTATGTGACAAATTCAGCATATCTGCTTAAAAAGTCTCTCAAGGAAGATGATGATCAACCTGAAGAATTGGAAGCTCTATTAGGAAACACTCTTCTTTTCAAGTTGGAAATTACCGGGTATAATAAGAAGTACACTACATCGAACTACACTATTAGAGACGTCACTACTGATGAGTCTTTCATTCAGAAGTACAAAGAACTGAACCTGGTAACTAATCAAACCCTCTAAACCAGCATTAATTATTAATTACTTAGGAAACAAGCATAAATATTGATGTAGCATATGTAGACATAAATTCATCATTGAAACAAACCCCATACAAATTTGTTACATGCAGATCCCGAAAGCCAAAAATGCATCCATAAGTGGTGTAGCTTCAACGTCGGATCAGTCACCTTCTGTGAAGGTATATGCTATCAATATAACACTTTTTATATTTTTTTGAACGTCAACTTGACAATGGTATATATTTTCATGTCAGACTGATTCAACTCCAGATGCTTCCGATCAACGTCATGCGGTGGATCTTACAAGCAATACTGGCTTTACTCCACCCAAGAAGGTTATCAAAAAAGAATTCAAGGAAAGCCCTCTTTCAGTGAAATCATCCTCCACGAAGCCTAAAAAAGTTCAGATGGCAGACGATGAGTCTTAAGCTTTTACCACTTTAGGGTGGTTTTAGAATTTTTATGTTCTTCAATAAATTTGCACCAAACATTATTCTGGATTTGTGGTTTGTATGTTTTTTTTTTCAGTTGGTGTTTCAACAGTTATTTGAAAACTGTGTTTTTTTAAGATTTCAGATTCAACAATCTTCAATTGTGACTTCACTTTGGCATTATCATTTTTCAATGGTTTAATTTCTTTAAGTTGGTATGTCTACTTAATTTTACATTAAAAGTTTTTCCCTTCAAATACTTTAATATTAAATACTTAGATATTACTTTAAATTAAATTAATAAATCGAAGTATTTGTTACACCCTCCACATAGAAATTTATTTTTTTCTCATTAAAAAGTAATATCTAATATTTATTACTATACGTATATTTTAGTTGTTTTTTTAAAAAAAAAAATTACCACACATAAAATTTTTTCAAAGGGAGTTAAAAAATCAAACAGACAAACCAACATCAATTACTTAGTACTAAAATTTAAAACGACTTTCTATCCTCTATTTTAATTTTCACCAAAAAAACATGTATTCTAATACTTTCCTTTTATTGACCTGTTTCATGAACTCAAAAAACATATCATATTAGTCCATAAGCCCGACTTTGTTTTTGATCCATTTATTAGGCCCAACAAGTAAAAAAGAAAACCATTCATTTGCTTCGTTTGGACCCAATACCACTTTATACATTTACTCAAAACCACCTAGATCAACTACAAAATACATCCGATATCTTCTTCAACACAAACACGCTACACAGAACCTGGATATATCTTCAATCGAGGTATGAACATACTTTTTTTTAGTTTATTTTTTTTGTATTTTTTTGTTCTTTTGATTTTTTGTTCATCGGTTGCGAATGTATGTGTTAATCTTCTAAATCCTCGATTTAAAAATCCACTTCTAACGCATGCAAACAACTGAATCTATTGATATTTACAACTAAAAATACTGATTAGGGTTTGTATTGCATGTATATAAAACTTACATAAACCGATTCTGTTGGTATTTACAAGTGATTACTCTTTAGGGTTTGTATAACTATTCTATTAACATTAGTTGTAACTTGTATTTTATTAGTAGAATCCGATTAGTAATTTGATAAATGCAGACATGTATGCAAGTTGTTTACTCTCAATTCAATTTATATTTGTTTTATTTGACAGATCTGCTAAATTTTTTATACCTGATGTAATACAAAACCTAATTACTATGCTTCCACATCAATTTATACCAACATACTCAACACGTTTACTGGTATCACATTTAAAACAAAGATTTAGCAAACATGTAATGTGGATGCTGTGAAATAACAAACGCCTAATTTCTGGCTTTAGACATATGCATTCCATTTTTCATCATTGTTATATACCCTTTATTACTGAAATTTTTTAGTGGATACATATACAACATATTATATTTACTTAATTTCATCTATAGCATGAGCTTAACTACGAAAAGTTTATATCTATACAGATTATGCATACTACCAAACATTCTGGACCTCATACTAACAACAGCAACAAACTGAAAGGAATTGCAGCTATGCCGATTACTAACAATGTTCCAACTGAAATGAAGAAAGGGACAACCTCAAAATCTCCACCCAAAAAAAATTAGAATGTGCTTCTGATAATCAATCCGATCAAAGTTCTGAAGTCCAAGAAATTACTGCTGACGAGTACAACGAAATTGTCGATGCTTATTACATGGGAAATGTTAAAAAAGAAGATACTAATGATGATAGCAGTGACGACTCTGGAGAAGCCAAATTAGTTACCAAATGGGTCAAAGTCCCTGCCGGAAATACTTGGGTATGCTATTTAATTAAAAGCATTATTTCACTAATTGAATGTGATTTTATACTTCTTAATACTTAACTGTACATGTACTTTTAATAATGCGTACGAATGATAACTTACATATTTTACTATGGTGCAACGATTTTTATAACATAATTTTTTTACTTTGAATGTAGCGACTTCCAAAAGAATTTGTTCAGATTCCAGAATTGAAACCTGGAGGCAAATACAAATGTTGCGATGCTGATGATGATGTCTACATCTTTGGGTTATGGAAGGACAAACATAAGAAGAAACGTAACTTATTTGTGTCCTCCGGGTGGACAAAGTTTATTCGAGAAAATGGTTATGAGTTTGGAGACGAGGTGTTGATGTCATTCAAACGAAATGAACGTGTCTTTGTTGTTCTACTTGAAAAATTCCACCACATACCGTTTCATCCGCACCTCACAGCCTAATCACCAGCTTAAGTCAGGTTATGCATCCATGTTTTTTGAGTTACCTTTTGGGAATGGTAGTGTTGAATAAATCAGTGTCTTTTGTGTTAACTCATGTTATCTGATATGTATGTAATTGGCTACTATTATGTAATGCTGGTCTTTGTTAGTAAGAAAGTCAAACTGTTTGTGTTTGTATGCAAATTGTGTAAATCTCTAATGTTTTTAATAAGAATGATCTATATTACAAATGTTATTTCTGTTATAAATTTGTTAAAATTCTGTAACTTTACTTATATATCTATCTATATTTAAATCATACTGAAATTTATAGGTTATTTGTAATAATACTTATCTTTTTATGTTCTGACAGACCGTAAGGACGTGAAAAAAGTTGGTTGCATAGATAAAAAAATGTTAATTCGCCATCAACTAATTAAGGATGGTTACAAAAAACATAATTATTTTTATGTATCATCCTTATATATACTTTTAACTTTTATAACCTTACATTGTACACATTAATGAAGATGAGTTAAATGTTGCTCATTACACATGTAATACCCATTTATGAGAAACATTTGCTAAAAATTTGTGTGTATACAAACAATATGCACTTCTTCCTAATTTGGAATTGTGTATTGCTGCCCATATCCATCATACATTTAATCAATACTTAAATTTTTCCTTTTTTAAAAAATACGTTTTTTTTTAGATTTATTCAAGTTTGTATGTTTAGAATCAAGATACCATTGACACCAAGCCCACACTATTTGGCCCGTTAACATTCACAGCCCACCAGAATATACTTTCAAGATACAACTGCCGACCGTTTTTCACAACTTCCAAATATTTGTGAATCGTATTTTTTGAATCACTTACTATTTGACCGCGTTTTGCAATATCATTCAAGATCCAGAATTTGATATATCGACCACAAACAACACAGGTAAAATTGGCCGAATCTTATAGTTTTATTGTGCAATTTTGTATATATGTCATAGAAGAATACATTTGTTGAAGATGAATTGCATTGCTGTTTATTAACTTTACATAATATTACTGAAACACATGTTTCTTTCAAATCACTTTAGTTGATAACCCTAATTTTATTACAGCAATGACAAGAAAGTAGATCACTAACAATATCGTTTTGCTCAAGATATAAAACAAGAAAGCAAACCATAATCTTAGCAGTTACATTTTTTTGTATTCGAAAATAAATTATCCACCTATATTTTTAACCTATTGAACCGAAATTGTTTAATCATCATGTTTGATATTCCATTCTACTTAAATGATATAAACACATACCATACATACTCATTTTGCTTTAACATTTCCATATAAATACCAATCAACTAAATAAAAAGTTTGCTTACAATGGTGCACAAAACTTTAGTTCAACACAAGCTAATAAATATGAACATACAATTCCCATACTACGAAATATTTACCAGTTCTAATTTATTATTCAATTTTGTATACGTATGTTCTGTTGCTAATAATTTGTTCCATTAAGTTTTTCATGGATCCTATAATATCAAACTTAAGTGGTATTTGTAATCAATTACAGCCAACTATGCGAAACAATTCTTCTGGGAAAGGGCATACAAGTAAAAGAGTGCCCCTTGCAGAAATTGATACTAATCAACCTTGTGTCGGAATCCAAAATGACAGTGAAGGTACGATAATATGTTATTTTTTACTTTCTATTTTTCTCTTAACATGATTTTGAATTATATATGATTATCAAAAGTTGACTAGACAATGAATGTCTTTTTAATAAGTAACTTCACATTTGTCACAGTAATTGACCCCAAAGAAGCAAGAAAACGAAGGAAGGAAATTATCAACGATCGGAAAAGGCGTAGAAATTCTAATGTTGGTTTATATAAACAAGACACTTTTAAAAGAAACACATCAATTGTCAAAGGTAAGAAAACCATTGACTCCAACATCACATCTCAAACAGGATCATCATATACGCCACCATCATTCTTATCAACTGCAAGTAAAGAAAATCGTCGCCCCTGTTTTCCTGTCAACATTGGTAATGAAAGTAATAACATGCATACCATCTTTCAACAGTTTACACCATCACCCATTCCCTTTCAATTATACCATAGTAAGTATTAAATTACATTACATTGTACAAATAATTTCATTGCTGTTAATGTTGGATTATGTTTACAGTTTTTTTTACGCCATAACATCAATGAAATTTAAAATCATTAATGTAGCTCACTACCATAACATCTATTCATCACCGAATCCTGCTACATTCCAGAATTATAGTCAAGGTAAATTAAATGACATTAGTTATTTTATATTAACAAGGATTCACTTATTAACACCATCCTATTTCCTTTCATGCAACAGTAATCAAACCACTCCACTGATAGAAAGAAAAAATATTAACAACCCATTGAGATATGAGTCAGCTTCAAATTATGCTAACAGAAGAACAAAAAAGGTTACAACAACTTCTATACAAGGTAAGGTTCTTTATGAGTTGACACCAGTTTTTTTTTAATTGCATACTCATATACTGTTTTTTTAATCTGTTATGCCGTGAACATGCAGAATCGTACATACAACAAAGTAAAACGAAGTCATCTATTTTACTTAAAGACTCTTCAACAGCATCATCATCACAACCACTTCAGTATATGCCTAACTTGGAATCAACATCTCCTCTACTTTCAGTGACATCTGATGTTCTACAACCATCCACACCAGCTACCCAAAGAATTCATCCATTACGAGATATTTCTAATTCTTCCCCAACACCAGCTGCAATTAAATCTAAGAGTAAGTGTCTATGGTGGTCATAAATGATTTATTCTCAAACATATTATAAAAATCTCAATTATTTGGGTAATTGCTCATAATTAAACGTATCCAGCTACTAATTTATCTCAAAAAAAATTATTGTTTTATAATACACAATTCTATTTGTATATTAATTGATTATATCTGCTTTTAACAGCCGATCGATCTATAAGAATTGCAATAATGAAACAAAAGAAAACAAATAACTGTACTGGTCAGTTTAGACATGCACCTATACCATTTGATATGAACGATGAAGGTACATTCGGTGTTTCACAACCAAGAATACAAGGGATATCAAAAGGTTTGCAAATCATTTTTATATGCATTATCTAATTACGGTATCAAAATATTTTAATTATTAAATGTCATCAGTTCCTTCTCTGATATATGTCCTCTTTCCTCAGCATACTACGATGAAGGTGATTTATCGTTCACTTGCTCAGCTTGTGGTGCAAAATTATGGAAGAAAGAAACGAAACGCGGCGAAAATACTAAAGGTCTATGTGGTGCAGTTTCCATGTGCTGTCTAAAAGGCAGGATTGAACTACCAGAATTCACAAAGTCACCACCTCAACTTTTAATGGATTTATACACCAATAAACATCCAAAGAGCAAACACTTTATAGAAAACGCCAGACAATACAATATGGTGTTTGCATTCACATCAATGGGTGGGAAGGTGGACAAAAGTATAAATAAAGGCAAAGGTCCATACGTCTTTCGGATTAAAGGTCAGAATTGTCATACAATGGGTGGTTTGGTTCCTTCTACCGGAAGGCCACCTAAATACTCACAACTGTATATCTATGACACAGCAAATGAAGCCCAAAACCGGACAAGAGCGATTGGGTAAAAATCAATATCCTATCTTTTTAACATCGATTTAGTTTTTAAAATCTTTTTTCCTATTTTAAAATTTCGTATCATTATCAACATGATTTACTTTCATTAATGAACAATTTATTTCCACATTAGGGGCAAGGACAATAACCAACCTTCAACGGCAAAAAATCAGCTTGACCCGCAACTTATACAAGAATTGATGGACCTTCTTGATGAGTGCAATCCTCTTGTGAAAGTTTATCGCATGGCGCACGATCGCTTTGAGCAAACAAAAACTCCCAACTTTAAAATAAAGCTAATAGCCAGGCGAAGCACAGACGGTCGAAACTACAATCTACCAACGGTAGACGAGGTAGCCGCTTTGATAGTTGGAGATATAGACTTGGGTTTTGATTAAAGGGATATAGTTGTGGACAGTCAATCAGAAGGTTTGCAAAGAATAAGTGAGCTCCACCCAAAGTATTTGGCATTACAGTATCCTCTTCTATTCGCTTATGCTGAAGATGGTTACCGACCAAACATACCATAGAGAAGTTGATGGTACAGAGTCAAGAAAGAGGAAAAAAGTCACCATGAGAGAATTTTTCGCATACAAAATTCAAGAAAGATCCGTGCCAACTTTGGTTCATATGGCAAGAAAGTTGCAACAACAACTATTGGTCGATGCGTACACAATGGTTGAGTCGTAAAGAATCTGGTATATTAGAAATGACAAACGAATTTAAAGGTCTGATACTTTCTCGAATTTGACACATGCTACACTTAATGGTGATGTTATAAATAGTATGTTGGGTACCAGATACAAATTGCCTGCATCATTTACTGGAAGTGCACGATATATGATTGAAAACTATCGTGATGCTATGGCTTTGTGCCAGGGGCGAAGCCAGGATTTTAATTGAGTGCTGTCACAAAATAATAGCGAGATATACCGAAAAAACTTTCATTATTCATTCGACTATTCGACTAGTGAGAGAGAAAAATCAAGAGATCAAATAGTAATTAAGTAGATGGAGAAGACAAAAATATCAATCTATCAAATATATCAAAACGGAAAAAAAAATAAGTATCATATGCTTTCAAATGGCTAGTTACGAAAATCTATCTCTCTCTCTCTCTATCTTTATGTTTATATGTAAGATAAAAAAGCTACGTAGTAGTAAACATTTAACACTCCGTAATATGCAAATTGTGAAGTACAAACTACTACGGTTTAAATTGATAAAAGTAAGGAATTTAAATTGGTAAAGTAATAAGGAAGTGATAAAGTAAGAAAATAAGGGGTTTAAACATTTATTTGTATAACCATGAAGGCTAGTAAAACAAACATCCACAAAAAGCAAACTAGTTTCTTGATATCCGAGTCGTCTTCCTCACCACATAAGGACCCCATATCTGTAGCTAAAATATCCATACAAGTTAAGTATCCAAAAATTTTACAATGGCTGTTTAGCTATATACTTGTAGTACCAATGAGTTGAGTTGTGTCACAGGCCACCACTACCCAATACGTGGCTCCACCTCTGCTTTGTGCCTTGTTTACGGTTATCCAGACCTCTTCATCACTTTCACATTTAACTCCAAATGACCAGAGATCAGAAGAGCTTTGGAAGGTACATCCTTCAATCCTGAAGATAAACCTGCGTACCAAGCACGAGTTTTTAAGATGAAACTTGATCGCTTGATTGAGGATATAAGGCGCAATAAAATTTTTGGAAGGGTAAAAGCTGGTAAGTAATTAATAATTTTTTATTACTTCGCCTTTAAAATCATTATTTGTAATATTAATCACCTGTGTTGACTTACATTTGTTTCATACTTTTAACAGAACTTTATACCGTCGAGTTTCAAAAACGTGGATTACCACACATACATTTATGTCTTTTCCTTAATGAACGAGACAAACTTCCAGAACCGGAAGACATAGATGAATATATTTCAGCTGAAATACCTGATAAAGACGAAGATCCAGAACTTTATCAACTGGTGTCAGAATTAATGATACATGGTCCCTGTGGTGAAAAGAATCCTAAACAAGTGTGCACTAACGATGACAAGAAATGCATGAAAAAATTTCCAAAGCCTTTTGCTAACGAAAGGAGTGTTGACACTGATGGTTATCCTGTTTATAGACGACGAGACAATGGCAGAAAAGTTACTAAACAGGGTCATGATTTGGACAACGGATATGTTGTCCCATATAATGCAAAGCTTCTTAAAAAATATCAAGCACACATCAACGTAGAATGGTGCAACCAAGTGGGAGCCATCAAGTATTTATTCAAATACATCCATAAGAGTAACGATAGGGTTACAGCAGGAGTATGCGATGAAGATACGGATGAAATAAAACAATACTATGACTGCAAATACATTTCATCATATGAGGCTGTTTGGAGAATTTTGTCTTTTGATATAAACCATCGAAATCCTACAGTCATACGTTTAGCTTTTCACTTGCCAGACCAGCATTCCATTATCTTTGATGAAAATGATTTGATCGAAACCGTACTGGATGAGCCATCAGTTAACACATCTCAGTTTCTCGAATGGATGAAGTGTAATCAAGTCAACGAATACGCCAGACAGTTGACTTATGTCGAATTTCCTACCAAGTTTGTTTGGAACAAAGATACAAGACTATGGACAACAAGGAAAAGAGATACATGTTCAATAGGTCGTATTCACCACGTATCGCCTTCGACCGGTGAACTTTTTTACCTCAGAATTTTACTGAATAAAGTTAAATGTCCAAAGTGTTACGAAGATATAAGGACGGTAAATGGTGTGCTTTGTCTAAATTTTAAAGCTGCTTGCTATGAAATGGGATTGTTAGACGATGATCAAGAATACATCGACGCCATCAAAGACACAAGTACTTGGGGATCAGGGGTTTTTGTTCGTAATTTTTTTGCTCAACTACTACTTTCAGAAAGTTTAAGTAGACTAGAATACGTGTTCGAACAAACATTTGAATATTTGTCTGCAGATATCATTCACCAAAGCATATCAGGTAATTCATTATTTAATTAACATTAGTGGTTGCATTACAATTGTTAAAACATTTTTATTTAAAGCTATGCTACACCTTTAATTTTTCTGTTTTAATCTTCTACATAATAACCACACTACAAACAAACAAACTAACCAAAAAAAGGCATCAATCTATATCACATGTATTAGTAAACGAAGTAAAAAAAAATGATTGCAAAAAAAAAAAAAAAAATGGAACCTGTATATCTCAGAAACTTTTTAAAATCAATTTACCATCATGTATTATTATTGGCCATATTTCTTAATATGTACATGTTACATCAATTTGTTAGGTGTTTCCTTTATATTCTTTCTAATCAATACAAATTTGTAATATACTGCAGCTGTTCAACCAACAACAGAGATACTTCAAAACATAATATTGGATGACATAGAAAAACATCTTCAGCGTAACGACAATCTTTAAAGAACTACTCTTCAATGCCGATGCCTACCGGTACAAATTTAAATTTGTCTGGTAACCAGCTCATCATAGATGAACTATCGTACAATATGCCAGCACTGGAAGCTGAACATTTGGAGCTTATTGCTAAACTAAATGCAGACTAGAAGAACGCATATGATACGATAGAAAATGCAGTAGAAGCTGAAAATGGGGGTGTTTTCTTTTTAAACGGATACGGTGGAACTGGAAAAACTTTCTTATGGAAAACTTTGTCAGCTGGTTTTAGAAGTAAAGGTCAAATTGTCATCAATGTTGCTTCCAGTGGTATAGCCGCTTTATTGTTAACTGGTGGAAGAACTGCACATTCTCGGTTTTCAATTCCTATTGATCCAACCGATGAATCGTTTTGTGGCATCTTGCCCAACAGTAACCTCGCTGCATTGATAAGAAGGGCTAAGTTGATTATATGGGATGAAGCACCAATGGTTAAAAGGATTTGTGTTGAAACTATGGATCGTTCATTTCGTGACATATGCAGAACTATTAATCCAGATAACATTGACAAACCGTTCGGAGGTAAGGTTGTCATTTTTGGTGGTGATTTCAGACAAGTATTACCTGTTATAACCCAAGGCAAAAGAGAGGATATTGTGAACGCATCACTTAACTCATCGTACATATGGGATCATGTAACTGTTCTGAAGCTAACAATTAATATGCATCTTTCATCAGTTCCTTTAGGTACTTCTCGAGAACAGAAAAAAAATGGAAGATATACGAAAGTTCGCAAACTGGTTGCTAAACATTGATGATGGTAATGTTAATCCAACAGACGATGGAATTTCTGATGTGGAAATGCCCGAAGATATATTAATAAATGATGTCCACGATCCAATTGGTTCAATTGTAGCTTCTATCTATCCAGATTATCTTCAAAACCTTGGAAATCCAACCTACTACCAAGAACGTGCTATTCTTGCTCCAACACACGAATACATTAATGTCATAAACGATAGGATGATGGAATCACTGGATGGCGAAGCACGGACATATTTGAGCTCGGACAGCATATGTCATTCTTCTAGAGATGCAGACTTTAATAGTGAGTTGTATACAATGGACTATTTGAACAGCATCAGCATTGGTGGATTACCTAAACATGCTCTAACACTGAAAGTTGGAGTACCTGTTATGCTTCTTAGGAACATTGATCAATCGGGTGGACTGTGCAACGGCACCAGGTTGCAGGTCATTGAACTATGTGACAAGGTTATTAAAGCTAAAATTTTGACAGGTACACATGTTGGGAAACTTACAGCTATTTCAAGGATGTTAATTGTACCTTCAGACAAACGAATTCCGTTTAGATTTCAAAGGAGACAGTTTTCGGTTGTGGTATGCTTTGCTATGACTATCAACAAGAGCCAAGGACAATCATTATCGAATGTTGGTTTATTCCTACCGAAACCGGTATTCAGTCATGGTCAATTATATGTTGCTTTGTCGAGGGTGACTTCCAAAGAGGGTTTAAAGGTCTTAATTTTGAACAAAGACAACGAGTTATCGAATACAACAAAAAACGTAGTATTCAAAGAGGTGTTGCAGCACCTATAAAGGTAAGTCATCAATTTATTAAAATTAGTGTTCATATTTGCAGATTCCATTACTGTATGTTTGTTTGTAATTTTTAATTTTGTACTCCTTTTTTTTAATATTTTACAGACTGGAATGCATTACGAAAGTGAAGACTGTAGAACATTATTGGTTGACATACAGTTATGAAAGTGATTTCCTTACTGTTTTTGGTTTATCAATTTCAAATTTATTTTTTAAATGAGTTTGTATTTAAAACAAAGTTCTGAGATTAAAGACTTAAGTTTATTTACATGTTTATCACACTTTCTCTTTACATTATTTTGTTGTCATCATTTTAACGATTTTGTATATTTACCTTTCATTTTCTATTTATCATTTTCTATTAACGATGCTTTCTGTTTATCTCATTCTGTGTTAATAATTACAAGAATTTTGTGTTCATCATTATCATGATATTGAATTTATCATGGTTTCTGATTACATCCTTTTTTATTACTCATTTTAATGTTTTTATTATCAGATTCTAAATTTGTTTATCAACTTCAAGTTCTTCAACTAATTGATTGTTTAGTCAATAGTAAGTTATGAAATTTAATACTGAAGTGTAGTTACATGTTTACAAACCTTCAGATTAGAAAATGGTCCATTACATAACTAAAACGTAATTAAGCTACAAGTGTCCATTATTTAAAATTGTTAGCCCAACAACCTAATTTGGCCCAATCATCAAAAAAACAACTTACTTTATGAACCGCCTCATTAAAACAAATACCTATTCAGCAAAAAACCCTAACAACGCTAGGCAGTTCAATCGACTGTAAACCTTCCTGTTATGTAAAACCGTCGTCGTCCTCTACAGTACTCTTCTGTTAAGCGCCATCGTCTACATACGTACTAAACAAACTGATCAAAATCGACAACACTCGGTAACAATAACCTGTCATATTTTAGTCAAGTATGTTTTATTCATTCCTTTAAAGTTATCTGCTTATGTACGAATTGTTTGAACTTCCATGTATAAATGATTTTAATTCACAAAGTAATCCAATAAACTGATTACCTATAATTATTGTGAACTACAAACAACCAAAAATAATCATAATTATATGAATATGTAAGAATTATCATTATGTTTGTTCAATATTATGTATTTAGTTGTTAGATTGTATACTTTTTATGTTTCAGCATCTTCAATTTGAATTTACAAAAGCATCTTCAATTTGAATTTACAAAAACATATAAACATATATGTTATGAATATAAAACTTTTTTATTTTTTTTGTGAACCCCAGTTTATTTCACTTTACTATTTATATTTATAAATTACTTATCAAATGATTGAGTTAATATTCTAATAATGTAAAATCTGTAAAACTGTTACACATAAATTCTTTGTTTCTGTTAAAAAATGAAATTCTATTAAAAATGCGAGTACTTCTTAATACACAAAACTTCAATAAATTCAGTTTATTAACATTATTTCTTTTATTATACATGTATGTTAGAACAACATATTCAAACAATTCAACTAATGTAAAACAGATACATGGCCCAAAAATGTACATTTTATTAATGCTGCACCTTAACCAATTAGCAAATTTTACAGATTCAATGTCGAACGAACAAAGCAAGTTGCATCGCCCGTCATTCATCCACACATTCTCCCGTTTAGGTGATATATTAGTGGTATTGTTAATGTTGAATCTTTACATTTTTATTATACTGTATTTATTTATTGTTCAGTGTCATATACAATTGTCTTTTAATAAAAAAAATGTCTTTTTTATACAGCCTCTGCCATTATCTTGGTTTCGGGAATATTATCATGAGACATTACCTACACAAAACGTTTGGCTCCACACTTTACAAGGCTATAAGTCTGAAGTGGCTTTCAGCATACACGATCTCACTTTATTTCTCAGTGAAGGATTCGGCAAAATCATTACCGATCTTAAAATTAAAATGTCTGACATTCTCTGTACTACAGCTATTGACATATTCAATTATGAGTTAGTTATCTATTCGAAAAGAACAATGGCTCCAAAGAACTGGTTCAATATCACCAAAAATTGGGTAAAAGTTACAGAATTGCAGCTAAAATTGTTCAAAAACGCCCATTACAGGAGATTCCCGTCATTTATGCAGATTGTAGATGGATCCAACGTTAATGTTCTGGTATGTACTTTATTGATAAATACGTAAATTCACTTACAAAAAATTTAAAAATCAATTTTTAAATTTTGCATTCACATATTTAATATTAATATTGTAATAGACTATTTAAAAATATTACCATCATTTCTGTGTTTCTATACATTGTTTGTTTTTTAAATTGTGTATTATTTTTAACAATAAACTAACATATTATTATTATTTAACAGACTATGGCTAAAAAATTTAAATCTGCATATAAGGGAAGAAAAAGCCCACAAGATCATGTGTGGATTCACTATAACTGTACGTACAAAAAAAGTTTACCCATGTTTATGATTCAAGAAAAATTGATATTTCGTGAAGGCTGGCAAGAGTTAATTTCTGACTTACAATTAAATCGGGGAGATATAGAGTTATTTTATATGCACTTACTTTTCGGAATGTAGAATTAATCATTTATAATGAAGTTGGCGATGAAAAGAAAAACATATCAACTGCACTTCTTGGGGAAATGTACAATCCTGACTTCTTACAATCTGAGGTTAAAACTTATGATTGCAACATTACGGTACCACGAGGTCGTGTATTAGTAAGTCCACTATTACATCTATTTCATATTGCAAAATTCTACATAATTGATAAACCAATTATTCTTACAAATAATTTAACAAACATTACTTATATTGCAGTTTCATTTTCTTATGTATGATATTAAATAAAAGTTGCTTTTTTTAAGCGTCTTCCAAAAGAGTTGATGTTACTACCTGGACAACGAAGTGGAAAAAGTGTTTCATGTTATAATTTAGCAAGGAAGAAATACAAATGGAGGCAGAAACAAGAAAATTCAAGGCCAAAGCCAAACATCTCAGTTACATACGGTTTTCATCAGTTCCGTAAAGAAAATCGTTTAAAGTATGGAACAACCTGGATATTCACCTACAATTTCGACGAACACGCTTTCTACCTATATTGATGTTTAGTAAAATCATTCAAAAATGTTTTTGCATTTGATTTGTTCAATAACTATGTTTGGTATTCATAGCTACTGTTATGTTTTATTTAAAATGTTTTTTACATACAAGCATCAATACTTAATGTATTAACACTAAACATAATAGAGCCAACCGTGCAACGCACGGGCTCTTAAAGGCTGGTAATATTTACTATAACATAACCAAGAGTTAACTTTACTTCATAACAAACTGAAGTCCAGAAAAAAAGATTGTTTTCACATTCCAGCTTCACTAGAAACTATATTAGCATTTAGATAAATAAAACATTATATTATATTATGCAAATGTGTTTACAATAAGATAGACATGCATTACAAGTAGACAGATTTGACTGAAATACTTACGAGTGGGTCTTGTTTGGGCCAATCAAATTATCTAATAAGTACCATTGAACAGGGTGAATGTCGCCCAAAGTGTGTTTTAAAACACACAACCCACCCAAGTCACATAAAAATAAAACATTGCCTATTTATAATAACTTTATGAGAAACTTACATGTCTTTGCAGGTCGATCAGCAAGCCTATAATTGGATCTGATTCAAAACATACAAGTTTTAACCAAACAGATTTTCACCCGTTCTCAAATTCACCAAACCTTCAACATATAGATGCTAAAAACATACATTCCATAATGAAAGAGCATAAAATCATTCTCAATATTTGTGGGATATTAAAATGCCAATAAAACGGTCGTACCGCAAGCAAAAAAGCAAAAGACTGAGTCAAGTACACAATAGCAGACAAATTCAAACGACATATACATTTAGTAATATATATTTATTGCGGATATTGTGTGTTGGGTGAAATGGGAGGTCTCAAGTTCGAGTATCCTCTCTTGAAACATTCCAGCGTATTTACCCGATTTATGGAGTGACCTAGTGGAGGTTTTACCGACTAATATTCCAGGGTTTCGGCCCGCTCCGCCTGCCCCTCGGGATGGTTTAAAGATCGGGTTCCTGTAATGCGGTTCGGGTTTCTGCCCAAATGCGTCTGTGCGTGGAAAAATGTTCGGGTTGGTGGGGTCATTCCCCCGTCAGTGATTCCAAATATTTGTATTTAAAAAAAATGACTATAATACCTTCATCCCTAGACTAATACCAACCCCTAAATCCATATAACATAGGCCTATAAGAACTACACAAAATAATCAAGATCAAAACGCTTTGGAGTTATCGATAAACCACCAACATTACTAAAAGTATGGCTAATAACTAGATTCATCATATATGGCTCAACTCGTGTATCAGTGTATGGTCTAACAAAACCTATCCTAAGTTTCTTAATCCACCTTGCGCATTATAATCGACAATCGTATTAAATGCAAATCAACTCAAACAAACCACTTTTAACACAAAGCATATCAATAACTAACGATATCAAACAAAGAACCGTAACCTTACCCTTAACGGCACTCGGCCAATGTGGAACCAATGCAGCCTCCCTCAACCCCTTACGGCAACCAGCACGTAAATCAATAACTAGCTATTGCCTTTTTTTTACATTTTACCAGGTCAACACACATGAAGAGAAAAAAGATTATGCTAACAAAATTAAATTTTCATGCCATGTCTAAGAAAAAAATAGTTCATAAAACTGGGAGCATATATATATATATATATATATATATATATATATATATATATATATATATATATATATATATATATATATATATGATCATAATCTCAAAGGCAGAAACTATGAAACATAATAACATAACAACTGAATTTTTATGTTTTTATGAAGTTAGTTCAGTTATGCAAAGCAAAGAACCTTAAAACTATTAGAAATGTCGTGGTTGAAATGGGAGTGTAGATGTAATAGAGATGCATTAGCAAGTTCTCGACATTAGAGTAAATTTTCAAGATTTGAAAGTAACAAAAGAGGGAAAAAAGTAAAGAATTCCAACTTCACGAATGTAAGTAAAAAAATTTATTGAAAACCAGAAAAAGATTGAAGGCCATAAAGTTGGCACTTGGCACGGCTAGTCTGGTCTGTTTGGTAAAACCGGGTGAACACCTTTACCTAAAAAAAAAAAAAAAAAAAACAGAAGAAAAACGACAACATGAGGAAATAACAAAAAATATTAGCAAGTACCTAAAATATAAAGTATATTAGTATAGAACTAGTTTTCGAACCCTCGCTTCGCTCCGGGGGTTCGATTTTTAATGTATTTTATTGTGTTTAGTTACGTAGCCTGCGAGTGAAAAATCGACATATATGAATAGTACCCTAAATATTTAGCGTTTTTTTTAAAAGTATCCGTTTTGCATATAGTTAGTGACATTGTGTTCATAAAATTATTTCGAGTTTAAGGATGGTGTCGGAAAAATTTAACTCGTTGCGAGCGAGAAGATATGACCTGTTGAATATTTGAGTGGAGTTTATTTAAGATATTTTATGAAAATTTTGATTTGACGCTTTAACCCCCCCTGTGTTGGGGTCGATTTTAATTTTTGATCAAAGTGTGGGGGGCTTGTGTGGTGTTACTTGGAAGAAAGAAGGGAAAAGCGAAAAAAAAGGTGAAAAGACGAAAATACCCCGAGTACTATTCATAAGTTTTGTCTAATAGTTAATGTGGTAATTTCAGCAGTTAAAAAAAAGTATAGAAATAAAAATTGAAAAATTACAAGAACAACCAAAATAAAAACTAGAAAAAGTATAATAGACAAAAAAGAAATCTCACTACTTTACCACGATATATGGGTAAAAAATACTAAGAATCTGAATAAAAGACAAATTAAAAAGAAAGTTAATATCCAACAAGAATGGGAAACCTTGAAAACAATTATAAATGTGATTAAAAACTAACACAATAAAGCAACCCTGCAACTTTAACAGCCTATGTACACCCTTGAAGTACAAGCCTCAAAGTACAAGAAATTGAAAAAGGTTGTTAGGTGTTCTAGTTAAGGAATTTCAACTTCTTCAGCATGAGGTGAAACATTTGATATGATAAAATATAAAATATGAAGAAGCTGGAGATACCCATATCAAATGAGCACCCACAACATAAACAACTTACATACACCAGAACAACCTTAATGCACAAGCCTCAAAGTACAAAAAGGTTAAACAGGTGTATATGTGCCTGTAAATGGGAACTCAGAATGTAAGGTATAAATTGATGATCAAAAATTAGTTCAAAGTAGCAAAGTATATAATGAAACAATACAATAAAATAAATCAAAGCGGAAAACGGTGATACGCACTTCACAGGAAACAATCATGCTACTTTCACAGCCTACATACTCCCAATCAACATTCATTTCACATTCCTTTCACTAAACCCTCATTATTTTACACTCCATTTCAAACTTTAACCAATTTAAAATTATTAAATAAATACAATAAACAAAATACATACAGTTTCATGTATCTATATCTTCATAATACTCTCAAACATTTCAACATTTATCAACAATGAATTCATCAATTCACAAAATACACACACAAATGCTCAATTTTCTACTACTATTTCTACTAATTACACAATTTAAATCAAATTCAGCAGAAAACATGCCATTTTAAACTGCAAAGAAACATCTCGATTATGCACTTCTTTCTTATTATCATTCGCTCCTTTGCAAAACGAAACCCTAGACGTCATCGCGAGCAAGAGAACCAAAATCAACCCGTTAGAAAAAAAAAACAAAAGAAAGGACAGTGGACCCACAATCAGCTCGTAACAGCCTCGTTGCAGGCTCCACTGAAAGATACATGATATTAAATTGTTTTCATTGAAAGACATATTATATTATATGTAATTTTATCTGAAAAGTCTGGTGACCAGAATGCAAGCGACGGCGGTTGAAAGGAATCGGCGTGAAATAAAACCCTAGATGCTACGTAATTTAACTCCAATGATTGTGGTGATACGAAGAATATGCTTAAAAAGAGATGGAGAATTTGAGTTTTTGCAAATGAAATCAATTTAAATTGAAGGAATTGGATTGAATAATGGTTCTAAAATAGTAAAATTAATTACTTACTGAGTAATGTTTTTATGTATATTTATAGAATATAATATAATATAAATATAAATATAAATTTATGATTTATGATTGTGGGATGAATTTGTTATGAAGTTGAAGTTTAGGGAAAAAAAAAAATGATCCAAATCACAAGGACTATTTCCATAATTATTTATACATATTGACCAGTTACCCGATATACAAGTTACTTAATGCGTACAATAGTACAACTTAGAAAGTTTAATGCATTATGCATATAATATGAGATCTGAAAGTTAGATGCATACAATATGAATATGATGAAAATTCGATGGATTTTCAATCAATTTTCCCAATTTTAAAATAAGAAGCTGGAGATACCCATATGGAACAAGCATCCACTACATAAACATACGTACACCCAATCAACTTACAAGACTCAAAGTACAATAAGGTTAAAAAGGTGTTCATATGTGATGGTAAATAGAAACTCGGACAAGGTTAAAAACTTAAAAGAACGTAGGGAAGTAGATAAGTGAAATGATATACATGACGTGCATAACCATAAATGAAAACTAGAAAAAGTGTAATAGACAAAAAAAAAAAAAAAAAAAAAAAGAAAAAAAAAAAGAGAAACCGATATACCCATTTTCAAGAAAAAGAAATCTCGCTACTTTACCAGCATAGATCCTAGATACCACTGATCAACGTCAATGTACAAGCCTCCAAGTACAGGACCGTTGAAGTGGGTGCTCAGGTGCTAAATATAGAATTTCGACTTCTCAAATTAAGGTAAAAATCATTACTAAAAATGATATAAAGTATACAAGTAAAAATATAATTTACCATGAAAGCGACCCGTAACACCTATGTAAACCTTGGATCAAGTCTTAAAGTACAAGCCTCAAAGTACAAGAAGATTGAAACACGGGTGGTTAAGTGTTCTAGTTAGGGGGTTTCAACTTCTGGAACGTGTGGTAAGAATTTGATATGATAAAATATAAAATATGAAGAAGCTGGAGATACCCATATCAAACGAGCACCCAATACATAGACAACATACATACACCCGATCAACCTTGAAGCACAAGCCTCATAGTACAACAAGGTTAAATGAGTGTTTATATGTGCTACTAAATGGGAAACTTGGATGAAAGGTAAATATTGATGACTAAAAGATTACAACAAAGTAGTAAAGTAAATAAGTGAGAAAATACAATAAAAAAACAGAAACAGAAATACGCACTTCACGAAAAGAAATCATGCTTACTTACACAGCCTACGTAGACCCGATCAACATCCATATACAAGCCTCAAAGTACAAAGAATGTTAAAGTAGGTGGTATCTGCTTAACAACAACAACAACAACAACAAAACCCACTCCTACATGTGTGGGGTATGGGGGAGGTGAGACGTAGACAATCCTTCCTCTATTCTTGAATAAAGAGAAGTCATTTCTCCACCTCGAGTGAAACTCCAAGAATAGAGAAGGTCGTTCCTCTCTCTGTTCGACGGGTAAGAGATTGCTTCCAAACGGACATCCGGCCAAAAAAAAAAAAAAAAATTGATAATAATAAAAAAAAAATAAAAATATATATATATATATATATATATATATATATATATATATATATATATATATATATATATATATATATATAAGAAAAAATAAATAAAAATTAAAAAAAAACAGCTTAAGTGATGAGAAAATTCAACTTCTTGGATGTACGTACAAAAACACAGCCTTTCCCAAAAAAAAAAAAAAAAAAAAAAAAAGGTACAAGAACATTATTTGAAAGCAAGATGTATAAAAGTATATAAGAAAAAATCAACATAGGTCAAGGGCGTGTCGGAACGGTCGGTAGGTAGGTGGTTGAGTCGAAGCAGAGAAAATACTCGTAGATGAAAAGCGGACAATGAAAGGCAAATAGTTGTGGTAGCTAATACCACCAACATGAACGGGAAAATGTTAAAAACGATAAAAAAAAAAAAAGTTAATTGAAGAGACAATAACAAAATCAATAACGGGAACAACATAAAAAAATACCCCTTTCAAGGAAGCAATTCCACAACGTTAACAACCTACATACATCCCTCATCAACCTTGAAGTACAAGCCTCAAAGCACAAGAAAGTTAAAACAGGGGTTTAGATGATGTTCTAGTTGGGGGATTCCAAGCCTTGAGTGTGAGGTAAAAAATCGTTATTGGAAGGCAAAACATATGAAGCAAAAAATCAATAAGTTGTGCTCAGAACTACCATTAAAAAGAAGCAAAACGATTACAAATTAGTAAATTAAAAAGAAAAGAAAAAGGAGTAGAAAAGAATTTAAATATCAAGAAAACAACCTCGCTACCACAAAAACCCACGACAACCAGATCAACCTTATAGCACAAGCCTCAAAGTACAAGGTGTAGACGAAAATATAAGGATCTTTAATCGTTTGTGACTCGATCTAGAGGGGGAATAGTCTAAAACAAGGATCAATCGAATAACGGGCCGTATCGGGGTTGAAGGAATCAAACATAGGGTGTATATCTAGATTAGAACGATTCCTAACTTGGTTATTCGGTACGACTAGAACGATTAAGGCACGGTTTAGGGTTAAGGGAATGAGTAACCTCATAATGAAGGTCTAAATCCGTATATATACTGTCACCAGACACATTTGATCGACTGTCTAAGACAATCGGCCGACTGTGTGTACTCAGCCGGATGAGTGAGTACTGTGTTGGCAGTTTAACTATTGATATAAAACATTAATGCACACACATATAAGTTCAATAGTCACAAGTAATGTTAAAGTACAAGCCTAGATTGACGTCAATGTACAAGCCTCAAAGTACAAGAATGTTGAAGTGGGTGCTCAGGTGCTAAATATAGAATATCGACTTCTCGAATTAAGGTAAAATCATCATTACTATTAATCAAAATAAAATAAAAATGATATAAAGTATAAAAGTATACAAGTAAAAATATTACATATCACATACCATGATATATGAGACATTAATATTATGAAAAAGAAAAAGAAAAAAACACTAAGACTGAAGCTAACATTAACAAGGATGGAAAATCATGAAAACAATTATAAATGTGATTGAAATATAACACAATTTTACAGCCTACGTAAACCCTGCATAAAGTACAAGAAAATTAAAACATGTAGTTAGGTGTTCTAATAAGGGGGTTTCAACTTCTTGAATATGAGGTGAGAATTTGATATGATAATATAAAAAATATGAAGACCCGATTAACCTATAAGCATCCACTACATAAACAACATACATGCACCCGAACAACCTTAAAGCGCAAGCCTCAAAGTACAACAAGGATAAAAAGAGTATTTATATGTGCTAGTAAATGGGAACTCGGATGTGAGGTAAAAACTGATGATTAATATATAAGAACATAGTAGCAAAGTAAATAAGTGAGACAATACCATAAATAAAATAAAACAACAGAAACGGAGATAGACATATCAATGAGCACCCGCTACATAAACAACATACATACACCCTGTGATGCCCCGTACAAAACCATCGTGTACGAATCATCAACAACAGGATCATTACAAGGTTAAGTACTACATGCTGTAATAAAAGAAGTTGCATTCACGATAAAAAGATGACGTCATAACCTACATCAATTGTTTTACACCAACAGTATGCTTCTACGAATAGCAAGCATGAATAAATGTATGTGACCCTTAGGTCGTTACAAAACATAGTTTCAAATGTATTGAAGTTTGAATGCAAGATAAATAGTTCATGCAGTGATAACACTAGAGCAGCGGGTGTCTACGGCAAGACTAGCACGACAGCGGAAGCAAATAACCTTAAGCACCTGAGAAAAACATGCTTAAAAACGTCAACACAAAGGTTGGTGAGCTATAGTTTAAGTATAACAGTATGTAAGGTAGGCCACGAGATTTCAGTGCTACAAAGAGCGTTTCAAAATAGTATGATAAAGTATATGTTAACCGTGGGCACTTGGTAACTAACTTAACGTTTATACCCCCCGAAAGTACACTTGGAAAGTGCGTATGTTTATGAAGTATTAAACACTCGTTAAATGCTAACACTACTAGCCCGAGTGGGGATGTCAAACCCTATGGATCCATATCTAAGATTCGCGTTCACCGGTTCAAAAACCAATGACTAAACGTTACCGAGCTAAAGGGAATGTTTCTACCGTTATATAACCCACACATATATAAGTTTAAGTACTCGTGCCTAGTATGTAAAACATAAAATCCGCATGTATTCTCAGTTCCCAAAATAAGTTAAAGTAAAAAGGGAATGCTATAACTCACAATGATAAAGTAGCGGTAAAGTATGACTCGGAAAGTAAGCAAGTAATGAAGGTTGTTCAAACGGGTCCTCAACCTAAGTCAAATAGTACTAAGTCAGTAAATCGTCCGAAAAGGTTTAAAAGTATGTAAATAAGGTCTTAAAGGTCATCATCATTCATCATCAAACAAAAGGTGTAAAGTAGGTTTCGTTTATGAAAGTAGTTTAAAACAAAGGCTGACTTCGATCAGTCACCACGGCCTCTACCCTTACTGAATTAAGGTGAGACCAGTGGCCATGGCTCCGTATATGAGTTCTTTAAGTGTGGTAAAATTTACAGAAGCAAACTTGTCTTTGTTTGACCGTGGCGACGGTCTAAGTGCGAGTAGGTCAGAAATTTCTGCCCAACGTTAAAAGGACATAGTGACGATCGGAGGGCCATAAATCCTAAACCGTAACTCGGATTAAGACGAGTCCTATATGAAAAATTATCTACTCGAAAAGATCTATCTGAAAATCAAGGTTACAGTAGCCCAGGTGTACTGGTCTGTTACAGAACCCAGAAAACAGTAGGCAGAAGACAGAAAACAGAAAAATAGTGGGTTCCGGTGGTCTTGGTGCTCGATGCTTATCACGGTTCTCATCCTTGATGCATATAGCTTCAAGTGTACAACTCGTTGATGTGTTTGCATCATCTTAACCAAGGTTTCACCATCATAACACTTGTGAAAGTCCAAGACATGTAGCACAACTCACTTAAGAGTTGTATGAAGTTTGATGAACCAAAGTTACATCAAGGTCTTAGATCTAACACTTACATGAACTTTAAAACTATTAATATGTTACAAACTTGAAAGTGAACTTATGAAATCAAGATCTTAAGTTGTAGAACATAATTCTTAGTTTGATCTTGAAGATCCAAGACTCAAAAATCTAGATCTAACATAAGTGTACCAAGTTATAATTAAAAGACTTACTTACATGTTCTTGAACTTTTAAAGTTAATTTTAGTTCAAGATTAATGAGATCAAAGTTAACTAGTAACATTTGACCAATAACAACCAACAACATGAAATTAAAGTGCATAAAAATGAAGACATAAACTAAGTAAACAAGTAACTAGTTCATTGTTGTTCATACTTTAAAGATTCAAACCAAAGTTTGATCTTTAAGAATGTAAACTTATAAGTTTACAAACATGATTCACAAGTATGATTTTTACAACCATGAACTTACAAACTTTAAAACAACATATGTAGAACATAAACTAGTAAGTTTAGTTCTTGAGTGTTCTTGAAATTACAAGATAAAAGAAGAATGAAACTAGTAAGTTTGATTCTTGAAACTAGTAAGTAAATAATACATAACAACAAGTAAGTAAGTAATAACAACAACAAATAACAAAACAATAATCAAAGAACAAGAGATGATGATGATATGTGTGCTTGGTATTCGGTTTTACAAGAGGAGAAGAAGGAGAAAAAGCTATTGTTACTTACAAGTATTAGAGAGAAATGAGAGAAATTTGAAAGTGAGTTTGAAGTGTGTGTTTTGAGAATGAGAAATAAATGAAAGATACTAGTGAACAAGTAGTCAAAAAAAATGAAAAACTCTCCCCTTGTGTACACTAGGCCGACGGTTTCACAAGCCAAAAGGGGGAGGGAGTTACCTACTAGTCTCAAGCATGTAAAGGTCACAAAAGTTGGTTAATAAGGGTGTGTTCATGGGGATAAGGTGTAAGTATTATGTAACAAGTCTTTAAACTAACTAGTTGTGTCATAAGTAATACTTTCATGCAAGTATGGGCTTAAGAGTCCATGAAAGGAGTAGGGTGGGCTTTATAAGCCCATGTTCAATTAAAAGCCCAAGTTGTATGTAATTAACAAATAAATCCAATAAAAGCCCATGTAATTAACTAATAACCTTAGTTAAATAAAATGATTAATAAAACTTAATCACGAATGTAAATAATACTTGAAAATATTATTCGTGCAAGTTTCGTGTGTCACAAAGACGTTTCGGGCAATTAAAGTCAAGTACGGTTAATCATGGCATCAAGTAAATGTAATAACATACATTCGTTTAATCACAAGTATTAATAATAATTATTATTAATAAATAAACGTTGGAAAATCCAGGGTCGTTACACACCCGATCAGCCTTAAAGCACAAGCCTCAAAGTACAACAAGGTTTAAAGAGTGTTTATATGTACTAGTAAATGGGAACTCGAATGGGAGGAAAAAATTGATGATTAAAAAGTAAGAAAAAGTCGCAAAGTAACTAAGTGAGACAACAAAATAATAATAAATAAAGTAATAAAACAACAAAAATGGAGATACCCATATCAAACGAGCACCCGCTACATAAACACCATACATACACCCGATCAACCTTAAATCACAAGCCTCAAAGTACAAAAAGGTTAAAAGAGTGTTTATATGTGCTAGTAAATGGGAACTCGAATGTGAGGAAAAAACTGATAATTAAAAAAAAAAAAAAGAACAAATTACCAAAGTAAATAAGTGAGACAACAAATAATAATAAATAAATAAATAAAATAACAAAAATGGAGATACCCATATCACACGAGCACCCGCTGCATAAACAACATACATACACCCGATCAACCTTAAAGCACAAGCCTCAGAGTACAACAAGGTTAAAGAGTGTTTATATGTGCTAGTAAATGGGAACACGAATGTGAGGCAAAAATTGATAACTAAAAAAAAAGAACAATTTAGCAAAGTAAATAAGTGAGACAACAAAATAATAACAAATAAATAAATAAATCAACAACAACAATTGAGATACCCATATCAAACGAGTACCCGCTGCATAAACAACATACATAGACCCGAACAACCTTAAAGCACAAGCCTCAAAGTACAAAAGGTTAAAAGAGTTTTTATATGTGCTAGTAAATGGGAACTCGAAAGTGAGGAAAAAAAATTGATAAATAAAAAAGAAAGAACAAATTAGCAAAGTAAATAAGTGAGACAACAAAATAATAATAAATAAAACAAAAATGGAGATACCCATATCAAACGAGCATCCACTACATAAACAACATAGATACACCCGATCAACCTTAATGCACAAGCCTCAAAGTACAAAAAGGTTAAAAGAGTGTTTATATGTGCTAGTAAATGGGAACTCGAATGTGAGAAAAAAATTGATAACTGAAAAAATAAGAAGAAATTAGCAAAGTAAATAAGTGAGACAACAAAATAATAATAAATAAATAAAACAAAAATGGAGATACCCATATGAAACGAGCAACCGTTGCATAAACAACATACATACACCCGATCAACCTTAAAACACAAACTTCAAAGTACAAAAAGGTTAAAAGAGTGTCTATATGTGCTAGTAAATGGGAACTCGAATGTGAGGAAAAAATTGATAACTAAAAAGAATAAGAACAAATTAGCAAAGTAAATAAGTGAGACAACAAAATAATAATAAATAAATGAATAAATAAAACAAAACTGGAGATAACCATATTGAACGAGCACCCACTGCATAAACAACATGCTTACACCCGATCAACCTTAATGCACAAGCCTCAAAGTATAATAAGGTTAAAAGAGTGTTTATATGTGCTAGTAAATGGAAACTCGAATGTGAGGAAAAAATTGATAACTAAAAAAAATAAGAACAAATTAGCAAAGTAAGTGAGACAACAAAATAATAATAAATAAAACAAAATGGAGATACCCATATCAAACGAGCACCCGCTACATAAACAACATACATACAGTCGATCAACCTTAAAGCACAAGCCTCAAAGTAAAAGAGGTTAAAAGAGTGTTTATATGTGCTAGTATAATGGGAACTCGAATGTGAGGAAAAAATTGACAACTAAAAATAATAAGAACAAATTAGCAAAGTAAATAAGTGAGACAACAAAATAATAATAAATAAATAAATAAATAAAACAAAAATGGAGATACCCATATCAAATGAGCACCCGCTGCATAAACAACATACATACACCCGATCTACCTTAATGCACAAGCCTCAAATTACGATAAGGTTAAAATAGTGTTTATATGTGCTAGTAAATGGGAACTCGAATGTGAGGAAAAAACTGATAACTAAAAAAAATAAGAACAAATTAGCAAAGAAAGTAAGTGAGACAATAAAATAATAATAAATAAAACAAAATGGAGATAGCCATATCAAACGACCCGCTAAATAAACAACATACATACACCCGATCAACCTTAAACCACAAGCCTCAAAGTACAAAAAGTTTAAAACAGTGTTTATATGTGCTAGTATAATGGGAACTCGAATGTGAGGAAAAAATAGATAACTAAAAAAATAAGAACAAATTAGCAAAGTTAATAACTGAGACAACAAAATAATAATAAATAAATAAGACAAAAATGGAAATACCCATATTAAACGAGCACCGGCTACATAAACAACATACATACACCCGATCAACCTTAATGTACAAGAGTCAAAGTACGATAAGGTTAAGAGAGTGTTTATATGTGCTAGTAAATGGGAACTCGAATGTGAGGAAAAAACTGATAACTAAAAAAAATAAGAACAAATTAGAAGTAAGTAAGTGAGACAACAAAATAATAATAAATAAAACAAAATGGAGATAGCCATATCAAACGCACACCCACTACATAAACAACATACATACACCCGATCAACCTTAAAGCACAAGCCTCATAGTACAACAAGGTTAAAGAGTGTTTATATGTGCTAGTAAATGGGAACACGAATGTGAGGCAAAAATTGATAACTAAAAAAAAAGAACAAATTAGCAAAGTAAATAAGTGAGACAACAAAATAATAACAAATAAATAAATAAATCAACAACAACAATTGAGATACCCATATCAAACGAGTACCCACTGCATAAACAACATACATAGACCCGATCAACCTTAAAGCACAAGCCTCAAAGTACAAAAGGTTAAAAGAGTTTTTATATGTGCTAGTAAATGGGAACTTGAATGTGAGAAAAAAATTGATAACTAAAGAAATAAGAACAAATTAGCAAAGTAAATAAGTGAGACAACAAAATAATAATAAATAAATAAAACAAAAATGGAGATACCCATATGAAACGAGCACCCGTTGCATAAACAACATACATACACCCGATCAACCTTAAAACATAAACATCAAAGTACAAAAAGGTTAAAAGAGTGTTTATATGTGCTAGTAAATGGGAACTCGAATGTGAGGAAAAAATTGATAACTAAAAAGAATAAGAACAAATTAGCAAAGTAAATAAGTGAGACAACAAAATAATAATAAATAAATAAATCAATAAAACAAAATTGGAGATACCCATATCGAACGAGCACCCGCTGCATAAACAACATACTTTCACCCGATCAACATTAATGCACAAGCCTCAAAGTATAATAAGGTTAAAAGAGTGTTTATATGTGCCAGTAAATGGGAACTCGAATGTGAGGAAAAATTGATAACTAAAAAAATATGAACAAATTAGCAAAGTAAGTAAGTGAGACAACAAAATAATAATAAATAAAACAAAATGGAGATACCCATATCAAACGAGCACCCGCTACATAAACAACATACATACAGTCAATCAGTCGATCAACCTTAAAGCACAAGCCTCAAAGTAAAAGAGGTTAAAAGAGTGTTTATATGTGCTAGTATAATGGGAACTCGAATGTGAGGAAAAAATTGACAACTAAAAAGAATAAGAACAAATTAGCAAAGTAAATGAGTGAGACAACAAAATAATAATAAATAAATAAATAAATAAATAAATAAAACAAAAATGGAGATACCCATATCAAATGAGCACCCGCTGCATAAACAACATACATACACCCGATCTACCTTAATGCACAAGCCTCAAATTACGATAAGGTTAAAATAGCCTCAAACGACCCGCTACATAAACAACATACATACACCCGATCTACCTTAAAGCACAAGCCTCAAAGTACAAAAAGTTTAAAAGAGTGTTTATATGTGCTAGTATAATGGGAACTAGAATGTGAGGAAAAAATTGATAACTAAAAAAATAAGAACAAATTAGCAAACTAAATAAGTGAGACAACAAAATAATAATAAATAAATAAGACAAAAATGGAGATACCCATATTAAACGAGCACCGGCTACATAAACAACACACATACACCCGATCAACCTTAATGTACAAGCCTCAAAGTATGATAAGGTTAAGAGAGTGTTTATATGTGCTAGTAAATGGGAACTCGAATGTGAGAAAAAAACTGATAACTGTAAAAAATAAGAACAAATTAGCAAAGTAAGTAAGTGAGACAACAAAGTAATAATAAATAAAACAAAATGGAGATAGCCATATCAAACGCACCCGATCAACCTTAAAGCACAAGCCTCAAAGTACAAAAAGTTTAAAAGAGTGTTTATATGTGTTAGTATAATGGGAACTCGAATGTGAGGAAAAAATTGATAACTAAAAAAAATAAGAACAAATTAGCAAAGTAAATAAGTGAGACAACAAAATAATAATAAATAATCGTAGATGAAAACCTGACAATAAAAGGCAAATAGTTGTGGTTGCTCATACCATCAACATGAACAAAAAAATGTTAAAAACGATTAAAAAGTTAATCGAGGAAAACAAAATCAATAAAGAAGCAGATGGATTACAATAGCAAATTAAAAATAAAAAAAATTAATATATCAAGAAAACAACCAGATCAACCTTATAGCACAAACAGCAAGCTACGAAGTTTAAATAGTCTGGATTATCAAAAAAACAAGTTTTTCCTAAAAATTTGATTCCAATTAGTTGTAAAGTAATAGTTAACAAATTTTCTGAAAGAGTCCCCTGTAGATCAGCAATGTATCTTGACAAAATTCTCAGAATTATAACTAAAATCAACGTTTCTTGAAACACATTAAATACAGAATATGCCATATGTAAATGCATACAATTAAACAAAGAAACAAAACCCTAATTTCGTGTGTATCAGCGTAACTAAACGAAACCCTAATTTCTTGTGTATAAACAGCGTACCTGATGAAATTGTTGTAATGATTTGTGCCTAACCATCACGATCACGATCACGATCTTGATTATGATAATGATGATTGATGATATAAAATTGTATATCGAAGATGTTATAACCCACGATAAGCCGCTCCTCCTAGAATCGTACGCCAAAATAAAAATAAAAAGGGGAGAATTTGAAGTTTCATTGATTATTCAAAGAAAGATATTGGGAGTTTTTAGCCGTTAATTTACAAAGGCGGTTGTAGAAAAAATAAAAAATAAAAAGGAATGTAAAACGGAGTAGATAAATATGGTAATACTATACTCGGCGACCCGTGAAATCACGGGTTTGTTTAAACGAAACAATTTAATTATATGTTTTAAGTATTAAGTGAACGAAAATGCTAAAGTTATTTAGTTTAATGACACATGATAAAATGCATTTATGATGGTAATTGTTTCTTCTAAATAAATTAAATAGTATTCAATAAAGTTGAAAGATACTAAAATAAAATGTGTGTTTAATATTATTTTTTATTTAGAAAGAAAAGTTTTGAATTATTAAATAGTTTTTAACATGTACCACGTGGCACATGTTAGTAAATCCCTAATACCAATACAAAATATAAATAAATAAATAAATATAATATAAATTAACTCAAAAAAATAATTTAATCACAACGTAAAAAGTATAAGTACACATATTTTCTAATTAGATCATGGATAATAGTGATTCTGACATGAAGTTAAAAAAATGGTTTAATGTATGTGTTTATATAGAAAAAAATTGCAATGAATATATATTTTCAACGGAAATATTTTTCATCCAACCACAAGCTGACACCTCATCTTCACGCCCTCTCTCCTCTACGTTTTTTGAAGACAAACACCTGGGCATAAACGCCCACAAACACCTGCGCATAACACATGGACGTTTGTGGGGCGTTTCTCTTGACATGTAGGTGACACCATGGAGAGAAGCGCTGCATTATCCATGGTCTTAATCTTATTCTTACTTATTTATATTTATATTTATTTGTTTTATTCAGATGTGTTATTAAAAATTGTTCCATTTGTTCATAGTCAGATTTATATGTATTTAAATGGCTAAAAGGATATAGTTGGTTTTAGTCAACACTTCGCTTCTTGTTGACAATTCCATGATTGTGATGTATATGTTTCAGGTCATGTGGAGTTGCAGGTGGAGGTGATGAGGGTTGTGTGGTTTGTTGGGTTTCAGGTGACCGAGGTCTTATCCAACAAGGAGTGGCCCCTGCTACTCTACTCGGGATTCATTCTAATCGATAATCGGGAATCACCTTCACATTGAACTTTTGGTGACCGTTCAGCCATTTCAGATATCGACCTCGGACTTAAGTCTGACAAAAGTGTCTTTTGTGTGATTTTGCACCAATTGGATATGCTTTTCTTGTTAGTTTTTTCACTCTTTCAAATGTGTCGGAAGGTTTTGTTAAACAATGAAACTCCATAAATTATTATTCATTATCGAAATAGTGAAACCTTAATGATAAAACCCTAATGGACTGAGCTCACAATGCAATCGGGCAGTGGCGACTCTATGTTATGACCCGTGAGGTCACGGGACACCGCTAGTTTGAATTTTTTTTGTACAAAATATCATTTAAATTGTATAGGACACTAGACACCACTAAAATTAAATGTAGGACCCCATATATTTTTTGAATTTATAGTTTTTCTTTTATGATGTATATGACACGACTAAATTTAACTACTACGATGCCATATATTTTTCGGATTTGTAGCTTTTTGAGGTTAAACAACCACTAAAATAGTATTCAAATATAATTAGTACTGGAAAAAAAAATTCGGGACCTCATTGAGTTCTCATCCTAGAATCGCCACTGCAGTCGGGCCGGGCCAATACTAATATTCTAATACTCTCCCGCAGTCCGAAAGGCGAAATCATAAAAGTTCGGACCGGAAGAAAAACACTAAATAAATGAAGATGCATTTTTTTCCTCTAATTTGGTGCATGAAGCAAACTGATATTCTTCAACGCTTCAAAAAACATATTTTTTCTTTTTCGTTTTTTATTTTCGGAGTTTGGAGCCTAGTTAAGCTAGGCGGGTCATCCCCACACCGATTATTATTTATGTTTTTTTATTAAGACGAGACCTAGCGAGTTAAGCTGATTGATGGTGCAAGATGACATCTTAGAAAGTTTGACAAATTGGAGCTGGGCCGATAGCAAGTTGGATGAGCATATTGGGCTAGCATGCAATTTTGGGCTTCAATAGAAAAGAAACCAAACAAGAAAGAAAAGACATACTCGTCGGTCGTAGGATACATGAGTTGTAGGCTAGAGGCAAGGTATACAACAGAGAAAAGATTGAAAAAAATAATAATAGTGCTATGAAAAGAAGAAAGATGTTGCAGATAAAACCCTAATGGACCGAGCTTACAATGCAATCTGGCTGGGCAAATACTAATACTATAATAGCTTTATCATTGAGTTTCCTCCTCGAAACATATATTTTTATTTCAAGTTTATGTTGAAAGCCACTTACAAAGGTTAACTCGGTTTGAAAGCGCCCAAAAATTTAATCTTTTAAGTTTTCAGGCTCATTATCACTTGAGTCAATTCCTATATAAAAAGGTTCATCACCTAGTGGTTCAGTTGGTGAATCGTTTTCATTGTTGGGTAATGCTAGTCGGTTCCTATATAAAAAGTGTTCTATCATCTAAATGTTAGTTGAGATAATGGTACTATTAGGAATAAGTATCGTGTGAACAAATAGTTTTTTCTTTCTTATACAGAGCACTTAAACTCCTGCAGCCTTCTACTTCCTTTTAATTTTGGCCAAACAGCAAACTTACTTAGTTACTTTCCAATTTAGGCTGACCTTTGATGGTAAAAGCAAAAAAATTGTTACCGAAACTTAAATAAAAAACAATCAACTAGTTACATCAAGGAAAAATTTAAAGTAAAACCAAACAAACATATCTGAGAAACAGTTTAAAATTAACAAAACCCACACATGAACTGATAAATCAAACATGAGAGTACCTAGCTAGCTAATTTAGTTACCTAGCTATTTAAGTTAGCTAACACCAACTTGGTTGTATCCAAGCATGACAATTGAAATGAGTTTTCGCTCCTACAAAACCCCCCAAACATTTTTTCATGTTTTTCCCATCGAATGTGTGATACGTGTGTGTTTCGAGTGAGTACCACACTAGCTGCGGGAAGTAGATCTTGTTCTCCATTTCAGGCGTTTTGGCATCAACGCAAACAGATGTCGTACCACCAATATAAATCGTGTGCTTCCCTATACCTTCTATTTTCTCCCATTTATCCGCATCATAGATTCGCTTATATACCTCAACTTCTCCAAACTCATCTTCACCCACAATGACTAGTAAAAGATGTTGATTATCGTAACTCATCATGAAATATTGTGAGCGGCAACTACTACTTATGGGTGGTGGTGCTTTGGCTAAAAGGGTTTTTCGAACATCTTGTTTATCCAAATTGTTGAATACGAAGACTTCTCCGTCTTCACTCAATGCGTAAAGATCTCGGCCTATAAATGTTAACGAATATATACGATGATCATCTTCATCATCATCCTCAATAGGAACCAAACGCCAAGATGATGATTCCAAAGCTCCTCCTACAGAGTAGATGAAATACGACCGTCGTTCGTAAAATGTAAATCCAGCAACTATACAACTATTGGAGGAATTAGGTGGTGCTGAGAAACATAAGTTTTTTATGTAACCAAGTTCTTGAAGCTTGGAAACATCACTTGTGAAGGGGTTAAATAACACCAATTCTTCATCATCATTATTATCATCTTCTTCTTCTTCTTTTCTCCTCTTAAACAACAACCAACCATACCTCGAACAATACAATTGGTCATCCACAATCGACAACACCTTAAAATTCTTCTTCATAAAGTAGTTATCACCCGACAGAGGATCTGTAAAAGTGACAATCCCTCGATGTTTATCAACAACCATCAACCATAGTGAGTTTAACGAATAACTACGCAATCTACTTAGAGGTGCTGCTAGATGACAAAGTTTGCATGTAGCGCGCATGTACAGGTACTCCACACCGACATAATGTTCCATAATCAAACTCAACACATCAAGTGGAATACTGTGCAAACGTGATCCGTTATGCTTCAAAACATTGTCTAACGTTACTACTCTCTCATCCTTTTCTTGTTTGACGGTACTCGTACATTTAACTTCGAATCGATCGTCTTCTAGCCTAAATGATCAAGCGTTATTATTTTCACCAGCATTGCAATTTGCAATATATGAGATGTACATATGTACAATATAATAATAATACTCCGTCTTTCCCATTTTAATTGTCCACATGTCACAAAAAAATTCACTTACTAAAAATAACCAATAAAAAGCATTGAACTTTTTATTTATTGCTTTTAATTATTATTTAATTATTAACTTACTTTAAAAGTACATGAAAAAATTGACAATTCATCAATTTCTCACAAACTTAAACTTTTTGTTGAAGTACAATTATTAAGGGACGGATGGAGTAATTAGATAGATACATGAACAAAACAAATCAATAAAAATTATAATTACCTTCCTTCCCACATTGACACACGGGTTGTTGAGACCACTCGCAAAGGCATGGGAAAAGAGATGATAGTTCTATCTCTGACATGGTACAAGTGTAATATTTTGTCCATCGTGTCACGAATATTTACATAAGGTCCAGATAAAAGTAAGAGTCTTTCAAGTCACTAATTTCTTCCCACATAACTCGAGTGATATCTAAGTCAACGAGGTCTTCACTTTCGACTTTGTCAATTGTCATACCAATCAAGTCCCATTTCTTGAGGCATTCCAACTCTTCAGACTTTACGCTACCGGTGTTTAATCGAAACAAATTGACATCAGCAATTTTCTTAGTTATTTCATGATAACAAACTTTAACGCAGAACAAATCCTTTCCATATCCTCTAATAAAAGTATCCTTGTCATAACAACTATGACGAAGGAAATCAGACCAAGGGCAAGCCCCAAACATCAATAATTGAATCATAACTTCTCCTGTATCCTTCACTACAATCTTATGAAAGTTTCAGCCTACAATCTAGAAGCTCACCTTCTAGATGTTCAAAGTAGCCTTCTTTGAACACCATGTAGAAGAAGCAAAGATGAACACGATGACGGCCGCCCACCATCTCCGTTCACACCCTTCCACCGCCATAGAATTTTTACTATAAATAGAGGTGCAAACCTCAATTGTAAATCATCCTAAATCACTCAGAGAAGTGTAATCACAACCTAGAGAGTGTGTGAGTTTTGAGAGTTTTTTTTGTAAGAGTTTTGTAATACTCTGTAAATCTATTCTTGTGAGTAATAGAGTTGTTTTACTCTCAAATTTATATCTCCTAACGTCCAGGCGATCCCCTCTTCCTAAAAAGTGGTATCAGAGCTTGGTTAGAGACGTTGGTCGAGTTTTGGGTTTTCTGAAGTTTTCTCAAAATCCAATTTTGAGTGTACCATTGGATTCGTCTCGTCGAACCGAGTCCAACACAAAAAACGGTGACTTAAACGGAGTTATAACGAGCCCAGAAAACGCGGTCAAAGTTTGGTCAACTCGCCGGAATCTCGCCGGAGAAGACGACCGGTGCCGGAATTTTTGCCGGAGAAGACGATCACTGTAGCAATTCACTGTAGCAGCTGGCGGCACTGTAGCAAGTCACTGTAGCGGTACTGTAGCGGTACTGTAGCAATTCAGAAATTTTACAATTTGGTCCCTGAAATTTTCAGAAATTCATTCTTGGTCCCTGAAGTTTATAAAAATTATAATTTTGCCCCGTAAGTGGAATTTAAGCTGCGAAGTGTCTATTCCACCATTTTCAACCGTTCCGGACGTAACGGTGATCTCTGTTTTCTACAATTCAACCCCGTTTGTGTTGAAAAATTATTTGTAAGGTGATAATGTCCACAGAAGAGTCAACATCATCTTTCGGAGCTATGATTATGCTCACAGCCACAAACTACACGCTGTGGAAACCTCGAATGGAAGATCTCCTCAGCTGTAAGGATTTGTTCGATCCTATTGAATTGAAGGGTATAAACCCTGATTCTGCCAAAGAGAAAGAGTGGAAGAAATCAAACCGAAAAACTATTGGTCAGATCCGTCAATGGATTGATCATAGTGTCTTCCACCATGTTGCACAAGAGACAGACGCATATGTCCTCTGGAAAAAGTTGGAGGACATGTACCAGGCCAAGACTGCTCGGAATAAAGTCCTGCTGATGAGGTGTTTAGTCAACATGAAGCTCAAAAGTGGAACTTCAGTTGCCGAGCATACCAGTGAGTTCCAGAGCTTGGTCAACCAGTTATCGTCTGTAGAGATACCGCTTGGCGATGAAGTTCAGGCGCTACTGCTACTTAGTTCCCTTCCCGATAGTTGGGAAACGCTGGTAGTAACACTCAGCAACTCAGCCCCGAATGGCAAACTTACCGTGTCAATGGTCAAGGATGCCCTATTCAGTGAAGAGACAAGGAGAAAACACATGGGCACAGATCAGACCCATGCCTTTATCACAGAGAATCGGGGGAGACATCGAATGAGTAGCAAAAATAAATAGAGAGGCAGAAGTAAGAGCAGGGGCAGGTCAGCTGATGGCAGAAAACCAATATATAAATGTCATCACTGTGGATTAGAGGGACATATGAAGAAGAACTGCTATAGATTAAAAGAGGAACAAGGTCAAAGCAGTTCACAGCCGAAGAATAAGGGTGGAGAAACATTAGTTGCTATCACAGGTGATGTAGCTTATTGTTCAACCCATGATGAGACATGCCTTCACGTCTCACGAGAAGAAACAGAATGGGTGGTAGATACTGCAGCTTCCTACCACGTGACTCCATAAAAGGAATACTTCACAACATACAAAGCTGGTGACTTTGGAGCTGTGAAGATGGGAAATTCCAGTTCCGCTGAGATTGTCGAAATTGGTGATGTCAAGATAAACACAAGTTCTGGGAGCACAATCACTCTGAAGGATGTCCGCCATGTGCCAGATGTAGTGACCCGAACTTTTCCATGTTTATATATATTAATTGAGATTGATATTTACATGATTAAATGTTTCCAACATGTTAAGCAATCAAACTTGTTAAGACTTGATTAATTGAAATATGTTTCATATAGACAATTGACCACTCAAGTTGACCGGCGATTCACGAACGTTAAAACTTGTAAAAACGACATGACGATATATATATATGGGTATACATATGGTTAACATGAGATTATGATAAGTAAGTATCTCCATAAGTATATTAACAATGAGTTATATACATATAAACAAGACTACTAACTTAAGAATTTCGAAACGAGACATATATGTAACGATTATCGTTGTAACGACATTTAAATGTATATATATATCATATTAAGATATATTAATATATCATAATATCATGATAATATAATAATTTAACATCTCATTAGATATAATAAACAATGGGTTAACAACATTAATTGAGATCGTTAATTTAAAGGTTTCAAAACAACACTTACATGTAACGACTAACGATGACTTAACGACTCAGTTAAAATGTATATACATGTAGTGTATTTAGATATATTAAAATACTTTTGGAAGACTTCAAGACATATATCAAAACATTCATACTTAACGAAAATGGTTACAGTTACTTTTCCATTCTTTTCTTTCATCAAGAATTCTAGTCGTATTCTTACCCGTATTATACACAGCTTAAAAACGTACTTACTATGAGTATATACCAATAGGAACTAGCATGAGATTCCACTCTTGATTATGTCATGTATGACTAATCAATTTTAACTTCTACCATGAGCTAGTCAACTAACTAGAACTCCTTTTAACCCCACTCACCACTCACCAATTACCACTCATCATTCACTCCATTTCACTTCCAATTCTCTTTCTAATTCTCTCTCAACACACACACACACACACACACACACACACACTATTATGAATGATTTTTTCCAGTAGTTAATCATTATCTTCATCAAAAATCACTTCAAGAATCAAGCTATAATCATCATAGGAAGAACACTTCAAGAACACTTCAAAAATCCCTTCAAGTTTACTAATTTACTTCCAAGCTTTCTAATCCATTTCAAGTAATCATCTAAGATCAAGAAACCTTTGTTATATACAGTAGGTTATCTTTCTTATACAAGGTAATATTCATATTCAAACTTTGATTCAATTTCTATAACTATAAACTATATTAATTCGAGTAAAAATCTTACTTGAACTTGTTTTTGTGTCATGATCCTACTTCAAGAACTTTCAAGCCATCCAAGATCCTTTGAAGCTAGATCATTTCTTGTCACTTCCAGTAGGTTTACCTACTAAACTTGAGGTAGTAATGATGTTCATAACATCATTCGATTCATATATATAAAACTATCTTATTCGAAGGTTTAAACTCGTAATCACTAGAACATAGTTTAGTTAATTCTAAACTTGTTCGCAAACAAAAGTTAATCCTTCTAACTTGACTTTTAAAATTAACTACACACATATTCTATATCTATATGATATGCTAACTTAATGATTTAAAACCTGGAAACACAAAAAACACCGTAAAACCGGATTTACGCCGTCGTAGTAACACCGCGGGCTGTTTTGGGTTAGTTAATTAAAAACTATGGTAAACTTTGATTTAAAAGTTGTTATTCTGAGAAAATGATTTTTATTATGAACATGAAACTATATCCAAAAATTATGGTTAAACTCAAAGTGGAAGTATGTTTTCTAAAATGGTCATCTAGACGTCGTTCTTTCGACTGAAATGACTACCTTTACAAAAACGACTTGTTACTTATTTTTCCGACTATAAACCTATACATTTTCTGTTTAGATTCATAAAATAGAGTTCAATATGAAACCATAGCAATTTGATTCACTCAAAACGGATTTAAAATGAAGAAGTTATGGGTAAAACAAGATTGGATAATTTTTCTCATTTTAGCTACGTAAAAATTGGTAACAAATCTATTCCAACCATAACTTAATCAACTTGTATTGTATATTATGTAATCTTGAGATACCATAGACACGTATACAATGTTTCGACCTATCATGTTGACACATCTATATATATATTTCGGAACAACCATAGACACTCTATATGTGAATGTTGGAGTTAGCTATACAGGGTTGAGGTTGATTCCAAAATATATATAGTTTGAGTTCTGATCAATACTGAGATACGTATACACTGGGTCGTGGATTGATTCAAGATAATATTTATCGATTTATTTCTGTACATCTAACTGTGGAGAACTAGTTGTAGGTTACTAACGAGGACAGCTGACTTAATAAACTTAAAACATCAAAATATATTAAAAGTGTTGTAAATATATTTTAAACATACTTTGATATATATGTATATATTGTTATAGGTTCGTGAATCAACCAGTGGCCAAGTCTTACTTCCTGACGAAGTAAAAATCTGTGACAGTGAGTTATAGTCCCACTTTTAAAATCTAATATTTTTGGGATGAGAATACATGCAGGTTTTATCGATGATTTACAAAATAGACACAAGTACGTGAAACTACATTCTATGGTTGAATTATCGAAATCGAATATGCCCCTTTTTATTAAGTCTGGTAATCTAAGAATTAGGGAACAGACACCCTAATTGACGCGAATCCTAAAGATAGATCTATTGGGCCTAACAAACCCCATCCAAAGTACCGGATGCTTTAGTACTTCGAAATTTATATCATATCCGAAGGGTGTCCCGGAATGATGGGGATATTCTTATATATATGCATCTTGTTAATGTCGGTTACCAGGTGTTCACCATATGAATGATTTTTATCTCTATGTATGGTATGTGTATTGAAATATGAAATCTTGTGGTCTATTGTTACGATTTGATATATATAGGTTAAACCTATAACTCACCAACATTTTTGTTGACGTTTAAAGCATGTTTATTCTCAGGTGAATACTAAGAGCTTCCGCTGTTGCATACTAAAATAAGGACAAGATTTGGAGTCCATATTTGTATGATATTGTGTAAAAACTGCATTCAAGAAACTGATTTCGATGTAACATATTTGTATTGTAAACCATTATGTAATGGTCGTGTGTAAACAGGATATTTTAGATTATCATTATTTGATAATCTACGTAAAGCTTTTTAAACCTTTATTTATGAAATAAAGGTTATGATTTGTTTTAAAAATGAATGCAGTCTTTGAAAAACGTCTCATATAGAGGTCAAAACCTCGCAACGAAATCAATTAATATGGAACGTTTTTAATCAATAAGAACGGGACATTTCAGTTGGTATCCGAGCGTTGGTCTTAGAGAACCAGAAAATTTGCATTAGTGTGTCTTATCGAGTTTGTTAGGATGCATTAGTGAGTCTGGACTTCGACCGTGTTTTCTTTAAAAATGATTGCTTAACATTTTTGTTGGAGACTATATATTTTTAACATATGAATATTATGTGATATATTAATCTCTTAACGTGTTTGGTATTATGTGATAGATGTCTACCTCTAGAACAAGTCCCACTGACTCACCTAATAATAATGAAGAGTCAAATGTAAATTGGAATGATTCGTGGACTGATTCACAAGTTCCCGAAGAGGAACCGGAAGAAGAGTCGGAACCGGAAGAAGAATTGGAACCGGAAGAAGAATCGGAACCGGAAGAAGAAATAGAACCGGTGGGGGAAATAATAAAATAGTTAAGTAAAAGAGAATCCTCAACCAACCAACCACAGTTAATTATGGTCAATGGTGTTTCCGCCAAGGAAGCAAAATATTGGGAGGATTACCAATTCTCCGATGAATCGGATTCCGACGAGAATTCCAATGTTGTTATAGAAATTACCCCAACTGAATTTAAAAAGGCAAAAGAAAATAATAAGGGAAAGGGCATAAAAATAGAGAAATCTAATTCCAACCCCGATGAACTTTATATGTATCGTCAACCCCCGAAGTCCTTAAGTTGTAACAATGACCCGGGAACCTCTAAACCACCAGGTTTTTCTAAACCAATGTGGACAACGACGGCTCGTATTAGGGGAACATCATATATCCCTAGAAACTTGGCAAAACGAACCAAAACCGAACAAGAAGAAATGAGCGAGTCGGAATAAGATAGTTGTATTCGTGTGGTGTAATATATGTAATATAGTGTGCTTATGCTTTATGATATATGTAAAATTTGCTTGTATTAATAAGTATTTTTTTTTATGAATCTAACTCTTGTCTATTTTACAGTATAAAAACACAAAATGGATAGACAACTCAATATTTTAAGAGACCTACCCGGAGACATGATTGATGAAATCTTGTCTAGAGTCGGTCAGAATTCTTCGGCACAACTATTTAAGGCGAGATCAGTTTGTAAGACATTCGAAGAACGTTCCAAGAATGCCTTGGTTTATAAAAGGCTTTCGTTCGGAAGATGGGGGATATCACATTGGGAAATCCATAAGTTACGATGTGTTTACTTTGACGCATATATTGCGGGGAACCCAAATGCTATTTTACGCAACTGGTTAAGAAATTATTTTGACTCAGTATATCCGAATATAGGACTTCGTGATTTAGAAAAAGCGGCTAACATGCAACATAAAGAAGCATGTTATGCTTACGGGTTAGTAATATTCGCTTCTCACCAAAGTGAGAACAAGAACATCGGACTACAACTATTAAACAAAACGTTCCCACAAGTGACGGAGTCGGTAATTGGGGTAAGAAATGAGGTTTTTAGGTTATTACGAGACTGTTGGTCATTACGTAACCCTCGTCCCTTTGACGACGTTACAACACGCTATCTTATCAACGGCCATAACGGTTATGTTCCACAAGACCAAGGATGGGAAGTAGTCCTAGTAAAACCAGAATGCATGACTTGTTTCTGGACGTATGAATTACGTGTCTTTATTGCCTTTGCTGAACGACTTGTGTACTAGCTAGAATTATCTTTACAACTATCTTGTATCAAAGTTATTGTGTGCTATATTTCATGCTTTATGTAAAATAAGCGGTATTGTAAGTTTGTAAAATATTGTATAAAAGTTTGAACGCGAAATATTATTACAATCAGTTTTTCATATAGAATTGTAGTAGTTGAATTGTATATTAGCTACTAAGTATGAACTTAACGGGTAGGTACTACCCGAATTTAAACTTATAAAACGCTAATATGAAGAAAAAGCTTTTATAAATGAGTTCATATTATGCTACGAAATACTATTAACTACTCTTAATATTCTGTATGATTAACTTGTTCCATTTAACTATTTTGAAGGAAATGGCACCGACTACTCGACACACCGTGAATATGAATGAAGAGGAATTCCGTACTTTTCTAGCTTCAAACATAGCCACAGTACAGGCTGCGCTACATACCAACAATAACCTTAGATCTGGAAGTACAGGAAATCGTGTAGGATGCACCTACAAAGAATTCACTGCCTGCAAACCTTTGGAATTTGATGGAACCGAAGGACCGATCGGATTGAAACGGTGGACCGAGAAGGTCGAATCGGTGTTTGCCATAAGTAAGTGTACTGAAGAGGACAAAGTGAAGTACGCTACGCATACCTTCACAGGTTCTGCGTTAACATGGTGGAATACCTATCTAGAGCAAGTGGGACAAGATGATGCGTACGCACTACCGTGGTCAGCATTCAAGCACTTGATGAACGAGAAGTACCGTCCCAGAACCGAGGTCAATAAGCTCAAGACAGAACTTAGAGGGTTACGAACCCAAGGATTTGATATTAACACGTACGAAAGACAATTCACAGAATTGTGCCTATTGTGTCCGGGAGCATTCGAAGATGAGGAAGAGAAGATCGACGCGTTTGTGAAAGGATTACCGGAAAGAATCCAAGAAGATATAAGTTCACACGAGCCCGCCTCCATACAACAGGCATGTAGAATAGCTCACAAACTAGTGAACCAGATTGAAGAAAGAATTAAAGAACAGACTGCTGAAGAGGCCAATGTGAAGCAAGTCAAAAGAAAGTGGGAGGAAAACGGTGATAAGAATCACCAATACAACAACAACAGCAATTACAACAATAATCGCAACAATTATCCCAACAATCGAAACATCAATCGCAACTACAACAAACGGCCCAACAACAACAACAACAACAACAACTACAACAATCATCCCAACAACAATAATAACCGCAACAACAACAACAACAATCAGAAGCAGCTATGCCAAAGGTGTGAAAAGTATCACTCGGGGTTCTGCACCAAATTTTGCAACAAGTGTAAAAGAAATGGTCATAGCGCGGCGAAGTGTGAGGTCTACGGACCAGGGGTTAATAGAACGAAAGGAACAAATGGTGTCGGAACGAGTAATGACGGAGCAAGTAGTGTCGGAGCAAGTTATGCCAATGTAGTTTGTTATAAATGTGGAAAACCGGGCCACATTATTAGAAATTGCCCGAACCAGGAGAACACGAATGGACAAGGCCGCGGAAGAGTTTTCAATATTAATGCGGCAGAGGCACAGGAAGACCCGGAGCTTGTTACGGGTACGTTTCTTATTGACAATAAATCTTCTTACGTTTTATTTGATTCGGGTGCGGATAGAAGCTATATGAGTAGAGATTTTTATGCTAAATTAAGTTATCCATTGACGCCTTTGGATAGTAAATTTTTACTCGAATTAGCAAATGGTAAATTAATTTCAGCAGATAATATATGTCGGAATCAAGAAATTAAACTGGTTAGCGAAACATTTAAGATTGATTTGATACCAGTAGAGTTAGGGAGTTTTGATGTGATAATCGGTATGGACTGGTTGAAAGAAGTGAAAGCAGAGATCGTTTGTTACAAAAATGCAATTCGCATTATACGAGAAAAAGGAAAACCCTTAATGGTGTACGGAGAAAAGGGCAACACGAAGCTACATATATTAGTAATTTGAAGGCACAAAAACTAATAAGAAAAGGTTGCTATGCTGTTCTAGCACACGTCGAGAAAGTACAAACTGAAGAAAAGAGCATCAATGATGTTCCCATTGCAAAAGAATTTCCCGATGTATTTCCGAAAGAATTACCGGGATTACCCCCACATCGATCCGTTGAATTTCAAATAGATCTTGTACCAGGAGCTGCACCAATAGCTCGTGCTCCTTACAGACTCGCACCCAGTGAGATGAAAGAACTGCAAAGCCAATTACAAGAACTTTTAGAGCGTGGTTTCATTCGACCAAGCACATCACCGTGGGGAGCTCCTGTTTTGTTTGTCAAGAAGAAAGATGGTACATTCAGGTTGTGTATCGACTACCGAGAGTTGAACAAACTTACCATCAAGAACCGCTACCCACTACCGAGAATCGACGACTTATTTGATCAACTACAAGGCTCGTCTATTTATTCAAAGATTGACTTACGTTCCGGGTATCATCAAATGCGGGTGAAAGAAGATGATATTCCAAAGACTGCTTTCAGAACACGTTACGGTCATTACGAGTTTATGGTCATGCCGTTTGGTTTAACTAATGCACCAGCTGTGTTCATGGACCTTATGAACCGAGTGTGTGGACCATACCTTGACAAGTTTGTCATTGTTTTCATTGATGACATACTTATTTACTCAAAGAATGACCAAGAACACGGTGAACATTTGAGAAAGGTGTTATAAGTATTGAGGAAGGAAGAATTGTACGCTAAGTTTTCAAAGTGTGCATTTTGGTTGGAAGAAGTTCAATTCCTCGGTCACATAGTGAACAAAGAAGGTATTAAGGTGGATCCGGCAAAGATAGAAACTGTTGAAAAGTGGGAAACCCCGAAAACTCCGAAACACATACGCCAGTTTTTAGGACTAGCTGGTTACTACAGAAGGTTCATCCAAGACTTTTCCAGAATAGCAAAACCCTTGACTGCATTAACGCATAAAGGGAAGAAATTTGAATGGAATGATGAACAAGAGAAAGTGTTTCAGTTATTGAAGAAAAAGCTAACTACGGCACCTATATTGTCATTGCCTGAAGGGAATGATGATTTTGTGATTTATTGTGACGCATCAAAGCAAGGTCTCGGTTGTGTATTAATGCAACGAACGAAGGTGATTGCTTATGCGTCTAGACAATTAAAGATTCACGAACAAAATTATACGACGCATGATTTGGAATTAGGCGCGGTTGTTTTTGCATTAAAGACTTGGAGGCACTACTTATATGGGGTCAAAAGTATTATATATACCGACCACAAAAGTCTTCAACACATATTTAATCAGAAACAACTGAATATGAGGCAGCGTAGGTGGATTGAATTATTGAATGATTACGACTTTGAGATTCGTTACCACCCGGGGAAGGCAAATGTGGTAGCCGATGCCTTGAGCAGGAAGGACAGAGAACCCATTCGAGTAAAATCTATGAATATAATGATTCATAATAACCTTACTACTCAAATAAAGGAAGCGCAACAAGGAGTTTTAAAAGAGGGAAGTTTAAAGGATGAAATACCCAAAGGATTGGAGAAACATCTTAATATTCGGGAAGACGGAACCCGGTATAGGGCTGAAAGGATTTGGGTACCAAAATTTGAAGATATGAGAGAAATGGTACTTAGAGAAGCTCATAAAACCAGATACACAATACATCCTGGAACGGGGAAGATGTACAAGGATCTCAGGAAATATTTTTGGTGGCCGGGTACGAAAGCCGATGTTGCTAAATACGTAGGAGAATGTTTGACGTGTTCTAAGGTCAAAGCTGAGCATCAGAAACCATCAGGTCTACTTCAACAACCCGAAATCCCGAAATGGAAATGGGAAAACATTACCATGGATTTCATCACTAAATTGCCAAGGACTGCAAGTGGTTTTGATACTATTTGGGTAATAGTTGATCGTCTCACCAAATCAGCACATTTCCTGCCAATAAGAGAAGATGACAAGATGGAGAAGTTAGCACGACTGTATTTGAAGGAAGTAATCTCCAGACATGGAATACCAATCTCTATTATCTCTGATAGGGATGGCAGATTTATTTCAAGATTCTGGCAGACATTACAGCAAGCATTAGGAACTCGTCTAGACATGAGTACTGCCTATCATCCACAAACTGATGGGCAGAGCGAAAGGACGATACAAACGCTTGAAGACATGCTACGAGCATGTGTTATTGATTTCGGAAACAGTTGGGATCGACATCTACCATTAGCAGAATTTTCCTACAACAACAGCTACCATTCAAGCATTGAGATGGCGCCGTTTGAAGCACTTTATGGTAGAAAGTGCAAGTCTCCGATTTGTTGGAGTGAAGTGGGGGATAGACAGATTACGGGTCCGGAGATTATACAAGAAACTACCGAGAAGATCATCCAAATTCAACAACGGTTGAAAACCGCCCAAAGTCGACAAAAGAGCTACGCTGACATTAAAAGAAAAGATATAGAATTTGAAATTGGAGAGATGGTCATGCTTAAAGTTGCACCTTGGAAAGGCGTTGTTCGATTTGGTAAACGAGGGAAATTAAATCCAAGGTATATTGGACCATTCAAGATTATTGATCGTGTCGGACCAGTAGCTTACCGACTTGAGTTACCTCAACAACTCGCGGCTGTACATAACACTTTCCACGTCTCGAATTTGAAGAAATGTTTTGCTAAAGAAGATCTCACTATTCCATTAGATGAAATCCAAATCAACGAAAAACTCCAATTCATCGAAGAACCCGTCGAAATAATGGATCGTGAGGTTAAAAGACTTAAGCAAAACAAGATACCAATTGTTAAGGTTCGATGGAATGCTCGTAGAGGACCCGAGTTCACCTGGGAGCGTGAAGATCAGACGAAGAAGAAATACCCGCATCTATTTACAGAAGATTCGTCAACACCTTCAACAGCTTAAAATTTTGGGACGAAATTTATTTAACGGGTAGGTACTGTAGTGACCCGAACTTTTCCATGTTTATATATATTAATTGAGATTGATATTTACATGATTAAATGTTTCCAACATGTTAAGCAATCAAACTTGTTAAGACTTGATTAATTGAAATATGTTTCATATAGACAATTGACCACCCAAGTTGACCGGCGATTCACGAACGTTAAAACTTGTAAAAATGATATGACGATATATATATGGGTATACATATGGTTAACATGAGATTATGATAAGTAAGTATCTCCATAAGTATATTAACAATGAGTTATATACATATAAACAAGACTACTAACTTAAGAATTTCGAAACGAGACATATATGTAACGATTATCGTTGTAACGACATTTAAATGTATATATATATCATATTAAGATATATTAATATATCATAATATCATGATAATATAATAATTTAACATCTCATTAGATAGAATAAACAATGGGTTAACAACATTAATTGAGATCGTTAATTTAAAGGTTTCAAAACAACACTTACATGTAACGACTAACGATGACTTAACGACTCAGTTAAAATGTATATACATGTAGTGTATTTAGATGTATTAAAATACTTTTGGAAGACTTCAAGACATATATCAAAACACTCATACTTAACGAAAATGGTTACAGTTACTTTTCCATTCTTTTCTTTCATCAAGAATTCTAGTCGTATTCTTACCCGTATTATACACAGCTTCAAAACATACTTACTATGAGTATATACCAATAGGAACTAGCATGGGATTCCACTCTTGATTATGTCATGTATGACTAATCAATTTTAACTTCTACCATGAGCTAGTCAACTAACTAGAACTCCTTTTAACCCCACTCACCACTCACCAATTACCACTCATCATTCACTCCATTTCACTTCCAATTCTCTTTCTAATTCTCTCTCAACACACACACACACACACACACACTATTATGAATGATTTTTTCCAGTAGTTAATCATCATCTTCATCAAAAATCACTTCAAGAATCAAGCTATAATCATCATAGGAAGAACACTTCAAGAACACTTCAAAAATCCCTTCAAGTTTACTAATTTACTTCCAAGCTTTCTAATCCATTCCAAGTAATCATCTAAGATCAAGAAACCTTTGTTATATACAGTAGGTTATCTTTCTTATACAAGGTAATATTCATATTCAAACTTTGATTCAATTTCTATAACTATAAACTATCTTAATTCGAGTAAAAATCTTACTTGAACTTGTTTTTGTGTCATGATCCTACTTTAAGAACTTTCAAGCCATCCAAGATCCTTTGAAGCTAGATCATTTCTTGTCACTTCCAGTAGGTTTATCTACTAAACTTGAGGTAGTAATGATGTTCATAACATCATTCGATTCATATATATAAAACTATCTTATTCGAAGGTTTAAACTCGTAATCACTAGAACATAGTTTAGTTAATTCTAAACTTGTTCGCAAACAAAAGTTAATCCTTCTAACTTGACTTTTAAAATTAACTACACACATGTTCTATATCTATATGATATGCTAACTTAATGATTTAAAACCTGGAAACACGAAAAACACCGTAAAACCGGATTTACGCCGTCGTAGTAACACCGCGGGCTGTTTTGGGTTAGTTAATTAAAAACTATGGTAAACTTTGATTTAAAAGTTGTTATTCTGAGAAAATGATTTTTATTATGAACATGAAACTATATCCAAAAATTATGGTTAAACTCAAAGTGGAAGTATGTTTTCTAAAATGGTCATCTAGACGTCGTTCTTTCGACTGAAATGACTACCTTTACAAAAATGACTTGTAACTTATTTTTCCGACTATAAACCTATACTTTTTCTGTTTAGATTCATAAAATAGAGTTCAATATGAAACCATAGCAATTTGATTCACTCAAAACGGATTTAAAATGAAGAAGTTATGGGTAAAACAAGATTGGATAATTTTTCTCATTTTAGCTACGTGAAAATTGGTAACAAATCTATTCCAACCATAACTTAATCAACTTGTATTGTATATTATGTAATCTTGAGATACCATAGACACGTATACAATGTTTCGACCTATCATGTTGACACATCTATATATATTTCGGAACAACCATAGACACTCTATATGTGAATGTTGGAGTTAGCTATACATGGTTGAGGTTGATACCAAAATATATATAGTTTGAGTTGTGATCAATACTGAGATACGTATACACTGGGTCGTGGATTGATTCAAGATAATATTTATCGATTTATTTATAAACATCTAACTGTGGACAACTAGTTGTAGGTTACTAACGAGGACAGCTGACTTAATAAACTTAAAACATCAAAATATATTAAAAGTGTTGTAAATATATTTTAAACATACTTTGATATATATGTATATATTGTTATAGGTTCGTGAATCAACCAGTGGCCAAGTCTTACTTCCCGACGAAGTAAAAATCTGTGAAAGTGAGTTATAGTCCCACTTTTAAAATCTAATATTTTTGGGATGAGAATACATGCAGGTTTTATAAATGATTTACAAAATAGACACAAGTACGTGAAACTACATTCTATGGTTGAATTATCGAAATCGAATATGCCCCTTTTTATTAAGTCTGGTAATCTAAGAATTAGGGAACAGACACCCTAATTGACGCGAATCCTAAAGATAGATCTATTGGGCCTAACAAACCCCATCCAAAGTACCGGATGCTTTAGTACTTCGAAATTTATATCATATCCGAAGGGTGTCCCGGAATGATGGGGATATTCTTATATATATGCATCTTGTTAATGTCGGTTACCAGGTGTTCACCATATGAATGATTTTTATCTCTATTTATGGGATGTGTATTGAAATATGAAATCTTGTGGTCTATTGTTACGATTTGATATATATAGGTTAAACCTATAACTCACCAACATTTTTGTTGACGTTTAAAGCATGTTTATTCTCAGGTGAATACTAAGAGCTTCCGCTGTTGCATACTAAAATAAGGACAAGATTTGGAGTCCATGTTTGTATGATATTGTGTAAAAACTACATTCAAGAAACTGATTTCGATGTAACATATTTGTATTGTAAACCATTATGTAATGGTCGTGTGTAAACAGGATATTTTAGATTATCATTATTTGATAATCTACGTAAAGCTTTTTAAACCTTTATTTATGAAATAAAGGTTATGGTTTGTTTTAAAAATGAATGCAGTCTTTGAAAAACGTCTCATATAGAGGTCAAAACCTCGCAACGAAATCAATTAATATGGAACGTTTTTAATCAATAAGAACGGGACATTTCACTAGATCTTCGGCTGAATTTACTTTCTGGGATAGCTCTCGACAAACAGGGCTATGATAGTCATTTCAGTAAAGGCACATGGAAATTGTCAAGGGGCGCTATGATAGTCGCTCGAGGACACATTTATGGCACACTTTACAAGACTCATGTGAAGATCTGCACAGACAGTATTAATGTTGCAGAAAAGGAGGCTTCACAAAATTTATGGCACCAGAGACTCGGTCACATGAGTGAGAAAGAGTTGTCTACCCTAATAAAGAAGAAGCTTATCAATGTAGACAAGGATGTTGTGCTAGATCCTTGCAATCATTGTCTGTTTGGTAAGCAGCATAGAATCTCGTTTAATTCCTCTTCAACGAAAAAATCAGAGTTACTCAGTCTGGTACACTCTGATGTTTGCGGTCCCTTGGAGGTTGAATCAATTGGCGGCAATCGATACTTTCTGACGTTTATCGATGATACTTCTCGAAAGGTGTGGGTATATTTCTTACGGACGAAGGACCAGGTGTTCGATTACTTCAAACAGTTCCATGTCATGGTAGAACATGAGACATGAAAGAAGTTAAAGTGTCTTCGATCCGACAACGGCGGTGAATACTCTTCCAGGCAGTTCGATGCCTATTGCAGATCAAATGGTATCTGACATGAGAAGACAGTCCCACGTACCCCTCAACATAATGGTATAGCAGAAAGAATGAACCGAACAATCATGGAACGTGTTCGGAGCATGCTCAGTATAGCTAAGCTGCCAAAGCCATTCTGGGGAGAAGCAGTCAGAGCCGCTTGTTATTTGATCAACCGATCTCCATCAGTACCACTGAATTTTGAAGTTCCGGAGAAACTTTGGTCTAGGATCCATCATACTCTCACTTAAGAGTATTTGGATGTTTGGCGTACGCACATGTATCCAAGGAGCTCAGGCAGAAGCTGGATGCAAGGACCACTCCATGCATATTCATAGGCTATGGAGATGAAGAATTTGGATACAGATTATGGGATCCAAAGGAGAAAAAGGTGATCAGAAGTAGGGACGTGGTGTTCCATGAAAGCCAGACAATAGAAGATATTGAAAAACCCACAATATCTCAGAAGTCAAATGTTGCTGCTCAGGTGCCAGAGGCAACAACGGAATCATTCATGAGAAATGAATTTTCAGTGCAAAAAGAAATGCCAGAAGTAGAAGATAATGAGGAAAATGACGGTGCTGAGCAGGGGGAGCCACAACCCCATCTGCCAGACGTTCCAACACCATCACAAGGTCAAGATGATGGTGGATCTCCTCAGAATGTTCCAGAAGTTCGTAGATCTGAACGAGGTCGGATTCCATCGAGTAGATATCCAGAATCCGAGTACCTTCTACTTACTGAAGATGGAGAACAGGAGAGTTTTCATGAAGCAGTAACTCATAAGGATAAAGAAAAATGGTTGCTCGCAATGCAGGATGAGATGGATTCTCTGCAGAAAAATCAAACTTATGAGATTGTAGAACTTCCACGCGGGAAGAAGGCACTGAAAAATAAATGGGTGTTCAAGCTGAAAAAGGATGGTAGTGGAAAAGTGGTGAAATACAAAGCACGACTTGTAGTCAAAGGATTCCAACAGAAGAAAGGGATTTATTTTGACGAGATATTTTCACCAGTAGTCAAGATGACTTCAATTAGAGTCATACTTGGATTGGTCGCAAGTATGAACTTGGAGCTTGAACAGATGGATGTAAAGACAGCTTTTCTTCATGGAGATTTACATGAAGAAATTTACATGGAGCAGCCGGAAGGTTTTGAGGTTTCAGGAGATAACCTCGTATGCAAGCTGAAGAAAAGTTTGTATGGTTTGAAGCAGGCACCTAGGCAGTGCTACAAGAAGTTTGACTCGTGCATGGCGAGTCACGGGTACAAGAAAACCGCAGCAGATGAGTGTGTCTACATTCAGAAGTTTTCTGAACGAGATTTCGTTGCTCTTCTACTATATGTAGACGATATTTTGATCGTAGGGAAAGACGCAACGAAGATCAACCAGCTGAAGAAGGAACTCTCTAAGTCTTTTAACATGAAAGACTTAGGACAGGCTCAACAGATTTTGGGAATGCAAATAACCCGAGACAGGAAGAATAAAAGGTTATGGCTATCTCAAGAGAAGTATATTGAACGAGTGCTTTCACGTTTCAATATGAACAATGCCAAACCTGTTAGCATTCCATTAGCCAACCATTTCAAGTTAAGCAAGAGTTCTTGTCCCTCATCCAAGGAAGAGATCGGGGAGATGTCTTCAGTACCATATTCTTCAGCAGTTGGAAGTTTGATGTATGCAATGGTGTGTACAAGGCCCGATATTGCTCACGCAGTGGGAACAGTGAGTCGTTTTCTCTCGAACCCCGGGAAAGAGCAATGGAATGCGGTAAAATAGATTCTCAGATATCTTAAGGGTACAACGAATCTATGTCTTTGTTACGGGGGAGCTGATCCAATCTTGGAAGGCTATACAGATGCGGATATGGCCGGAGATCCTGATAGTAGGAAATCTACTTCAGGATTCATTTACACTTTTGCAGGAGGAGCTGTTTCATGGCAGTCAAGACTACAAAAGTGTGTTGCATTATCCACAACTGAAGCAGAGTATATTGCTACCGCAGAAGCTGGAAAAGAAATGTTGTGGTTAAAGCGTTATCTCCAAGAATTTGGAATCAAGCAAAAGGAGTACAGGGTACATTGTGACAGTCAGAGTGCTCTAGATTTGAGCAAGAACTCCATGTACCATTCCCGTACAAAACATATTGATATTCGCTATCATTGGATACGCGAGGTAATTAATCGACAACTGTTGAGACTAGTGAAGATCCATACAAAGGAGAATCCTGCGGATATGTTAACAAAGGTGGTGACTCGAGAGAAGTTGGAGTTATGCAGAGACATAACTGGAATGTTCGTGGATTCGGCTGAAGGGGGAGAATTGAAAGTTTCCAGCCTACAATCTAGAAGCTCACCTTCTAGATGTTCAAAGTAGCCTTCTTTGAACACCATGTAGAAGAAGCAAAGATGAACACGATTACGGCCGCCCACCATCTCCGTTCACACCCTTCCACCGCCATAGAATTTTTACTATAAATAGAGGTGCAAACCTCAATTGTAAATCATCCTAAATCACTCAGAGAAGTGTAATCATAACCTAGAGAATGTGTGTGAGTTTTGAGAGTTTTTTTTGTAAGAGTTTTGTAATACTATGTAAATCTATTCTTGTGAGTAATAGAGTTGTTTTTCTCTCAAATTTATATCTCCTAACGTCCAGGCGATCCCCTCTTCCTAACATCTTAACCTGTATGACTATAGGACCCAGAAAACGGTCGGAATTTAAGGCATAAATTTTACCATTGCAACAACTTAGGCTATGTAGTAATTCACCGTCAGATGTTATTCTCTTGAGTTGACTAGCGTATGACATTTCAGTCCATCTCATCCTGTTTCTTTTACGATTTATTTTGCAAAAGACAAATTTAGATGCATCACATCTCCTTAACAGAATGACTGAATCAGGATCATCGGGAGGAGCAGTTAACAAACATTCAGCGATCGATTCATCATCTCCATCTTTCAAACTGAGAGGGGGAAGACGTACAATCTTCAAACTCATTGGGTTCCAAAGAGACCACAAAACATTATGTGGATGGTCTGATAGAATCAACCAACCGTGGAAACAACCTCGGATGCGTTTTCTGTAAAACTCGGGGATTTGAGATTGATATTTAATCAACGGGTTGTGTAGTGTAGAGAAAAATTCTGTATCAATGTTGTTATCGTCTTTGAGGTTCTGAAGAATAAACCATGGATATTTTCAAGAAAAAGGAGGCAGTTTGTCACATGTTGAACCAATTGACAACTTCTGATCATGCTCCATCTAATAACAAGTTCATAACACAGTAAACATGAGTTTGAATTAATACTAAAATCATCTAAAAATCGGTGGGTTAAAAAAGACTACGTTAATCCTTATTATTTGAGATGAAGATAGGTCAATATCTTCCCCAGAAACACACCAAAAATTGAGTCGATTTTTGAGAAAATAAAAAAAAAAAAAAAAAAAAAAACAATTGATCAATATCAAGTCACTGATGTTAATATCTAATCAAAACAATTTAAATTAAAAGATACGATTCATGGCTAAAAGATACAATTAACTGGACCAAACTAATACGAGTACCGATACAATAAGTGCAATAATCAGACTTGATCAAATTATACGGAGTAGTTTATAAATCGAACTCATACCTCAAATACCACCTGCAGCTGACAATATCGAACCCTTCACTGAATTGATCCCAACTTCGATTTAACGATCAAAAATTGTATTCTTCGTTTTAGGGTTAAGCTCCGAAATTGAGTTACGTACTACTCCGTATGCAATTAAATTAAATTTAAATAAATGTCTACTTATAATTTAGACAAAATTGACAAAATAATCCCCGTGTTTTTCAAAATTTAGCCCATTTAGTCACCCCATTAATTTACTGCTTAAATAATACTTAGGTTTAGTCTCAAATTCATCCCTTATACTAAGTAGCGGTGTAAATGAGCCGAGCTACTCGCGTGCTAATCGAGCTTGACTTGTTAAAAACTTGATTCGAGCCGAGCCTAAACGAGCTCGAACCCGAGTATGAACATATTTTGAAGCTCGTTTAGTAAACGAGCCCGAGCTCGAGTTTCATATCTCGAGCTCGAAGAGGCTCGCGAGCCTAAACGAGCTTTTTATTTATATACACTAAATTACTATTTTATAATAAAATAATCATATATAATATAATTTCATAAAAATCATTATATAGTTAAAATACAAATATTAAATCTTATTATATGTGAACAAAAAAATATACAAAGCCAAACTCTGTATGTAATATAATTACATAAAAACTATTAAGAAAAAAAATTATGTAATAAACCACTCGAGCTCGAGCTTCTATAATATCAAACGAGCCTAGCTCGAGTTTAAGATATTAGGCTCGAACTGATGAACAAAGCGAACGATTGGAAATCGGTGGAAGGTAAATTTATTAAAAGATTTGCTGGTTGAAAGACGAGGTCAATGTCGTTCGGTGGAAGGTTAATCCTAATAAAAACTGTGCTATCAAGCCTTCCGTTGTACTACTTCTCACTATTTCGAGCCGCTTCTAGTATCATCAACCTACTTGAGAGTTTACGTCGTAAGTTCTTTTGGGGCGGGTCGGGGGATCGGATAACAATAATATGGCTTACCGATCAGTTACCTTCTCCGAGAGATATGGAAGACCAGGTCTAGTCGCATGCTTGCAAAACGTGGGAATTGGATGTGGTTACCATATTGCCCATTATCCTATATAATTATATAAATATAAATATATATGTAGTAGATTGAGAGAGGGGGAACATAGCCTTTAATTACTGTATAGCATTCGCATGTAATTGAAGAGAGAAGAATTAATAAAACTTCTATCCCCAAATTGTGTTTGTCATATTTACTTTCTGCCATACAAGTCAAATACTACAAACACTGAGATATTTATATCCTTACGAGATCGTCGTGTTAACCTTAATCTCGTAACGGATCAAGTGGTATCAAGAGCTAATCGATCTCTACCTGTGCATGGTGAAGACGAAAGCTGCTTACAAAGCATCCGGTGAGCCATTCTTAGAATTGAAGCAACACCGAAAGATAAATCAAAAACAACCCTCCACGGTTAACATGGTGAATGAAGACGGAACATCTTCTAACCATAACGAGTTATCGGAAAAGGTCGATCGTTTGACTACCCAACTCGAGTCAGTGTTGGAATTGATACAATTACAATCCAAACCTAAAGCACATGTGACACCCTTAAAGAAGAAAATTGAGGAAGAGTCCGATGGGACGACCAGAGTAATGATACTAGCACCTCGAGAAGACGGGAGAATAACAGACCCTTCAAGGTTGAAGCAAGGATCGATATCCCTACCTACGACGGAGTCGTAGACGCCGAGAAGCTAGATTCCTGGATTGACTAACTCGAGACGTATTTCACACTCTACGGATTCAGGAGTGTGGAAAAGGTTTCATTTGCTCGTCTTAAGCTGACCAGCGATGCCCTCGCATGGTGGAATTCGTACCTCAAGACGTTGACTGACGATGAAGAGGTAAAATGGCCTGAATTTACTTGGCTGTGGCGGGAAGAATTTTATCCAATGGGTTACTCGCAAGAGCGATGGACCCAATGGCATAACCTGCGACAACAACATGGCTAGTCAGTGCAAGAGTACACAACCGAATTTCGGAGATTAGCAGTGTCTCTGGGCATATCTATTGACAATGAAGAAAGTTTCACCAAATATGTTGCAGGTCTCACTCTTCAAATACGAACTGAATTGCAGTTACATGTGCTAACCAGTCTCTCCAAGGCCAGCAGTATAGCAATGGCGATAGAGCAAAAAAACAAAGTGGGAACCCAACGTTCAGATGACAAAGCAAATGGAGACGAGTCAAGTAGCAGCTCACCAAAGAAAGAGTCCCAAAAACAAAAATACAAAATGTCTAGCACTTCAACTAAGTATTGTGATCATTGCAAAACCAATGGGCATGACAAAGAAGAATGTTGGAAGGCCAATCCTGCCTTCCTTCCAAAAAAATGGGCAAAGGACAAGGGAAAACGCACAACGGCAACCACTAAGGTACAAGGGGCAATCGAGTTAGAGACAGTTGATGAGGTAGACAAGAGTCTATCCTTAATGATGAAGCAAGCTACTGTTGGGTTTTATTATATGTTTCCAAATATGAGGAAACTTATCTCTAGCCCAAGCCCAACAAATTTAGGCCCAAGATGAAGTTTGACCTGGTCAACATCTGAGTGCATTATTTGAATCAGTTGTGTGCAGCTGTTCTTTGACTATCAAGAGGGAGAGAGATCAAAAAGAAATCAAGAAAAAGAGAGAAACCTCAAATTCCCGTTTTTATGTACAGCAGCTCAGAAAAGAGACGATCCCCGGAGATCCGACCGTTGAATCTTCTCCAATTTTGGACTGTGTCTTCCTGACATCAGTGCCAAGGTTTTCAACCGTTGAATTCGTCTAAAAAGGTCTGTAGCTCGTATTTTCGCTGCTGGAACAGTAGCAGTTTTTTGGGGTAGTGTTGTTCGTCTTTTGTCTTTAATTTCTTCATATACTTGTTGATTATTGTTGTTCAAGAGTATGATGATGTTGTATGCCTCTAGTTGATCTAGAGAAGGATTGTTGTATTGCTCTCTTGTTGATGATAGTGAAGTTTAAGTGGCTTACGAGTCCCGTGGTTTTTACTCTCGATTTTGAGAGGTTTTCCACGTAAAAAGTCTCGTGTGTATTGTGTGTGCTTGATTATTCGTTATTAGTTTATTTGCTACTGAATTGGGACAGATTTGGGTTGGATTTGATATAGCTTGTTTGTTAGTTTCCTCACGGGTTCATACGGGTCGGGAAATGCTTGTCAAACGGGTTCGTTTCCGCTTTGTAGATTGCCCGTTGTGAATTATTTTCCCATCAAATTGGTATCAAGAGCTAGGTTATTTGATTTGACTTGTGTGAAAGATGGAAGCTAATACAAGTAAAATGATTAGTTTAAATGGTTCAAATTATCATGTTTGGAAAGGTAAAATGGAGGATCTTCTTTATGTGAAAGATTATTATTTGCCTGTTTTTACTGAGGATAAACCTGAGGAAAAATCTGATGCTCAATGGAAAATTTTGCATAGACAAGTATGTGGGTATATTTGGCAGTGGGTTGATGATAATGTTGTGAATCATATTACTGGGGAGACTGATGCTAAAGCCTTATGGAAAAAGCTTGAGCAGTTATATGAACGAAAGACTGGGAATAACAAGTTGTTCTTAATTAAGCAGATGATGGCTTTGAAGTATCATGATGGGACTCCTATTACAGATCACCTAAATGCATATCAGGGTATTATAAATCAGCTTGCAGGTATGGGTATCAAGTTTGAGGATGAGATTCAGGGTCTCTGGTTACTTGGTACATTACCGGACTCTTGGGAGACTTTTAGGACATCTTTGTCCAACTCTGCACCGAATGGTACTATCACCATGGAATTGGCTAAGGGTAGTATTTTGAATGAAGAGATGAGAAGAAAGTCACAAGGTTCCTCTTCACAGTCAGATATCTTGGTCACAGAAACGCGGGGGAGAAGTCATAGTAGAGGTCAGGGTAAAAGAGGCAATCATCGTAGCAGCTCACGCAAAGGTAAATTTGCTAATGTTGAGTGTTATAATTGTCATGAAATGGGGCACACAAAGTGGTATTGTCCAAAGTTAAAGAACGAGAAGAAAAAAGCATATGACAAGAATAAACAAAAGAAAAGTGATGGTGGTGATGATGATAAGGTTGAAGTTAACGCTATCACAGATGAGTTCTTTGTTTGTATTGATTATGATATGATCAATCTTACTCATGATGACACGAGTTGGATTGTTGATAGTGGTGCTACATGTCATGTTGCAATTTGTAGAGATCACTTCTCATCTTACACTCCAGGTGACTATGGATTTGCTAGGATGGGTAATGCCGGGTTATCAAAGATCGTTGGTATTGGAGATGTTTGTTTGAAATTTGACACGGGAATGGAGTTAGTTTTGCATAATGTAAAACATGTTCCGGATATGAGACTTAATGTTATTTCAACAGGCATTCTTGATGATGATGGTTATTATAACGGTTTTGGTAATGGTATTTGGAAACTAACTCTTGGTTCTATGATAGTGGGAAGAGGCAAGAAAGACTCAAGATTATACATCACGCGTCCGAAGATCATCCAGAACATTGTTAACGCAGTGGACAATGTTGATTCTACTGAGTTGTGGCATAAAAGACTTGACCACATGAGTGAAAAGGGGATGTCTATCTTGTTCAAGAAGAATGTGTTGTCGGGTGTTAGTGGTATTGATTTGAGTAAGTGTTCTCACTGTTTGGCAGGGAAACAGACCAGAGTTGCGTTTAAGAGTCATTCTCCTTTTCGAATGGAGAACGTACTTGATCTAGTTCATTCGGATGTTTGTGGGCCTATGAAGACTAGGACACTTGGTGGATGTTCCTACTTTGTTACATTCATCGATGATCATTCCAGGAAGGTGTGGGTTTATACCTTAAAGTCAAAGGATCAAGTATTTGAAAAGTTTAAAGAATTTCATACACTAGTTGAAAGGCAAACGGGAAAGAAACTCAAGTGTATTCGGACTGATAATGGCGGTGAATACATTGGTAGATTTGATACTTACTGTAAGGAGAATGGTATTCGGCATCAAAAGACTCCACCAAAGACACCTCAGTTGAATGGCTTAGCAGAGAGGATGAACAGAACTTTGGTTGAGAGAGTTAGATGTTTGCTTTCACATGCAGGGTTATCCGATTCCTTTTGGGGTGAGGCTTTAAATACGGCAGTTCATATTATTAATCTAACCCCTTGTGTTCCTTTGCGTTTTGATGTTCCTAACAGGGTTTGGAGCGGCAAAGATGTTTCTTACCGTCATTTACGAGTTTTTGGATGTAAAGCTTTTGTTCATGTTCCCAAAGATGAGAGGTCAAAGCTTGATATGAAGACTAAGCCATGTGTATTCCTCGGCTATGGTGAAGATGATTTTGGGTACAGGTTATATGATCCAGTTCAGAAGAAACTTGTACGAAGCCGAGATGTTGTTTTTACAGAAGATCAGATGTTAAAAGATGTTGAGAAGACAGATTCAGTTCCTCAAACTAGTGCTGATCTTGTTGATTTGGATCCAGTTACTCCACAACATGTTGGAGATGATGTTCATAATGATGAACATAGTACTGATGATGATTATGCTCCGGAGCAGGTAGAGATTCCAGTACCAGATGTGCCCCCATTTGTCCCACTTAGGCGGTCTACCCGAGACCGTCATCCTTCTGTTAGATATTCTGCTGATGAGTATGTATTAGTTACTGATGGGGGAGAGCCAGAATGTTATTCAGAAGCAATGAAAGATGAGCATAAGAAAGAGTGGGGTGAAGCTATGCAAGATGAGATGAATTCCTTGCATGAGAACAATACTTATGAGCTGGTGAAGTTACCTAAAGGCAAGAGAGCTTTGAGAAACAAATGGGTATTCAAAGTGAAGACAGATGAGCTTACTTCACAACCAAGGTACAAAGCTAGGTTAGTCGTTAAAGGATTCAGCCAGAAAAAGGGTATTGATTTTGATGAGATTTTCTCACCGGTTGTGAAGATGGGATCTATTCGAGTGGTTCTTGGATTAGCTGCTAGTCTTGATCTTGAGGTTGAACAGATGGATGTCAAGACTGCTTTTCTTCACGGTGATTTGGATAAGGAAATCTACATGTTGCAACCTGAAGGTTTTCGGGTTAAGGGTAAAGAAAATTATGTTTGTAGACTTCAGAAAAGTTTATATGGGTTGAAGCAAGCACCGAGACAGTGGTATAAGAAGTTTGAGTCGGTTATAGGAAAGCAAGGCTACCGAAAGACAACTTCAGATCATTGTGTTTTCTTTCAGAGGTTTGGTGATGATGATTTCATCATATTGTTGTTATACGTTGATGATATGTTAATTGTTGGTAAAAATATTAAAAGAATTGCGCAGTTGAAGCGAGAATTGAGTAAGTCTTTTGCTATGAAAGACTTGGGGCCAGCAAAACAGATTCTTGGCATTCGGATTTCTAGAGATAGAGGTGCTAAGACGTTACATATATCACAAGAGCAATACATTGAAAAGGTGCTAAGTAGATTCAACATGAAGAATGCTAAAGTGGTTAGTTCCCCTCTTACAAACAACTTTAAGCTAACAGAAAGAGATTGTCCTACTTCAAAGGAGGATGTTGAGGAGATGGATATAGTTCCATATGCGTCAGCAGTTGGTAGCTTGATGTATGCTATGGTGTGTACTAGGCCAGAAATAGCTCATGCGGTAAGTGTTGTTAGTCGGTTTATGTCAAATCCGGGTAAGAAGCATTGGGAAGCGGTTAAATGGATTATGAGATACTTACGAGGTACTTCAAAGTTAGGTATCACATTCGGAAATGCAGATCCGGTGCTTGTTGGTTATACAGACTCAGATATGGCAGGAAACAAAGATAACATGAAATCCACTTCTGGATATTTGATGACTTTCGCAGGGGGAGCAGTTTCATGGCAATCAAGGTTACAAAAGTGTGTTGCATTGTCTACAACCGAGGCTGAGTATATGGCAGCAACAGAAGCGTGCAAAGAACTATTGTGGATGAAAAGGTTTCTTCAAGACCTTGGGTTTAAGCAACCACGATATGTGGTTCTTTGTGATAATGAGAGTGCGATTCATTTGGCTAGAAATTCTATGTATCATAAGCGGACAAAACATATAGATGTGCGGTATCATTGGATTAGAGAACGTCTTGAAGATGGTTCGTTTGAACTTGATAAAGTTCACACCGATGATAATGGTTCCGACATGTTCACAAAGGCTTTAGCAAGTGAGAAGCTCAAGGTATGTTGCTCGATCGCCGGGATGGCGATTCCTTCCTCATAATTGGAAAGGGGGAGATTTGTTGGGTTTTATTATATGTTTCCAAATATGAGGAAACTTATCTCTAGCCCAAGCCCAACAAATTTAGGCCCAAGATGAAGTTTGACCTGGTCAACATCTGGGTGCATTATTTGAATCAGTTGTGTGCAGCTGTTCTTTGACTATCAAGAGGGAGAGAGATCAAAAAGAAATCAAGAAAAAGAGAGAAACCTCAAATTCCCGTTTTTATGTACAGCAGCTCAGAAAAGAGACGATCCCCGGAGATCCGACCGTTGAATCTTCTCCAATTTTGGACTGTGTCTTCCTGACATCAGTGCCAAGGTTTTCAACCGTTGAATTTGTCTAAAAAGGTCTGTAGCTCGTATTTTCGCTGCTGGAACAGTAGCAGTTTTTTGGGGTAGTGTTGTTCGTCTTTTGTCTTTAATTTCTTCATATACTTGTTGATTATTGTTGTTCAAGAGTATGATGATGTTGTATGCCTCTAGTTGATCTAGAGAAGGATTGTTGTATTGCTCTCTTGTTGATGATAGTGAAGTTTAAGTGGCTTACGAGTCCCGTGGTTTTTACTCTCGATTTTGAGAGGTTTTCCACGTAAAAAGTCTCGTGTGTATTGTGTGTGCTTGATTATTCGTTATTAGTTTATTTGCTACTGAATTGGGACAGATTTGGGTTGGATTTGATATAGCTTGTTTGTTAGTTTCCTCACGGGTTCATACGGGTCGGGAAATGCTTGTCAAACGGGTTCGTTTCCGCTTTGTAGATTGCCCGTTGTGAATTATTTTCCCATCAGCTACTACTGATGAACTCGTTAAAAAGGAAGAATTATTCACGTTGAAGCTTCAAGTAAAACAAGAGTTAATTGATGCCATAGTTGACACGGGAAGCCAAAAGAATTTAATCTCGTCCAACCTTGTGAAACGACTCGGGTTAGCAACCTCTCCACACCCCAAGCCTTACGACCTGGGTTGACTACAAAAGGGCACGGACACACGAGTCACTTTACAATGTAAGTTTCGTTTTGCCATAACTAGCCAATATATTGATGAAGTCACATGTGAAGTGGTTCCGTTAGACATTTGTCAATTGATTTTTGGTAGCCCATATTTGTGGGAAAGAAATGCAATTTATTTCAGGAGGGAGCAAAAGTACCAACTTGAGAAGGATGGCAAGAAATATGTGGTTAGAAACCACAAATTATCGCATGGTCACAAGTTGGTAGCAGCTGGAAAAATCAGTAGGTTAGTTAATACTTCAAGGAGGTTAGTGCTACTGATATTGTCACCAGTTGAAGAAAAGGCTAAGGTATCTTCACTTAACATCAATTGTGAAGATATTACTAACAAGAGAAGTGACCTTGTGTGTAGATATTTAGCTCCTTTTAAAGATGCAGTTCGCTTACCACCTGACCGAGATATTACTCATACCATGCATAGCTCGACTAGAAAAACACCCGCAGAGGTATGCTTTGGGTTCTTGCTGCAAAGTCGTTATGACTTAGAATTTTCAGTCAATACTACAGTGGGTCACAACAAATATTCTTTTGAGATACATAAGGCTCACAAGTTGGTGGAGTGCATCCAAAAGGTTGATTATGATGTCGAGCAGCAACTGCAGCGGTCACAAGATAAATATAAACAACGGCACGATTGTCATCGGGTTCAAGTTAATTTCCATCAGAGAGACATGGGTTGGTCACACTTGGGAAACTATCGACTAAAAAAAGATGACAAGAAGTTGAAGCCGATTCGATATGGTCCGTTTTGTGTCCTAAAGAAAATCTTCGACAGTTCCCTACCAACTGTTGAAGACTTGGTGACTGACCAAGAAAAGGAATTGTCAAAAAAATTACCAGAGGATATGATTGTAAAGTGTAAGTCAAGTTCTAAACGTCGACGACGTGCATTTTGTACCGGGCTTAAAGGACAATTACCAAGTGCAACAAAAGGGTTATCTGAGGATGTTGCTAAGGCACGTTTCCCTCATTTAACATTCTAAGCTCATCAGGAGTTGAGCTTGCCGGAGAAGGGGAGGCATGATCAGTTACCTTCTCCGAGAGTTATGGAAGACCAGGTCTAGTCGCATGCTTGCAAAACGTGGGAATTGGATGTGGTTACCATATTGCCCATTATCCTATTTTTATGTATAGGAGTAGTGGAGAGCTAGTGGCCTCTTTTTACTATCAATATCAATATATAAATATATATGTAGTAGATTGAGAGAGGGGGAACATAGCCTTTAATTACCGTATGTCATTCGCATGTAATTGAAGAGAGAAGAATTAATAAAACTTCTATTCCCAAATTGTGTTTGTCATATTTACTTTCTTCCATACAAGTCAAATACTACAAACACTGAGATATTTATATCATTACGCTTAATCTCGTAACGGATCACTTACGGGGCGGGGGGTTAAAATATTAGGTCTTTAAAAGCTAAAAATTTGGCGCTTCTTAGCAAATGGTGGTGGTGTTTTCAGGTGGAAAATGGGGCTTTATAGGTTAAAATTATCAAAAGTATTTATAGGCGAGAAGGAGGTTTGGTTTTATCGTCCAACTTTTGTTTGGGTTCTATTTGGTCCTCCATCATCCAAGTAGGATCAACTCTTTTTACTCTTGGTTTTAAACCTCAATCATTCATTTGTGAAAAAGATTGGAAATGGTAGGAATAGACTTTTTTGAATGGATCTTTGGCTTGGTGATCACAGGTTAAAAGATTTATTCCCAAGGTTGTTTCAACTCGAGTCAATTAAGGAAGCATGTGTGGGTGATAGGATGTGAAAAAATGAATCAGGTATCTCGTTCTCATGGCAAAGGAAAAGGTCGATTTTCGGAAGAGGGAAGGATGAACTTTTGCAGCTTCAAAGCCTGCTGCTATCGGCTAAATACGGGAACAGTGAGCATGACAGTTGGAAATGGCAATGGGATGGTAATGGGGTGTTCAAATGTTGTGTGATGGCTGAGCTCATCGACGAAAAGCTACTTCACAACTCCTTTTGTGATTATGAAACTCTTCGTAATAAGCTTGTCCCAAAGAAACTTGAAATATTTGTTTGGAGAACGGTTCCGAAAAGGATTCCAACCCGAGTCGAACTTGACAAAAAGTCCATTGATCTCGACTCGGTGAGGTGTCCAATGTGCGATGAAGATCTAGAAACAGTGGAACATGATATTATATTTTGCAAGTTTGATTCGGAGGTTTGGGCGAGGGTTTTCAATTGGTGGAAGTTAGGTAATATAATTGACTTTTCCATAGATGAAGTCTTTAAAGATACAAGGCCATACTCAAGTTCGATCCATAAAAGTGTGGTATGGCAAGCGGTTAAGTGGGTTTCAAGCTACTTTATATGGAAGAATCGCAATAATAAGGTTTTCGGTAAACACTCGTCTACTAGTGTTATGTTATTCAACGAAATCCAATGCAAAAGTTACGAGTGGTTCACTGCGAGATCAAAGAAATATAAATTTGATTGGCATACATGGCTTATTGATCCTGCTTCGTGTTGTGTCAGTACTTCAACTCGAGTAGGGGTGGGCTAATGTCTTTCTTTCTGCTATTTCGAGTCTGTAGTTTCAAATCGAGCTATTTGTGTTGTATAGATTGTAATTAGTATATACATAGTTCTCTCGTGTTCAGATTTATGTACAAGATATATGGGTTGTGGTGTTTCTTATGTTTTGTTTATAATAAAAATTTTGCTGCTTCTCAAAAAAATAGTTAGATGCTCCTGGTAAAAAGAGTTCTATGTAAGGTTCCCAAATAAGCTCCCAAATACACTCACCCTCAATGGTCGGACGTTATCAAAGTCGTTCATACCCTCAATGGCTATTTTCGTCCAACCCATCTTCCTGGGTTGGCCAAAACGTGGATCGGTTAGAGGAACTGGTCAATTTGGTAAAGTGAAGTGTAAGGTCTCAACCATCAGTCTCGTAAAGGAAGTCGTCGAAGCTAGCGAGAAAAAGAGTCAACATTTGGCTCAGTATGTGGGTGCTGCTTTGTTGTTAGATGGTTAATGGTTATGTTTAATTTTTTTAGAACGGTAATTTCGACATAGAATCCTCTCATTTACCACTCACGCACCCGTTAGGAAGAAACTACTCGCATTCATCGCGAAAATCGTACCCGAAATGCTTTAAGTTAACTGATTGGCCCGCACAGAATGAAGGATACCAGAGGCACAACTTTGGAGAAAACTCCCTCACCAAGATTTGAACCTGCACCAATTTTTTCAAGGATACATGCTCACAACCAACTGAGGGCTTTTTACCACTCAACCAATAGTTTGGTGGTCAATGGTTATGTTTAAGTAATAAGTTTTAAATTGTCTATGGTAATTGAGCAAGTGCATTACTTCTTTATTGAAATCATAACTTGTTTCCATCATAAGGATTACATTTATGGAGTATCATTTTTATTAAAGAAAAACAATTTTAATTATATCATTAGAACATTACTAAACTGTTCACCATAATATTAAATTCTAAAAGGGTATTTTAGTAATTAAACACGGTTGTATATAATAGCTTTCTTCCCTTCCGACTCACATTTTCCCCTTTTGCTTCCCACCTGTTCTGGCGATTTTTAAGTGACTCTATCGCCACCATTCATCGTCCCCACCGCCACCATACATCATCTCCATCGCCACCACCGAGTCACCGTACATCGTCTCCATCGCACCACCATGTCACCGTAGGTGTTTTGTTATTGCTTTTTTCACATCTTTCGCCTATGGTACCAGTTTTTGATTACCCGAAGCTCATGTAGAGGCACCTACGGCAGGATCCGTTTTCTTGGCGTGAATTCTCTTAAAATTGGAAACCTTCGTACCACTTAGCTTCTAAATAAATAAGCTGAGAGGGTACCTTTTCAAAAAATTAGGAACTCTTGATTATTGAAATGACAACTGCCTTGATTTCCAGCTTGTTTACACGTCAAGCCTGAGTGTAGCTTAAACTTGTTTAACCCATGACCCATTTCATGTAAGATCGCATAGCCTAAACACAATGTCCTGTAATATAAGCCAAAAGTCCATCCGTTTCTAAAACCAATTGGTATTAGAAGGACTTCCCCTTAGACTTATATACATACATTTGTTTTTGTCTCCTTCCTATGTGGGATAGGTTTGCACCCCAACAATCCTCCCCTCAATCCGAAGACCACATCACCGAGCCTCCCCTTCAACGATACTCCCGCCATCTTATATCACCGGTCTCTTTTCTTTCACTTTTCTTTCACTACCGGGACATGCCTCTTATACCGCCGATCTCTTTCTTTCACTTTTCTTTCACCATCGGGACACGCCCCACTTCCACGCCTTGGGAAGGAAGACTTTCGATATAAGGCACCATGGCTCCATTATCGTTGGCAAACTGAGGGGTGTGCCATGTCGCACCGTGCGCTTAGGGGTGCGCCACCACTGCATCGTTCACAACATCGGGCTATAGCCTAGCTCTGATGCCATTTGTAAGATCGCATAGCCTAAACACAATGTCCTGTAATATAAGCCCAAGAGTCCATCCTTTTCTAAAACCAATTGGTATTAGAGGGACTTCCCTTAGACTTATATACATACATTTGTTTTTGTCTCCTTCCTATGTGGGATAGGTTTGCACCCCAACATTTCAACCCAAAACCGTTCAAACCTGTTACCCAAACTTACCCTCTGACCCGTTTGTCAGGTATCCAATAACCTGGACTCTTGATTATTGGGAGAAATTTGTATTGTAAGACCAGACTGAAAAACACATACCACTTATTAACGCTCCCTACATCAATTTGTAAGTTCAAATGACTTGAAATTAAATTAACCACCCTTTTCATAGCTAAAGACTAACTTGTTTAGTCAGTACTTAGATAACGGAGAGAAAAAAAATGTTTTGGGTCAACCTAACCATTTTGACCGGTAGTGAAATTTACTCTTTTGACTTCAACTTAAATTAATCACATAGCCAACATAGCTTGAGGACCAAGAGAACCATGTAGTAAACCTAGTGATATTTTTATTACTCGAATGACATACGCACCAGTACATAGTAACATACACTTGATCAACCTCATCAATATCTTCGGAGAGACTGGATGAAATAAGCGGATTTGAACTAGAATTGGAACTATATGAACACTCATGATCTTATTGATGTATTTTGCTACTGACAATATAAAAGAATACACATATGGGATACAATCATACAAACCCTTGGCTTTTATTATAATCACTTAGCTCGTTCTACTTTAGATATGTCAGTTCGTTTTTGCTTAATTTAGATCATGTGTACTTGTAATTCATTTTTGGGCCTCTGTTTCTATTTTCATAATGGATTAAGAGTGTGCCATGTGTTGTAATGGGCTTAGCATTATTTTGATGGTTGGCTCCCCTTTAATTTATTCCATGTTTTTGTCCCAAAAAAAAAAAGCAGACTATTTAAATGAACATAGCAAAAGGTTATAAACCCTTTATTCAACAACTTTGAATTTATTTATGAATAAAAGTACTCCAATTAAAAAACTAAAAAAAATGATTTCAATGGCTAACTTAAACCACATCTGATGAGGGTACTGAATCAAGTTTAGTTAACACCAACTTGGTTCTATCCAAGCATGACAATTTAAATGACTTTTCGCTCCTAAGAAACCCCCAAAACAAGTTTTCATGACTTTCCCATCAAATGTGTGATATGTGTGTGTTTCAAGAGAGTACCAAACTAGCTGCGGGAAGTAGATCTTGTTCTCCATTTTGGGGCATCAACGCAAACATATGTCGTACCACCAATATAAATCGTGTGCTTCCCTATACCATCTATTTTATCCCATTTATCCGCATCACCGCTTCGCTTGTATACCTCAACCTCTCCAAACTCATCACCCACAACCACTAGTAAAAGATGTTCATCATCGCAACTCATCATGAAATATTGTGACATAGAGTTGCAACTACTTATAGGTGCATTGATAAAACAATTCTTCGGACTTCTTTACCGAAATCTTTGACTACAATAACTTCTCCGTCTTCACCCAATGCATAAAGATCTCGGCCAATAAATGTTAAAGAATACCTAAAATTATGATCATCATCAAGATGAATGAAACTCCAAGATGGTTCTCCATCTACAGAGTAAATAAAAAACTGTTGTCCATCGTAAAATGCAAATTCAGCAACTATACAATTAGAGGAATTAGGTGGTCCCGAGAAACACAAGCTTTTTATGTAACCATATTCAAAATCTAGAAGCTTGCGAACGTCGCTTGTGATGGGTTAAAGAACAACGGACATTCGAATTCTTTGCTCTCAAACAACAACCAGCCATAACTCGAACAATACAACATGTCGTTCACAATCGACAGCACCTGGAAATTCTTCTTAATAAAGTAGTTATCACACGACAACGGATCTGTAAAACTGATAATTTCTCGATATTTATTTATAGCCATTAGCCAGGGTGATTCTAACGAATAATTATGCAATCTTCGTAATGCTGAATCGTTTCTCCACTGCATTTGAGGTGTTGCTAGATGACAGAGTTTGCATGTAGCACGAAAATTCAAGTACTCTGCACTGACACAATGTTTCATGATCATATCCAAAACGTCAAATGGAATATTGTGCATGCGTGATTCGTTATGCTCCAAAACCTCATCCATTTCTTGTTTCAAGTTAGTTGTGCATTTGGCGGCATTTACATGATCGTCTTCTAGCCTACATGATCAAGTATTATTTTTATTGCAATATATAAGACATACAATAGTCAAAGAACATTAATCAACTTAAAAAATATAATTACCTTCCCTCCCACATCGACACATGGGTTGTCGAGACCATTCGTGAAGGCATAGAAGACGTGATGATGGTTCTATCTCTGATAGGTACAAGTATAATATATCGTCCGTTTCGTCACGGATGTGTATATAACCCCCTAACTCGGAGGCAACTACGGGGGTATAAAATATGGATATATCACGACCAAGATCCACATAAAAGATGGCGTCTTTCAAGTCATTCATTTCTTCCCACATAACTTCAGTGATGCCTAAGTCTTTATGGTCTTCATATCCATCTTCTTCCACATTCATATCGCTCACGTCCCATTTCTTGAGGCATTCCAACTCTTCCGACTTTATGCTAGCAGTGTCTAATCGAAATAAAATCACATCACCAATTTTTGTAGTATCCCCTTGATACATAATATTAATGCAGAACAATTCCGTACCATAACCTTTAATAAAAATATCCCCGTTATAACAACGAAGGGAATCAGTGCAAGGGTAAGCCCCAAACATTAGTAGTTGAATTAAAACTTCTTTGCCCTTTACTACAATCTCAACCTCTATGATAATAGGACCCAAAATACCATCATCATTTAAGGCATATATATTTTACCATTACAACAAGTTAGGCATTGTACTAATTCACCATCATGGGTGTGTTTGGCGCAAGAGCTTATGAGAGCTTATGGGAGCTTGAGCTTATGATTTTAATAAGCTCTAAGTAATAAACTTTGTTTGGTAGACATAAAAAGTAGAGCTTATGAATCAACCAGTGGCCAAGTCTTACTTCCCGACGAAGTAAAAATCTGTGAAAGTGAGTTATAGTCCCACTTTTAAAATCTAATATTTTTGGGATGAGAATACATGCAGGTTTTATAAATGATTTACAAAATAGACACAAGTACGTGAAACTACATTCTATGGTTGAATTATCGAAATCGAATATGCCCCTTTTTATTAAGTCTGGTAATCTAAGAATTAGGGAACAGACACCCTAATTGACGCGAATCCTAAAGATAGATCTATTGGGCCTAACAAACCCCATCCAAAGTACCGGATGCTTTAGTACTTCGAAATTTATATCATATCTGAAGGGTGTCCCGGAATGATGGGGATATTCTTATATATATGCATCTTGTTAATGTCGGTTACCAGGTGTTCACCATATGAATGATTTTTATCTCTATTTATGGAATGTGTATTGAAATATGAAATCTTGTGGTCTATTGTTACGATTTGATATATATAGGTTAAACCTATAACTCACCAACATTTTTGTTGACGTTTAAAGCATGTTTATTCTCAGGTGAATACTAAGAGCTTCCGCTGTTGCATACTAAAATAAGGACAAGATTTGGAGTCCATGTTTGTATGATATTGTGTAAAAACTGCATTCAAGAAACTGATTTCGATGTAACATATTTGTATTGTAAACCATTATGTAATGGTCGTGTGTAAACAGGATATTTTAGATTATCATTATTTGATAATCTACGTAAAGCTTTTTAAACCTTTATTTATGAAATAAAGGTTATGGTTTGTTTTAAAAATGAATGCAGTCTTTGAAAAACGTCTCATATAGAGGTCAAAACCTCGCAACGAAATCAATTAATATGGAACGTTTTTAATCAATAAGAACGGGACATTTCACCAGATCTTCGGCTGAATTTACTTTCTGGGATAGCTCTCGACAAACAGGGCTATGATAGTCATTTCAGTAAAGGCACATGGAAATTGTCAAGAGGCGCTATGATAGTCGCTCGAGGACACATTTATGGCACACTTTACAAGACTCATGTGAAGATCTGCACAGACAGTATTAATGTTGCAGAAAAGGAGGCTTCACAAAATTTATGGCACCAGAGACTCGGTCACATGAGTGAGAAAGAGTTGTCTACCCTAATAAAGAAGAAGCTTATCAATGTAGACAAGGATGTTGTGCTAGATCCTTGCAATCATTGTCTGTTTGGTAAGCAGCATAGAATCTCGTTTAATTCCTCTTCAACGAAAAAATCAGAGTTACTCAGTCTGGTACACTCTGATGTTTGCGGTCCCTTGGAGGTTGAATCAATTGGCGGCAATAGATACTTTCTGACGTTTATCGATGATACTTCTCGAAAGGTGTGGGTATATTTCTTACGGACGAAGGACCAGGTGTTCGATTACTTCAAACAGTTCCATGTCATGGTAGAACATGAGACATGAAAGAAGTTAAAGTGTCTTCGATCCGACAACGGCGGTGAATACTCTTCCAGGCAGTTCGATGCCTATTGCAGATCAAATGGTATCTGACATGAGAAGACAGTCCCACGTACCCCTCAACATAATGGTATAGCAGAAAGAATGAACCGAACAATCATGGAACGTGTTCGGAGCATGCTCAGTATAGCTAAGCTGCCAAAGCCATTCTGGGGAGAAGCAGTCAGAGCCGCTTGTTATTTGATCAACCGATCTCCATCAGTACCACTGAATTTTGAAGTTCCGGAGAAACTTTGGTCTAGGATCCATCATACTCTCACTTAAGAGTATTTGGATGTTTGGCGTACGCACATGTATCCAAGGAGCTCAGGCAGAAGCTGGATGCAAGGACCACTCCATGCATATTCATAGGCTATGGAGATGAAGAATTTGGATACAGATTATGGGATCCAAAGGAGAAAAAGGTGATCAGAAGTAGGGACGTGGTGTTCCATGAAAGCCAGACAATAGAAGATATTGAAAAACCCACAATATCTCAGAAGTCAAATGTTGCTGCTCAGGTGCCAGAGGCAACAACGGAATCATTCATGAGAAATGAATTTTCAGTGCAAAAAGAAATGCCAGAAGTAGAAGATAATGAGGAAAATGACGGTGCTGAGCAGGGGGAGCCACAACCCCATCTGCCAGACGTTCCAACACCATCACAAGGTCAAGATGATGGTGGATCTCCTCAGAATGTTCCAGAAGTTCGTAGATCTGAACGAGGTCGGATTCCATCGAGTAGATATCCAGAATCCGAGTACCTTCTACTTACTGAAGATGGAGAACAGGAGAGTTTTCATGAAGCAGTAACTCATAAGGATAAAGAAAAATGGTTGCTCGCAATGCAGGATGAGATGGATTCTCTGCAGAAAAATCAAACTTATGAGATTGTAGAACTTCCACGCGGGAAGAAGGCACTGAAAAATAAATGGGTGTTCAAGCTGAAAAAGGATGGTAGTGGAAAAGTGGTGAAATACAAAGCACGACTTGTAGTCAAAGGATTCCAACAGAAGAAAGGGATTTATTTTGACGAGATATTTTCACCAGTAGTCAAGATGACTTCAATTAGAGTCATACTTGGATTGGTCGCAAGTATGAACTTGGAGCTTGAACAGATGGATGTAAAGACAGCTTTTCTTCATGGAGATTTACATGAAGAAATTTACATGGAGCAGCCGGAAGGTTTTGAGGTTTCAGGAGATAACCTCGTATGCAAGCTGAAGAAAAGTTTGTATGGTTTGAAGCAGGCACCTAGGCAGTGCTACAAGAAGTTTGACTCGTGCATGGCGAGTCACGGGTACAAGAAAACCGCAGCAGATGAGTGTGTCTACATTCAGAAGTTTTCTGAACGAGATTTCGTTGCTCTTCTACTATATGTAGACGATATTTTGATCGTAGGGAAAGACGCAACGAAGATCAACCAGCTGAAGAAGGAACTCTCTAAGTCTTTTAACATGAAAGACTTAGGACAGGCTCAACAGATTTTGGGAATGCAAATAACCCGAGACAGGAAGAATAAAAGGTTATGGCTATCTCAAGAGAAGTATATTGAACGAGTGCTTTCACGTTTCAATATGAACAATGCCAAACCTGTTAGCATTCCATTAGCCAACCATTTCAAGTTAAGCAAGAGTTCTTGTCCCTCATCCAAGGAAGAGATCGGGGAGATGTCTTCAGTACCATATTCTTCAGCAGTTGGAAGTTTGATGTATGCAATGGTGTGTACAAGGCCCGATATTGCTCACGCAGTGGGAACAGTGAGTCGTTTTCTCTCGAACCCCGGGAAAGAGCAATGGAATGTGGTAAAATAGATTCTCAGATATCTTAAGGGTACAACGAATCTATGTCTTTGTTACGGGGGAGCTGATCCAATCTTGGAAGGCTATACAGATGCGGATATGGCCGGAGATCCTGATAGTAGGAAATCTACTTCGGGATTCATTTACACTTTTGCAGGAGGAGCTGTTTCATGGCAGTCAAGACTACAAAAGTGTGTTGCATTATCCACAACTGAAGCAGAGTATATTGCTACCGCAGAAGCTGGAAAAGAAATGTTGTGGTTAAAGCGTTATCTCCAAGAATTTGGAATCAAGCAAAAGGAGTACAGGGTACATTGTGACAGTCAGAGTGCTCTAGATTTGAGCAAGAACTCCATGTACCATTCCCGTACAAAACATATTGATATTCGCTATCATTGGATACGCGAGGTAATTAATCGACAACTGTTGAGACTAGTGAAGATCCATACAAAGGAGAATCCTGCGGATATGTTAACAAAGGTGGTGACTCGAGAGAAGTTGGAGTTATGCAGAGACATAACTGGAATGTTCGTGGATTCGGCTGAAGGGGGAGAATTGAAAGTTTCCAGCCTACAATCTAGAAGCTCACCTTCTAGATGTTCAAAGTAGCCTTCTTTGAACACCATGTAGAAGAAGCAAAGATGAACACGATTACGGCCGCCCACCATCTCCGTTCACACCCTTCCACCGCCATAGAATTTTTACTATAAATAGAGGTGCAAACCTCAATTGTAAATCATCCTAAATCACTCAGAGAAGTGTAATCATAACCTAGAGAATGTGTGTGAGTTTTGAGAGTTTTTTTTGTAAGAGTTTTGTAATACTATGTAAATCTATTCTTGTGAGTAATAGAGTTGTTTTTCTCTCAAATTTATATCTCCTAACGTCCAGGCGATCCCCTCTTCCTAACATCTTAACCTGTATGACTATAGGACCCAGAAAACGGTCGGAATTTAAGGCATAAATTTTACCATTGCAACAACTTAGGCTATGTAGTAATTCACCGTCAGATGTTATTCTCTTGAGTTGACTAGCGTATGACATTTCAGTCCATCTCATCCTGTTTCTTTTACGATTTATTTTGCAAAAGACAAATTTAGATGCATCACATCTCCTTAACAGAATGACTGAATCAGGATCATCGGGAGGAGCAGTTAACAAACATTCAGCGATCGATTCATCATCTCCATCTTTCAAACTGAGAGGGGGAAGACGTACAATCTTCAAACTCATTGGGTTCCAAAGAGACCACAAAACATTATGTGGATGGTCTGATAGAATCAACCAACCGTGGAAACAACCTCGGATGCGTTTTCTGTAAAACTCGGGGATTTGAGATTGATATTTAATCAACGGGTTGTGTAGTGTAGAGAAAAATTCTGTATCAATGTTGTTATCGTCTTTGAGGTTCTGAAGAATAAACCATGGATATTTTCAAGAAAAAGGAGGCAGTTTGTCACATGTTGAACCAATTGACAACTTCTGATCATGCTCCATCTAATAACAAGTTCATAACACAGTAAACATGAGTTTGAATTAATACTAAAATCATCTAAAAATCGGTGGGTTAAAAAAGACTACGTTAATCCTTATTATTTGAGATGAAGATAGGTCAATATCTTCCCCAGAAACACACCAAAAATTGAGTCGATTTTTGAGAAAATAAAAAAAAAAAAAAAAAAAAAAAAAACAATTGATCAATATCAAGTCACTGATGTTAATATCTAATCAAAACAATTTAAATTAAAAGATACGATTCATGGCTAAAAGATACAATTAACTGGACCAAACTAATACGAGTACCGATACAATAAGTGCAATAATCAGACTTGATCAAATTATACGGAGTAGTTTATAAATCGAACTCATACCTCAAATACCACCTGCAGCTGACAATATCGAACCCTTCACTGAATTGATCCCAACTTCGATTTAACGATCAAAAATTGTATTCTTCGTTTTAGGGTTAAGCTCCGAAATTGAGTTACGTACTACTCCGTATGCAATTAAATTAAATTTAAATAAATGTCTACTTATAATTTAGACAAAATTGACAAAATAATCCCCGTGTTTTTCAAAATTTAGCCCATTTAGTCACCCCATTAATTTACTGCTTAAATAATACTTAGGTTTAGTCTCAAATTCATCCCTTATACTAAGTAGCGGTGTAAATGAGCCGAGCTACTCGCGTGCTAATCGAGCTTGACTTGTTAAAAACTTGATTCGAGCCGAGCCTAAACGAGCTCGAACCCGAGTATGAACATATTTTGAAGCTCGTTTAGTAAACGAGCCCGAGCTCGAGTTTCATATCTCGAGCTCGAAGAGGCTCGCGAGCCTAAACGAGCTTTTTATTTATATACACTAAATTACTATTTTATAATAAAATAATCATATATAATATAATTTCATAAAAATCATTATATAGTTAAAATACAAATATTAAATCTTATTATATGTGAACAAAAAAATATACAAAGCCAAACTCTGTATGTAATATAATTACATAAAAACTATTAAGAAAAAAAATTATGTAATAAACCACTCGAGCTCGAGCTTCTATAATATCAAACGAGCCTAGCTCGAGTTTAAGATATTAGGCTCGAACTGATGAACAAAGCGAACGATTGGAAATCGGTGGAAGGTAAATTTATTAAAAGATTTGCTGGTTGAAAGACGAGGTCAATGTCGTTCGGTGGAAGGTTAATCCTAATAAAAACTGTGCTATCAAGCCTTCCGTTGTACTACTTCTCACTATTTCGAGCCGCTTCTAGTATCATCAACCTACTTGAGAGTTTACGTCGTAAGTTCTTTTGGGGCGGGTCGGGGGATCGGATAACAATAATATGGCTTACCGATCAGTTACCTTCTCCGAGAGATATGGAAGACCAGGTCTAGTCGCATGCTTGCAAAACGTGGGAATTGGATGTGGTTACCATATTGCCCATTATCCTATATAATTATATAAATATAAATATATATGTAGTAGATTGAGAGAGGGGGAACATAGCCTTTAATTACTGTATAGCATTCGCATGTAATTGAAGAGAGAAGAATTAATAAAACTTCTATCCCCAAATTGTGTTTGTCATATTTACTTTCTGCCATACAAGTCAAATACTACAAACACTGAGATATTTATATCCTTACGAGATCGTCGTGTTAACCTTAATCTCGTAACGGATCAAGTGGTATCAAGAGCTAATCGATCTCTACCTGTGCATGGTGAAGACGAAAGCTGCTTACAAAGCATCCGGTGAGCCATTCTTAGAATTGAAGCAACACCGAAAGATAAATCAAAAACAACCCTCCACGGTTAACATGGTGAATGAAGACGGAACATCTTCTAACCATAACGAGTTATCGGAAAAGGTCGATCGTTTGACTACCCAACTCGAGTCAGTGTTGGAATTGATACAATTACAATCCAAACCTAAAGCACATGTGACACCCTTAAAGAAGAAAATTGAGGAAGAGTCCGATGGGACGACCAGAGTAATGATACTAGCACCTCGAGAAGACGGGAGAATAACAGACCCTTCAAGGTTGAAGCAAGGATCGATATCCCTACCTACGACGGAGTCGTAGACGCCGAGAAGCTAGATTCCTGGATTGACTAACTCGAGACGTATTTCACACTCTACGGATTCAGGAGTGTGGAAAAGGTTTCATTTGCTCGTCTTAAGCTGACCAGCGATGCCCTCGCATGGTGGAATTCGTACCTCAAGACGTTGACTGACGATGAAGAGGTAAAATGGCCTGAATTTACTTGGCTGTGGCGGGAAGAATTTTATCCAATGGGTTACTCGCAAGAGCGATGGACCCAATGGCATAACCTGCGACAACAACATGGCTAGTCAGTGCAAGAGTACACAACCGAATTTCGGAGATTAGCAGTGTCTCTGGGCATATCTATTGACAATGAAGAAAGTTTCACCAAATATGTTGCAGGTCTCACTCTTCAAATACGAACTGAATTGCAGTTACATGTGCTAACCAGTCTCTCCAAGGCCAGCAGTATAGCAATGGCGATAGAGCAAAAAAACAAAGTGGGAACCCAACGTTCAGATGACAAAGCAAATGGAGACGAGTCAAGTAGCAGCTCACCAAAGAAAGAGTCCCAAAAACAAAAATACAAAATGTCTAGCACTTCAACTAAGTATTGTGATCATTGCAAAACCAATGGGCATGACAAAGAAGAATGTTGGAAGGCCAATCCTGCCTTCCTTCCAAAAAAATGGGCAAAGGACAAGGGAAAACGCACAACGGCAACCACTAAGGTACAAGGGGCAATCGAGTTAGAGACAGTTGATGAGGTAGACAAGAGTCTATCCTTAATGACGAAGCAAGCTACTGTTGGGTTTTATTATATGTTTCCAAATATGAGGAAACTTATCTCTAGCCCAAGCCCAACAAATTTAGGCCCAAGATGAAGTTTGACCTGGTCAACATCTGAGTGCATTATTTGAATCAGTTGTGTGCAGCTGTTCTTTGACTATCAAGAGGGAGAGAGATCAAAAAGAAATCAAGAAAAAGAGAGAAACCTCAAATTCCCGTTTTTATGTACAGCAGCTCAGAAAAGAGACGATCCCCGGAGATCCGACCGTTGAATCTTCTCCAATTTTGGACTGTGTCTTCCTGACATCAGTGCCAAGGTTTTCAACCGTTGAATTCGTCTAAAAAGGTCTGTAGCTCGTATTTTCGCTGCTGGAACAGTAGCAGTTTTTTGGGGTAGTGTTGTTCGTCTTTTGTCTTTAATTTCTTCATATACTTGTTGATTATTGTTGTTCAAGAGTATGATGATGTTGTATGCCTCTAGTTGATCTAGAGAAGGATTGTTGTATTGCTCTCTTGTTGATGATAGTGAAGTTTAAGTGGCTTACGAGTCCCGTGGTTTTTACTCTCGATTTTGAGAGGTTTTCCACGTAAAAAGTCTCGTGTGTATTGTGTGTGCTTGATTATTCGTTATTAGTTTATTTGCTACTGAATTGGGACAGATTTGGGTTGGATTTGATATAGCTTGTTTGTTAGTTTCCTCACGGGTTCATACGGGTCGGGAAATGCTTGTCAAACGGGTTCGTTTCCGCTTTGTAGATTGCCCGTTGTGAATTATTTTCCCATCAAATTGGTATCAAGAGCTAGGTTATTTGATTTGACTTGTGTGAAAGATGGAAGCTAATACAAGTAAAATGATTAGTTTAAATGGTTCAAATTATCATGTTTGGAAAGGTAAAATGGAGGATCTTCTTTATGTGAAAGATTATTATTTGCCTGTTTTTACTGAGGATAAACCTGAGGAAAAATCTGATGCTCAATGGAAAATTTTGCATAGACAAGTATGTGGGTATATTCGGCAGTGGGTTGATGATAATGTTGTGAATCATATTACTGGGGAGACTGATGCTAAAGCCTTATGGAAAAAGCTTGAGCAGTTATATGAACGAAAGACTGGGAATAACAAGTTGTTCTTAATTAAGCAGATGATGGCTTTGAAGTATCATGATGGGACTCCTATTACAGATCACCTAAATGCATATCAGGGTATTATAAATCAGCTTGCAGGTATGGGTATCAAGTTTGAGGATGAGATTCAGGGTCTCTGGTTACTTGGTACATTACCGGACTCTTGGGAGACTTTTAGGACATCTTTGTCCAACTCTGCACCGAATGGTACTATCACCATGGAATTGGCTAAGGGTAGTATTTTGAATGAAGAGATGAGAAGAAAGTCACAAGGTTCCTCTTCACAGTCAGATATCTTGGTCACAGAAACGCGGGGGAGAAGTCATAGTAGAGGTCAGGGTAAAAGAGGCAATCATCGTAGCAGCTCACGCAAAGGTAAATTTGCTAATGTTGAGTGTTATAATTGTCATGAAATGGGGCACACAAAGTGGTATTGTCCAAAGTTAAAGAACGAGAAGAAAAAAGCATATGACAAGAATAAACAAAAGAAAAGTGATGGTGGTGATGATGATAAGGTTGAAGTTAACGCTATCACAGATGAGTTCTTTGTTTGTATTGATTATGATATGATCAATCTTACTCATGATGACACGAGTTGGATTGTTGATAGTGGTGCTACATGTCATGTTGCAATTTGTAGAGATCACTTCTCATCTTACACTCCAGGTGACTATGGATTTGCTAGGATGGGTAATGCCGGGTTATCAAAGATCGTTGGTATTGGAGATGTTTGTTTGAAATTTGACACGGGAATGGAGTTAGTTTTGCATAATGTAAAACATGTTCCGGATATGAGACTTAATGTTATTTCAACAGGCATTCTTGATGATGATGGTTATTATAACGGTTTTGGTAATGGTATTTGGAAACTAACTCTTGGTTCTATGATAGTGGGAAGAGGCAAGAAAGACTCAAGATTATACATCACGCGTCCGAAGATCATCCAGAACATTGTTAACGCAGTGGACAATGTTGATTCTACTGAGTTGTGGCATAAAAGACTTGGCCACATGAGTGAAAAGGGGATGTCTATCTTGTTCAAGAAGAATGTGTTGTCGGGTGTTAGTGGTATTGATTTGAGTAAGTGTTCTCACTGTTTGGCAGGGAAACAGACCAGAGTTGCGTTTAAGAGTCATTCTCCTTTTCGAATGGAGAACGTACTTGATCTAGTTCATTCGGATGTTTGTGGGCCTATGAAGACTAGGACACTTGGTGGATGTTCCTACTTTGTTACATTCATCGATGATCATTCCAGGAAGGTGTGGGTTTATACCTTAAAGTCAAAGGATCAAGTATTTGAAAAGTTTAAAGAATTTCATACACTAGTTGAAAGGCAAACGGGAAAGAAACTCAAGTGTATTCGGACTGATAATGGCGGTGAATACATTGGTAGATTTGATACTTACTGTAAGGAGAATGGTATTCGGCATCAAAAGACTCCACCAAAGACACCTCAGTTGAATGGCTTAGCAGAGAGGATGAACAGAACTTTGGTTGAGAGAGTTAGATGTTTGCTTTCACATGCAGGGTTGTCCGATTCCTTTTGGGGTGAGGCTTTAAATACGGCAGTTCATATTATTAATCTAACCCCTTGTGTTCCTTTGCGTTTTGATGTTCCTAACAGGGTTTGGAGCGGCAAAGATGTTTCTTACCGTCATTTACGAGTTTTTGGATGTAAAGCTTTTGTTCATGTTCCCAAAGATGAGAGGTCAAAGCTTGATATGAAGACTAAGCCATGTGTATTCCTCGGCTATGGTGAAGATGATTTTGGGTACAGGTTATATGATCCAGTTCAGAAGAAACTTGTACGAAGCCGAGATGTTGTTTTTACAGAAGATCAGATGTTAAAAGATGTTGAGAAGACAGATTCAGTTCCTCAAACTAGTGCTGATCTTGTTGATTTGGATCCAGTTACTCCACAACATGTTGGAGATGATGTTCATAATGATGAACATAGTACTGATGATGATTATGCTCCGGAGCAGGTAGAGATTCCAGTACCAGATGTGCCCCCATTTGTCCCACTTAGGCGGTCTACCCGAGACCGTCATCCTTCTGTTAGATATTCTGCTGATGAGTATGTATTAGTTACTGATGGGGGAGAGCCAGAATGTTATTCAGAAGCAATGAAAGATGAGCATAAGAAAGAGTGGGGTGAAGCTATGCAAGATGAGATGAATTCCTTGCATGAGAACAATACTTATGAGCTGGTGAAGTTACCTAAAGGCAAGAGAGCTTTGAGAAACAAATGGGTATTCAAAGTGAAGACAGATGAGCTTACTTCACAACCAAGGTACAAAGCTAGGTTAGTCGTTAAAGGATTCAGCCAGAAAAAGGGTATTGATTTTGATGAGATTTTCTCACCGGTTGTGAAGATGGGATCTATTCGAGTGGTTCTTGGATTAGCTGCTAGTCTTGATCTTGAGGTTGAACAGATGGATGTCAAGACTGCTTTTCTTCACGGTGATTTGGATAAGGAAATCTACATGTTGCAACCTGAAGGTTTTCGGGTTAAGGGTAAAGAAAATTATGTTTGTAGACTTCAGAAAAGTTTATATGGGTTGAAGCAAGCACCGAGACTGTGGTATAAGAAGTTTGAGTCGGTTATAGGAAAGCAAGGCTACCGAAAGACAACTTCAGATCATTGTGTTTTCTTTCAGAGGTTTGGTGATGATGATTTCATCATATTGTTGTTATACGTTGATGATATGTTAATTGTTGGTAAAAATATTAAAAGAATTGCGCAGTTGAAGCGAGAATTGAGTAAGTCTTTTGCTATGAAAGACTTGGGGCCAGCAAAACAGATTCTTGGCATTCGGATTTCTAGAGATAGAGGTGCTAAGACGTTACATATATCACAAGAGCAATACATTGAAAAGGTGCTAAGTAGATTCAACATGAAGAATGCTAAAGTGGTTAGTTCCCCTCTTACAAACAACTTTAAGCTAACAGAAAGAGATTGTCCTACTTCAAAGGAGGATGTTGAGGAGATGGATATAGTTCCATATGCGTCAGCAGTTGGTAGCTTGATGTATGCTATGGTGTGTACTAGGCCAGAAATAGCTCATGCGGTAAGTGTTGTTAGTCGGTTTATGTCAAATCCGGGTAAGAAGCATTGGGAAGCGGTTAAATGGATTATGAGATACTTACGAGGTACTTCAAAGTTAGGTATCACATTCGGAAATGCAGATCCGGTGCTTGTTGGTTATACAGACTCAGATATGGCAGGAAACAAAGATAACATGAAATCCACTTCTGGATATTTGATGACTTTCGCAGGGGGAGCAGTTTCATGGCAATCAAGGTTACAAAAGTGTGTTGCATTGTCTACAACCGAGGCTGAGTATATGGCAGCAACAGAAGCGTGCAAAGAACTATTGTGGATGAAAAGGTTTCTTCAAGACCTTGGGTTTAAGCAACCACGATATGTGGTTCTTTGTGATAATGAGAGTGCGATTCATTTGGCTAGAAATTCTATGTATCATAAGCGGACAAAACATATAGATGTGCGGTATCATTGGATTAGAGAACGTCTTGAAGATGGTTCGTTTGAACTTGATAAAGTTCACACCGATGATAATGGTTCCGACATGTTCACAAAGGCTTTAGCAAGTGAGAAGCTCAAGGTATGTTGCTCGATCGCCGGGATGGCGATTCCTTCCTCATAATTGGAAAGGGGGAGATTTGTTGGGTTTTATTATATGTTTCCAAATATGAGGAAACTTATCTCTAGCCCAAGCCCAACAAATTTAGGCCCAAGATGAAGTTTGACCTGGTCAACATCTGGGTGCATTATTTGAATCAGTTGTGTGCAGCTGTTCTTTGACTATCAAGAGGGAGAGAGATCAAAAAGAAATCAAGAAAAAGAGAGAAACCTCAAATTCCCGTTTTTATGTACAGCAGCTCAGAAAAGAGACGATCCCCGGAGATCCGACCGTTGAATCTTCTCCAATTTTGGACTGTGTCTTCCTGACATCAGTGCCAAGGTTTTCAACCGTTGAATTCGTCTAAAAAGGTCTGTAGCTCGTATTTTCACTGCTGGAACAGTAGCAGTTTTTTGGGGTAGTGTTGTTCGTCTTTTGTCTTTAATTTCTTCATATACTTGTTGATTATTGTTGTTCAAGAGTATGATGATGTTGTATGCCTCTAGTTGATCTAGAGAAGGATTGTTGTATTGCTCTCTTGTTGATGATAGTGAAGTTTAAGTGGCTTACGAGTCCCGTGGTTTTTACTCTCGATTTTGAGAGGTTTTCCACGTAAAAAGTCTCGTGTGTATTGTGTGTGCTTGATTATTCGTTATTAGTTTATTTGCTACTGAATTGGGACAGATTTGGGTTGGATTTGATATAGCTTGTTTGTTAGTTTCCTCACGGGTTCATACGGGTCGGGAAATGCTTGTCAAACGGGTTCGTTTCCGCTTTGTAGATTGCCCGTTGTGAATTATTTTCCCATCAGCTACTACTGATGAACTCGTTAAAAAGGAAGAATTATTCACGTTGAAGCTTCAAGTAAAACAAGAGTTAATTGATGCCATAGTTGACACGGGAAGCCAAAAGAATTTAATCTCGTCCAACCTTGCGAAACGACTCGGGTTAGCAACCTCTCCACACCCCAAGCCTTACGACCTGGGTTGACTACAAAAGGGCACGGACACACGAGTCACTTTACAATGTAAGTTTCGTTTTGCCATAACTAGCCAATATATTGATGAAGTCACATGTGAAGTGGTTCCGTTAGACATTTGTCAATTGATTTTTGGTAGCCCATATTTGTGGGAAAGAAATGCAATTTATTTCAGGAGGGAGCAAAAGTACCAACTTGAGAAGGATGGCAAGAAATATGTGGTTAGAAACCACAAATTATCGCATGGTCACAAGTTGGTAGCAGCTGGAAAAATCAGTAGGTTAGTTAATACTTCAAGGAGGTTAGTGCTACTGATATTGTCACCAGTTGAAGAAAAGGCTAAGGTATCTTCACTTAACATCAATTGTGAAGATATTACTAACAAGAGAAGTGACCTTGTGTGTAGATATTTAGCTCCTTTTAAAGATGCAGTTCGCTTACCACCTGACCGAGATATTACTCATACCATGCATAGCTCGACTAGAAAAACACCCGCAGAGGTATGCTTTGGGTTCTTGCTGCAAAGTCGTTATGACTTAGAATTTTCAGTCAATACTACAGTGGGTCACAACAAATATTCTTTTGAGATACATAAGGCTCACAAGTTGGTGGAGTGCATCCAAAAGGTTGATTATGATGTCGAGCAGCAACTGCAGCGGTCACAAGATAAATATAAACAACGGCACGATTGTCATCGGGTTCAAGTTAATTTCCATCAGAGAGACATGGGTTGGTCACACTTGGGAAACTATCGACTAAAAAAAGATGACAAGAAGTTGAAGCCGATTCGATATGGTCCGTTTTGTGTCCTAAAGAAAATCTTCGACAGTTCCCTACCAACTGTTGAAGACTTGGTGACTGACCAAGAAAAGGAATTGTCAAAAAAATTACCAGAGGATATGATTGTAAAGTGTAAGTCAAGTTCTAAACGTCGACGACGTGCATTTTGTACCGGGCTTAAAGGACAATTACCAAGTGCAACAAAAGGGTTATCTGAGGATGTTGCTAAGGCACGTTTCCCTCATTTAACATTCTAAGCTCATCAGGAGTTGAGCTTGCCGGAGAAGGGGAGGCATGATCAGTTACCTTCTCCGAGAGTTATGGAAGACCAGGTCTAGTCGCATGCTTGCAAAACGTGGGAATTGGATGTGGTTACCATATTGCCCATTATCCTATTTTTATGTATAGGAGTAGTGGAGAGCTAGTGGCCTCTTTTTACTATCAATATCAATATATAAATATATATGTAGTAGATTGAGAGAGGGGGAACATAGCCTTTAATTACCGTATGTCATTCGCATGTAATTGAAGAGAGAAGAATTAATAAAACTTCTATTCCCAAATTGTGTTTGTCATATTTACTTTCTTCCATACAAGTCAAATACTACAAACACTGAGATATTTATATCATTACGCTTAATCTCGTAACGGATCACTTACGGGGCGGGGGGTTAAAATATTAGGTCTTTAAAAGCTAAAAATTTGGCGCTTCTTAGCAAATGGTGGTGGTGTTTTCAGGTGGAAAATGGGGCTTTATAGGTTAAAATTATCAAAAGTATTTATAGGCGAGAAGGAGGTTTGGTTTTATCGTCCAACTTTTGTTTGGGTTCTATTTGGTCCTCCATCATCCAAGTAGGATCAACTCTTTTTACTCTTGGTTTTAAACCTCAATCATTCATTTGTGAAAAAGATTGGAAATGGTAGGAATAGACTTTTTTGAATGGATCTTTGGCTTGGTGATCACAGGTTAAAAGATTTATTCCCAAGGTTGTTTCAACTCGAGTCAATTAAGGAAGCATGTGTGGGTGATAGGATGTGAAAAAATGAATCAGGTATCTCGTTCTCATGGCAAAGGAAAAGGTCGATTTTCGGAAGAGGGAAGGATGAACTTTTGCAGCTTCAAAGCCTGCTGCTATCGGCTAAAGACGGGAACAGTGAGCATGACAGTTGGAAATGGCAATGGGATGGTAATGGGGTGTTCAAATGTTGTGTGATGGCTGAGCTCATCGACGAAAAGCTACTTCACAACTCCTTTTGTGATTATGAAACTCTTCGTAATAAGCTTGTCCCAAAGAAACTTGAAATATTTGTTTGGAGAACGGTTCCGAAAAGGATTCCAACCCGATTCGAACTTGACAAAAAGTCCATTGATCTCGACTCGGTGAGGTGTCCAATGTGCGATGAAGATCTAGAAACAGTGGAACATGATATTATATTTTGCAAGTTTGATTCGGAGGTTTGGGCGAGGGTTTTCAATTGGTGGAAGTTAGGTAATATAATTGACTTTTCCATAGATGAAGTCTTTAAAGATACAAGGCCATACTCAAGTTCGATCCATAAAAGTGTGGTATGGCAAGCGGTTAAGTGGGTTTCAAGCTACTTTATATGGAAGAATCGCAATAATAAGGTTTTCGGTAAACACTCGTCTACTAGTGTTATGTTATTCAACGAAATCCAATGCAAAAGTTACGAGTGGTTCACTGCGAGATCAAAGAAATATAAATTTGATTGGCATACATGGCTTATTGATCCTGCTTCGTGTTGTGTCAGTACTTCAACTCGAGTAGGGGTGGGCTAATGTCTTTCTTTCTGCTATTTCGAGTCTGTAGTTTCAAATCGAGCTATTTGTGTTGTATAGATTGTAATTAGTATATACATAGTTCTCTCGTGTTCAGATTTATGTACAAGATATATGGGTTGTGGTGTTTCTTATGTTTTGTTTATAATAAAAATTTTGCTGCTTCTCAAAAAAATAGTTAGATGCTCCTGGTAAAAAGAGTTCTATGTAAGGTTCCCAAATAAGCTCCCAAATACACTCACCCTCAATGGTCGGACGTTATCAAAGTCGTTCATACCCTCAATGGCTATTTTCGTCCAACCCATCTTCCTGGGTTGGCCAAAACGTGGATCGGTTAGAGGAACTGGTCAATTTGGTAAAGTGAAGTGTAAGGTCTCAACCATCAGTCTCGTAAAGGAAGTCGTCGAAGCTAGCGAGAAAAAGAGTCAACATTTGGCTCAGTATGTGGGTGCTGCTTTGTTGTTAGATGGTTAATGGTTATGTTTAATTTTTTTAGAACGGTAATTTCGACATAGAATCCTCTCATTTACCACTCACGCACCCGTTAGGAAGAAACTACTCGCATTCATCGCGAAAATCGTACCCGAAATGCTTTAAGTTAACTGATTGGCCCGCACAGAATGAAGGATACCAGAGGCACAACTTTGGAGAAAACTCCCTCACCAAGATTTGAACCTGCACCAATTTTTTCAAGGATACATGCTCACAACCAACTGAGGGCTTTTTACCACTCAACCAATAGTTTGGTGGTCAATGGTTATGTTTAAGTAATAAGTTTTAAATTGTCTATGGTAATTGAGCAAGTGCATTACTTCTTTATTGAAATCATAACTTGTTTCCATCATAAGGATTACATTTATGGAGTATCATTTTTATTAAAGAAAAACAATTTTAATTATATCATTAGAACATTACTAAACTGTTCACCATAATATTAAATTCTAAAAGGGTATTTTAGTAATTAAACACGGTTGTATATAATAGCTTTCTTCCCTTCCGACTCACATTTTCCCCTTTTGCTTCCCACCTGTTCTGGCGATTTTTAAGTGACTCTATCGCCACCATTCATCGTCCCCACCGCCACCATACATCATCTCCATCGCCACCACCGAGTCACCGTACATCGTCTCCATCGCACCACCATGTCACCGTAGGTGTTTTGTTATTGCTTTTTTCACATCTTTCGCCTATGGTACCAGTTTTTGATTACCCGAAGCTCATGTAGAGGCACCTACGGCAGGATCCGTTTTCTTGGCGTGAATTCTCTTAAAATTGGAAACCTTCGTACCACTTAGCTTCTAAATAAATAAGCTGAGAGGGTACCTTTTCAAAAAATTAGGAACTCTTGATTATTGAAATGACAACTGCCTTGATTTCCAGCTTGTTTACACGTCAAGCCTGAGTGTAGCTTAAACTTGTTTAACCCATGACCCATTTCATGTAAGATCGCATAGCCTAAACACAATGTCCTGTAATATAAGCCAAAAGTCCATCCGTTTCTAAAACCAATTGGTATTAGAAGGACTTCCCCTTAGACTTATATACATACATTTGTTTTTGTCTCCTTCCTATGTGGGATAGGTTTGCACCCCAACAATCCTCCCCTCAATCCGAAGACCACATCACCGAGCCTCCCCTTCAACGATACTCCCGCCATCTTATATCACCGGTCTCTTTTCTTTCACTTTTCTTTCACTACCGGGACATGCCTCTTATACCGCCGATCTCTTTCTTTCACTTTTCTTTCACCATCGGGACACGCCCCACTTCCACGCCTTGGGAAGGAAGACTTTCGATATAAGGCACCATGGCTCCATTATCGTTGGCAAACTGAGGGGTGTGCCATGTCGCACCGTGCGCTTAGGGGTGCGCCACCACTGCATCGTTCACAACATCGGGCTATAGCCTAGCTCTGATGCCATTTGTAAGATCGCATAGCCTAAACACAATGTCCTGTAATATAAGCCCAAGAGTCCATCCTTTTCTAAAACCAATTGGTATTAGAGGGACTTCCCTTAGACTTATATACATACATTTGTTTTTGTCTCCTTCCTATGTGGGATAGGTTTGCGCCCCAACATTTCAACCCAAAACCGTTCAAACCTGTTACCCAAACTTACCCTCTGACCCGTTTGTCAGGTATCCAATAACCTGGACTCTTGATTATTGGGAGAAATTTGTATTGTAAGACCAGACTGAAAAACACATACCACTTATTAACGCTCCCTACATCAATTTGTAAGTTCAAATGACTTGAAATTAAATTAACCACCCTTTTCATAGCTAAAGACTAACTTGTTTAGTCAGTACTTAGATAACGGAGAGAAAAAAAATGTTTTGGGTCAACCTAACCATTTTGACCGGTAGTGAAATTTACTCTTTTGACTTCAACTTAAATTAATCACATAGCCAACATAGCTTGAGGACCAAGAGAACCATGTAGTAAACCTAGTGATATTTTTATTACTCGAATGACATACGCACCAGTACATAGTAACATACACTTGATCAACCTCATCAATATCTTCGGAGAGACTGGATGAAATAAGCGGATTTGAACTAGAATTGGAACTATATGAACACTCATGATCTTATTGATGTATTTTGCTACTGACAATATAAAAGAATACACATATGGGATACAATCATACAAACCCTTGGCTTTTATTATAATCACTTAGCTCGTTCTACTTTAGATATGTCAGTTCGTTTTTGCTTAATTTAGATCATGTGTACTTGTAATTCATTTTTGGGCCTCTGTTTCTATTTTCATAATGGATTAAGAGTGTGCCATGTGTTGTAATGGGCTTAGCATTATTTTGATGGTTGGCTCCCCTTTAATTTATTCCATGTTTTTGTCCCAAAAAAAAAAAGCAGACTATTTAAATGAACATAGCAAAAGGTTATAAACCCTTTATTCAACAACTTTGAATTTATTTATGAATAAAAGTACTCCAATTAAAAAACTAAAAAAAATGATTTCAATGGCTAACTTAAACCACATCTGATGAGGGTACTGAATCAAGTTTAGTTAACACCAACTTGGTTCTATCCAAGCATGACAATTTAAATGACTTTTCGCTCCTAAGAAACCCCCAAAACAAGTTTTCATGACTTTCCCATCAAATGTGTGATATGTGTGTGTTTCAAGAGAGTACCAAACTAGCTGCGGGAAGTAGATCTTGTTCTCCATTTTGGGGCATCAACGCAAACATATGTCGTACCACCAATATAAATCGTGTGCTTCCCTATACCATCTATTTTATCCCATTTATCCGCATCACCGCTTCGCTTGTATACCTCAACCTCTCCAAACTCATCACCCACAACCACTAGTAAAAGATGTTCATCATCGCAACTCATCATGAAATATTGTGACATAGAGTTGCAACTACTTATAGGTGCATTGATAAAACAATTCTTCGGACTTCTTTACCGAAATCTTTGACTACAATAACTTCTCCGTCTTCACCCAATGCATAAAGATCTCGGCCAATAAATGTTAAAGAATACCTAAAATTATGATCATCATCAAGATGAATGAAACTCCAAGATGGTTCTCCATCTACAGAGTAAATAAAAAACTGTTGTCCATCGTAAAATGCAAATTCAGCAACTATACAATTAGAGGAATTAGGTGGTCCCGAGAAACACAAGCTTTTTATGTAACCATATTCAAAATCTAGAAGCTTGCGAACGTCGCTTGTGATGGGTTAAAGAACAACGGACATTCGAATTCTTTGCTCTCAAACAACAACCAGCCATAACTCGAACAATACATCATGTCGTTCACAATCGACAGCACCTGGAAATTCTTCTTAATAAAGTAGTTATCACACGACAACGGATCTGTAAAACTGATAATTTCTCGATATTTATTTATAGCCATTAGCCAGGGTGATTCTAACGAATAATTATGCAATCTTCGTAATGCTGAATCGTTTCTCCACTGCATTTGAGGTGTTGCTAGATGACAGAGTTTGCATGTAGCACGAAAATTCAAGTACTCTGCACTGACACAATGTTTCATGATCATATCCAAAACGTCAAATGGAATATTGTGCATGCGTGATTCGTTATGCTCCAAAACCTCATCCATTTCTTGTTTCAAGTTAGTTGTGCATTTGGCGGCATTTACATGATCGTCTTCTAGCCTACATGATCAAGTATTATTTTTATTGCAATATATAAGACGTACAATAGTCAAAGAACATTAATCAACTTAAAAAATATAATTACCTTCCCTCCCACATCGACACATGGGTTGTCGAGACCATTCGTGAAGGCATAGAAGACGTGATGATGGTTCTATCTCTGATAGGTACAAGTATAATATATCGTCCGTTTCGTCACGGATGTGTATATAACCCCCTAACTCGGAGGCAACTACGGGGGTATAAAATATGGATATATCACGACCAAGATCCACATAAAAGATGGCGTCTTTCAAGTCATTCATTTCTTCCCACATAACTTCAGTGATGCCTAAGTCTTTATGGTCTTCATATCCATCTTCTTCCACATTCATATCGCTCACGTCCCATTTCTTGAGGCATTCCAACTCTTCCGACTTTATGCTAGCAGTGTCTAATCGAAATAAAATCACATCACCAATTTTTGTAGTATCCCCTTGATACATAATATTAATGCAGAACAATTCCGTACCATAACCTTTAATAAAAATATCCCCGTTATAACAACGAAGGGAATCAGTGCAAGGGTAAGCCCCAAACATTAGTAGTTGAATTAAAACTTCTTTGCCCTTTACTACAATCTCAACCTCTATGATAATAGGACCCAAAATACCATCATCATTTAAGGCATATATATTTTACCATTACAACAAGTTAGGCATTGTACTAATTCACCATCATGGGTGTGTTTGGCGCAAGAGCTTATGAGAGCTTATGGGAGCTTGAGCTTATGATTTTAATAAGCTCCAAGTAATAAACTTTGTTTGGTAGACATAAAAAGTAGAGCTTATGAAAATCATAAGCTCTAGAAAAATAAGCTACTTCTAGTAGCTTATGAAAAAAGTAGAGCTTATGAACTGAAAAATAAGCTCCAGCTAGTTTACCAAACACTTACAAAAAATAATAAGCTCCAGCTACCATAAACTCCAGCTCCAGCTCTAGCTCATAAGCTCCAGCTCCAGCTCATAAGCTCCAGCTCCAGCTATAAGCTCCAGCTCCAGCTAGTTTCATCCAAACACACCCCATATCTTATTCTCTTGAGTTGTCTATCATATGACATTTCAATCCATCTCCTGTTTCTTTTACAATTTAGCAGACAAAAGACAAATGTAGATGCATCACATCTCCGTAATAGGAGGACTGAATCAAGATCTTCAGGAGGAGCCGTTAACAAACATTCAGCAATCGATTCATCATCACCATCTTTCAAACTTAGCGGGGGTAGATGTACAATCTTCAATGTCACTGGATTCCAAAGAGACCACATAACATTATGAGGATGTTTTGATAGAATCAACCAGCCATGGAAACAACCTCGTATGCGTTTTCCGTGAAACTCGGGGATTTGAGATTGATATTTAATCAACGGGTCGTGAAGTGTAGAGAAAAACTCTGTATCAATACCATCTTCTTCTTCTTTGAAGTTCTCAACAATAAACCAAGGATATTTTGAAGAAAAAGAAGGCAATTTGTTACATGTTGAACCAATTGACACTTTCTGATCAAGCTCCATCTAATAACAAGTTCATAACATTAATCATGAGTTTGAATTTTTAATACTAAAATCAGTGGGTTAAAAACTACATTAATCCTTTTTCAGATGAACATATGTAAAAATATTCCCCTGTAATACATAACTCATCACCAAAAACTGACTCGATTTTTTAAATAATCAAAAAACAATTGATCAAATACAATCCACTGATGTTAATATGATACGATTCATGCCTCAAACTTCATCACTAACAGAACTCAATAACGTTATCTAATCAAATCCCGAATCTACATGAATTTTGGTGGATTTTTTCATTGTCGGACTTAAACTCATGTTGTACAGCCAAGTGGAAAAGTTGGTGTGATCAACGACTTGATTTTATCATAAATATTAGTAAATCTCTTTGAACCACTACATAAACGGCAACAGTTTGATCAACAAATTATAATTAATAAAGATTAAAAAAAAATAGATATATAGTACTCGTTTGTTTCATATTATTTGAGGTGCTCAAATCAGACAACGTACAATTAACTGGACCAAACGACAAGTATCGATAAAATAAGTGCAATAAACAAACTTGATCTTTATTACAAGTATTAAATTTTTTTAGTAAATAGATCAATTTGTAATTTATAAATCAAACTCATACCTCAAATATCATCGGCAGCTGATAATATAGAAAATTTTCCCAACTTCGATTTTAACAATCAAAAACTCTCTTTCTTAGTTTGGTTTTAAGGTTAAGCTATGCGAAAATTGAGTCAAGTCCTATATATGCATGTACATCTATCTCTATTTATAATTTATAATTTTATAATTATAATTATAGTAAGGGTAATTGTACTCGTAATTGTATTGGAATTGGAATATAGAATTAGAATATTAGTCTATATAGTTATGGAAAGTCGTTACCATAATTTAATTACTTGCTTGGAATTTTTTGGTTTAATATGTTTCATATTTTATTTTAATATATCTTAAAACTAGCTTAAGACCCACAAAATTTGCGAATTTTGACAATAAAAATTATAAATAAAATATATCTATCTATCTATCTATATCTATCTATACATTATTATAAAGCACGTTACTTAAATCCTAATCCAAAAAAGTAGGAAACTAAACATAATCTACCATAGGTTTATATAAATTAAGTAATTTCTTTTACGTTAACAATTTTGTTTACTATTATTTTGTATTTCATTTAAAGTTAGATGATTTTAATATACATATACATTGTCGTTAAATTAAAATCAAATAGTAATTCATTTATAGGGTACGTATTACGTAAACACATTTAATTATTTATTACATAGATATGTTCTCCGTGGTACAAAATATTACATACATACTAACCATATACAGTACATAGTTAATTTTATGATGTATACATACTATTATTAATTTAACATTTAAATTTATCCATTACAAATAGATTTCATTCAAACAATTTCGTTTTACTTATATAGATTTTTTGTTAATCTATATGGTATGATATAATATATATCAATATATATCTATCTATCTATCTATCTATCTATCTATCTATCTATCTATCTATATATTCTATACATTATATAAAGTGTGTGGATATGTTATTTATCTATATATCTATCTATATCAATATTCTATATTCTATATATTATTATAAAGCGCGTGCTATAAATTCTACGTGTCATTTTTTTAATTAAAGAAATTATTAAAATTGGATTTTTTAATTAAGAATTATCTATAAATAAAATTTATGAAATATAAAATATCAATCTATACATTATTATAAATCGCGTACTAATTATTCTATGTGTCAATTTCTCAATTAATCTGAATTAAATTTACATACGTGTCAATTTCTCAATTAAACTGAACATTTTTTCAATTAAATTAGATTAAATAATATGTCTCAATTACTTTTTAATAAAGGTTGAAATTATCTACCATACTTATCATGGAATATTAAATCATACTCCGTATAAACAATAATATATTAGATTTCAAGATAATATTTACGTGATCTATAAATAAGTATATTATACTTATCTTAGCTATATGTTCCTTATCTTATATCATTTTTATTAACTATTAAATTAAATATATAATGTTAAAATAAATTTACGTAAACTACAATCAAATTTACGATTGTTGTTACAGAATCTTAATGCCAACTATCCAAGATATACCATGATCTCGACATTTTCTTCATGGTTCTAATAAGTCGCCTACATACATATTCCATATTTTTCTAATCTATGTTCAACTACATATATTATTTTTTCTAATCTACATTACGTTATGTGTATATCATCTTCTTATAATTCAATATTTGTGTATTTAAAAAATAATTATTATTATTATTATTATTATTATTATTATTATTATTATTATTATTATTATTATTATTATTATTATTATTATTATTATAAAAAACTAACTAATTTGTTCCTGTTCAATATCAATCATTTTAAAATCCCTTATTAATCGCTTTTGATATTATCAATATATTCATTTGGAAAAAATATTGAACAATATTGAACAGTAACTTTTAATAGCCTCCAGTTTTGACTAGCCTTTACATAACATGTCTAATGGTGGTCCAGCGGTTCGTCCGCATCTTAACACACCACAAGTTCGAGTTCGATTCCTGACTCTTGATTTTTTAACTTTTCATTTTTTTGGTCCTAACAAATTTATTTTCATTACTACCCACCTTCACTTCCTATTTTTCATTCAATTCCTCACTTTTTTCTTATTAAAGAATTTAACACATGCAAGTTTTTTTTTTTTTTTTTGGTACATTTTTATATTCAACTTTTAAACTTTTTTACAATTTCTTTAACAACCTTTTTTACCCACATTAATCATATATATAAATAGTTAGTTATATAATTAAAAAATAAAACGTCAACCTTTCTTATAATTTTTGTAACATCTATTTTTTATTTCTTTACTCAAATTAGTCGCATATATAAGTAGTTAGTATATAATCGAAAGAATAAAAAATAATATGTTTAAACGAGTCTCTTAAGTTATGTTAAGCTCATTAACTATAATTTATTTTGTTGAAAATATATAGTTATGTACTAAAAAAAAATTTCGTACGAAGCAGAGGTGTGACCGTCGCAACGCGCGGCTCACCTTCCTGCTTGTTCGAATAATATCCGGGTCAAATTATATTCAATCCAAATCACATTATTATTATTATTCAACGTATACAAGTCACACTAATTTTTCTCATCAATTTTGACATCTAACATCTAAAAATTTATATTTATATATTTGTTATAGAGGAATATTCATTTGAGTCCATAAATTAAGTTGAGATTCAAGGGATCAATGAGAGCGCGACAAGTATCGCGAAAATCACATGTAATTGAAAAAAATTAAAAAAAAAATTTCGAAAAAATAATTTTTATATTTTTTCGAAATTTTTTTTTAAAAATTGTTAATTTTTTTTTTTACAATCACATGTTATTTATCTGCAAAATCACATGTGATTGAATTGTACAATCACATGTGATTGGATTTGCCATGCATAATCACATGTGATTGGGTTTACAATCATATGTGATTGACATGCATAATCACATATGATTTTAAAAAAAATTAGAAAAAAACAATTTCGAAAACAAAAATTTCAAAAAAAAAAAATTTTCGAATTTTTTTTTTCTAATCACATGTGATTTTCGCGCCACATGTCGCGTTCTCATTGGTCCCTTTGTTTTCAAGCAAATTTATGGATGCAAGTGATTACAACTCATTTGTTATATTTAAATCTAACATTCTCATATTTAAATACAACATATGCTTAGTAAATAAACTCAAGTATATCAGACTTTTTGACATTGCGGATACATATTCTGTTTGACGGGCTCATAAATGTATTCTGTTATTGTTGATGTTATCTTATTGTTTATTCAGTTACTATTAGACTATTTAATGCAGTTGTTGTTCAGTTAAATAAAGTTGCAACTATTGTGCTAAAGTTTTTCAATTATATTATGATATTGAAGAGTGTTAATGGTATCAAAGAATGGATTAATTGGAAATTGATAAAAAAAAAAATTAATTCGGGAACAATTTCAAGAAACTGTGCGACATTTAGCGGGAACAATTGATTGTTGTTTGTAATTGAATTCAATACTAACGTTTACGATATTAATGTTTTCAATACTAATGCTTATTGTTATCAATAACAAAGAGTTTTTTTCATTGTAGTTGTATTATACATTTGATCAGTATCAATATTAACGTTATCTAAAACTAACTTATACAATTTCCGTGCAACGCACGGGCTCATAAAATCAGTCTAAGAATATAATGAGAAATACTCTACCGAATATTTTACCTTCTATATTTAATTAATTTGAAATCTTAAATATTATCTTAAATATTTAATTAATTATATGCTTCTAAAATGCTTAAAAAGTTTTATCCCTACAAACTCTCACGTAATCTAGAAGTATAACTTTTTAACCCATGTCTTCTGCAAATTTTGATTTTCATGAGTGTGTTAGACCACTCCCAACCATGACATACTTCCTCCCCAGGACACACCGCCACATCAGCATCACATCAGCTTTCTCTCTTCATTTATTTTTCACTTCCTCTCCATCACACACCACTACCAACCATGACATCCTCCCTCCCCATCACATGACCCCACATTTTTTTTATTAATATTTATTACTACTACTACTATTATTATTTTTATTTTTATTATTATTATTTTTTAAACAACACTTTTGTTGATAAATAAAGATACGATTACATTTTAAAAAATAAAAATTACACAATTAAGCATATAAATACGAACACATAATATTAAGACTATCAATATCTTTTGTCAATCGTATCATCGCTAACCCATCCTTCCTCATCGCTACTCTCTCTTGGTGGACGATAATCGTAATCAATGAAAAGAAGATGCACTTTTATGGGTTCATTTGCCGTAATTGCTTTATTTTTAACGGCATCCCAATCTTCATCCGTATCAAGAAACTTGTATATTTTGTCATCGTCATTGTAATACAAGAAGTCCGAGTGTTTGAACTCCACAGTTTCTTTGACAAACTTCAACAACTTCGAAAATTTCATTTCACTAACGTCAACGTTTTCTAACGTTCTTCTTTCGCCACTTTGAGTACACGATTTCCAATCATCCGAAAACTCACAGTTGAAGTAAACGTAAAGGGAAGTGATATTTCCAAATATCATTTTGATAGATCCACAATTTTTTTACTTAACTTCCTAATATAGCCTTGAATGTGTAATACATTGTGAGGAGCTGATAGATTAAATAAAAGGGTATTTTAGGTAATGAAAGTAAAAAGTTAGTGGATTCATCAAAAAAGTGTTTAGAAGTATCATCACCCAAACGTAAATAGGGACGAGAGTGGGTGCCATTTTGAGTGAGTGTTTGAAGATTGTTTGATTTGGGAGTAATTTGATATATTAAGAATGGTGTTGAGATGGAGTGTATTTATATAGGAGGAGAAGGAAAAAAAAAAATAACCGTTGCAGTGCAACGGTTAGAAAATGGTGGGCAACGGCTCAATTGCGTACTCGAAATGTTATCCACAAGAATGAAACTAGCACAGAAGAAGGAAAGAGCACCGAGGGCGGCCGAGGGCGGGTAGAATGCCAATGGCGCCCTCGAGGGCGGCCGAGGAAGGGAGTCGAGCACGGGGCCTTTTTAATACCGTTGGGTGTGGTCTTAGAAAATTCAGAACACCTGCATTGTTTAATATGGAAGTGTGTAAATAACTTCTTATTTACTTTATTTTATTTTTTAACAACACGGACTCAAAATCATGTACTTTTTTGAAGACGAAGTCACTCGATAATTTCAATTTTATTTATTATTAAGTTTCCAATTTAACATCATACATTGACTTTCCGTTACATCAAGGCTGAAATATCCCGTTCTTATTGATTAAAAATGTTCCATATTAATTGATTTCGTTGCGAGGTTTTGACCTCTATATGAGACGTTTTTCAAAGACTGCATTCATTTTTAAAATAAACCATAACCTTTATTTCATAAATAAAGGTTTAAAAAGCTTTACGTAGATTATCAAATAATGATAATCTAAAATATCCTGTTTACACACGACCATTACATAATGGTTTACAATACAAATATGTTACATCGAAATCAATTTCTTGAATGCGGTTTTTACACAATATCATACAAACATGGACTCCAAATCTTCTCCTTATTTTAGTATGTAACAGCGGAAGCTCTTAGTATTCACCTGAGAATAAACATGCTTTAAACGTCAACAAAAATGTTGGTGAGTTATAGGTTTAACCTATATATATCAAATCGTAACAATAGACCACAAGATTTCATATTTCAATACACATCCCATACATAGAGATAAAAATCATTCATATGGTGAACACCTGATAACCGACATTAACAAGATGCAAATATAAGAATATCCCCATCATTCCGGGACACCCTTCGGATATGATATAAATTTCGAAGTACTAAAGCATCCGGTACTTTGGATGGGGTTTGTTAGGCCCAATAGATCTATCTTTAGGATTCACGTCAATTAGGGTGTTTGTTCCCTAATTCTTAGATTATCAGACTTAATAAAAAGGGGCATATTCGATTTCGATAATTCAACCATAGAATGTAGTTTCACGTACTTGTGTCTATTTTGTAAATCATTTATAAAACCTACATGTATTCTCATCCCAAAAATATTAGATTTTAAAAGTGGGACTATAACTCACTTTCACAGATTTTTACTTCGTCGGGAAGTAAGACTTGGCCACTGGTTGATTCACGAACCTATAACAATATATACATATATACAAGGTTACAACAACTTCTATACAAGGTAAGGTTCTTTATGAGTTGACACCAGTTTTTTTTTAATTGCATACTCATATACTGTTTTTTTAATCTGTTATGCCGTGAACATGCAGAATCGTACATACGACAAAGTAAAACGAAGTCATCTATTTTACTTAAAGACTCTTCAACAGCATCATCATCACAACCACTTCAGTATATGCCTAACTTGGAATCAACATCTCCTCTACTTTCAGTGACATCTGATGTTCTACAACCATCCACACCAGCTACCCAAAGAATTCATCCATTACGAGATATTTCTAATTCTTCCCCAACACCAGCTGCAATTAAATCTAAGAGTAAGTGTCTATGGTGGTCATAAATGATTTATTCTCAAACATATTATAAAAATCTCAATTATTTGGGTAATTGCTCATAATTAAACGTATCCAGCTACTAATTTATCTCAAAAAAAATTATTGTTTTATAATACACAATTCTATTTGTATATTAATTGATTATATCTGCTTTTAACAGCTGATCGATCTATAAGAATTGCAATAATGAAACAAAAGAAAACAAATAACTGTACTGGTCAGTTTAGACATGCACCTATACCATTTGATATGAACGATGAAGGTACATCCGGTGTTTCACAACTAAGAATACAAGGGATATCAAAAGGTTTGCAAATCATTTTTATATGCATTATCTAATTACGGTATCAAAATATTTTAATTATTAAATGTCATCAGTTCCTTCTCAGATATATGTCCTCTTTCCTCAGCATACTACGATGAAGGTGATTTATCGTTCACTTGCTCAGCTTGTGGTGCAAAATTATGGAAGAAAGAAACGAAACGCGGCGAAAATACTAAAGGTCTATGTGGTGCAGTTTCCATGTGTTGTCTAAAAGGCAGGATTGAACTACCAGAATTCACAAAGTCACCACCTCAACTTTTAATGGATTTATACACCAATAAACATCCAAAGAGCAAACACTTTATAGAAAACGCCAGACAATACAATATGGTGTTTGCATTCACATCAATGGGTGGGAAGGTGGACAAAAGTATAAATAAAGGCAAAGGTCCATATGTCTTTCGGATTAAAGGTCAGAATTGTCATACAATGGGTGGTTTGGTTCCTTCTACCGGAAGGCCACCTAAATACTCACAACTGTATATCTATGACACAGCAAATGAAGCCCAAAACCGGACAAGAGCGATTGGGTAAAAATCAATATCCTATCTTTTTAACATCGATTTAGTTTTTAAAATCTTTTTTCCTATTTTAAAATTTCGTATCATTATCAACATGATTTACTTTCATTAATGAACAATTTATTTCCACATTAGGGGCAAGGACAATAACCAACCTTCAACGGCAAAAAATCAGCTTGACCCGCAACTTATACAAGAATTGATGGACCTTCTTGATGAGTGCAATCCTCTTGTGAAAGTTTATCGCATGGCGCGCGATCGCTTTGAGCAAACAAAAACTCCCAACTTTAAAATAAAGCTAATAGCCAGGCGAAGCACAGACGGTCGAAACTACAATCTACCAACGGTAGACGAGGTAGCCGCTTTGATAGTTGGAGATATAGACTTGGGTTTTGATTAAAGGGATATAGTTGTGGACAGTCAATCAGAAGGTTTGCAAAGAATAAGTGAGCTCCACCCAAAGTATTTGGCATTACAGTATCCTCTTCTATTCGCTTATGCTGAAGATGGTTACCGACCAAACATACCATAGAGAAGTTGATGGTACAGAGTCAAGAAAGAGGAAAAAAGTCACCATGAGAGAATTTTTCGCATACAAAATTCAAGAAAGATCCGTGCCAACTTTGGTTCATATGGCAAGAAAGTTGCAACAACAACTATTGGTCGATGCGTACACAATGGTTGAGTCGTAAAGAATCTGGTATATTAGAAATGACAAACGAATTTAAAGGTCTGATACTTTCTCGAATTTGACACATGCTACACTTAATGGTGATGTTATAAATAGTATGTTGGGTACCAGATACAAATTGCCTGCATCATTTACTGGAAGTGCACGATATATGATTGAAAACTATCGTGATGCTATGGCTTTGTGCCAGGGGCGAAGCCAGGATTTTAATTGAGTGGTGTCACAAAATAATAGTGAGATATACCGAAAAAACTTTCATTATTCATTCGACTATTCGACTAGTGAGAGAGAAAAATCAAGAGATTAAATAGTAATTAAGTAGATGGAGAAGACAAAAATATCAATCTATCAAATATATCAAAACGGAAAAAAAATAAGTATCATATGCTTTCAAATGGCTAGTTACGAAAATCTATCTATCTCTCTATCTTTATGTTTATATGTAAGATAAAAAAGCTACGTAGTAGTAAACATTTAACACTCCGTAATATGCAAATTTTGAAGTACAAACTACTACGGTTTAAATTGATAAAAGTAAGGAATTTAAATTGGTAAAGTAATAAGGAAGTGATAAAGTAAGAAAATAAGGGGTTTAAACATTTATTTGTATAACCATGAAGGCTAGTAAAACAAACATCCACAAAAAGCAAACTAGTTTCTTGAGATCCGAGTCGTCTTCCTCACCACATAAGGACCCCATATCTGTAGATAAAATATCCATACAAGTTAAGTATCCAAAAATTTTACAATGGCTGTTTAGCTATATACTTGTAGTACCAATGAGTTGAGTGGTGTCACAGGCCACCACTACCCAATACATGGCTCCACCTCTGCTTTGTGCCGTGTTTACGGTTATCCAGACCTCTTCACCACTTTCACATTTAACTCCAAATGACCAGAGATCAGAAGAGCTTTGGAAGGTACCTCCTTCAATCCTGAAGATAAACCTGCGTACCAAGCACGAGTTTTTAAGATGAAACTTGATCGCTTGATTGAGGATATAAGGCGCAATAAAATTTTTGGAAGGGTAAAAGCTGGTAAGTAATTAATAATTTTTTATTACTTCGCCTTTAAAATCATTATTTGTAATATTAATCACCTGTGTTGACTTACATTTGTTTCATACTTTTAACAGAACTTTATACCGTCGAGTTTCAAAAACGTGGATTACCACACATACATTTATGTCTTTTCCTTAATGAACGAGACAAACTTCCAGAACCGGAAGACATAGATGAATATATTTCAGCTGAAATACCTGATAAAGACGAAGATCCAGAACTTTATCAACTGGTGTCAGAATTAATGATACATGGTCCCTGTGGTGAAAAGAATCCTAAACAAGTGTGCACTAACGATGACAAGAAATGCATGAAAAAATTTCCAAAGCCTTTTGCTAAGGAAAGGAGTGTTGACACTGATGGTTATCCTGTTTATAGACGACGAGACAATGGCAGAAAAGTTACTAAACAGGGTCATGATTTGGACAACGGATATGTTGTCCCATATAATGCAAAGCTTCTTAAAAAATATCAAGCACACATCAACGTAGAATGGTGCAACCAAGTGGGAGCCATCAAGTATTTATTCAAATACATCCATAAGAGTAACGATAGGGTTACAGCAGGAGTATGCGATGAAGATACGGATGAAATAAAACAATACTATGACTGCAAATACGTTTCATCATGTGAGGCTGTTTGGAGAATTTTGTCTTTTGATATAAACCATCGAAATCCTACAGTCATACGTTTAGCTTTTCACTTGCCAGACCAGCATTCCATTATCTTTGATGAAAACGATTTGATCGAAACCGTACTGGATGAGCCATCAGTTAACACATCTCAGTTTCTCGAATGGATGAAGTGTAATCAAGTCAACGAATACGCCAGACAGTTGACTTATGTCGAATTTCCTACCAAGTTTGTTTGGAACAAAGATACAAGACTATGGACAACAAGGAAAAGAGATACATGTTCAATAGGTCGTATTCACCACGTATCGCCTTCGACCGGTGAACTTTTTTACCTCAGAATTTTACTGAATAATGTTAAATGTCCAAAGTGTTACGAAGATATAAGGACGGTAAATGGTGTGCTTTGTCTAAATTTTAAAGCTGCTTGCTATGAAATGGGATTATTAGACGATGATCAAGAATACATCGACGCCATCAAAGACACAAGTACTTGGGGATCAGGGGTTTTTGTTCGTAATTTTTTTGCTCAACTACTACTTTCAGAAAGTTTAAGTAGACCAGAATACGTGTTCGAACAAACATTTGAATATTTGTCTGCAGATATCATTCACCAAAGCATATCAGGTAATCCATTATTTAATTAACATTAGTGGTTGCATTACAATTGTTAAAACATTTTTATTTAAAGCTATGCTACACCTTTAATTTTTCTGTTTTAATCTTCTACATAATAACCACACTACAAACAAACAAACTAACCAAAAAAAGGCATCAATCTATATCACATGTATTAGTAAACGAAGTAAAAAAAATGATTGGAAAAAAAAAAAAAAAATGGAACCTGTATATCTCAGAAACTTTTTAAAATCAATTTACCATCATGTATTATTATTGGCCATATTTCTTAATATGTACATGTTACATCAATTTGTTCAGATGTTTTAGGTGTTTCCTTTATATTCTTTCTAATCAATACAAATTTGTAATATACTGCAGCTGTTCAACCAACAACAGAGATACTTCAAAACATAATATTGGATGACATAGAAAAACATCTTCAGCGTAACGGCAATCTTTAAAGAACTACTCTTCAATGCCGATGCCTACCGGTATAAATTTAAATTTGTCTGGTAACCAGCTCATCATAGATGAACTATCGTACAATATGCCAGCACTGGAAGCCGAACATTTGGAGCTTATTGCTAAACTAAATGCAGACCAGAAGAACGCATATGATACGATAGAAAATGCAGTAGAAGCTGAAAATGGGGGTGTTTTCTTTTTATACGGATACGGTGGAACTGGAAAAACTTTCTTATGGAAAACTTTGTCAGCTGGTTTTAGAAGTAAAGGTCAAATTGTCATCAATGTTGCTTCCAGTGGTATAGCCGCTTTATTGTTAACTGGTGGAAGAACTGCACATTCTCGGTTTGCAATTCCTATTGATCCAGCCGATGAATCTTTTTGTGGCATCTTGCCCAACAGTAACCTCGCTGCATTGATAAGAAGGGCTAAGTTGATTATATGGGATGAAGCACCAATGGTTAAAAGGAATTGTGTTGAAACTATGGATCGTTCATTTCGTGACATATGCAGAACTATTAATCCAGATAACATTGACAAACCGTTCGGAGGTAAGGTTGTCGTTTTTGGTGGTGATTTCAGACAAGTATTACCTGTTATAACCCAAGGCAAAAGAGAGGATATTGTGAACGCATCACTTAACTCATCGTACATATGGGATCATGTAACTGTTCTGAAGCTAACAATTAATATGCGTCTTTCATCAGTTCCTTTAGGTACTTCTCGAGAACAGAAAAAAAAATGGAAGATATACGAAAGTTCGCAAACTGGTTGCTAAACATTGGTGATGGTAATGTTAATCCAACAGACGATGGAATTTCTGATGTGGAAATGCCCGAAGATGTATTAATAAATGATGTCCACGATCCAATTGATTCAATTATAGCTTCTATCTATCCAGATTATCTTCAAAACCTTGGAAATCCAACCTACTACCAAGAACGTGCTATTCTTGCTCCAACACACGAATACGTTAATGTCATAAACGATAGGATGATGGAATGACTGGATGGCGAAGCACGGACATATTTGAGCTCGGACAGCATATGTCATTCTTCTAGAGATGCAGACTTTAATAGTGAGTTGTATACAATGGACTATTTGAACAGCATCAGCATTGGTGGATTACCTAAACATGCTCTAACACTGAAAGTTGGAGTACCTGTTATGCTTCTTAGGAACATTGATCAATCGGGTGGACTGTGCAAAGGCACCAGGTTGCAGGTCATTGAACTATGTGACAAGGTTATTAAAGCTAAAATTTTGACAGGTACACATGTTGGGAAACTTACAGCTATTTCAAGGATGTTAATTGTACCTTTAGACAAACGAATTCCGTTTAGATTTCAAAGGAGACAGTTTTCGGTTGTGGTATGCTTTGCTATGACTATCAACAAGAGCCAAGGACAATCATTATCGAATGTTGGTTTATTCCTACCGAAACCGGTATTCAGTCATGGTCAATTATATGTTGCTTTGTTGAGGGTGACTTCCAAAGAGGGTTTAAAGGCCTTAATTTTGAACAAAGACAACGAGTTATCGAATACAACAAAAAACGTAGTATTCAAAGAGGTGTTGCAGCACCTATAAAGGTAAGTCATCAATTTATTAAAATTAGTGTTCATATTTGCAGATTCCATTACTGTATGTTTGTTTGTAATTTTTAATTTTGTACTCTTTTTTTTTTAATATTTTGCAGACTAGAAAGCATTACGAAAGTGAAGACTGTAGAACATTATTGGTTGATATACAGTTATGAAAGTGATTTCCTTACTGTTTTTGGTTTATCAATTTCAACTTTATTTTTTAAATGAGTTTGTATTTAAAACAAAGTTATGAGATTAAAGACTTAAGTTTATTTACTGATTACATCCTTTTTTATTACTCATTTTAATGTTTTTATTATCAAATTCTAAATTTGTTTATCAACTTCAAGTTCTTCAACTAATTGATTGTTTAGTCAATAGTAAGTTATGAAATTTAATACTGAAGTGTAGTTACATGTTTACAAACCTTCAGATTAGAAAATGGTCCATTACATAACTAAAACGTAATTAAGCTACAAGTGTCCATTATTTAAAATTGTTAGCCCAACAATCTAATTTGGCCCAATCATCAAAAAAACAACTTACTTATGAACCGCCTTATTAAAACAAATACCTATTCAGCAAAAAACCCTAACAACGCTAGGCAGTTCAATCGACTGTAAACCTTCCTGTTATGTAAAACCGTCATCGTCCTCTACAGTACACTGTTAAGCGCCATCGTCTACATATGTACTAAACAAACTGATCAAAATCGACAACACTCGGTAACAATAACCTGTCATATTTTAGTCAAGTATGTTTTATTCATTCCTTTAAAGTTATCTGTTTATGTACGAATTGTTTGAACTTCCATGTATAAATGATTTTAATTCACAAAGTAATCCACTAAACTGATTACCTATAATTATTGTGAACTACAAACGACAGAAAATAATCATAATTATATGAATATGTAAGAATTATCATTATGTTTGTTCAATATTATGTATTTAGTTGTTAGATTGTATACTTTTTATGTTTCAGCATCTTCAATTTGAATTTACAAAAGCATCTTCAATTTGAATTTACAAAAACATATAAACATATATGCTATGAATATAACACTTTTTTATTTTTTTTGTGAACCCCAGTTTATTTCACTTTACTATTTATATTTATAAATTACTTATCAAATGATTGAGTTAATATTCTAATAATGTAAAATCTGTAAAACTCTTACACATAAATTCTTTGTTTCTGTTAAAAAATGAAATTCTATTAAAAATGCGAGTACTTCTTAATACACAAAACTTCAATAAATTCAGTTTATTAACATTATTTCTTTTATTATACATGTATGTTAGAACAACATATTCAAACAATTCAACTAATGTAAAACAGATACATGGCCCAAAAATGTACATTTTATTAATGCTGCACCTTAACCAATTAGCAAATTTTACAGATTCAATGTCGAACGAGCAAAGCAAGTTGCATCGCCCGTCATTCATCCACACATTCTCCCGTTTAGATGATATATTGGTGGTATTGTTAATGTTGAATCTTTACATTTTTATTATACTGTATTTATTTATTGTTCAGTGTCATATACAATTGTCTTTTAATACAAAAAATGTCTTTTTTATACAGCCTCTGCCATTATCTTGGTTTCGGGAATATTATCATGAGACATTACCTACACAAAACGTTTGGCTCCACACTTTACAAGGCTATAAGTCTGAAGTGGCTTTCAGCATACACGATCTCACTTTATTTCTCAGTGAAGGATTCGGCAAAATCATTACCGATCTTAAAATTAAAATGTCTGACATTCTCTGTACTACAGCTATTGACATATTCAATTATGAGTTAGTTATCTATTCAAAAAGAACAATGGCTCCAAAGAACTGGTTCAATATCACCAAAAATTGGTTAAAAGTTACAGAATTGCAGCTAAAATTGTTCGAAAACGCCCATTACAAGAGATTCCCGTCATTTATGCAGATTGTAGATGGATCCAACGTTAACGTTCTGGTATGTACTTTATTGATAAATACGTAAATTCACATACAAAAAATTTAAAAATCAATTTTTAAATTTTGCATTCACATATTTAATATTAATATTGTAATAGACTATTTAAAAATATTACCATCATTTCTGTGTTTCTATACATTGTTTATTTTTTAAATTGTGTATTATTTTTAACAATAAACTAACATATTATTATTATTTAACAGACTATGGCTAAAAAATTTAAATCTGCATATAAGGGAAGGAAAAGCCCACAAGATCATGTGTGGATTCACTATAACGGTACGTACAAAAAAAGTTTACCCATGTTTATGATTCAAGAAAAATTGATATTTCGTGAAGGCTGGCAAGAGTTAATTTCTGACTTACAATTAAATCGGGGAGATATAGAGTTATTTTATATGCACTTACTTTTCGGAATATAGAATTAATCATTTATAATGAAGTTGGCGATGAAAAGAAAAACATATCAACTGCACTTCTTGGGGAAATGTACAATCCTGACTTCTTACAATCTGAGGTTAAAACTTATGATTGCAACATTACGGTACCACGAGGTCGTGTATTAGTAAGTCCACTATTACATCTATTTCATATTGCAAAATTCTACATAATTGATAAACCAATTATTCTTACAAATAATTTAACAAACATTACTTATATTGCAGTTTCATTTTCTTATGTATGATATTAAATAAAAGTTGCTTTTTTTAAGCGTCTTCCAAAAGAGTTGATGTTACTACCTGGACAACGAAGTGGAAAAAGTGTTTCATGTTATAATTTAGCAAGGAAGAAATACAAATGGAGGCTGAAACAAGAAAATTCAAGGCCAAAGCCAAACATCTCAGTTACATACGGTTTTCATCAGTTCCGTAAAGAAAATCGTTTAAAGTATGGAACAACCTGGATATTCACCTACAATTTCGACGAACACGCTTTCTACCTATATTGATGTTTAGTAAAATCATTCAAAAATGTTTTTGCATTTGATTTGTTCAATAACTATGTTTGGTATTCATAGCTACTGTTATGTTTTATTTAAAATGTTTTTTACATACAAGCATCAATACTTAATGTATTAACACTAAACATAATAGAGCCAACCGTGCAACGCACGGGCTCTTAAAGGCTGGTAATATTTACTATAACATAACCAAGAGTTAACTTTACTTCATAACAAACTGAAAGTCCAGAAAAAAAGATTGTTTTCACATTCCAGCTTCACTAGAAACTATATTAGCATTTAGATAAATAAAACATTATATTATATTATGCAAATGTGTTTACAATAAGATAGACATGCATTACAAGTAGACAGATTTGACTGAAATACTTACGAGTGGGTCTTGTTTGGGCCAATCAAATTAAGTACCATTGAACAGGGTGAATGTCGCCCAAAGTGTGTTTTAAAACACACAACCCACCCAAGTCACATAAAAATAAAACATTGCCTATTTATAATAACTTTATGAGAAACTTACATGTCTTTGCAGGTCGATCAGCAAGCCTATAATTGGATCTGATTCAAAACATACAAGTTTTAACCAAACAGATTTTCACCCGTTCTCAAATTCACCAAACCTTCAACATATAGATGCTAAAAACATACATTCCATAATGAAAGAGCATAAAATCATTCTCAATATTTGTGGGATATTAAAATGCCAATAGAACGGTCGTACCGCAAGCAAAAAAGCAAAAGACTGAGTCAAGTACACAATAGCAGACAAATTCAAACGACATATACATTTAGTAATATATATTTATTGCGGATATTGTGTGTTGGGTGAAATGGGAGGTCTCAAGTTCGAGTATCCTCTCTTGAAACATTCCAGCGTATTTACCCGATTTATGGAGTGACCTAGTGGAGGTTTTACCGACTAATATTCCAGGGTTTCGGCCCGCTCCGCCTGCCCCTCGGGATGGTTTAAAGATCGGGTTCCTGTAATGCGGTTCGGGTTTCTGCCCGAATGCGTCTGTGCGTGGAAAAATGTTCGGGTTGGTGGGGTCATTCCCCCGTCAGTGATTCCAAATATTTGTATTTAAAAAAAATGACTATAATACCTTCATCCCTAGACTAATACCAACCCCTAAATCCATATAACATAGGCCTATAAGAACTACACAAAATAATCAAGATCAAAACGCTTTGGAGTTATCGATAAACCACCAACATTACTAAAAGTATGGTTAATAACTAGATTCATCATATATGGCTCAAGTCGTGTATCAGTGTATGGTCTAACAAAACCTATCCTAAGTTTCTTAATCCACCTTGCGCATTATAATCGACAATCGTATTAAATGCAAATCAACTCAAACAAACCACTTTTAACACAAAGCATATCAATAACTAACGATATCAAACAAAGAACCGTAACCTTACCCTTAACGGCACTCGGCCAATGTGGAACCAATGCAGCCTCCCTCAACCCCTTACGGCAACCAGCACGTATATCAATAACTAGCTATTGCCTTTTTTTTAAATTTTACCAGGTCAACACACATGAAGAGAAAAAAGATTATGCTAACAAAATTAAATTTTCATGCCATGTCTAAGAAAAAAATAGTTCATAAAACTGGGAGCATATATATATATATATATATATATATATATATATATATATATATATATATATATATATATATATATAATCTCAAAGGCAGAAACTATGAAACATAATAACATAACAACTGAATTTTTATGTTTTTATGAAGTTAGTTCAGTTATGCAAAGCAAAGAACCTTAAAACTATTAGAAATGTCATGGTTGAAATGGGAGTGTAGATATAATAGAGATGCATTAGCAAGTTCTCGACATTAGAGTAAATTTTCAAGATTTGAAAGTAACAAAAGAGGGAAAAAAGTAAAGAATTCCAACTTCACGAATGTAAGTAAAAAAATTTATTGAAAACCAGAAAAAGATTGAAGGCCATAAAGTTGGCACTTGGCACGGCTAGTCTGGTCTGTTTGGTAAAACCGGGTGAACACCTTTACCCAAAAAAAAAAAAAAAAACAGAAGAAAAACGACAACATGAGGAAATAACAAAAAATATTAGCAAGTACCTAAAATATAAAGTATATTAGTATAGAACTAGTTTTCGAACCCTCGCTTCGCTCCGGGGGTTCGATTTTTAATGTATTTTATTGTGTTTAGTTACGTAGCCTGCGAGTGAAAAATCAACATATATGAATAGTACCCTAAATATTTAGCATTTTTTTAAAAGTATCCGTTTTGCGTATAGTTAGTGACATTGTGTTCATAAAATTATTTCGAGTTTAAGGATGGTGTCGGAAAAATTTAACTCGTTGCGAGCGAGAAGATATGACCTGTTGAATATTTGAGTGGAGTTTATTTAAGATATTTTATGAAAATTTTGATTTGACGCTTTAACCCCCCCTGTGTTGGGGTCGATTTTAATTTTTGATCAAAGTGTGGGGGGCTTGTGTGGTGTTACTTGGAAGAAAGAAGGGAAAAGGAAAAAAAAAAGGTGAAAAGACGAAAGTACCCCGGGTACTATTTATAAGTTTTGTCTAATAGTTAATATGGTAATTTCAGCAGTTAAAAAAAAGTATAGAAATAAAAATTGAAAAATTACAAGAACAACCAAAATAAAAACTAGAAAAAGTATAATAGACAAAAAAGAAATCTCACTACTTTACCACGATATATGGGTAAAAAATACTAAGAATCTGAATAAAAGACAAATTAAAAAGAAAGTTAATATCCAACAAGAATGGGAAACCTTGAAAACAATTATAAATGTGATTAAAAACTAACACAATAAAGCAACCCTGCAACTTTAACAGCCTATGTACACCCTTGAAGTACAAGCCTCAAAGTACAAGAAATTGAAAAAGGTTGTTAGGTGTTCTAGTTAAGGAATTTCAACTTCTTCAGCATGAGGTGAAACATTTGATATGATAAAATATAAAATATGAAGAAGCTGGAGATACCCATATCAAATGAGCACCCACAACATAAACAACTTACATACACCAGATCAACCTTAATGCACAAGCCTCAAAGTACAAAAAGGTTAAACAGGTGTATATGTGCCTGTAAATGGGAACTCAGAATGTAAGGTATAAATTGATGATCAAAAATTAGTTCAAAGTAGCAAAGTATATAAGTGAAACAATACAATAAAATAAATCAAAGCGGAAAACGGTGATACGCACTTCACAGGAAACAATCATGCTACTTTCACAGCCTACATACTCCCAATCAACATTCATTTCACATTCCTTTCACTAAACCCTCATTATTTTACACTCCATTTCAAACTTTAACCAATTTAAAATTATTAAATAAATACAATAAACAAAATACATACAGTTTCATGTATTTATATCTTCATAATACTCTCAAACATTTCAACATTTATCAACAATGAATTCATCAATTCACAAAATACACACACAAATGCTCAATTTTCTACTACTATTTCTACTAATTACACAATTTAAATCAAATTCAGCAGAAAACATGCCATTTTAAACTGCAAAGAAACATCTCGATTATGCACTTCTTTCTTATTATCATTCGCTCCTTTGCAAAACGAAACCCTAGACGTCATCGCGAGCAAGAGAACCAAAATCAACCCGTTAGAAAAAAAAACAAAAGAAAGGACAGTGGACCCACAATCAGCTCGTAACAGCCTCGTTGCAGGCTCCACTGAAAGATACATGATATTAAATTGTTTTCATTGAAAGACATATTATATTATATGTAATTTTATCTGAAAAGTCTGGTGACCAGAATGCAAGCGACGGCGGTTGAAAGGAATCGGCGTGAAATAAAACCCTAGATGCTACGTAATTTAACACCAATGATTGTGGTGATACGAAGAATATGCTTAAAAAGAGATGGAGAATTTGAGTTTTTGCAAATGAAATCAATTTAAATTGAAGGAATTGGATTGAATAATGGTACTAAAATAGTAAAATTAATTACTTACTGAGTAATGTTTTTATGTATATTTATAGAATATAATATAATATAAATATAAATATAAATATAAATTTATGATTTATGATTGTGGGATGAATTTGTTATGAAGTTGAAGTTTAGGGAAAAAAAATAAAAAAAATGATCCAAATCACAAGGACTATTTCCATAATTATTTATACATATTGACCAGTTACCCGATATACAAGTTACTTAATGCGTACAATAGTACAACTTAGAAAGTTTAATGCATTATGCATATAATATGAGATCTGAAAGTTGGATGCATACAATAGGAATATGATGAAAATTCGATGGATTTTCAATCAATTTTCCCAATTTTAAAATAAGAAGCTGGAGATACCCATATGGAACAAGCATCCACTACATAAACATACGTACACCCAATCAACTTACAAGACTCAAAGTACAATAAGGTTAAAAAGGTGTTCATATGTGATGGTAAATAGAAACTCGGACAAGGTTAAAAACTTAAAAGAACGTAGGGAAGTAGATAAGTGAAATGATATACATGACGTGCATAACCATAAATGAAAACTAGAAAAAGTGTAATAGACAAAAAAAAAGAAAAAAAAAAAAGAGAAACCGATATACCCATTTTCAAGAAAAAGAAATCTCGCTACTTTACCAGCATAGAGCCTAGATACCACTGATCAACGTCAATGTACAAGCCTCCAAGTACAGGACCGTTGAAGTGGGTGCTCAGGTGCTAAATATAGAATTTCGACTTCTCAAATTAAGGTAAAAATCATTACTAAAAATGATATAAAGTATACAAGTAAAAATATAATTTACCATGAAAGCGACCCGTAACGCCTATGTAAACCTTGGATCAAGTCTTAAAGTACAAGCCTCAAAGTACAAGAAGATTGAAACACGGGTGGTTAAGTGTTCTAGTTAGGGGGTTTCAACTTCTGGAACGTGTGGTAAGAATTTGATATGATAAAATATAAAATATGAAGAAGCTGGAGATACCCATATCAAACAAGCACCCAATACATAGACAACATACATACACCCGATCAACCTTGAAGCACAAGCCTCATAGTACAACAAGGTTAAATGAGTGTTTATATGTGCTACTAAATGGGGAACTTGGATGAAAGGTAAATATTGATGACTAAAAGATTACAACAAAGTAGTAAAGTAAATAAGTGAGAAAATACAATAAAAAAACAGAAACAGAAATACGCACTTCACGAAAAGAAATCATGCTTACTTACACAGCCTACGTAGACCCGATCAACATCCATATACAAGCCTCAAAGTACAAAGAATGTTAAAGTGGGTGGTATCTGCTTAACAACAACAACAACAACAACAAAACCCACTCCCACATGTGTGGGGTATGGGGGAGGTGAGACGTAGACAATCCTTCCTCTATCCTTGAATAAAGAGAAGTCATTTCTCCACCCCGAGTGAAACTCCAAGAATAGAGAAGGTCGTTCCTCTCTCTGTTCGACGGGTAAGAGATTGCTTCCAAACGGACCTCCGGCCAAAAAAAAAAAAAAAAAATTAATAATAATAAAAAATAAATAAATAAATAAACAAATATATATATATATATATATATATATATATATATATATATATATATATATATATATATATATATATATATATATATATATATATATGGGCAGGATCAATGGGGAAGTAACCAATCGGGGGGAAGCGGGGGAAGCAAAATTTTATTTTATTTTTCGTTTTTTAGAATTTTTTTTTCAGGCATCAAGATCACACGAAAATATGAACATTTAGAAAAGACACTTCGTGATGAATGTTATTATTTAGGCGGGAAAATGATCGACAAAAATAACATTCAAGATAATATTGTTCGTAAAGAATGTTAACGTTTTTTTTTCTTCATGATTTGTGAAGTAAAATTTACCCCGATTTAGAGTTTAGGGTTTAGGGTTTGGTGTTTTGGGTTTATTCCATAAACCCAAAACACCAAACCCTAAACCCTAAACTCTAAACCGTTCGTGTTAAAAACTCAATCTAAATCCTAAATCTAAACCCTAAACCCTAAATTTCTAAACCCTAATATCTAAACCCTCTAAACCCTAATATCTAAAACCTCAATATACGATCGAAAAACACTATAATTGTTATATATTAGTTCTTCGAGCGTTTTCCCGCCAAAATAAAAACATTTATCACAAAGTGTCTTTATTAAATGTTCATATTTTCATCCAATCTATAATGTTCGTGAACAATGTTTTTTCAAAAAACGAAAAAAAAAAAAAGATTTTGCTTCCCCCGCTTCCCCCCGATTGGTTACTTCCCTCTTGATCCTACCAATATATATATATATATATATATATATATATATATATATATATATATATATATATAAGAAAAAATAAAAAAAAAAAAAAAAACAGCTTAAGTGATGAGAAAATTCAACTTCTTGGATGTACGTACAAAAACACAGCCTTTCCCAAAAAAAAAAAAAAAAAAAAAAAAAAAAAAAAAAGGTACAAGAACATTATTTGAAAGCAAGATGTATAAAAGTATATAAGAAAAAATCAACATAGGTCAAGGGCGTGTCGGAACGGTCGGTAGGTAGGTGGTTGAGTCGAAGCAGAGAAAATACTCGTAGATGAAAAGCGGACAATGAAAGGCAAATAGTTGTGGTAGCTAATACCACCAACATGAACGGGAAAACGTTAAAAACGATAAAAAAAAGTTAATTGAAGAGACAATAACAAAATCAATAACGGGGACAACATAAAAAAATACCCCTTTCAAGGAAGCAATTCCACAACGTTAACAACCTACATACATCCCTCATCAACCTTGAAGTACAAGCCTCAAAGCACAAGAAAGTTAAAACAGGGGTTTAGATGATGTTCTAGTTGGGGGATTCCAAGCCTTGAATGTGAGGTAAAAAATCGTTATTGGAAGGCAAAACATATGAAGCAAAAAATCAATAAGTTGTGCTCAGAACTACCATTAAAAAGAAGCAAAACGATTACAAATTAGTAAATTAAAAAGAAAAGAAAAAGGAGTAGAAAAGAATTTAAATATCAAGAAAACAACCTCGCTACAACAAAAACCCACGACAACCAGATCAACCTTATAGCACAAGCCTCAAAGTACAAGGTGTAGACGAAAATATAAGGATCTTTAATCGTTTGTGACTCGATCTAGAGGGGGAATAGTCTAAAACAAGGATCAATCGAATAACGGGTCGTATCGGGGTCGAAGGAATCAAACATAGGGTGTATATCTAGATTAGAACGATTCCTAACTTGGTTATTCGGTACGACTAGAACGATTAAGGCACGGTTTAGGGTTAAGGGAATGAGTAACCTCACAATGAAGGTCTAAATCCGTATATATACTGTCACCAGACACAATCGGTCGACTGTCTAAGACAATCGGCCGACTGCGTGTACTCAGCCGGATGAGTGAGTACTGTGTTGGCAGTTTAACTATTGATATAAAACATTAACGCACACACATATAAGTTCAATAGTCACAAGTAATGTTAAAGTACAAGCCTAGATTGACGTCAATGTACAAGCCTCAAAGTACAAGAATGTTGAAGTGGGTGCTCAGGTGCTAAATATAGAATATCGACTTCTCGAATTAAGGTAAAATCATCATTACTATTAATCAAAATAAAATAAAAATGATATAAAGTATAAAAGTATACAAGTAAAAATATTACATATCACATACCATGATATATGAGACAATAATATTATGAAAAAGAAAAAGAAAAAAACACTAAGACTGAAGCTAACATTAACAAGGATGGAAAATCATGAAAACAATTATAAATGTGATTGAAATATAACACAATTTTACAGCCTACGTAAACCCTGCATAAAGTACAAGAAAATTAAAACATGTAGTTAGGTGTTCTAATAAGGGGGTTTCAACTTCTTGAATATGAGGTGAGAATTTGATATGATAATATAAAAAATATGAAGACCCGATTAACCTATAAGCATCCACTACATAAACAACATACATGCACCCGAACAACCTTAAAGCGCAAGCCTCAAAGTACAACAAGGATAAAAAGAGTATTTATATGTGCTAGTAAATGGGAACTCGGATGTGAGGTAAAAACTGATGATTAATATATAAGAACATAGTAGCAAAGTAAATAAGTGAGACAATACCATAAATAAAATAAAACAACAGAAACGGAGATAGACATATCAATGAGCACCCGCTACATAAACAACATACATACACCCTGTGATGCCCCGTACAAAACCATCGTGTACGAATCATCAACAACAGGATCATTACAAGGTTAAGTACTACATGCTGTAATAAAAGAAGTTGCATTCACGATAAAAAGATGACGTCATAACCGACATCAATTGTTTTACACCAACAGTATGCTTCTACGAATAGCAAGCATGAATAAATGTATGTGACCCTTAGGTCGTTACAAAACATAGTTTCAAATGTATTAAAGTTTGAATGCAAGATAAATAGTTCATGCAGTGATAACACTAGAGCAGCGGGTGTCTACGGCAAGGCTAGCACGACAGCGGAAGCAAATAACCTTAAGCACCTGAGAAAAACATGCTTAAAAACGTCAACACAAAGGTTGGTGAGCTATAGTTTAAGTATAACAGTATGTAAGGTAGGCCACGAGATTTCAGTGCTACAAAGAGTGTTTCAAAATAGTATGATAAAGTATATGTTAACCGTGGGCACTTGGTAACTAACTTAACGTTTATACCCCCTGAAAGTACACTTGGAAAGTGCGTATGTTTATGAAGTATTAAACACTCGTTAAATGCTAACGCTACTAGCCCGAGTGGGGATGTCAAACCCTATGGATCCATATCTAAGATTCGCGTTCACCGGTTCAAAAACCAATGACTAAACGTTACCGAGCTAAAGGGAATGTTTCTGCCGTTATATAACCCACACATATATAAGTTTAAGTACTCGTGCCTAGTATGTAAAACATAAAATCCGTATGTATTCTCAGTTCCTAAAATAAGTTAAAGTAAAAAGGGAATGCTATAACTCACAATGATAAAGTAGCGGTAAAGTATGACTCGGAAAGTAAGCAAGTAATGAAGGTTGTTCAAACGGGTCCTCAACCTAAGTCAAATAGTACTAAGTCAGTAAATCATCCGAAAAGGTTTAAAAGTATGTAAATAAGGTCTTAAAGGTCATCATCATTCATCATCAAACAAAAGGTGTAAAGTAGGTTTCGTTTATGAAAGTAGTTTAAAACAAAGGCTGACTTCGATCAGTCACCACGGCCTCTACCCTTACTGAATTAAGGTGAGACCAGTGGCCATGGCTCCGTATATGAGTCCTTTAAGTGTGGTAAAATTTACAGAAGCAAACTTGCCTTTGTTTGACCGTGGCGACGGTCTAAGTGCAAGTAGGTCAGAAATTTCTGCACAACGTTAAAAGGACATAGTGACGATCGGAGGGCCATAAATCCTAAACCGTAACTCGGATTAAGACGAGTCCTATATGAAAAATTATCTACTCGAAAAGATCTATCTGAAAATCAAGGTTACAGTAGCCCAGGTGTAATGCTCTGTTACAGAACCCAGAAAACAGTAGGCAGAAGACAGAAAACAGAAAAATAGTGGGTTCCGGTGGTCTTGGTGCTCGATGCTTATCACGGTTCTCATCCTTGATGCATATAGCTTCAAGTGTACAACTCGTTGATGTGTTTGAATCATCTTAACCAAGGTTTCACCATCATAACACTTGTGCAAGTCCAAGACATGTAGCACAACTCACTTAAGAGTTATATGAAGTTTGATGAACCAAAGTTACATCAAGGTCTTAGATCTAACACTTACATGAACTTTAAAACTATTAATATGTTACAAACTTGAAGGTGAACTTATGAAATCAAGATCTTAAGTTGTAGAACATAATTCTTAGTTTGATCTTGAAGATCCAAGACTCAAAAGTCTAGATCTAACATAAGTGTACCAAGTTATAATTAAAAAGACTTACTTACATGTTCTTGAACTTTTAAAGTTAATTTTAGTTCAAGATTAATGAGATCAAAGTTAACTAGTAACATTTGACCAATAACAACCAACAACATAAAATTAAAGTGCATAAAAATGAAGACATAAACTAAGTAAACAAGTAACTAGTTCATTGTTGTTCATACTTTAAAGATTCAAATCAAAGTTTGATCTTTAAGAATGTAAACTTATAAGTTTACAAACATGATTCACAAGTATGATTTTTACAACCATGAACTTACAAACTTTAAAACAACATATGTAGAACATAAACTAGTAAGTTTAGTTCTTTAGTGTTCTTGAAATTACAAGATAAAAGAAGAATGAAACTAGTAAGTTTGATTCTTGAAACTAGTAAGTAAATAATACATAACAACAAGTAAGTAATAACAACAACAAATAACAAAACAATAATCAAAGAACAAGAGATGATGATGATATGTGTGCTTGGTATTCGATTTTACAAGAGGAGAAGAAGGACAAAAAGCTATTGTTACTTACAAGTATTAGAGAGAAATGAGAGAAATTTGAAAGTGAGTTTGAAGTGTGTGTTTTGAGAATGAGAAATAAATGAAAGATACTAGTGAACAAGTAGTCAAAAAAAAAAAATGAAAAACTCTCCCCTTGTGTACACTAGGCCGACGGTTTCACAAGCCAAAAGGGGGAGGGAGTTACCTACTAGTCTCAAGCATGTAAAGGTTACAAAAGTTGGTTAATAAGGGTGTGTTCATGGGGATAAGGTGTAAGTATTATGTAACAAGTCTTTAAACTAACTAGTTGTGTCATAAGTAATATTTTCATGCAAGTATGGGCTTAAGAGTCCATGAAAGGAGTAGGGTGGGCTTTATAAGCCCATGTTCAATTAAAAGCCCAAGTTGTATGTAATTAACAAATAAATCCAATAAAAGCCCATGTAATTAACTAATAACCTTAGTTAAATAAAATGATTAATAAAACTTAATCATGAATGTAAATAATACTTGAAAATATTATTCGTGCAAGTTTCGTGTGTCACAAAGACGTTTCGGGCAATTAAAGTCAAGTACGGTTAATCATGGCATCAAGTAAATGTAATAACATACATTCGTTTAATCACAAGTATTAATAATAATTATTATTAATAAATAAACGTTGGAAAATCCAGGGTCGTTACACACCCAATCAGCCTTAAAGCACAAGCCTCAAAGTACAACAAGGTTTAAAGAGTGTTTATATGTACTAGTAAATGGGAACTCGAATGGGAGGAAAAAATTGATGATTAAAAAGTAAGAAAAAGTCGCAAAGTAACTAAGTGAGACAACAAAATAATAATAAATAAAGTAATAAAACAACAAAAATGGAGATACCCATATCAAACGAGCACCCGCTACATAAACAACATACATACACCCGATCAACCTTAAATCACAAGCCTCAAAGTACAAAAAGGTTAAAAGAGTGTTTATATGTGCTAGTAAATGGGAACTCGAATGTGAGGAAAAAACTGATAATTAAAAAAAAAAAAAAAGAACAAATTACCAAAGTAAATAAGTGAGACAACAAAATAATAATAAATAAATAAATAAAACAAACAAAAATGGAGATACCCATATCACACGAGCACCCGCTGCATAAACAACATACATACACCCGATCAACCTTAAAGCACAAGCCTCAGAGTACAACAAGGTTAAAGAGTGTTTATATGTGCTAGTAAATGGGAACACGAATGTGAGGCAAAAATTGATAACTAAAAAAAAAGAACAATTTAGCAAAGTAAATAAGTGAGACAACAAAATAATAACAAATAAATAAATAAATCAACAACAACAATTGAGATACCCATATCAAACGAGTACCCGCTGCATAAACAACATACATAGACCCGATCAACCTTAAAGCACAAGCCTCAAAGTACAAAAGGTTAAAAGAGTTTTTATATGTGCTAGTAAATGGGAACTCGAAAGTGAGGAAAAAAAATTGATAAATAAAAAAGAAAGAACAAATTAGCAAAGTAAATAAGTGAGACAACAAAATAATAATAAATAAAACAAAAATGGAGATACCCATATCAAACGAGCATCCGCTACATAAACAACATAGATACACCCGATCAACCTTAATGCACAAGCCTCAAAGTACAAAAAGGTTAAAAGAGTGTTTATATGTGCTAGTAAATGGGAACTCGAATGTGAGAAAAAAATTGATAACTGAAAAAATAAGAAGAAATTAGCAAAGTAAATAAGTGAGACAACAAAATAATAATAAATAAATAAAACAAAAATGGAGATACCCATATGAAACGAGCAACCGTTGCATAAACAACATACATACACCCGATCAACCTTAAAACACAAACTTCAAAGTACAAAAAGGTTAAAAGAGTGTCTATATGTGCTAGTAAATGGGAACTCGAATGTGAGGAAAAAATTGATAACTAAAAAGAAGAAGAACAAATTAGCAAAGTAAATAAGTGAGACAACAAAATAATAATAAATAAATGAATAAATAAAACAAAACTGGAGATAACCATATTGAACGAGCACCCGCTGCATAAACAACATGCTTACACCCGATCAACCTTAATGCACAAGCCTCAAAGTATAATAAGGTTAAAAGAGTGTTTATATGTGCTAGTAAATGGAAACTCGAATGTGAGGAAAAAATTGATAACTAAAAAAAATAAGAACAAATTAGCAAAGTAAGTGAGACAACAAAATAATAATAAATAAAACAAAATGGAGATACCCATATCAAACGAGCACCCGCTACATAAACAACATACATACAGTCGATCAACCTTAAAGCACAAGCCTCAAAGTAAAAGAGGTTAAAAGAGTGTTTATATGTGCTAGTATAATGGGAACTCGAATGTGAGGAAAAAATTGACAACTAAAAATAATAAGAACAAATTAGCAAAGTAAATAAGTGAGACAACAAAATAATAATAAATAAATAAATAAATAAAACAAAAATGGAGATACCCATATCAAATGAGCACCCGCTGCATAAACAACATACATACACCCGATCTACCTTAATGCACAAGCCTCAAATTACGATAAGGTCAAAATAGTGTTTATATGTGCTAGTAAATGGTAACTCGAATGTGAGGAAAAAACTGATAACTAAAAAAAATAAGAACAAATTAGCAAAGAAAGTAAGTGAGACAACAAAATAATAATAAATAAAACAAAATGGAGATAGCCATATCAAACGACCCGCTAAATAAACAACATACATACACCCGATCAACCTTAAACCACAAGCCTCAAAGTACAAAAAGTTTAAAAGAGTGTTTATATGTGCTAGTATAATGGGAACTCGAATGTGAGGAAAAAATAGATAACTAAAAAAATAAGAACAAATTAGCAAAGTTAATAACTGAGACAACAAAATAATAATAAATAAATAAGACAAAAATGGAAATACCCATATTAAACGAGCACCGGCTACATAAACAACATACATACACCCTATCAACCTTAATGTACAAGCGTCAAAGTACGATAAGGTTAAGAGAGTGTTTATATGTGCTAGTAAATGGGAACTCGAATGTGAGGAAAAAACTGATAACTAAAAAAAATAAGAACAAATTAGAAGTAAGTAAGTGAGACAACAAAATAATAATAAATAAAACAAAATGGAGATAGCCATATCAAACGCACACCCACTACATAAACAACATATATACACCCGATCAACCTTAAAGCACAAGCCTCATAGTACAACAAGGTTAAAGAGTGTTTATATGTGCTAGTAAATGGGAACACGAATGTGAGGCAAAAATTGATAACTAAAAAAAAAGAACAAATTAGCAAAGTAAATAAGTTAGACAACAAAATAATAACAAATAAATAAATAAATCAACAACAACAATTGAGATACCCATATCAAACGAGTACCCGCTGCATAAACAACATACATAGACCCGATCAACCTTAAAGCACAAGCCTCAAAGTACAAAAGGTTAAAAGAGTTTTTATATGTGCTAGTAAATGGGAACTCGAATGTGAGAAAAAAATTGATAACTAAAGAAATAAGAACAAATTAGCAAAGTAAATAAGTGAGACAACAAAATAATAATAAATAAATAAAACAAAAATGGAGATACCCATATGAAACGAGCACCCGTTGCATAAACAACATACATACACCCGATCAACCTTAAAACATAAACATCAAAGTACAAAAAGGTTAAAAGAGTGTTTATATGTGCTAGTAAATGGGAACTCGAATGTGAGGAAAAAATTGATAACTAAAAAGAATAAGAACAAATTAGCAAAGTAAATAAGTGAGACAACAAAATAATAATAAATAAATAAATCAATAAAACAAAATTGGAGATACCCATATCGAACGAGCATCCGCTGCATAAACAACATACTTACACCCGATCAACATTAATGCACAAGCCTCAAAGTATAATAAGGTTAAAAGAGTGTTTATATGTGTCAGTAAATGGGAACTCGAATGTGAGGAAAAATTGATAACTAAAAAAATATGAACAAATTAGCAAAGTAAGTAAGTGAGACAACAAAATAATAATAAATAAAACAAAATGGAGATACCCATATCAAACGAGCACCCGCTACATAAACAACATACATACAGTCGATCAGTCGATCAACCTTAAAGCACAAGCCTCAAAGTAAAAGAGGTTAAAAGAGTGTTTATATGTGCTAGTATAATGGGAACTCGAATGTGAGGAAAAAATTGACAACTAAAAAGAATAAGAACAAATTAGCAAAGTAAATGAGTGAGACAACAAAATAATAATAAATAAATAAATAAAACAAAAATGGAGATACCCATATCAAATGAGCACCCGCTGCATAAACAACATACATACACCCGATCTACCTTAATGCACAAGCCTCAAATTACGATAAGGTTAAAATGGCCTCAAACTACCCGCTACATAAACAACATACATACACCCGATCTACCTTAAAGCACAAGCCTCAAAGTACAAAAAGTTTAAAAGAGTGTTTATATGTGCTAGTATAATGGGAACTAGAATGTGAGGAAAAAATTGATAACTAAAAAAATAAGAACAAATTAGCAAACTAAATAAGTGAGACAACAAAATAATAATAAATAAATAAGACAAAAATGGAGATACCCATATTAAACGAGCACCGGCTACATAAACAACACACATACACCCGATCAACCTTAATGTACAAGCCTCAAAGTATGATAAGGTTAAGAGAGTGTTTATATGTGCTAGTAAATGGGAACTCGAATGTGAGAAAAAAACTGATAACTGTAAAAAATAAGAACAAATTAGCAAAGTAAGTAAGTGAGACAACAAAGTAATAATAAATAAAACAAAATGGAGATAGCCATATCAAACGCACCCGATCAACCTTAAAGCACAAGCCTCAAAGTACAAAAAGTTTAAAAGAGTGTTTATATGTGTTAGTATAATGGGAACTCGAATGTGAGGAAAAAATTGATAACTAAAAAAAATAAGAACAAATTAGCAAAGTAAATAAGTGAGACAACAAAATAATAATAAATAATCGTAGATGAAAACCTGACAATAAAAGGCAAATAGTTGTGGTTGCTCATACCATCAACATGAACAAAAAAATGTTAAAAACGATTAAAAAGTTAATCGAGGAAAACAAAATCAATAAAGAAGCAGAAGGATTACAATAGCAAATTAAAAATAAAAAAAATTAATATATCAAGAAAACAACCAGATCAACCTTATAGCACAAACAGCAAGCTACGAAGTTTAAATAGTCTGGATTATCAAAAAACAAGTTTTTCCTAAAAATTTGATTCCAATTAGTTGTAAAGTAATAGTTAACAAATTTTCTGAAAGAGTCCCCTGTAGATCAGCAATGTATCTTGACAAAATTCTCAGAATTATAACTAAAATCAACGTTTCTTGAAACACATTAAATACAGAATATGCCATATGTAAATGCATACAATTAAACAAAGAAACAAAACCCTAATTTCGTGTGTATCAGCGTAACTAAACGAAACCCTAATTTCTTGTGTATAAACAGCGTACCTGATGAAATTGTTGTAATGATTTGTGCCTAACCATCACGATCACGATCTTGATTATGATAATGATGATTGATGATATAAAATTGTATATCGAAGATGTTATAACCCACGATAAGCCGCTCCTCCTAGAATCGTACGCCAAAATAAAAATAAAAAGGGGAGAATTTGAAGTTTCATTGATTATTCAAAGAAAGATATTGGGAGTTTTTAGCCGTTAATTTACAAAGGCGGTTGTAGAAAAAATAAAAAATAAAAGGGAATGTAAAACGGAGTAGATAAATATGGTAATACTATACTCGGCGACCCGTGAAATCACGGGTTTGTTTAAACGAAACAATTTAATTATATGTTTTAAGTATTAAGTGAACGTAAATGCTAAAGTTATTTAGTTTAATGACACATGATAAAATGCATTTATGATGGTAATTGTTTCTTCTAAATAAATTAAATAGTATTCAATAAAGTTGAAAGATACTAAAATAAAATGTGTGTTTAATATTATTTTTTATTTAGAAAGAAAAGTTTTGAGTTATTAAATAGTTTTTAACATGTACCACGTGGCACATGTTAGTAAATCCCTAATACCAATACAAAATATAAATAAATAAATAAATATAATATAAATTAACTCAAAAAAATAATTTAATCACAACGTAAAAAGTATAAGTACACATATTTTCTAATTAGATCATGGATAATAGTGATTCTGACATGAAGTTAAAAAAATGGTTTAATGTATGTGTTTATATAGAAAAAAATTGCAATGAATATATATTTTCAACGGAAATATTTTTCATCCAACCACAAGCTGACACCTCATCTTCACGCCCTCTCTCCTCTACGTTTTTTGAAGACAAACACCTGGGCATAAACGCCCACAAACACCTGCGCATAACACATGGACGTTTGTGGGGCGTTTCTCTTGACATGTAGGTGACACCATGGAGAGAAGCGCTGCATTATCCATGGTCTTAATCTTATTCTTACTTATTTATATTTATATTTATTTGTTTTATTCAGATGTGTTATTAAAAATTGTTCCATTTGTTCATAGTCAGATTTATATGTATTTAAATGGCTAAAAGGATATAGTTGGTTTTAGTCAACACTTCGCTTCTTGTTGACAATTCCATGATTGTGATGTATATGTTTCAGGTCATGTGGAGTTGCAGGTGGAGGTGATGAGGGTTGTGTTGTTTGTTGGGTTTCAGGTGACCGAGGTCTTATCCAACAAGGAGTGGCCCCTGCTACTCTACTCGGGATTCATTCTAATCGATAATCGGGAATCACCTTCACATTGAACTTTTGGTGACCGTTCAGCCATTTCAGATATCGACCTCGGACTTAAGTCTGACAAAAGTGTCTTTTGTGTGATTTTGCACCACTTGGATATGCTTTTCTTGTTAGTTTTTTCACTCTTTCAAATGTGTCGGAAGGTTTTGTTAAACAATGAAACTCCATAAATTATTATTCATTATCGAAATAGTGAAACCTTAATGATAAAACCCTAATGGACTGAGCTCACAATGCAATCGGGCAGTGGCGACTCTATGTTATGACCCGTGAGGTCACGGGACACCGCTAGTTTGAATTTTTTTTTGTAGAAAATATCATTTAAATTGTATAGGACACTAGACACCACTAAATTTAAATGTAGGACCCCATATATTTTTTGAATTTATAGTTTTTCTTTTATGATGTATATGACACGACTAAATTTAACTACTACGATGCCATATATTTTTCGGATTTGTAGCTTTTTGAGGTTAAACAACCACTAAAATAGTATTCAAATATAATTAGTACTGGAAAAAAAAATTCGGGACCTCATTGAGTTCTCATCCTAGAATCGCCACTGCAGTCGGGCCGGGCCAATACTAATACTCTAATACTCTCCCGCAGTCCGAAAGGCGAAATCATAAAAGTTCGGACCGGAAGAAAAACACTAAATAAATGAAGATGCATTTTTTTCCTCTAATTTGGTGCATGAAGCAAACTGATATTCTTCAACGCTTCAAAAAACATATTTTTTCTTTTTCGTTTTTTATTTTCGGAGTTTGGAGCCTAGTTAAGCTAGGCGGGTCATCCCCACACCGATTATTATTTATGTTTTTTTTATTAAGACGAGACCTAGCGAGTTAAGCTGATTGATGGTGCAAGATGACAACATCTTAGAAAGTTTGACAAATTGGATCTGGGCCGATAGCAAGTTGGATGAGCATATTGGGCTAGCATGCAATTTTGGGCTTCAATAGAAAAGAAACCAAACAAGAAAGAAAAGACATACTCGTCGGTCGTAGGATACATGAGTTGTAGGCTAGAGGCAAGGTATACAACAGAGAAAAGATTGAAAAAAATAATAATAGTGCTATGAAAAGAAGAAAGATGTTGCAGATAAAAACCTAATGGACCGAGCTTACAATGCAATCTGGCCGGGCAAATACTAATACTATAATAGCTTTATCATTGAGTTTCCTCCTCGAAACATATATTTTTATTTCAAGTTTATGTTGAAAGCCACTTACAAAGGTTAACTCGGTTTGAAAGCGCCCAAAAATTTAATCTTTTAAGTTTTCAGGCTCATTATCACTTGAGTCAATTCCTATATAAAAAGGTTCATCACCTAGTGGTTCAGTTGGTGAATCGTTTTCATTGTTGGGTAATGCTAGTCGGTTCCTATATAAAAAGTGTTCTATCATCTAAATGTTAGTTGAGATAATGGTACTATTAGGAATAAGTATCGTGTGAACAAATAGTTTTTTCTTTCTTATACAGAGCACTTAAACTCCTGCAGCCTTCTACTTCCTTTTAATTTGGGCCAAACAGCAAACTTACTTAGTTACTTTCCAATTTAGGCTGACCTTTGATGGTAAAAGCAAAAAAATTGTTACCGAAACTTAAATAAAAAACAATCAACTAGTTACATCAAGGAAAAATTTAAAGTAAAACCAAACAAACATATCTGAGAAACAGTTTAAAATTAACAAAGCCCACACATGAACTGATAAATCAAACATGAGAGTACCTAGCTAGCTAATTTAGTTACCTAGCTATTTAAGTTAGTTAACACCAACTTGGTTGTATCCAAGCATGACAATTGAAATGAGTTTTCGCTCCTACAAAACCCCCCAAACATTTTTTCATGTTTTTCCCATCGAATGTGTGATACGTGTGTGTTTCGAGTGAGTACCACACTAGCTGCGGGAAGTAGATCTTGTTCTCCATTTCAGGCGTTTTGGCATCAACGCAAACAGATGTCGTACCACCAATATAAATCGTGTGCTTCCCTATACCTTCTATTTTCTCCCATTTATCCGCATCATAGATTCGCTTATATACCTCAACTTCTCCAAACTCATCTTCACCCACAATGACTAGTAAAAGATGTTGATTATCGTAACTCATCATGAAATATTGTGAGCGGCAACTACTACTTATGGGTGGTGGTGCTTTGGCTAAAAGGGTTTTTCGAACATCTTGTTTATCCAAATTGTTGAATACGAAGACTTCTCCGTCTTCACTCAATGCGTAAAGATCTCGGCCTATAAATGTTAACGAATATATACGATGATCATCTTCATCATCATCCTCAATAGGAACCAAACGCCAAGATGATGATTCCAAAGCTCCTCCTACAGAGTAGATGAAATACGACCGTCGTTCGTAAAATGTAAATCCAGCAACTATACAACTATTGGAGGAATTAGGTGGTGCTGAGAAACATAAGTTTTTTATGTAACCAAGTTCTTGAAGCTTGCGAACATCACTTGTGAAGGGGTTAAATAACACCAATTCTTCATCATCATTATTATCATCTTCTTCTTCTTTTCTCCTCTTAAACAACAACCAACCATACCTCGAACAATACAATTGGTCATCCACAATCGACAACACCTTAAAATTCTTCTTCATAAAGTAGTTATCACCCGACAGAGGATCTGTAAAAGTGACAATCCCTCGATGTTTATCAACAACCATCAACCATAGTGAGTTTAACGAATAACTACGCAATCTACTTAGAGGTGCTGCTAGATGACAAAGTTTGCATGTAGCGCGCATGTACAGGTACTCCACACCGACACATGATTCCATAATCAAACTCAACACATCAAGCGGAATACTGTGCAAACGTGATCCGTTATGCTTCAAAACATTGTCTAACGTTACTACTCTCTCATCCTTTTCTTGTTTGACGGTACTCGTACATTTAACTTCGAATCGATCGTCTTCTAGCCTAAATGATCCAGCGTTATTATTTTCACCAGCATTGCAATTTGCAATTGCAATATATGAGATGTACATACGTACAATATAATAATACTCCGTCTTTCTCATTTTAATTGTCCACATGTCACAAAAAAATTCACTTACTAAAAATAACCAATAAAAAGCATTGAACTTTTTATTTATTGCTTTTAATTATTATTTAATTATTAACTTACTTTAAAAGTACATGAAAAAATTGACAATTCATCAATTTCTCACAAACTTAAACTTTTTGTTGAAGTACAATTATTAAGGGACGGATGGAGTAATTAGATAGATACATGAACAAAACAAATCAATAAAAATTATAATTACCTTCCTTCCCACATTGACACACGGGTTGTTGAGACCACTCGCAAAGGCATGGGAAAAGAGATGATAGTTCTATCTCTGACATGGTACAAGTGTAATATTTTGTCCATGTGTCACGAATATTTACATAACCCCCTAACTCGGAGGCAACTGCGGGGTTATAACATATGGAGCAATTACGACCAAGATCCAGATAAAAGTAAGAGTCTTTCAAGTCACTAATTTCTTCCCACATAACTCGAGTGATATCTAAGTCAACGAGGTCTTCACTTTCGACTTTGTCAATTGTCATACCAATCAAGTCCCATTTCTTGAGGCATTCCAACTCTTCAGACTTTACGCTACCGGTGTCTAATCGAAACAAATTGACATCAGCAATTTTCTTAGTTATTTCATGATAACAAACTTTAACGCAGAACAAATCCTTTCCATATCCTCTAATAAAAGTATCCTTGTCATAACAACTATGACGAAGGAAATCAGACCAAGGGCAAGCCCCAAACATCAATAATTGAATCATAACTTCTCCTGTATCCTTCACTACAATCTTAACCTGTATGACTATAGGACCCAGAAAACCGTCGGAATTTAAGGCATAAATTTTACCATTGCAACAACTTAGGCTATGTAGTAATTCACCGTCAGATGTTATTCTCTTGAGTTGACTAGCGTATGACATTTCAGTCCATCTCATCCTGTTTCTTTTATGATTTATTTTGCAAAAGACAAATTTAGATGCATCACATCTCCTTAACAGAATGACTGAATCAGGATCATCGGGAGGAGCAGTTAACAAACATTCAGCGATCGATTCATCATCTCCATCTTTCAAACTGAGAGGGGGAAGACGTACAATCTTCAAACTCATTGGGTTCCAAAGAGACCACAAAACATTATGTGGATGGTCTGATAGAATCAACCAACCGTGGAAACAACCTCGGATGCGTTTTCTGTAAAACTCGGGGATTTGAGATTGATATTTAATCAACGGGTCGTGTAGTGTAGAGAAAAATTCTGTATTAATGTTGTTATCGTCTTTGAGGTTCTGAAGAATAAACCATGGATATTTTGAAGAAAAAGGAGGCAGTTTGTCACATGTTGAACCAATTGACAACTTCTAATCATGCTCCATCTAATAACAAGTTCATAACACAGTAAACATGAGTTTGAATTAATGCTAAAATCATCTAAAAATCGGTGGGTTAAAAAAGACTACGTTAATCCTTATTATTTGAGATGAAGATAGGTCAATATCTTCCCCAGAAACACACCAAAAATTGAGTCGATTTTTGAGAAAAAAAAAAAAAAAACAATTGATCAATATCAATTGTTTTTATTTTACTATTTTTATAAATAAATAAAAAAAGGCCGGAGGTCCACTCGGAAGCAATCTCTTTATCCGCCGAATAAAGAGAGGGATGACTTTCTCTACTTTTCTGGGTGGAGAAATGACTTGTTTTTATTCTCGGATAAGGGAAGGATTGTCTACATCTCACCTCCCCCATACACCACTCAAGTGGTATTGGGTACTGTTGTTGTTGTTGTTGTAATTGATCAATATCAAGTCACTGATGTTAATATCTAATCAAAACAATTTAAATTAAAAGATACGATTCATGGCTAAAAGATACAATTAACTGGACCAAACTAATACGAGTACCGATACAATAAGTGCAATAATCAGACTTGATCAAATTATACGGAGTAGTTTATAAATCGAACTCATACCTCAAATACCACCTGCAGCTGACAATATCGAACCCTTCACTGAATTGATCCCAACTTCGATTTAACGATCAAAAACTGTATTCTTCGTTTTAGGGTTAAGCTCCGAAATTGAGTTACGTACTACTCCGTATGCAATTAAATTAAATTTAAATGTCTACTTATAATTTAGACAAAATTGACAAAATAATCCCCGTGTTTTTCAAAATTTAGCCCATTTAGTCACCCAATTAATTTACTGCTTAAATAATACTTAGGTTTAGTCTCAAATTCATCCCTTATACTAAGTAGCGGTGTAAATGAGCCGAGCTACTCGCGTGCTAATCGAGCTTGACTTGTTAAAAACTCGATTCGAGCCGAGCCTAAACGAGCTCGAACCCGAGTATGAACATATTTTGAAGCTCGTTTAGTAAACGAGCCCGAGCTCGAGTTTCATATCTCGAGCTCGAAGAGGCTCGCGAGCCTAAACGAGCTTTTTATTTATATACACTAAATTACTATTTTATAATAAAATAATCATATATAATATAATTTCATAAAAATCATTATATAGTTAAAATACAAATATTAAATCTTATTATATGTGAACAAAAAAATATACAAAGCCAAACTCTGTATGTAATATAATTACATAAAAACTATTAAGAAAAAAAATTATGTAATAAACCACTCGAGCTCGAGCTTCTATAATATCAAACGAGCCTAGCTCGAGTTTAAGATATTAGGCTCGAACTGATGAACAAAGCGAACGATTGGAAATCGGTGGAAGGTAAATTTATTAAAAGATTTGCTGGTTGAAAGACGAGGTCAATGTCGTTCGGTGGAAGGTTAATCCTAATAAAAACTGTGCTATCAAGCCTTCCGTTGTACTACTTCTCACTATTTCGAGCCGCTTCTAGTATCATCAACCTACTTGAGAGTTTACGTCGTAAGTTCTTTTGGGGCGGGTCGGGGGATCGGATAACAATAATATGGCCTACCGATCAGTTACCTTCTCCGAGAGATATGGAAGACCAGGTCTAGTCGCATGCTTGCAAAACGTGGGAATTGGATGTGGTTACCATATTGCCCATTATCCTATATAATTATATAAATATATATGTAGTAGATTGAGAGAGGGGGAACATAGCCTTTAATTACTGTATATCATTCGCATGTAATTGAAGAGAGAAGAATTAATAAAACTTCTATCCCCAAATTGTGTTTGTCATATTTACTTTCTGCCATACAAGTCAAATACTACAAACACTGAGATATTTATATCCTTACGAGATCGTCGTGTTAACCTTAATCTCGTAACGGATCAAGTGGTATCAAGAGCTAATCGATCTCTACCTGTGCATGGTGAAGACGAAAGCTGCTTACAAAGCATCCGGTGAGCCATTCTTAGAATTGAAGCAACACCGAAAGATAAATCAAAAACAACCCTCCACGGTTAACATGGTGAATGAAGACGGAACATCTTCTAACCATAACGAGTTATCGGAAAAGGTCGATCGGTTGACTACCCAACTCGAGTCAGTGTTGGAATTGATACAATTACAATCCAAACCTAAAGCACATGTGACACCCTTAAAGAAGAAAATTGAGGAAGAGTCCGATGGGACGACCAGAGTAATGATACTAGCACCTCGAGAAGACGGGAGAATAACAGACCCTTCAAGGTTGAAGCAAGGATCGATATCCCTACCTACGACGGAGTCGTAGACGCCGAGAAGCTAGATTCCTGGATTGACTAACTCGAGACGTATTTCACACTCTACGGATTCAGGAGTGTGGAAAAGGTTTCATTTGCTCGTCTTAAGCTGACCAGCGATGCCCTCGCATGGTGGAATTCGTACCTCAAGACGTTGACTGACGATGAAGAGGTAAAATGGCCTGAATTTACTTGGCTGTGGCGGGAAGAATTTTATCCAATGGGTTACTCGCAAGAGCGATGGACCCAATGGCATAACCTGCGACAACAACATGGCTAGTCAGTGCAAGAGTACACAACCGAGTTTCGGAGATTAGCAATGTCTCTGGGCATATCTATTGACAATGAAGAAAGTTTCACCAAATATGTTGCAGGTCTCACTCTTCAAATACGAACTGAATTGCAGTTACATGTGCTAACCAGTCTCTCCAAGGCCAGCAGTATAGCAATGGCGATAGAGCAAAAAAACAAAGTGGGAACCCAACGTTCAGATGACAAAGCAAATGGAGACGAGTCAAGTAGCAGCTCACCAAAGAAAGAGTCCCAAAAACAAAAATACAAAATGTCTAGCACTTCAACTAAGTATTGTGATCATTGCAAAACCAATGGGCATGACAAAGAAGAATGTTGGAAGGCCAATTCTGCCTTCCTTCCAAAAAAATGGGCAAAGGACAAGGGAAAACGCACAACGGCAACCACTAAGGTACAAGGGGCAATCGAGTTAGAGACAGTTGATGAGGTAGACAAGAGTCTATCCTTAATGACGAAGCAAGCTACTACTGATGAACTCGTTAAAAAGGAAGAATTATTCACGTTGAAGCTTCAAGTAAAACAAGAGTTAATTGATGCCATAGTTCACACGGGAAGCCAAAAGAATTTAATCTCGTCCAACCTTGTGAAACGACTCGGGTTAGCAACCTCTCCACACCCCAAGCCTTACGACCTGGGTTGGCTACAAAAGGGCACGGACACACGAGTCACTTTACAATGTAAGTTTCGTTTTGCCATAACTAGCCAATATATTGATGAAGTGACATGTGAAGTGGTTCCGTTAGACATTTGTCAATTGATTTTTGGTAGCCCATATTTGTGGGAAAGAAATGCAATTTATTTCAGGAGGGAGCAAAAGTACCAACTTGAGAAGGATGGCAAGAAATATGTGGTTAGAAACCACAAATTATCGCATGGTCACAAGTTGGTAGCAGCTGGAAAAATCAGTAGGTTAGTTAATACTTCAAGGAGGTTAGTGCTACTGATATTGTCACCAGTTGAAGAAAAGGCTAAGGTATCTTCACTTAACATTAATTGTGAAGATATTACTAACAAGAGAAGTGACCTTGTGTGTAGATATTTAGCTCCTTTTAAAGATGCAATTCACTTACCACCTGACCGAGATATTACTCATACCATGCATAGCTCGACTAGAAAAACACCCGCAGAGGTATGCTTTGGGTTCTTGCTGCAAAGTCGTTATGACTTAGAATTTTCAGTCAATACTACAGTGGGTCACAACAAATATTCTTTTGAGATACATAAGGCTCACAAGTTGGTGGAGTGCATCCAAAAGGTTGATTATGATGTCGAGCAGCAACTGCAGCGGTCACAAGATAAATATAAACAACGGCACGATTGTCATCAGGTTCAAGGTAATTTCCATCAGAGAGACATGGGTTGGTCACACTTGGGAAACTATCGACTAAAAAAAGATGACAAGAAGTTGAAGCCGATTCGATATGGTCCGTTTTGTGTCCTAAAGAAAATCTTCGACAGTTCCCTACCAACTGTTGAAGACTTGGTGACTGACCAAGAAAAGGAATTGTCAAAAAAATTACCAGAGGATATGATTGTAAAGTGTAAGTCAAGTTCTAAACGTCGACGACGTGCATTTTGTACCGGGCTTAAAGGACAATTACCAAGTGCAACAAAAGGGTTATCTGAGGATGTTGCTAAGGCACGTTTCCCTCATTTAACATTCTAAGCTCATCAGGAGTTGAGCTTGCCGGAGAAGGGGAGGCATGATCAGTTACCTTCTCCGAGAGTTATGGAAGACCAGGTCTAGTCGCATGCTTGCAAAACGTGGGAATTGGATGTGGTTACCATATTGCCCATTATCCTATTTTTATGTATAGGAGTAGTGGAGAGCTAGTGGCCTCTTTTTACTATCAATATCAATATATAAATATATATGTAGTAGATTGAGAGAGGGGGAACATAGCCTTTAATTACTGTATATCATTCGCATGTAATTGAAGAGAGAAGAATTAATAAAACTTCTATTCCCAAATTGTGTTTGTCATATTTACTTTCTTCCATACAAGTCAAATACTACAAACACTGAGATATTTATATCATTACGCTTAATCTCGTAACGGATCACTTACGGGGTGGGGGTTAAAATATTAGGTCTTTAAAAGCTAAAAATTTGGCGCTTCTTAGCAAATGGTGGTGGTGTTTTCAGGTGGAAAATGGGGCTTTATAGGTTAAAATTATCAAAAGTATTTATTGGCGAGAAGGAGGTTTGGTTTTATCGTCCAACTTTCCTTTGGGTTCTATTTGGTCCTCCATCATCCAAGTAGGATCAACTCTTTTTACTCTTGGTTTTAAACCTCAATCATTCATTTGTGAAAAAGATTGGAAATGGTAGGAATAGACTTTTTTGAATTGATCTTTGGCTTGGTGATCACAGGTTAAAAGATTTATTCCCAAGGTTGTTTCAACTCGAGTCAATTAAGGAAGCATGTGTGGGTGATAGGATGTGAAAAAATGAATCAGGTATCTCGTTCTCATGGCAAAGGAAAAGGTCGATTTTCGGAAGAGGGAAGGATGAACTTTTGCAGCTTCAAAGCCTGCTGCTATCGGCTAAATACGGGAACAGTGAGCATGACAGTTGGAAATGGCAATGGGATGGTAATGGGGTGTTCAAATGTTGTGTGATGGCTGAGCTCATCGACGAAAAGCTACTTCACAACTCCTTTTGTGATTATGAAACTCTTCGTAATAAGCTTGTCCCAAAGAAACTTGAAATATTTGCTTGGAGAACGGTTCCGAAAAGGATTCCAACCCGAGTCGAACTTGACAAAAAGTCCATTGATCTCGACTCGGTGAGGTGTCCAATGTGCGATGACGATCTAGAAACAGTGGAACATGATATTATATTTTGCAAGTTTGATTCGGAGGTTTGGGCGAGGGTTTTCAATTGGTGGAAGTTACGTAATATAATTGACTTTTCCATAGATGAAGTCTTTAAAGATACAAGGCCATACTCAAGTTCGATCCATAAAAGTGTGGTATGGCAAGCGGTTAAGTGGGTTTCAAGCTACTTTATATGGAAGAATCGCAATAATAAGGTTTTCGGTAAACACTCTCTACTAGTGTTATGTTATTCAACGAAATCCAATGCAAAAGTTACGAGTGGTTCGCTGCGAGATCAAAGAAATATAAATTTGATTGGCATACATGGCTTATTGATCCTGCTTCGTGTTGTGTCAGTACTTCAACTCGAGTAGGGGTGGGCTAATGTCTTTCTTTCTGCTATATCGAGTCTGTAGTTTCAAATCGAGCTATTTGTGTTGTATAGATTGTAATTAGTATATACATAGTTCTCTCGTGTTCAGATTTATGTACAAGATATATGGGTTGTGGTGTTTCTTATGTTTTGTTTATAATAAAAATTTTGCTGCTTCTCAAAAAAATAGTTAGATGCTCCTGGTAAAAAGAGTTCTATGTAAGGTTCCCAAATAAGCTCCCAAATACACTCACCCTCAATGGTCGGACGTTATCAAAGTCGTTCATACCCTCAATGGCTATTTTCGTCCAACCCATCTTCCTGGGTTGGCCAAAACGTGGATCGGTTAGAGGAACTGGTCAATTTGGTAAAGTGAAGTGTAAGGTCTCAACCATCAGTCTCGTAAAGGAAGTCGTCGAAGCTAGCGAGAAAAAGAGTCAACATTTGGCTCAGTATGTGGGTGCTGCTTTGTTGTTAGATGGTTAATGGTTATGTTTAATTTTTTTAGAACGGTAATTTCGACATAGAATCCTCTCATTTACCACTCACGCACCCGTTAGGAAGAAACTACTCGCATTCATCGCGAAAATCGTACCCGAAATGCTTTAAGTTAACTGATTGGCCCGCACAGAATGAAGGATACCAGAGGCACAACTTTGGAGAAAACTCCCTCACCAAGATTTGAACCTGCACCAATTTTTTCAAGGATACATGCTCACAACCAACTGAGGGCTTTTTACCACTCAACTAATAGTTTGGTGGTCAATGGTTATGTTTAAGTAATAAGTTTTAAATTATCTATGGTAATTGAGCAAGTGCATTACTTCTTTATTGAAATCATAACTTGTTTCCATCATAAGGATTACATTTATGGAGTATCATTTTTATTAAAGAAAAACAATTTTAATTATATCATTAGAACATTACTAAACTGTTCACCATAATATTAAATTCTAAAAGGGTATTTTAGTAATTAAACACGGTTGTATATAATAGCTTTCTTCCCTTCCGACTCACATTTTCCCCTTTTGCTTCCCACCAGTTCTGGCGATTTTAAGTGACTCTATCGCCACCATTCATCGTCCCCACCGCCACCATACATCATCTCCATCGCCACCACCGAGTCACCGTACATCGTCTCCATCGCACCACCATGTCACCGTAGGTGTTTTGTTATTGCTTTTTTCACATCTTTCGCCGTCAAAGTGCCTATGGTACCAGTTTTTGATTACCCGAAGCTCATGTAGAGGCACCTACGGCAGGATCCGTTTTCTTGGTGTGAATTCTCTTAATATTGGGAACCTTCGTACCACTTAGCTTCTAAATAAATAAGCTGAGAGGGTACCTTTTCAAAAAATTAGGAACTCTTGATTATTGAAATGACAACTGCCTTGATTTCCAGCTTGTTTACACGTCAAGCCTGAGTGTAGCTTAAACTTGTTTAACCCATGACCCATTTCATGTAAGATCGCATAGCCTAAACACAATGTCCTGTAATATAAGCCAAAAGTCCATCCGTTTCTAAAACCAATTGGTATTAGAGGGACTTCCCCTTAGACTTATATACATACATTTGTTTTTGTCTCCTTCCTATGTGGGATAGGTTTGCACCCCAACAATCCTCCCCTCAAACCGAAGACCACATCACCGAGCCTCCCCTTCAACGATACTCCCGCCATCTTATATCACCGGTCTCTTTTCTTTCACTTTTCTTTCACTACCGGGACATGCCTCTTATACCGCCGATCTCTTTCTTTCACTTTTCTTTCACCATCGGGACACGCCGCACTTCCACGCCTTGGGAAGGAAGACTTTCGATATAAGGCACCATGGCTCCATTATCGTTGGCAAACTGAGGGGTGTGCCATGTCGCACCGTGCGCTTAGGGGTGCGCCACCACTGCATCGTTCACAACATCGGGCTATAGCCTAGCTCTGATGCCATTTGTAAGATCGCATAGCCTAAACACAATGTCCTGTAATATAAGCCCAAGAGTCCATCCTTTTCTAAAACCAATTGGTATTAGAGGGACTTCCCCTTAGACTTATATACATACATTTGTTTTTGTCTCCTTCCTATGTGGGATAGGTTTGCACCCCAACATTTCAACCCAAAACCGTTCAAACCTGTTACCCAAACTTACCCTCTGACCCGTTTGTCAGGTATCCAATAACCTGGACTCTTGATTATTGGGAGAAATTTGTATTGTAAGACCAGACTGAAAAACACATACCACTTATTAACGCTCCCTACATCAATTTGTAAGTTCAAATGACTTGAAATTAAATTAACCACCCTTTTCATAGCTAAAGACTAACTTGTTTAGTCAGTACTTAGATAACGGAGAGAAAAAAAAATGTTTTGGGTCAACCTAACCATTTTGACCGGTAGTGAAATTTACTCTTTTGACTTCAACTTAAATTAATCACATAGCCAACATAGCTTGAGGACCAAGAGAACCATGTAGTAAACCTAGTGATGTTTTTATTACTCGAATGACATACGCACCAGTACATAGTAACATACACTTGATCAACCTCATCAATATCTTCGGAGAGACTGGATGAAATAAGCGGATTTGAACTAGAATTGGAACTATATGAACACTCATGATCTTATTGATGTATTTTGCTACTGACAATATAAAAGAATACACATATGGGATACAATCATACAAACCCTTGGCTTTTATTATAATCACTTAGCTCGTTCTACTTTAGATATGTCAGTTCGTTTTTGCTTAATTTAGATCATGTGTACTTGTAATTCATTTTTGGGCCTCTGTTTCTATTTTCATAATGGATTAAGAGTGTGCCATGTGTTGTAATGGGCTTAGCATTATTTTGATGGTTGGCTCCCCTTTAATTTATTCCATGTTTTTGTCCCAAAAAAAAAAGCAGACTATTTAAATGAACATAGCAAAAGGTTATAAACCCTTTATTCAACAACTTTGAATTTATTTATGAATAAAAGTACTCCAATTAAAAAACTAAAAAAAATGATTTCAATGGCTAACTTAAACCACATCTGATGAGGGTACTGAATCAAGTTTAGTTAACACCAACTTGGTTCTATCCAAGCATGACAATTTAAATGACTTTTCGCTCCTAAGAAACCCCCAAAACAAGTTTTCATGACTTTCCCATCAAATGTGTGATATGTGTGTGTTTCAAGAGAGTACCAAACTAGCTGCGGGAAGTAGATCTTGTTCTCCATTTTGGGCGTTTTGGCATCAACGCAAACATATGTCGTACCACCAATATAAATCGTGTGCTTCCCTATACCATCTATTTTATCCCATTTATCCGCATCACCGCTTCGCTTGTATACCTCAACCTCTCCAAACTCATCACCCACAACCACTAGTAAAAGATGTTCATCATCGCAACTCATCATGAAATATTGTGACATAGAGTTGCAACTACTTATAGGTGCATTGATAAAACAATTCTTCGGACTTCTTTACCGAAATCTTTGAATACAATAACTTCTCCGTCTTCACCCAATGCATAAAGATCTCGTCCAATAAATGTTAAAGAATACCTAAAATTATGATCATCATCAAGATGAATGAAACTCCAAGATGGTTCTCCATCTACAGAGTACATAAAAAACTGTTGTCCATCGTAAAATGCAAATCCAGCAACTATACAATTAGAGGAATTAGGTGGTCCCGAGAAACACAAGCTTTTTATGTAACCATATTCAAAATCTAGAAGCTTGCGAACGTCGCTTGTGAAGGGGTTAAAGAACAACGGACATTCGAATTCTTTGCTCTCAAACAACAACCAGCCATACCTCGAACAATACATCATGTCGTTCACAATCGACAGCACCTGGAAATTCTTCTTAATAAAGTAGTTATCACACGACAACGGATCTGTAAAACTGATAATTTCTCGATATTTATTTATAGCCATTAGCCAGGGTGATTCTAACGAATAATTATGCAATCTTCGTAATGCTGAATCGTTTCTCCACTGCATTTGAGGTGTTGCTAGATGACAGAGTTTGCATGTAGCACGAAAATTCAAGTACTCTGCACTGACACAATGTTTCATGATCATCTCCAAAACGTCAAATGGAATATTGTGCATGCGTGATTCGTTATGCTCCAAAACCTCATCCATTTCTTGTTTCAAGTTAGTTGTGCATTTGGCGGCATTTACATGATCGTCTTCTAGCCTACATGATCAAGTATTATTTTTATTGCAATATATAAGACGTACAATAGTCAAAGAACATTAATCAACTTAAAAAATATAATTACCTTCCCTCCCACATCTACACATGGGTTGTCGAGACCATTCGTGAAGGCATAGAAGACGTGATGATGGTTCTATCTCTGATAGGTACAAGTATAATATATCGTCCGTTTCGTCACGGATGTGTATATAACCCCCTAACTCGGAGGCAACTACGGGGGTATAAAATATGGATATATCACGACCAAGATCCACATAAAAGATGGCGTCTTTCAAGTCATTCATTTCTTCCCACATAACTTCAGTGATGCCTAAGTCTTTATGGTCTTCATATCCATCTTCTTCCACATTCTTATCGCTCACGTCCCATTTCTTGAGGCATTCCAACTCTTCCGACTTTATGCTAGCAGTGTCTAATCGAAATAAAATCACATCACCAATTTTTGTAGTATCCACTTGATACATGATGCGTTGAAACGTAACCTTTATTTTGAACGGATTTGAGTTATTTTGTTACACGAATTGATTTCTTGTATATATGGTGTTTTAATGAATTCGGGTTGATTTCACACATATATAGGCAACTGGTCCTATCCGCGTAGTTTAGTTTATTGGTAAATCCGATTCGTTCCACAGGGAGATGGAGTGTTTAATGGTTTTTAATAGTCTTTGATGTCAAACTTAATTAAAGGGGGGTTTTGGATTAGGAATTTATAGTAACAGTAAAAGAAAATAACTTAACTAATTTACTTCATAAATAAAATTACAAGATTACAAGATTTAACTTAAAAAGGAACTACATGAAATTATACTAATTATGATGCGACAATTTTATTACTAAATGATAATTAATTAAAACAATAACTTTTAATAAAACTATATGATTAGAATTTTGTTTTGAGCAATTATAATATAAATTTATTTAAATTAACTAAATGACATGTTTTAATTAAAATTAATATAAACTAATAGGAATTATAATAATTAGCTAATTACTAATTTTAAATTATATTAATACTAATTATAAGATTAAAACATTCTAACCTAATTATAACCTAATTATAACCTAATATAAATTAATAACCTAATTATAATAATATTCTATTCAAAACCCTAATTTTGACCTAAATTATATGAAACCCTAATTTTTAACCTAAAATATATGAAACCCTAAATTTTAACCTAAATTATATGAAACCCTAATTTACATGATATGTTAATGATACGGAGTGATATGTTTAATTATACGGAGTGATAATTTTTTTTAGTGAATAATAATAATATGTAAATAATAATGATAATAATGATTTTACAATATATAAAAATAGGAGTGTTTACTTAAATGTGTCACCCCTAGATCCATGGATTGTTTTAAGTTTAAGCTCGTATAAAAATGTTTAGTAATAAACTTATATTTTCCTTTCGAAAAAATATAAAGTTTTGACTAACTGAATTAAATCTAATTTTCACCGGATTTTATTTAGTTAGTTACTAGTCCCTAAGTGTTTAAATTGAGACCCAACCCAGTTTTGACCTTCGCCAAAACCCAAATCATAACGGTTTCCCTTTTTACAATTTCACTTTTATGTGACTAGTGATATTACCCAAACCACCGAACTTTATTTCTAATTTAGTGTTAGTAAATTATTCATAAAACTCGTCTAAATCACTTTTAATGTTGAAGCTTAATTTATATAAATAAAAATAACTTTCGTTATTTTTATCTCATAAATTAAGTGACAGGGGTTAAATATCCAATTACATAATAATGGTTCATTTAATTAGGCTCAATATTAAAAACACTTAAGTTACATTTTTATTTTGCAAATGATAACAATCCATTTCACTAGGGGCTCTACATCTAAGCAAACACTAGGGGAATTAGCTACTCATTATACTAAGGAAAACATAAAAATAAAAATATACAAACATAATAATAACGATAAAAATTGATAACGATAATTTTAACGGAATATACTTACTAAAAATTCTTCACTTTCATTAACTTCAAACGGTAGAAAAATTACAATAACAACACCCTTTCACGCGTACAATAATACCCTTAATCACGAACAATACACCCTTGAAATAAAAACTATCTTAATTATTGCACTCGGGACTGAAAATAATACTGACACTGAAAATACAAGACTAATTAATTGTGTAGTATCTCTTGAAAGTTTGTGCTGCGTATATGTGTGTATGTAATTGTGTTGTGAATGTTGAAATTGTAACCCTTTTTTCACTACTGTACGCACATGTACATGTTTTTTTTTTTTTGACTACTTGTGGAACTCTTTGGAACTCTCTCCTCTCAATCTCGGTCTCTTCCTTTCTTTATAGCAAGAAAACATATTATTTAATTACAAGTAGTTGCCTTCTATTATTTTATTCGCGCACATATGTCTTCCATATGTGAATCCCCAAATACTCCGTATCAAATCCATTCAGCTGACCATGTGGGAATTCTTTTTAATTCTTTTACATATAAAAGTTGGTCAAGCTTGCTTTTCAACAACTTCAACTTTTCTTTCTTATAAAAATACCGATATGATCCTCTTTACCTAATGTTATATATTTTTTTAATGAATGTGTAGAGAGTGTCATATGGCACTAAACTTGAGTTGCCGACATTTTGATTCGAGCTTCGTAGACTTGTACTACATTGTGCTCCGTTCCTTGTACCTTTCTGACAATAATTTGTACCTTGCGCGTTTTGATAATTTATTGACCAAATCTTCATTTTCGCACCCCGTCTTCACTTTTCTTTATTTATACAATTACAACCGAAAAGTGATACAAATACAAATACAAACTTATTATTTTGGACCGATATTGCGACTAAATATATGTTCATTTTGAGCAATATCAAAATACCCTACACTTAAACATTGCTTGTCCTCAAGCAATTACATCTTTTAAACAGAATCGGAACATTACATATTTTTCCTTATCGAACATTAAATCACACAACACACGCTACACAAAATGAAACACACGCTATATGGAATAAGTTGGAAACACTACACAATTTTTATTGAATCACACGCACACCACACGAAATGAAATTCTGACAACAGAAACAAAGTTGAAACTCGTGATTAAGGTTTAAAAATTTGGATCCTTAGGGAAAATTGGACCTTTGTGAAAACGTTTTATGATTTATATAAAATGTCATGCTAGTTTTTACACTAGACACGTTTTCCGGTTTTAACCTCAAATTCCGGTTGAGGGTAACTGAAAACCGAAGTCTCAGTCGGCGATAAGCAAGCTATTCGCCCCCATGATTGTAGTATCATGGAACTTGAAGCCAAATGTCCAAAAATAGTTTTACACAATATAATTCATAAAATAGCATAAGTTTTAGAACAAAATTATATCGTGTCCAAATATCATCGGTGAACCATGAGTTTGCACACCTCAATTTGTTATGGCATATGTATGTTGACCGCGGTCAAACATAGATGCTATTAATCTTTACGGAGATCATCCATCTGGGGATTAGATTCATTAGTCTTAAAAGCTAATTTGCATTGTGCCCCCCCATTGTACGAAACTTATCCTTCTCATGGTTAGGATAAATCTGACCACCAAAAACCCTGTTTGATGCTGAGGTTAGGTGGATTTCCAGCCGATTTTAGGGATGACTTTTCAAGATTTTTCGTCAACCTACAGCTGTTCTGGACTACATCTTCTAACATGAGTTAGCAAGTGTGTCAATTTGGAAGACTTTACTTCCTTATGGGATGGACTTGATTCATCCTCTATTACTCATGATAATGGAATATTCAGGTTTATACATTCCTTAGCAATGATATATGCAATAAACTTCAAAGAAACATGTGATAAATGGTTCTTAACATAAGGATTTATAAATTCTTGTTATAAATGTTTTTTTCTTTTTCTTTTATACGTTTTAAACAAATATACTTATGTATTTTTACTGTATGGAGACAACAATTCCGGTTTTTACACCTGATCTTTAATTGCTCGTAGTTACCTTAAAAATTGATTAGATATATTTGTTTCCAAATTTTCAAATTTTTCATAAAAACCAATAACTTATAAGTTCTCGAGAATTTATATATTCCCACCCCACACTTAAGATTATGTAATGCCCTCATTACATAAAATCAGATAATAATTTATAAATTTGAGAGGACAAAAAGTGTAGAATATTTGGAACTTCCTTTGTTAACCGATTTGGATTTTCTTAAATTGTTTTACCTATGATTGTATCCAATTTTTGTATCACAATGTAATTTGATGTTTCGTTTCGTCTAATTTCATTTTCTTCTGTACCTATCAAAACCATTTTAAAAACATACAAAATATGGGGTTGTACTTCAAGAGTACAAAAATTTTACCCCACACTTAAAATTTCTGTATATACAAATAAAAGCAAAAGAGAATATTAAAACACACCGCTAATATTTTTTTTTTATTTTAAAACTTATAATCAATTGATTTTAAAATATCTTTTATAAATTTATATTTGGAACGGAAATTCGGTTGTTATACCTGATCTTAATCCGTTTATAAATTTTTAATTTCAATTTATAAAATTCAATCCATTAAAAGTTAAAGTTTTAAATCTTTTTCGAAAACAAATTCAAAATAAAATAAAAACACTCTATTTTTGTGTTAAAAATATTAACATTTTTAATTTTAGAACAAGTACATGAAAAAAAAAAAAAAATTACACAATGTAAAATACACTCTATTTTTTGTTTATATAACTTAAAATCAATTGAATTTAAAATATCTTTTGAAAATTTATATTTGTAACGGAAATTCGGTTTTTACACCTGATCTTAATCCGTTTATAAATTTTTAATTTCAATTTATAAAATTCAATTAATTAAAAGTTTAAAGTTTTATAATTTTATCGAAAATAAATAAAATAAAAACAAGTACATGAAAAATAAAAATAAATAAATAAAAATTCACTCTATTTTTGTTATATACCCTTAAATCAACTAATTTTCAAACTTAAAACTTTGTTTCCTATCGTCTAGGTAGAGATTAATTTCGGTTGTCAAACCTATCATTATCCACGACAAAGATTTACAAGTTATATATTTTTACGGTTATTGATAAAAGAGTATATTTTTGCAATCTACTATAGACTTTTAGAATTTAACAAATACTCTGTACAATTTTGAAGAATGAAAATTCAGTTGTGAAACCTAACATTTTCATTTTCAAAGAAACAAGTTAAACTCAAGGCGTTTCACCTCAATTTAGTAGAAAGAATTTTTTTTTTTAATTTTTATTTTGTTTTCGTGATTTACTATTTAAATGATATCTTAAAAATTTAACAATTAATTTCGTGCAATTTGAACAACAATAATTCAGTTTTAACACTTTAACATTATCGTTTTCAATGAAAACAGGTTAAATTCAAGTTTAATCAATTTTAAATAGTAGATCTTTTTATAAAACTCACTGCAAACAAATATAAACCAAAATACACACAAAATAAAAAATAAAAATAAAATATGCACATACATACAATCGACGAGAAAAAGAATTAGATAGTGAACCCACGTTGACTCGCCTCGTAGTCGAGTCGTGAAATTTCGCTTCCCATTGCCTCGTAGGCGTAACCTCGTGGGTTTAAGAGGTTTTCTTCTAAACATTTGAAAGGCCCTTCTCGGCATAAAGTTACGTACTCGAAATTAGAGTCCGTTTGGTTCTTTGGGCAATCTCCGGAGTGAGCCGGTTTTCCACATTTTTCACATTTACCCAATTGACGTGCTCGACGTCTCTTAGCGCATTTTGATTTGCCTTTTCCATAATTTTTCTCATTATAATCTTGTCTCTCTTCTTTTCTCGTCGCATCGCATCTTTTCTTAATATCTAACACCACATCCCTTGGTAAAATCTTATCGCACATTAAAATGAAATGGTTGTAGATATATTGACTCCGCATCTTGAAAATAAAAAAATAAATACAAACCAAAAGAAATTAAAAAGGTAGAATGGAGGGAGAAGACTAGTTCTTTAGGGTCTGCTAGGGAAAGACCAATCTAACCCCACTCTTAAAGATAAAAAATAATACAAATCGAGAATGGAGTTTAAAACCTTAGAGTTACCCTGAATTTATTTGTCCTTAGGGTAGAATGTGACTTCGTCTCTTTCCGTAGTGTTGATTCCGTCAAAGTATAACTTGAGTCTGTGTCCGTTCACCTTGAAAGTTCCACCGTCCTTGCTATATAACTCTGCATATCCAGATGGAAAAACCTGTTTTATTATATATGGCCCAGTCCATCGGGATCTAAGTTTACCAGGTGAAAACTTGAAACGTGATTGGAATACCAATACTTTATCCCCTTGTTCAAATTCTTTCTTTTTTAATCGTGCATCGTGCCATACTTTAGTTTTTTCTTTATATGTTTTAGAGTTTTCATAAGCTTGTAGTCTTAATTCATCTAATTCATTTAGTTGTAAGAATCGGTTTTCTCCGGCTTGCACAAGGTCGGTGTTACATTCTCTTAAAGCCCAATATGCCTTGTGTTCGACTTCGACAGGTAGATGACACGCCTTTCCATAAATTAATCGGAAAGGTGTAGTACCAATGGGCGTTTTAAATGCGGTTCTAAATGCCCACAGCGCATCATCTAGCTTTCGATGCCAGATTTTTGGATTGTTTTTTTACCGTTCTTTCTAAAATTCGTTTAAGACCTCGATTCGTGTTTTCAACTTGGCCACTCGTTTGAGGGTGGTAAGAAGTTGAGAAACGATGATTAACTCCGTACTTTTTAAGCACTTTCTCGAGTAATTGATTTGTAAAATGAGTTCCACGATCACTGATTAATGCCTTTGGAATCCCAAAACGTGAGAAAAGGTTTTTAAGAAAGCTGACAACAACTCGAGCATCGTTAGTGGGTAGGGCTTTTGCTTCAGCCCATTTAGAAACGTAATCGACTGCTACGAGAATGTATGTACATTTGTTAGAAGCGGGGAATGGACCCATGAAGTCAATACCCCAAATGTCAAATACTTCGCATACTAGGATGCTTTGTTGTGGCATTTCGTCTCTCTTGGAGATATTTCCAGATCTTTGACAAGAATCACATGTTTTAACCATGTGGTGTGCATCTTTGAAAATAGTTGGCCAATAAAAGCCTGAGTCAAAGACCTTTTTAGCTGTATAGCTAGGTCCGAAATGACCACCAGCTGGGCCTTGATGACAGTGCTCCAATATTTGTTGAGCTTCTTTACCATATACGCATCGGCGGATAACTTGATCGGCTCCTATTCGAAAAAGATTAGGGTTTTCCCAGAAGTAAAACTTTAAGTCAGCAAAGAATTTCTTCTTTTGCTGGTACGTTTGGTTTTTAATTAATACTCCTGCAGCAAGATAGTTTGCAAAATCAGCAAACCATGGAACTTCAAATTCGGTTTCTATTCTCATTAGAAACTCATCGGGAAAAGTGTCATGAATAACTGACTCGTCTAGTTTTTCTAGGTCGGGATTCTCAAGACGAGACAAGTGATCAGCAGCGAGATTTTCAGCACCCTTTTTATCCTTGATTTCTATATCAAATTCTTGTAAGAGAAGAATCCAACGTATTAATCTAGGCTTTGCATCTTGTTTCTTGAACAAGTACTTTAGGGCTGAATGATCGGTAAAAACAATCGTTTTGGATAACACAAGATACGATCTAAATTTATCGAAAGAAAATACAATTGCAAGGAGTTCTTTTTCGGTAGTTGTATAGTTAATTTGTGCTCCTGTTAGTGTTTTACTTGCATAATATATTGGTTGAAATTTCTTATCTTGGCGTTGTCCTAAAACGGCTCCTAGTGCGAAATCACTAGCATCACACATTAGTTCGAATGGTTTGGACCAATCGGGAGATACTATGATAGGTGCATTCGTAAGTTTATCTTTTAGAATGGAGAAAGCTTGTAAGCATTCGTCATTGAAATCGAATGTACTATCTTTCTCAAGAAGTTTAGTCATGGGTCGAGCGATTTTGGAAAAGTCCTTTATGAATCGTCGATAGAATCCCGCATGACCTAAGAAACTACGAATTCCTTTAACGTTAGTTGGAGGAGGAAGCTTTGAGATTACATCAATCTTAGCTTTGTCTACTTCCATTCCATCTCGAGAAATCTTGTGTCCTAAAACAATGCCTTCCTTCACCATGAAGTGGCATTTTTCCCAATTTAAAACAAGATTTGATTCCTCGCAACGAATTAACATTCGCTCGAGGTTTGAAAGGCATGAATCGAAGGAGTCTCCAAAAACAGAGAAATCGTCCATGAAGACTTCCATACTTCCTTCTATCATGTCATGAAATATTGCCATCATACACCTTTGGAAGGTGCCTGGCGCATTGCATAATCCGAACGGCATTCGTCGGTATGCGAAGGTACCAAATGGACAAGTAAAAGTTGTCTTGTCTTGGTCTTTTGGATCAATGGGAATTTGAAAATAACCGGAGAATCCATCAAGGAAACAATAGTACTCTTTTCCCGCTAAACGTTCTAGCATTTGGTCAATATAAGGAAGTGGGAAATGATCTTTCCTTGTGGCGTCATTTAAACGACGGTAGTCTATACAGACTCTCCAACCAGTGACTGTCCTCGTAGGAACGAGTTCATCTTTATCATTAAGGACGACAGTTGTACCCCCTTTCTTGGGTACTACTTGAACAGGACTAATCCACGGACTATCGGATATAGGGTATATTAACCCGGCATTAAGTAACTTGATAACCTCCTTCTTGACAACTTCTTTCATGTTAGGGTTTAACCTTCGTTGCCTTTGTACCACGGGTTTAAAATCTTCTTCCATTAGAATCTTATGAGTACAATAAGCTGGGTTAATCCCAGGAATATCGGTTGTTTTCCAAGCAATTGCCCTTTTGTGAGCTTTTAGAACGGACATTAACCTACCCTTTTCGTCATCGGAGAGTTTTGATGAAATTATAACGGGTAATTGTGACGTACCTTGGAGATAAGCATACTCCAAATGTTCCGGTAATTCTTTAAGTTCTAAGGTTGGTGGTTCTTCCAAGGAAGATTTTATTCGGAACCTATTACCATCGGTAATTTCTTCAAAGGGTTCATCTTCCTTGAGAATTTCTTCCTCAATGTCATCTTCATCGATGACTACCTTCAACAATTCTTCAAGTTCAACCTCGACATCAAATTCTTCACTTTCACCCGTCGAGGTTAAATCCGAGGTGTCTACATTTAGTAATTCTTGCAATTCTTTTTCAACACAACAATCCACAATGTCTACCTTATAAACTTCATCATCGGAGGAGATAGGTTGTTTCATAGCTTTATCAATGTTTAAGGTAACTCTATCTTCCCCTACACCTAGACTAAGTTTTTTATCTTTAACACGCACAATCGCGTCAGCGGTATTTAGAAAAGGTCGCCCTAGAATTAAGGGAACCTTGCTATCTTCTTCCATTTCAAGGACAACGAAATCGGCAGGAAAAATTAAATGATTAACTTTAACCGGTAGGTTTTCGGCAATACCAATAGGATAGTTAAAAGTTCTATCGGCTAGGCGTATACACATCCTAGTTGGTTTTAGATCACCTAGGTTTAGTTTTAAGTATAGGGAGTGTGGCATAAGATTAATACTTGCCCCTAAGTCAGCTAATGCATCGTACATTACTGAATCTCCCATCAGACACGGAATAATGAAACTACCAGGATCTCCAAGTTTTGGTGGCATCTTTTGATTTTGCAAAATTGCTGAGCATTCCTCATTGAGGAATGTGGTTGAAACTTCTTCATATTTACCTTTATCGGCTATGAGATCCTTGATAAACCTTCCATAATTTGGCATACCCGCAAGAACATCTACAAGTGGTACATTGATACAAATTTGCTTAATCATTTCGGAAAACTTGTTGTACTGTGCTTGTAATTTATCTTTCTTCAAACGTTGTGGGTATGGAATTGGATGTTTGTATTCTTTTAATGGCGGTTGAGTTTTAGGTGCACTTGTGGTTGGCACTTTATCCTCTTCCACGGAAGACTCTTTTTCGTTAGGAATAGAAACACGAGCAGGAGGTTTTGGAATATCGGGGTTAATGGTTAACCCACTTTTCGTAGTTATGGAATTTACTTGCTCATTCCTTGTTTGACTGTTGTTGGGATTCACTTGAGTATTTGAGGGGAGAGTACCAGGCGGTCTCTCTGCTAGTAACTGTGAAATCCTTCCAACATCTCTTTCTAAATTCTGAATCGTAGCTTGTTGATTTCGAATTTGCTGATTTTGAAGTTCCGCGGTTTGCTCGTTCCTAACCATAAAATCTCTCAAGAGATCTTCTAAACCGGATTTCTTCTCGGGTTGTGGTTGTGTAAGTGCTAATTGTTGTGGTTGTGGTTGATTGTGTTGGAAATTATTTTGATAAATTCGTTGAGGTTGATTACGGTTGTTTAGGTTATTATAACCTGGTGGTGGATTTCTTTGAATTTGATTTTGATTTGGGAAATTTCGGTTATTTTGGTAACCTGGATTTCCTCCTTGATAGTTATTATTATTTGAACCTGAAGGTCCTCCTATTTGATAGCTGTTGATAGGAGGATATCTTCGGTTATTTGCTTCTATTGCTGGAAAATCGCTAAAATTCATTTCACCTTTTCGCAAGTAACCTAAGAAATTTGCTTGCTCTTCCATTGTTGCTTGATTACAATCTTTAGTAAGATGGGGACCTTGGCATAGTTCACATCCTACTCTGATAGCATGCATTTCCTTGGTTACTTTCTCAATTTGTCTGGCTTGATTTGCCATTTGAACTTTTAAAGAAGCAATTTCATCATTGCTTTCGATATTAGCAACGGTTGATGATCTAGAGAATTCTATCTCTTGATGCCAATTATGAGAATGGGACGCTAAATCAGCAATGATTGTATGAGCGTCTTCAGGTGTTTTCTTCATAACCGATCCTCCGGCTGCAACATCTATATCTTTTCTAGTTGCTACATTGACTCCTTTATAAAATACACAAACTTTTTGGAATGTACTCAACCCGTGTTGAGGACATATTCGAAGCATTTTGTTGAATCGGGTCCAAGCTTCATAAAGAGTTTCATTAGGTTTTTGTTTAAAATGATTTATATCACTTTGTAATTTTGCTGCTTTTGAAGCAGGAAAGAATTCTGACAAAAATTTGTCCATCATATCATTCCAGTCTTCAATATAGCCTTCAGGTAATGAGTCTAGCCAATCTCTAGCTTCATCCTTTAATGACCATGGAAAGATTTTTAAACATGCGACATCATCGGTGACATCCTTAATTTTGAATAGTTTGCAAATGCTTACAAACTTACGAAGATGCTCGTTAGCATCCTCGTTTGGAGCTCCACCGAATTGGCATGTGTTAGTTACCATGTGTAAAAATTGACCTTTTATTTCAAAGCCATCAGTCATCTCGGGTTGGATGATTGCGTGGCCTTGACCTTTTCTTGTGGCCTTCATTAATGCTTCCATCGTTAAATTTGTGTCAGCCATTTCTTCTTCTTCTTTAATAATTGGCTCTATGATTGGTTGAATTATTGGTTTAGAATCGGATTCTAAGGAAAGTGATTCTAAATTCTTAGCAAGAGTTTCTACGTCTTGAGCTCTTAAGCGTTCGTGAAGTTTTCTTTCGGGTTCAGGATGTGAAGGTGTTAATTCAGCGTTGGAGGAACGTAAGTTCATACATTAATTTATTTTATGAAATCACAACACTAAAGGTTTACCTAAGGTTACCTACTTGTTTCTTTGGGAAATTGTACAAAGAACTAAAGGATTTATTCAAAAACTTTGAACTTTCTTGGAAATGAATTTCCTCGAGAGGATCGAATAACATAAAAACAATGATAAAAACCCTTAAACAAACAGATTTTCCTTCTGATTTTGCCCACGTTTCGAATAGCCAAAAGATGCAGCAGAGGGGCAGGATCCTTCAAAGACCAATAAAATTGGTGATCCAACAACCCGGTCCACGTACAAATCCAACAACCCGGCAGCGGCGCCAAAAAGTTGATGCGTTGAAACGTAACCTTTATTTTGAACGGATTTGAGTTATTTTGTTACACGAATTGATTTCTTGTATATATGGTGTTTTAATGAATTCGGGTTGATTTCACACATATATAGGCAACTGGTCCTATCCGCGTAGTTTAGTTTATTGGTAAATCTGATTCGTTCCACAGGGAGATGGAGTGTTTAATGGTTTTTAATAGTCTTTGATGTCAAACTTAATTAAAGGGGGGTTTTGGATTAGGAATTTATAGTAACAGTAAAAGAAAATAACTTAACTAATTTACTTCATAAATAAAATTACAAGATTACAAGATTTAACTTAAAAAGGAACTACATGAAATTATACTAATTATGATGCGACAATTTTATTACTAAATGATAATTAATTAAAACAATAACTTTTAATAAAACTATATGATTAGAATTTTGTTTTGAGCAATTATAATATAAATTTATTTAAATTAACTAAATGACATGTTTTAATTAAAATTAATATAAACTAATAGGAATTATAATAATTAGCTAATTACTAATTTTAAATTATATTAATACTAATTATAAGATTAAAACATTCTAACCTAATTATAACCTAATTATAACCTAATATAAATTAATAACCTAATTATAATAATATTCTATTCAAAACCCTAATTTTGACCTAAATTATATGAAACCCTAATTTTTAACCTAAAATATATGAAACCCTAAATTTTAACCTAAATTATATGAAACCCTAATTTACATGATATGTTAATGATACGGAGTGATATGTTTAATTATACGGAGTGATAATTTTTTTTAGTGAATAATAATAATATGTAAATAATAATGATAATAATGATTTTACAATATATAAAAATAGGAGTGTTTACTTAAATGTGTCACCCCTAGATCCATGGATTGTTTTAAGTTTAAGCTCGTATAAAAATGTTTAGTAATAAACTTATATTTTCCTTTCGAAAAAATATAAAGTTTTGACTAACTGAATTAAATCTAATTTTCACCGGATTTTATTTAGTTAGTTACTAGTCCCTAAGTGTTTAAATTGAGACCCAACCCAGTTTTGACCTTCGCCAAAACCCAAATCATAACGGTTTCCCTTTTTACAATTTCACTTTTATGTGACTAGTGATATTACCCAAACCACCGAACTTTATTTCTAATTTAGTGTTAGTAAATTATTCATAAAACTCGTCTAAATCACTTTTAATGTTGAAGCTTAATTTATATAAATAAAAATAACTTTCGTTATTTTTATCTCATAAATTAAGTGACAGGGGTTAAATATCCAATTACATAATAATGGTTCATTTAATTAGGCTCAATATTAAAAACACTTAAGTTACATTTTTATTTTGCAAATGATAACAATCCATTTCACTAGGGGCTCTACATCTAAGCAAACACTAGGGGAATTAGCTACTCATTATACTAAGGAAAACATAAAAATAAAAATATACAAACATAATAATAACGATAAAAATTGATAACGATAATTTTAACGGAATATACTTACTAAAAATTCTTCACTTTCATTAACTTCAAACGGTAGAAAAATTACAATAACAACACCCTTTCACGCGTACAATAATACCCTTAATCACGAACAATACACCCTTGAAATAAAAACTATCTTAATTATTGCACTCGGGACTGAAAATAATACTGACACTGAAAATACAAGACTAATTAATTGTGTAGTATCTCTTGAAAGTTTGTGCTGCGTATATGTGTGTATGTAATTGTGTTGTGAATGTTGAAATTGTAACCCTTTTTTCACTACTGTACGCACATGTACATGTTTTTTTTTTTTTGACTACTTGTGGAACTCTTTGGAACTCTCTCCTCTCAATCTCGGTCTCTTCCTTTCTTTATAGCAAGAAAACATATTATTTAATTACAAGTAGTTGCCTTCTATTATTTTATTCGCGCACATATGTCTTCCATATGTGAATCCCCAAATACTCCGTATCAAATCCATTCAGCTGACCATGTGGGAATTCTTTTTAATTCTTTTACATATAAAAGTTGGTCAAGCTTGCTTTTCAACAACTTCAACTTTTCTTTCTTATAAAAATACCGATATGATCCTCTTTACCTAATGTTATATATTTTTTTAATGAATGTGTAGAGAGTGTCATATGGCACTAAACTTGAGTTGCCGACGTTTTGATTCGAGCTTCGTAGACTTGTACTACATTGTGCTCCGTTCCTTGTACCTTTCTGACAATAATTTGTACCTTGCGCGTTTTGATAATTTATTGACCAAATCTTCATTTTCGCACCCCGTCTTCACTTTTCTTTATTTATACAATTACAACCGAAAAGTGATACAAATACAAATACAAACTTATTATTTTGGACCGATATTGCGACTAAATATATGTTCATTTTGAGCAATATCAATACATAATATTAATGTAGAACAATTCCGTACCATAACCTTTAATAAAAATATCCCCGTTATAACAACGAAGGGAATCAGTGCAAGGGTAAGCCCCAAACATTAGTAGTTGAATTAAAACTTCTTTGCCCTTTACTACAATCTCAACCTCTATGATAATAGGACCCAAAATACCATCATCATTTAAGGCATATATTTTACCATTACAACAAGTTAGGCATTGTACTAATTCACCATCATGGGTGTGTTTGGCGCAAGAGCTTATGAGAGCTTATGAGAGCTTATGGGAGCTTGAGCTTATGATTTTAATAAGCTCCAAGTAATAAGCTTTGTTTGGTAGACATAAAAAGTAGAGCTTATGAAAATCATAAGCTCTAGAAAAATAAGCTACTTCTAGTAGCTTATGAAAAAAAGTAGAGCTTATGAACTGGAAAATAAGCTCCAGCTAGTTTACCAAACACTTATAAAAAATAATAAGCTCCAGCTACCATAAGCTCCAGCTCCAGCTCTAGCTCATAAGCTCCAGCTCCAGCTCATAAGCTCCAGCTCCAGCTATAAGCTCCAGCTCCAGCTAGTTTCATCCAAACACACCCCATATCTTATTCTCTTGAGTTGTCTATCATATGACATTTCAATCCATCTCCTGTTTCTTTTACAATTTAGCAGACAAAAGACAAATGTAGATGCATCACATCTCCGTAATAGGAGGACTGAATCAAGATCTTCAGGAGGAGCCGTTAACAAACATTCAGCGATCGATTCATCATCACCATCTTTCAAACTTAGCGGGGGTAGATATACAATCTTCAATGTCACTGGGTTCCAAAGAGACCACATAACATTATGAGGATGTTTTGATAGAATCAACCAGCCATGGAAACAACCTCGTATGCGTTTTTCGTGAAACTCGGGGATTTGAGATTGATATTTAATCAACGGGTCGTGAAGTGTAGAGAAAAACTCTGTATCAATACCATCTTCTTCTTCTTTGAAGTTCTCAACAATAAACCAAGGATATTTTGAAGAAAAAGAAGGCAATTTGTTACATGTTGAACCAATTGACACTTTCTGATCAAGCTCCATCTAATAACAAGTTCATAACATTAATCATGAGTTTGAATTTTTAATACTAAAATCAGTGGGTTAAAAACTACATTAATCCTTTTTCAGATGAACATATGTTAAAATATTCCCCTGTAATACATAACTCATAACCAAAAACTGAATCGATTTTTTAAATAATCAAAAAACAATTGATCAAATACAATCCACTGATGTTAATATGATACGATTCATGCCTCAAACTTCATCACTAACAGAACTCAATAACGTTATCTAATCAAATCCCGAATCTACATGAATTTTGGTGGATTTTTTCATTGTCGGACTTAAACTCATGTTGTACAGCCAAGTGGAAAAGTTGGTGTGATCAACGACTTGATTTTATCATAAATATTAGTAAATCTCTTTGAACCACTACATAAACGGCAACAGTTTGATCAACAAATTATAATTAATAAAGATTAAAAAAAATAGATATATAGTACTCGTTTGTTTCATATTATTTGAGGTGCTCAAATCAGACAACGTACAATTAACTGGACCAAACGAAAAGTATCGATAAAATAAGTGCAATAAACAAACTTGATCTTTATTACAAGTATTAAATTTTTTTAGTAAATAGATCAATTTGTAATTTATAAATCAAACTCATACCTCAAATATCATCGGCAGCTGATAATATAGAAAATTTTCCCAACTTCGATTTTAACAATCAAAAACTCTCTTTCTTAGTTAGGTTTTAAGGTTAAGCTATGCGAAAATTGAGTCAAGTCCTATATATGCATGTACATCTATCTCTATTTATAATTTATAATTATAATTATAGTAAGGGTAATTGTACTCGTAATTGTATTGGAATTGGAATATAGAATTAGAATATTAGTCTATATAGTTATGGAAAGTCGTTACCATAATTTAATTACTTGCTTGGAATTTTTTGGTTTAATATGTTTCATATTTTATTTTAATATATCTTAAAACTAGCTTAAGACCCACAAAATTTGCGAATTTTGACAATAAAAATTATAAATAAAATATATCTATCTATCTATCTATCTATCTATATCTATCTGTACATTATTATAAAGCACGTTACTTAAATCCTAATCCAAAAAAGTAGGAAACTAAACATAATCTACCATAGGTTTATATAAATTAAGTAATTTCTTTTACGTTAACAATTTTGTTTACTATTATTTTGTATTTCATTTAAAGTTAGATGATTTTAATATACATATACATTGTCGTTAAATTAAAATCAAATAGTAATTCATTTATAGGGTACGTATTACGTAAACACATTTAATTATTTATTACATAGATATGTTCTCCGTGGTACAAAATATTACATACATACTAACCATATACAGTACATAGTTAATTTTATGATGTATACATACTATTATTAATTTAACATTTAAATTTATCCATTACAAATAGATTTCATTCAAACAATTTCGTTTTACTTATATAGATTTTTTGTTAATCTATATGGTATGATATAATATATATCAATCTATATCTATCTATCTATCTATATATTCTATACATTATATAAAGTGTGTGGATATGTTATTTATCTATATATCTATCTATATCAATATTCTATATTCTATATATTATTATAAAGCGCGTGCTATAAATTCTACGTGTCATTTTTTTAATTAAAGAAATTATTAAAATTGGATTTTTTAATTAAGAATTATCTATAAATAAAATTTATGAAATATAAAATATCAATCTATACATTATTATAAATCGCGTACTAATTATTCTATGTGTCAATTTCTCAATTAATCTGAATTAAATTTACATACGTGTCAATTTCTCAATTAAACTGAACATTTTTTCAATTAAATTAGATTAAATAATATGTCTCAATTACTTTTTAATAAAGGTTGAAATTATCTACCATACTTATCATGGAATATTAAATCATACTCCGTATAAACAATAATATATTAGATTTCAAGATAATATTTACGTGATCTATAAATAAGTATATTATACTTATCTTAGCTATATGTTTCCTATCTTATATCATTTTTATTAACTATTAAATTAAATATATAATGTTAAAATAAATTTACGTAAACTACAATCAAATTTACGATTGTTGTTACAGAATCTTAATGCCAACTATCCAAGATATACCATGATCTCGACATTTTCTTCATGGTTCTAATAAGTCGCCTACATACATATTCCATATTTTTCTAATCTATGTTCAACTACATATATTATTTTTTCCAATCTACATTACGTTATGTATGTATATCATCTTCTTATAATTCAATATTTGTGTATTTAAAAAATTATTATTATTATTATTATTATTATTATTATTATTATTATTATTATTATTATTATTATTATTATTATTATTATTATTATTATTATTATTATTATTGTTATTATAAAAAACTAACTAATTTGTTCCTGTTCAATATCAATCATTTTAAAATCCCTTATTAATCGCTTTTGATATTATCAATATATTCATTTGGAAAAAATATTGAACAATATTGAACAGTAACTTTTAATAGCCTCCAGTTTTGACTAGCCTTTACATAACATGTCTAATGGTGGTCCAGGGGTTCGTCCGCATCTTAACACACCACAAGTTCGAGTTCAATTCCTGACTCTTGATTTTTAACTTTTCATTTTTTTGGTCCTAACAAATTTATTTTCATTACTACCCACCTTCACTTCCTATTTTTCATTCAATTCCTCACTTTTTTCTTATTAAAGAATTTAACACATGCAAGTTTTTTTTTTTTTTTTTTTTGGTACATTTTTATATTCAACTTTTAAACTTTTTTACAATTTCTTTAACAACTTTTTTTACCCACATTAATCATATATATAAATAGTTAGTTATATAATTAAAAAATAAAACGTCAACCTTTCTTATATTTTTTGTAACATCTATTTTTTATTTCTTTACTCAAATTAGTCGCATATATAAGTAGTTAGTATATAATCGAAAGAATAAAAAATAATATGTTTAAACGAGTCTCTTAAGTTATGTTAAGCTCATTAACTATAATTTATTTTGTTGAAAATATATAGTTATGTACTAAAAAAAAATTTCGTACGAAGCAGAGGTGTGACCGTCGCAACGCACGGCTCACCTTCCTGCTTGTTCGAATAATATCCGGGTCAAATTATATTCAATCCAAATCACATTATTATTATTATTCAACGTATACAAGTCACACTAATTTTTCTCATCAATTTTGACATCTAACATCTAAAAATTTATATTTATATATTTGTTATAGAGGAATATTCATTTGAGTCCATAAATTAAGTTGAGATTCAAGGGATCAATGAGAGCGCGAAAAGTATCGCGAAAATCACATGTAATTGAAAAAAATTAAAAAAAAAAATTTCGAAAATTTTTTTTTTATATTTTTTCGAAATTTTTTTTTAAAAATTGTTAATTTTTTTTTACAATCACATGTTATTTATCTGCAAAATCACATGTGATTGAATTGTACAATCACATGTGATTGGATTTGCCATGCATAATCACATGTGATTGGGTTTACAATCATATGTGATTGACATGCATAATCACATATGATTTTAAAAAAAAATTAGAAAAAAACAATTTCGAAAAAAAATTCGAAAACAAAAATTTCGAAAAAAAATTTCAAAAAAAAAAAAATTTTCGAATTTTTTTTTTCTAATCACATGTGATTTTCGCGCCACATGCCGCGTTCTCATTGGTCCCTTTGTTTTCAAGCAAATTTATGGATGCAAGTGATTACAACTCATTTGTTATATTTAAATCTAACATTCTCATATTTAAATACAACATATGCTTAGTAAATAAACTCAAGTATATCAGACTTTTTGACATTGCGGATACATATTCTGTTTGACGGGCTCATAAATGTATTCTGTTATTATTGATGTTATCTTATTGTTTATTCAGTTACTATTAGACTATTTAATGCAGTTGTTGTTCAGTTAAATAAAGTTGCAACTATTGTGCTAAAGTTTTTCAATTATATTATGATATTGAAGAGTGTTAATGGTATCAAAGAATGGATTAATTGGAAATTGATAAAAAAAAAATTAATTCGGGAACAATTTCAAGAAACTGTGCGACATTTAGCGGGAACAATTGATTGTTGTTTGTAATTGAATTCAATACTAACGTTTACGATATTAATGTTTTCAATACTAATGCTTATTGTTATCAATAACAAAGAGTTTTTTTTCATTGTAGTTGTATTATACATTTGATCAGTATCAATATTAACGTTATCTAAAACTAACTTATACAATTTCCGTGCAACGCACGGGCTCATAAAATCAGTCTAAGAATATAATGAGAAATACTCTACCGAATATTTTACCTTCTATATTTAATTAATTTGAAATCTTAAATATTATCTTAAATATTTAATTAATTATATGCTTCTAAAATGCTTAAAGAGTTTTATCCCTACAAACTCTCACGTAATCTAGAAGTATAACTTTTTAACCCATGTCTTCTGCAAATTTTGATTTTCATGAGTGTGTTAGACCACTCCCAACCATGACATACTTCCTCCGCAGGACACACCGCCACATCAGCGTTACATCAGCTTTCTCTCTGCATTTATTTTTCACTTCATCTCCATCACACACCACTACCAGCCATGACATCCTCCCTCCCCATCACATGACCCCACATTTTTTTATTAATATTTATTACTACTACTACTACTACTACTACTACTACTATTATTATTTTTATTTTTATTATTATTATTTTTTAAACAACACTTTTGTTGATAAATAAAGATACGATTACATTTAAAAAAAAAATAAAAATTACACAATTAAGCATATAAATACGAACACATAATATTAAGACTATCAATATCTTTTGTCAATCGTATCATCGCTAACCCATCCTTCCTCATCGCTACTCTCTCTTGGTGGACGATAATCGTAATCAATGAAAAGAAGATGCACTTTTATGGGTTCATTTGCCGTAATTGCTTTATTTTTAACGGCATCCCAATCTTCATCCGTATCAAGAAACTTGTATATTTTTTCATCGTCATTGTAATACAAGAAGTCCGAGTGTTTGAACTCCACATTTTCTTTGACAAACTTCAACAACTTCGAAAATTTCATTTCACTAACGTCAACGTTTTCGAACGTTCTTCTTTCGCCACTTTGAGTACACGATTTCCAATCATCCGAAAACTCACAGTTGAAGTAAATGTAAAGGGAAGTGATATTTCCAAATATCATTTTGATAGATCCACAATTTTTTTACTTAACTTCCTAATATAGCCTTGAATGTGTAATACATTGTGAGGAGCTGATAGATTAAATAAAAGGGTATTTTAGGTAATGAAAGTAAAAAGTTAGTGGATTCATCAAAAAAGTGTTTGGAAATATCATCACCCAAACGTAAATAGGGACGAGAGTGGGTGCTATTTTGAGTGAGTGTTTGAAGATTGTTTGATTTGAGAGTAATTTGATATATTAAGAATGGTGTTGAGATGGAGTGTATTTATATAGGAGGAGAAGGAAAAAATAGGAGGAGAAGGAAAAAAAAAAATAACCGTTGCAGTGCAACGGTTAGAAAATGGTGGGCAACGGCTCAATTGCGTACTAGAAATGTTATCCACAAGAATGAAACCAGCACAGAAGAAGGAAAGAGCACCGAGGGCGGCCGAGGGCGGGTAGAATGCCAATGGCACCCTCGAGGGCGGCCGAGGAAGGGAGTCGAGGACGGGGCTTTTTTAATACCGTTGGGTGTGGTCTTAGAAAATTCAGAACACCTGCATTGTTTAATATGGAAGTGTGTAAATAACTTTTTATTTACTTTATTTTATTTTTTAACAACACGGACTCAAAATCATGTACTTTTTTGAAGACGAAGTCACTCGATAATTTCAATTTTATTTATTATTAAGTTTCCAATTTAACATCATACATTGACTTTCCGTTACATCAAGGCTGAAATATCCCGTTCTTATTGATTAAAAACGTTCCATATTAATTGATTTCGTTGCGAGGTTTTGACCTCTATATGAGACGTTTTTCAAAGACTGCATTCATTTTTAAAATAAACCATAACCTTTATTTCATAAATAAAGGTTTAAAAAGCTTTACGTAGATTATCAAATAATGATAATCTAAAATGTCCTGTTTACACACGACCATTACATAATGGTTTACAATACAAATATGTTACATCGAAATCAGTTTCTTGAATGCGGTTTTTACACAATATCATACAAACATGGACTCCAAATCTTGTCCTTATTTTAGTATGTAACAGCGGAAGCTCTTAGTATTCACCTGAGAATAAACATGATTTAAACGTCAACAAAAATGTTGGTGAGTTATAGGTTTAACCTATATATATCAAATCGTAACAATAGACCACAAGATTTCATATTTCAATATACATCCCATACATAGAGATAAAAATCATTCATATTGTGAACACCTGGTAACCGAAATTAACAAGATGCATATATAAGAATATCCCCATCATTCCGGGACACCCTTCGGATATGATATAAATTTCGAAGTACTAAAGCATACGGTACTTTGGATGGGGTTTGTTAGGCCCAATAGATCTATCTTTAGGATTCGCGTCAATTAGGGTGTCTGTTCCCTAATTCTTAGATTACCAGACTTAATAAAAAGGGGCATATTCGATTTCGATAATTCAACCATAGAATGTAGTTTCACGTACTTGTGTCTATTTTGTAAATCATTTATAAAACCTACATGTATTCTCATCCCAAAAATATTAGATTTTAAAAGTGGGACTATAACTCACTTTCACAGATTTTTACTTCGTCGGGAAGTAAGACTTGGCCACTGGTTGATTCACGAACCTATAACAATATATATATATATATATATATATATATATATATATATATATATATATATATATATATATATATATATATATATATATATATATATATATATCAAAGTATGTTCAAAATATATTTACAACACTTTTAATATATTTTGATGTTTTAAGTTTATTAAGTCAGCTGTCCTCGTTAGTAACCTACAACTAGTTGTCCACAGTTAGATGTACAGAAATAAATAGATAAATATTATCTTGAATCAATCCACGACCCAGTGTATACGTATCTCAGTATTGATCACAACTCAAACTATATATATTTTGGAATCAACCTTAACCCTGTATAGCTAACTCCAACATTCACATATAGAGTGTCTATGGTTGTTCCGAAATATATATAGATGTGTCGACATGATAGGTCGAAACATTGTATACGTGTCTATGGTATCTCAAGATTACATAATATACAATACAAGTTGATTAAGTTATGGTTGGAATAGATTTGTTACCAATTTTCACGTAGCTAAAATGAGAAAAATTATCCAATCTTGTTTTACCCATAACTTCTTCATTTTAAATCCGTTTTGAGTGAATCAAATTGCTTTGGTTTCATATTGAACTCTATTTGATGAATCTAAATAGAAAACATATAGGTTTATAGTCGGAAAAGTAAGTTACAAGTCGTTTTTGTAAAGGTAGTCATTTCAGTCGAAAGAACGACGTCTAGATGACCATTTTAGAAAACATACTTCCACTTTGAGTTTAACCATAATTTTTGGATATAGTTTCATGTTCATAATAAAAATAATTTTCCCAGAATAACAACTTTTAAATCAAAGTTTATCATAGTTTTTAATTAACTAACCCAAAACAGCCCGCGGTGTTACTACGACGGCGTAAATCCGGTTTTACGGTGTTTTTCGTGTTTCCAGGTTTTAAATCATTAAGTTAGCATATCATATATATATAGAACATGTGTTTAGTTGATTTTAAAAGTCAAGTTAGAAGGATTAACTTTTATTTGCGAACAAGTTTAGAATTAACTAAACTATGTTCGAGTGATTACAAGTTTAAACCTTCGAATAAGATAGCTTTATATGTATGAATCGAATGATGTTATGAACATCATTACTACCTCAAGTTCCTTGGATAAACCTACTGGAAATTAGAAAAATAGATCTAGCTTCAAAGGTTCCTTGGATAGCTTGAAAGTTCTTGAAGCAGAATCATGACACGAAAACAATTTCAAGTAAGATTTCCACTCGAAATAAGATTGTTATAGTTATAGAAATTGAATTAAAGTTTGAATATTATTATTACCTTGTATTAGAAAGATAACCTACTGTAAGTAACAAAGGTTTCTTGATCTTGGATGATTACTTGGAATGGATTTAGAAAACTTGGAAGTAAACTTGCAATCTTGGAAGTATTCTTGATTTTATGAAACTAGAACTTTTGGAATTTATGAAGAACACTTAGAACTTGAAGATAGAACTTGAGAGAGATCAATTAGATGAATAAAATTGAAGAATGAAAGTGTTTGTAGGTGTTTTTGGTCGTTGGTGTATGGATTAGATATAAAGGATATGTAATTTTGTTTTCATGTAAATAAGTCATGAATGATTACTCATATTTTTGTAATTTTATGAGATATTTCATGCTAGTTGCCAAATGATGGTTCCCACATGTGTTAGGTGACTCACATGGGCTGCTAAGAGCTGATCTTTGGAGTGTATATACCAATAGTACATATATCTAAAAGCTGTGTATTGTACGAGTACGAATACGGGTGCATACGAGTAGAATTGTTGATGAAACTGAACGAAGATGTAATTGTAAGAATTTTTGTTAAGTAGAAGTATTTTGATAAGTGTCTTTAAGTCTTTCAAAAGTGTATGAATACATATTAAAACACTACATGTATATACATTTTAACTGAGTCGTTAAGTCATCGTTAGTCGTTACATGTAAATGTTGTTTTGAAACCTTTAGGTTAACGATCTTGTTGAATGTTGTTAACCCATTATTTATTATAACAAATGAGATATTAAACTGTTATATTATCATGATATTATGAAATATAATATATCTTAGTATGATATATATACAGTTAAATGTCGTTACAACGATAATCGTTACATATATGTCTCGTTTCGAAATCATTAAGTTAGTAGTCTTATTTTTACATATGTATTTCATTGTTAATACACTTAATAATATATTTACTTATCATTTAACATAATTAACCAAGTGTATCAATATCTTAATATGATTCATATGTACCTAGTAAGACGTTGTTATAACGATAATCGTTATATATATCGTTTTCGAGTTTCTTAAATTAATAGTCTCATTTTTATGTATATAACTCATTGTTAAAATACCTAATGAGATACATACTTATAATAAAATCATGTTAACTATATATATAACCATATATATGTCATCGTATAGTTTTTACAAGTTTTAACGTTCGTGAATCACCGGTCAACTTGGGTGGTCAATTGTCTATATGAAACCTATTTCAATTAATCAAGTCTTAACAAGTTTGATTGCTTAACATGTTGGAAACACTTAATCATGTAAATAACAATTTCATTTAATATATATATAAACATGGAAAAGTTCGGGTCACTAAAGTACCTACCCGTTAAATAAATTTCGTCCCGAAATTTTAAGCAGTTGGAGGTGTTGACGTATCTTCTGGAAATAAATGCGGGTATTTCTTCTTCATCTGATCTTCACGCTCCCAGGTGAACTCGGGTCCTCTACGAGAATTTCATCGAACCTTAACAATAGGTATCTTGTTTTGTTTAAGTCTCTTAACCTCACGATCCATTATTTCGACGGGTTCTTCAATGAATTGAAGTTTTTCATTGATTTGGATTTCGTCCAACGGAATAGTGAGATCTTCTTGAGCAAAATATTTCTTCAAATTTGAGACGTGGAAAGTGTTATGTACAGCCGCGAGTTGTTGAGGTAGCTCCAGTTGGTAAGCTACTGGTCCGACACGATCTATAATCTTGAATGGTCCAATGTACCTTGGATTTAGTTTCCCCCGTTTACCAAATCGAACAACGCCTTTCTAAGGTGAAACCTTAAGCATGACCATTTCTCCAATTTCAAACTCTATATCTTTTCTTTTACTGTCCGCGTAGCTCTTTTGTCGACTCTGGACGGTTTTCAATCTTTGTTGAATTTGGATGATTTTCTCGGTAGTTTCTTGTATTATCTCCGGACCCGTAATCTGTCTATCCCCCACTTCACTCCAACAAATCGGAGACCTGCACTTTCTACCATAAAGTGCTTCAAACGGCGCCATCTCAATGCTTGAATGGTAGCTGTTGTTGTAGGAAAATTATGCTAACGGTAGATGTCGATCCCAACTGTTTCCGAAATCAATAACACAAGCTCGTAGCATGTCTTCAAGCGTTTGTATCGTCCTTTCGCTCTGCCCATCAGTTTGTGGATGATAGGCAGTACTCATGTCTAGCCGAGTTCCCAATGCTTGTTGTAATGTTTGCCAGAATCTTGAAATAAATCTGCCATCCCTATCAGAGATAATAGAGATTGGTATTCCATGTCTGGAGACGACTTCCTTCAAATACAGTCGTGCTAACTTCTCCATCTTGTCATCTTCTCTTATTGGCAGGAAGTGTGCTGACTTGGTGAGACGATCAACTATTACCCAAATAGTATCATAACCACTTGCAGTCCTTGGCAATTTAGTAATGAAATCCATGGTAATGTTTTCCCATTTCCATTCCGGGATTTCAGGTTGTTGTAGTAGACTTGATAGTTTCTGATGTTCAGCTTTGACCTTAGAACACGTCAAACATTCTCCTACATATTTAGCAATATCGGCTTTCATACCTGGCCACCAAAAATGTTTCTTAAGATCCTTGTACATCTTCCCAGTTCCAGGATGTATTGAGTATCTGGTTTTAAGAGCTTCTCTAAGTACCATTTCTCTCATATCTCCAAATTTTGGTACCCAAATTCTTTCAGCCCTATACCGGGTTCCGTCTTCCCGAATATTAAGATGCTTCTCCGATCCTTTGGGTATTTCATCCTTTAAATTTCCCTCTTTTAAAACTCCTTGTTGCGCCTCCTTTATTTGAGTAGTAAGCTTAGTGTGAATCATTATATTCATAGATTTTACTCGAATGGGTTCTCTGTCCTTTCTGCTCAAGGCGTCGGCTACCACATTTGCCTTCCCCGAGTGGTAACGAATCTCAAAGTCGTAATCATTCAACAATTCAATCCATCTACGCTGCCTCATATTCAGTTGTTTCTGATTAAATATGTGTTGAAGACTTTTGTGGTCGGTATATATAATACTTTTGACCCCATATAAGTAGTGTCTCCAAGTCTTTAATGCAAAAACAACCGCGCCTAATTCCAAATCATGCGTCGTATAATTTTGCTCGTGAATCTTCAATTGTCTAGACGCATAAGCAATCACCTTCGTCCGTTGCATTAATACACAACCGAGACCTTGCTTTGATGCATCACAATAAATCACAAAATCATCATTCCCTTCAGGCAATGACAATATAGGTGCCGTAGTTAGCTTTTTCTTCAATAATTGAAACGCCTTCTCTTGTTCACTATGTGACCGAGGAATTGAACTTCTTCCAACCAAAATGCACACTTTGAAAACTTGGCGTACAGTTTTTCTTTCCTCAATACTTCTAGCACTTTTCTCAAATGTTCTTCATGCTCTTGATCATTCTTTGAGTAAATAAGTATGTCATCGATGAAAACAATGACAAACTTGTCAAGATATGGCCCACACACTCGGTTCATAAGGTCCATGAACACAGCTGGTGCGTTAGTCAATTCAAACGGCATAACCATAACCTCGTAATGACCATAACGCGTCCTAAAAGCAGTTTTTGAAATATCATCCTCCTTTACTCGCATTTGATGATATCCAGAACATAAATCGATCTTCGAATAAACCGACGAGCCTTGTAGTTGATCAAATAAGTCGTCAATTCTCGGCAGTGGATAACGGTTTTTGATGGTAAGTTTGTTCAACTCTCTGTAGTCAATACACAACCTAAATGTACCATCCTTCTTCTTGACAAACAAAACAGGAGCTCCCCATGGTGATGTGCTTGGTCGAATGAAACCACGTTCTAATAGTTCTTGCAGTTGGCTTTGCAGTTCTTTCATCTCGCTGGGTGCGAGTCTATAAGGAGCACGAGCTATTGGTGCAGCTCTTGGTACAAGATCTATTTGAAATTCAACAGATCGATGTGGAGATAGTCCCGGTAATTCTTTCGGAAATACATCGGGAAATTCTTTTGCAACGGGAACATCATTGATGCTCTTTTCTTCAGTTTGTACTTTCTCGACGTGTGCTAGAACAGCATAGCAACCTTTTCTTATTAGTTTTTGTGCCTTCAAATTACTAATAAGATGTAGCTTCATGTTGCCCTTTTCTCCGTACACCATTAAGGGTTCTCCTTCTTCTCGTACAATGCGAATTGCATTTTTATAACATACGATCTCTGCTTTCACCTTCTTCAGCCAGTCCATGCCAACTATTACATCAAAACTCCCTAACTCTACTGGTATCAAATCAATCTTAAATATTTCGCTACCCAGTTTAATTTCTCGATTCCGGCATATATTATCTGCTGAAATTAATTTACCGTTTGCTAATTCGAGTAAAAATTTACTATCCAACGGCGTCAATGGACAACTTAATTTAGCACAAAAATCTCTACTCATATAGCTTCTATCCGCACCCGAATCAAATAAAACGTAAGCAGATTTATTGTCAATAAGAAACGTACCCGTAACAAGCTCCGGGTCTTCCTGTGCCTCTGCTGCATTAATATTGAAAACTCTTCCGCGGCCTTGTCCATTCGTGTTCTCCTGGTTCGGGCAATTTCTAATAATGTGGCCCGGTTTTCCACATTTATAACAAACTACATTGGCATAACTTGCTCCGACACTACTTGCTCCACCATTACTCGTTCTGACACCATTTGTTCCTTTCGTTCTGTTAACCCCTGGTCCGTAGACCTCACACTTCACCGCGCTATGACCATTTCTTTTACACTTGTTGCAAAATTTGGTGCAGAACCCCGAGTGATACTTTTCACACCTTTGGCATAGCTGCTTCTGATTGTTATTGTTGTTGCGGTTGTTATTGTTGTTGGGATGATTGTTGTAGTTGCTGTTGTTGTTGTTGTTGTTGGGCCGTTTGTTGTAGTTGCGATTGATGTTTCGATTGTTGGGATAATTGTTGCGATTATTATTGTAATTGCTGTTGTTATTGTATTGGTGATTCTTATCACAGTTTTCCTCCCACTTTCTTTTGACTTGCTTCACATTGGCCTCTTCAGCCGTCTGTTCTTTAATTCTTTCCTCAATCTGGTTCACTAGTTTGTGAGCCATTCTACATGCCTGTTGTATGGAGGCGGGCTCGTGTGAACTTATATCTTCTTGGATTCTTTCTGGTAATCCTTTCACAAACGCGTCGATCTTCTCTTCCTCATCTTCAAACGCTCCCGGACACAATAGACACAATTCTGTGAATCGTCTTTCGTACGTGGTAATATCAAATCCTTGGGTTCGTAACCCTCTAAGTTCTGTCTTGAGCTTATTGACCTCGGTTCTGGGACGGTACTTCTCGTTCATCAAGTGCTTGAATGCTGACCACGGTAGTGCGTACGCATCATCTTGTCCCACATGCTCTTGATAGGTATTCTACCATGTTAACGCAGAACCTATGAAGGTATGCGTAGCATACTTCACTTTTTCCTCTTCAGTACACTTACTTATGACAAACACCGATTCGACCTTCTCGGTCCACCGTTTCAATCCGATTGGTCCTTCGGTTCCATCAAATTCTAAAGGTTTGCAGGCAGTGAATTCTTTGTAGGTGCATCCTACACGATTTCCTGTACTGCTAGATCCAAGGTTATTGTTGGTATGTAGCGCAGCCTGTACTGAGGCTATGTTTGAAGCTAGAAAAGTACGAAATTCCTCTTCATTCATATTCACGGTGTGTCGAGTAGTCGGTGCCATTTCCTTCAAAATAGTCAAATGGAACAAGTTAATCATACAGAATATTAAGAGTAGTTAATAGTATTTCGTAGCATAATATGAATTCATTTATAAAAGCTTTTTCTTCATATTAGTGTTTTATAAGTTTAAATTCGGGTAGTACCTACCCGTTAAGTTCATACTTAATAGCTAATATACAATTCAATTACTACAATTCTATATGAAAAACTGATTATAATAATATTTCGCGTTCAAACTTTTATACAATATTTTACAAACTTACAATACCGCTTATTTTACATAAAGCATGAAATATAGCACACAATAACTTTGATATAAGATATTAGTTGTGAAGATAATTCTAGCTAGTACACAAGTCGTTCAGCAAAGGCAATAAAGACACGTAATTCATACGTCCAGAAACAAGTCATGCATTCTGGTTTTACTAGGACTACTTCCCATCCTTGGTCTTGTGGAACATAACCGTTATGGCTGTTGATAAGACAGCGTGTTGTAACGTCGTCAAAGGGACGAGGGTTACGTAATGACCAACAGTCTCGTAATAACCTAAAAATCTCATTTCTTACCCCAATTACTGACTCCGTCACTTGTGGGAACGTTTTGTTTAATAGTTGTAGCCGAATGTTCTTTTTCTCACTTTGGTGAGAGGGGAACATTACTAACCCGTAAACATAGCATGCTTCTTTATGTTGCATATTAGCCGCTTTTTCTAAATCATGAAGTCCTATATTCAGATACATTGAGTCAAAATAAATTCTTAACCCGTTGCGTAAAATAGCATTTGGGTTCCCCGCAATATATGCGTCAAAGTAAACACATCGTAACTTATGGGTTTCCCAATGTGATATCCCCCATCTTTCAAACGAAAGTATCTTATAAACCAAGACATTCTTGGAACGTTCTTCGAATGTCTTACAAACTGATTTCGCCGTAAATAGTTGTGCCGAAGAATTCTGACCGACTCTAGACAAGATTTTATCAATCATGTCTCCGGGTAGGTCTCTTAAAATATTGGGTTGTCTATCCATTTTGTGTTTTTATACTGTAAAATAGACAAGAGTTAGATTCATAAAAAAAAATACTTATTAATACAAGCAATTTTTACATATATCATAAAGCGTAAGCACACTATATTACATATATTACACCACACGAATACAACTATCTTATTCCGACTCGCTCGTTTCTTCTTCTTCGGTTTTGGTTCGTTTTGCCAAGTTTCTAGGGATATATGATGTTCCCCTAAAACGAGCTGTCGTTTTCCACAACGGTTTAGAAAAACCTGGTGGTTTAGAGGTTCCCGGGTCATTGTTACAACTTAAGGGCTTCAGGGGTTGACGATACATATAAAGTTCATTGGGGTTGGAATTAGATTTCTCTATTTTTGTGCCCTTTCCCTTATTATTTTCTTTTGCCTTTTTAAATTCAGTTGGGGTAATTTCTATAACATCATCGGAATTCTCGTCGGAATCCGATTCATCGGAGAATTGGTAATCCTCCCAATATTTTGCTTCCTTGGCGGAAACACCATTGACCATAATTAACCTTGGTCGGTTGGTTGAGGATTTTCTTTTACTTAACTGTTTTATTATTTCCCCCACCGGTTCTATTTCCTCCTCCGATTCCTCCTCTTCCGGTTCTGATTCTTCTTCCGGTTCTGATTCTTCTTCCGATTCTTCTTCGGGAACTTGTGAATCAGTCCAATATATATTCGACTGTTCGTTATTATTAGGTGAGTCAATGGGATTTGTGCTAGAGGTAGACATCTATCACACAATATCAAACATGTTAAGAGATTAATATATCACATAATATATACATGTTAATAATATATAGTTTCCAACAAAAATGTTAAGCAATCATTTTTAAAGAAAACACGGTCGAAGTCCAGACTCACTAATGCATCCTAACAAACTCGATAAGACACACTAATGCAAATTTTATGGTTCTCTAAGACCAACGCTCGGATACCAACCGAAATGTCCCGTTCTTATTGATTAAAAACGTTCCATATTAATTGATTTCATTGCGAGGTTTTGACCTCTATATGAGACTTTTTCAAAGACTGCATTTATTTTTAAAATAAACCATAACTTTTATTTCATAAATAAAGGTTTAAAAAGCTTTACGTAGATTATCAAATAATGATAATCTAAAATATCCTGTTTACACACGACCATTACATAATGGTTTACAATACAAATATGTTACATCGAAATCAGTTTCTTGAATGCAGTTTTTACACAATATCATACAAACATGGACTCCATATCTTGTCCTTATTTTAGTATGCAATAGCGGAAGCTCTTAGTATTCACCTGAGAATAAACATACTTTAAACGTCAACAAAAATGTTGGTGAGTTATAGGTTTAACCTATATATATCAAATCGTAACAATAGACCACAAGATTTCATATTTCAATACACATCCCATACATAGAGATAAAAATCATTCATATGGTGAACACCTGGTAACCGACATTAACAAGATGCATATATAAGAATATCCCCATCATTCCGGGACACCCTTCGGATATGATATAAATTTCGAAGTACTAAAGCATCCGGTACTTTGGATGGGGTATGTTAGGCCCAATAGATCTATCTTTAGGATTCACGTCAATTAGGGTGTCTGTTCCCTAATTCTTAGATTACCAGACTTAATAAAAAGAGGCATATTCGATTTCGATAATTCAACCATAGAATGTAGTTTCACGTACTTGTATCTATTTTGTAAATCATTTATAAAACCTACATGTATTCTCATCCCAAAAATATTAGATTTTAAAAGTGGGACTATAACTCACTTTCACAGATTTTTACTTCGTCGGGAAGTAAGACTTGGCCACTGGTTGATTCACGAACCTATAACAATATATACATATATATCAAAGTATGTTCAAAATATATTTACAACACTTTTAATATATTTTGATGTTTTAAGTTTATTAAGTTAGCTGTCCTCGTTAGTAACCTACAACTAGTTGTCCACAGTTAGATGTACAAAAATAAATTGATAAATATTATCTTGAATCAATCCACGACCCAGTGTATACGTATCTCAGTATTGATCACAACTCAAACTATATATATTTTGGAATCAACCTCAACCCTGTATAGCTAACTCCAACATTCACATATAGAGTGTCTATGGTTGTTCCGAAATATATATAGATGTGTCGACATGATAGGTCGAAACATTGTATACGTGTCTATGGTATCTCAAGATTACATAATATACAATACAAGTTGATTAAGTTATGGTTGGAATAGATTTGTTACCAATTTTCACGTAGCTAAAATGAGAAAAATTATCCAATCTTGTTTTACCCATAACTTCTTCATTTTAAATCCGTTTTGAGTGAATAAAATTGCTATGGTTTCATATTGAACTCTATTTTATGAATCTAAACAGAAAAAGTATAGGTTTATAGTCGGAAAAATAAGTTACAAGTCATTTTTGTAAAGGTAGTCATTTCAGTCGAAAGAACGACGTCTAGATGACCATTTTAGAAAACATACTTCCACTTTGAGTTTAACCATAATTTTTGGATATAGTTTCATGTTCATAATAAAATAATTTTCCCAGAATAACAACTTTTAAATCAAAGTTTATCATAGTTTTTAATTAACTAACCCAAAACAGCCCGCGGTGTTACTACGACGGCGTAAATCCGATTTTACGGTGTTTTTCGTGTTTCCAGGTTTAAAATCATTAATTTAGCATATCATATAGATATAGAACATGTGTTTAGTTGATTTTAAAAGTCAAGTTAGAAGGATTAACTTTTATTTGCGAACAAGTTTAGAATTAACTAAACTATGTTCTAGTGATTACAAGTTTAAACCTTCGAATAAGATAGCTTTATATGTATGAATCGAATGATTTTATGAACATCATTACTACCTCAAGTTCCTTGGATAAACCTACCGGAAATGAGAAAAATAGATCTAGCTTCAAAGGATCCTTGGATGGCTTGAAAGTTCTTGAAGCAGAATCATGACACGAAAACAATTTCAAGTAAGATTTCCACTCGAAATAAGATTGTTATAGTTATAGAAATTGAATTAAAGTTTGAATATGATTATTACCTTGTATTAGAAAGATAAACTACTGTAAGTAACAAAGGTTTCTTGATCTTGGATGATTACTTGGAATGGATTTAGAAAACTTGGAAGTAAACTTGCAATCTTGGAAGTATTCTTGATTTTATGAAACTAGAACTTTTGGAATTTATGAAGAACACTTAGAACTTGAAGATAGAACTTGAGAGAGATCAATTATATGAAGAAAATTGAAGAATGAAAGTGTTTGTAGGTGTTTTTGGTCGTTGGTGTATGGATTAGATATAAAGGATATGTAATTTTGTTTTCATGTAAATAAGTCATGAATGATTACTCATATTTTTGTAATTTTATGAGATATTTCATGCTAGTTGCCAAATGATGGTTCCCACATGTGTTAGGTGACTCACGTGGGCTACTAAGAGCTGATCATTGGAGTGTATATACCAATAGTACATACATCTAAAAGCTGTGTATTGTACGAGTACGAATACGGGTGCATACGAGTAGAATTGTTGATGAAACTGAACGAGGATGTAATTGTAAGCATTTTTGTTAAGTAGAAGTATTTTGATAAGTGTCTTGAAGTCTTTCAAAAGTGTATGAATACATATTAAAACACTACATGTATATACATTTTAACTGAGTCGTTAAGTCATCGTTAGTCGTTACATGTAAATGTTGTTTTGAAACCTTTAGGTTAACGATCTTGTTAAATGTTGTTAACCCATTGTTTATTATAACAAATGAGATGTTAAATTGTTATATTATCTTGATATTATGATATATAATATATCTTAGTATGATATATATACAGTTAAATGTCGTTACAACGATAATCGTTACATATATGGCTCGTTTCGAAATCATTAAGTTAGTAGTTTTATTTTTACATATGTATTTCATTGTTAATACACTCAATAATATATTTACTTATCATTTAACATAATTAACCAAGTGTATCAATATCTTAATATGATTCATATGTACCTAGTAAGACGTTGTTATAACGATAATCGTTATATATATCGTTTTAGAGTTTCTTAAATTAATAGTCTCATTTTTATGTATATAACTCATTGTTAAAATACCTAATAAGATACATACTTATAATAAAATCATGTTAACTATATATATAACCATATATATGTCATCGTATAGTTTTTACAAGTTTTAACGTTCGTGAATTACCGGTCAACTTGGGTGGTCAATTGTCTATATGAAACCTATTTCAATTAATCAAGTCTTAACAAGTTTGATTGCTTAACATGTTGGAAACACTTAATCATGTAAATAACAATTTCATTTAATATATATATAAACATGGAAAAGTTCGGGTCACTACAAAGGCTACACGTAATTGTTTATTCTGTCACTATAAAATTCAGAACACCTGCATTGTTTAATATGGAAGTGTGTAAATAACTTTTTATTTACTTTATTTTATTTTTTAACAACACGGACTCAAAATCATGTAATTTTTTAAAGACGAAGTCACTCGATAATTTCAATTTTATTTATTATTAAATTTCCAATTTAACATCATACTTTGACTTCCCGTTACATCAAAGCTACACGTAATTGTTTATTCTGTCGGTATTATGTTATTTAATGTTACTGCTGCTGGGTTATATAATTAAAACTTTTTGAGATTTGTGGACATGTATTTAACGTGCGGGCTCATAAACCTATCAATCAATATTCAATATAAGTTATATATTGTTCCTGTTATTGTACTATTTATAATGTCATTATTAGGTTATTTAATGTTGCTGTTGTTAGGTTGTTTAAAGCTACAACTATTGAGATAAGTTGTTATAAGTATATTACAATATTGAAGAGTGTTAATGGTATCAAAATTTTGAGAAGTCTACTAGACATTTGTAAGATATCAACGTTAAAGAAACTGTCTGAAATTTAATGAAAATAATTGATTATTGTATTGAAATTTTGTATTCAATACTATTGTTAATGTGTAATATATTAAAGTTTGCAATACGAATGTTTTCACTATTAATGTTATAAATAATAAAGGTTTTTTTCATTATAATTGTATTTTACATTTGATTTGATTACTATTAATAATATTAATATTATCAAAAACTAATTTATACAATTTCCGTGCAACACACGGGCTCATAAATCTAGTTATTTATATATATGAGTACATTAATTAAAATTACAAAAATTGTGTATACCAAACAAATCTAGACAATGCTGGTAATTGAATATAATTGTAGATATAAATTATCATTGTTGAAAGACCGCATATAACTATAGTTGAAATGGTTAAATAAAAAAAGATAATTGATAATTCAATGTCGGATATTTAATTGTAGTCAGAGTTTTTGATAAAAGACCATTATCATTTAACTAAATATTTCTCTGGCGATTTCCCATATAATGCAATCAATCGTTTGAAGTAGTTATTTAATGTCAACATTGAAGCAGCAAATTGTTTTTATGTAAGTATATTTCACATCTCCTTTAAGCTCTTTTTACGGAGTTTATCACCCTACATAAGAAATAAGAAACAAAACAAAATATTATATTTAAAATTTTCAATGTAACCGATGATATTATAGATATAAAGTGTATTTTTTGATTTACTTGTTCCATAAAATCTACCAGAATTGTAAATTTCCCGGTTAAACAATATAGCTTACAAAGTTTGTCATAGCACAATCATCACCTTCATTGACGAAATCTTATAAAGAAGTTGATATAGTGTCTTATTGTCTAAATATGCATTAGTATCACTTTCTTCCTTCAAAAAATCTACTTTCAAATTTTTCATTATGTTGTTTAGGTTGATATGCATCTCGAAGTGGTTCATTAGTAACTGAAAATATTACATTTAAATGCATATAGTTATCAATATTAAATTTGAAAAGATACAACAGATGGATCGTTATTAACTACAAATTTATATAGTCATATAAAGCTCTAAAATGATAATGTCATCATTAAGCTAATTACCCTTTATTTTTCATAATGATGATATCATAATTATATATTAATTTAATTAAAAAAATAATATGAAATCTTTTATAAAAGGAAATATTAATCTCTCATAAATTGTAATTTTAATTTTATAAAAAAATTTAAAACACATTTATTATTACTAATTATTATTATTATTATTATTAAAAATATAAATATAAATACTCAATTTTAAACGAACTTTATTATTATAATTTACTTTTAATATAATAATTATAATTATAATTATTATATTATTAATATTCAAATATGGATTCTTTTTATGAAATTAATTACGTTACATATGTATGCGAAAATACATGTCTCTATATATTTGTAAAAATGACAATCTTCTTAGTCAAACGGGTCATTATAATAAATGAGTTTAGCATTTACATTCACTTAATACCTAAAACATGTCATTAAATTGTTTCGTTTAAACAAACTCGTGATTTCACGGATCATTTCACTAGTATTACAAATAAATGTCTATTCTTAGTTAGTTATTGTTATTAAAATTGAAAAGTGTGACGACCCGGAAATTTCCTACCAAATTTAAACTTAATCTTTATATGTTTTCAACATGTTAAGCAATCAAACTTGTTAAGACTTGATTATTTGAAATGAGTTTCATATAGACAATTGATCACCCAAGTTGACCGACGATTCACGAACGTTAAAACTTGTAAAACTGACATGATGATATATATATATATATATATATATATATATATATATATATATATATATATATATATATATATATATATATATATATATATATATATATATATATATATATATATATATTTATGGATGTATATATAGTTAACATGATATATGATAAGTAAGTATCTCACTAGGTATATTAACAATGAGTTATGTACATAAAATTTTAGACTATTGAATTAAGAACTCGAAACGGTATATATAACGATTATCGTTATAACAACATCTTACTAAATACATATAAATCATACTAAGATATTGATACAATATGTTTAACATGATAAAATGATAATTAAGTATATCATTAAGTGTGTTAACAATGAACTACATATGTAAAAACAAGACTACTAACTTAAGGATTTCGAAACGAGACATATATGTAACGATTATCGTTGTAACAATATTTTAATGTATATATATCATATTAAGATATATTAATACATTATGTTATCATGATAATATAATAATTTAAAATCTCATTAGATATAATAAACAATGGGCTAACAACATTAAACGGGATCGTTAACTTAAAGCTTTCAAAACAACACTTACATGTAACGACTAACGGTTACATAACGACTCAGTTAAAATGTATTTACATGTAGTGTATGAAGATGTATTTGTACACTTTTGAAAGACTTCAAGACATATATCAAAGTACTTCTACTTAACAAAAATGCTTACAATTACGTCCTCGTTCATTTTCATCAACAATTCTACTCGTATGCACCCGTATTCGTACTCGTACAATACACAACTTCTAGATGTATATACTATTGATATATACACTCAATCATCAGCTCCTTAGCAGATCATGTGAGTTATTAAACATGTAGGAACCATCATTTGGTAACTAGCATGAATGATTACACAAAATTACAAAAGTATGAAAAATCATTCATGAATTATTTACAAAAAAATAAACTTACACATCCTTTATATCTAATCCATATACCAACGACCAAAAACACCTACAAACACTTTCATTCTTTAATTTTCTTCATCTAATTGATCTCTCTCAAGTTCTATCTTCAAGTTCTAAGTATTCTTCATAAATTCTATAAGTTCTAGTTTCATAAAATCAAGAATACTTTCAAGTTTGCAAGTTTACTTCCAAGCTTTCTAATCCATTCCAAGTAATCATCTAAGATCAAGAACTCTCTGTTATTTACAGTAGGTTATCATTCTAATTCAAGGTAATATTCATATTCAAACTTTGATTCCATTTCTATAACTATAAACTATCTTAATTCGAGTAAAAATCTTACTTGAACTTGTTTTCGTGTCATGATTCTACTTCAAGAACTTTCAAGCCATCCAAGATCCTTTGAAGCTAGATCATTTCTTGTCACTTCCAGTAGATTTACCTACTAAACTTGAGGTAGTAATGATGTTCATAACATCATTCGATTCATACATATAAAACTTTCTTATTCGAAGATTTGAACATGTAATCACTACAACATAGTTTAGTTAATTCTAAACTTGTTAGCAAACAAAGTTAATCCTTCTAACTTGACTTTTAAAATCAACTAAACACATGTTCTATATCTATATGATATGCTAACTTAATGATTTAAAACCTGGAAACACGAAGAACACCGTAAAACCGGACATACGCCGTCGTAGTGAAACCGGGGGCTGTTTTGGGTTTAATTTTAAAAACCTATCTTAAACTTTGAATTAAAATATTTCCTTTGGTGAAAAATCTTATTTTATATGGATATGAAACATATCCAAAATCCATGGTTAAACACTAAGTGGAAATATGTTTTTCAAAAGGGTCATCAAGATGTCGTTCTTACGACGGATATGACTACCTTCTCTTATTTGACACCTAAGCTGTATTTTAGACTACAAACATATACTTTTTCTGATTATATTAATAAATAACGGTTCGATACAAAACCATGGCAAGTCGAATCACTCAAAACGGATTTGTAACGAAGAAATTATGGGTAAAACAAAATTGGATATTTTTGCTTGTTTTTAGCTACGGTTTTGATTAATAAAAATGGATGCTAACCTTATCCTAGCTAACTTACCTTGTATCCTACATGTATTTATACATGTCTTGTTCCCGTACTAATGGAAATACAATTTATACTAGTCGTGATTAAGTTCTACGACAATATATTATAGTCTTAATAAAGATCGTAAGGTACCATATATATATATATATATATATATATATATATATATATATATATATATATATATATATATATATATATATATATATATATATATATATATATATATATATATATATATGACTTGATCACCGTGGATCCGTATACAGCGTTTTGACATATCATTTTGATTTCTTCTATATATATTATTGGAACGAACTATAAGACACCATTGGCAGTAATTTCGAGTTAGCTGTGGGTCGAAGTGGATTCCAAAATAATATATATACTTTGAGTTGTGATCGAGCCTAAGACATGTATACAATGGGTTGCGGATTGCTTCAGACAATATACATATTATGTGTCTTACTATATTAAGACAATATATTATAGTGTTAGTAAATTCTAACACAATATACACATTTATATTTATATATATATTTATACTGTTGGACTATCGGACTATTGGACTATGAACGTTGGACTACTAACAATGAACAATTAAAATTATCACAAGTATCATAAGTATGGAATATTAATTATATATATATATCTTGACACAAGAATATTATTATTAGGTTCGTGAATTTGTCAAAGGCCAAGTCTTATTACCATCTATTCGGAAATCATCACAAGTGAGTTATAGTCCCATTTTTACTATTTAAATTATTTTGGGATGAGAATACATGCAAATTTATAAATGTTTTACAAAATAAGCAAAAGTTCATGAAACTACATTCTACGATTGTTTTGTTTTACCGGATATCTGTACTTATTATTATTATGCTTGGTAACCTAAGAATTAGTGAAAAACACTAATTGACGCGAATCCTAAAGGTAGATCTACGGGCACCAACACCCCTGATTTTCGAATAGTGGAAATGCTTTAGTAATTCGAAGGGTTCTTTTCATACATTTGAATAGTGGAATGTATGATGTCAGATATCTTAAGCACTCCATATTAAGGTCGGTTACCAGGTGACTCATCGTATGAATGATTTTTGCAGTTGTAATGATCCTGCGCATTTAATTAAATGAAATCTTGTGGCTTATTAAATATTATGATTATTATATAGAAATTAAACCTATGACTCACCAACATTTTTGTTGACGTTTTAAGCATGTTTATTCTCAGGTGAATATTAAAAATGCTTCCGCTGTTGTATGTCAACCCACGGTCAAGATTTGGAGTCGGCATAATTGTTTATATTGTTTAAACTTGCATTCGGAGTGTTTGTTGTAATATATTTGATCATATTGTAATGGGTTGTGTAAAAACATATTTATTTGAGGAGATTATCTTTGATAGACAATCTAAATTATGTCATTAAGACCTTTATTCAATAATAAATGTTATGGTTGTTTTTAAAAACGAATGCAAGATTTGAAAAACGTCTCATATAGAGGTCAAAACCTCGCAAAGAAACCAATTAATATGAAACGTTTATAATTAATATGAACGGGGCATTTCAGTTGGTATCAGAGCGATGGTCTTAGCGAACCAGGTCTTGCATTAGTGTGTCTAACTAGTAGTTGTTTAGATGCATTAGTGATTCTGGACTTCGACCGTGTCTGCATGTCAAAAGTTTTGCATATCATTTTTAGTCGGAAATCATCTACTTACCATCCTTAGGAAATTACCTGCTTATCATTCTTAGTCTAGACACATCTTATTACATTGATTGAATGCTTAGTGTATAGACAAAATTTATATCTTAGCATATCTGCTAAATCATATCTTAGCGAATCTGTTACTGTAAACTTTGCCTAACACATTCCGTAAATTCCTCCATAATTTACGAAATCTTTTGCTCTATATATGTGATTAGAATACTATCCGATAGTCGAAAAATCATTTCATATCGAAAAATCCTTTATCAAATCGTACGAAATGGAATTCGTCATCAGTTCAAGTCCCTCGAATTTCGAAATGGAATCCCACTCAAGCTCCGAAAGCAGTGTGACCGGAATGGATCAACCAATAAGCCATCATCTATTCTGGATGAATTGGGGATAGGTTCATAGCCTCCTTAATCATTGGAGACAAGAAGAAGGCGATCCCTTCCATCCACCACATTTCCCTCTTGGCAATGAATCGGAAGCACTTACCGGCAAACCTGTCCGAAACACCATTTTCTCTCTCATTTCTAGAGTATCGCGTCACGATTATATACTACATCAAATTCTAGATTTTATTTATCATCTCGTCCGAACCGACAATCACCCCGGTGTAATAGAAAAAGTCAACGAGCTTCGCGCTCAGGTAGTGGCTTTGGAAAATATGGTGCAAGGGTTACAAACACCAGCAGCAGCACCAGCAGCATAAACAGTACCACCACAAGCAACCTCAACAGTACCATCACCACCACCAACAACAATAAATGATGAATTATTAATTCATAACTTCATTGAAGAGAAATATTTGCTGCAATTATGTAATCTCCAAAATCTTAGAGATTACGGAGACGGCAGAGTAGAAACCTTGATCGGAAATGGTGTACGATTTACAAGCTAGACTTGTTTTACCAACAACATCAAGAGTACCGTCAGCATCGTCAGAATCAGTAGCACCTCTAACATCACAAGCTCCGCCAGTTCAAGAATCACCGTGGACATCATTACGAATCAATAATGCGTATATTATATCAATGAGTTATGAAGTATTAACTCATTCCCTCTGAAGAAATTATATGTATATTATATATATATATATAAATTTTAAGATCAAAATAAAACTTTTCGTACTAAGCTATTATGTATGAATCTTAACTACTCGGTTAATTCATATTACTAATATGCAATGAGGTACGTCCTCCGTCCGCAACTTAACCATCGTTAACTACAATTTCCGTTCCAATTCAATAAATTCTAACTCATAATAAACCAAGCGTATTATTTAAATATATGTTTGATTTTACACCTTCATCTTCGATATACTCAAAACTCTCTAAGAAATATCATTCGTACCTTGCGAAGCTCACAAGAATTTCACAAAAACCAACATCATGCTTCAACAAATAACAAAGTATTGATTCATAATTTCAATATCATTGAAGAAATACTTATGTGATTTCTAAAGTTTTAGGGATTACTCAATTCTAGTTTCAACCGTAAATCAAATGATTTAATTTAATATTAACTCATTAAATCTATGTTACATCTGAAGAAAATATACATATATATTTTCATAAAGACTGTAATAAAATTTTTTTGTACAAAATATTAATTGTGAATTTTTTTTAACGGGTAGGTAACACCCGAGAGATATATAAATTCACAATTAATATGTTACATTCTTCGAATCCGATTAAGCAAATTATCAACTATACTTCCTACTTTCACAACAATATACATTCTTTCATAAAAATCAAAATAACCATACTCATTCAAATTTAATTACATATTCTGATTTTAAAATCGCAAAATTTAATTCAAGATATAACCGAAATCATCACTCTGAGATTCTTACATCTTTCAAAGCTATACTTTGACTTCAAAATTGTATTAGAACATCATACATATATTAACGATTGCAAACTGTGTTCAAACTCTCCGAAGTTTCCGAAGACACTTCAAACAATGAACAATCGAGATGATGATCCAACCACATATTACCCACAGTTATGTACCTGAAAAGCTCTCGAAGCCAAAGTCATAGTTCGGCGCGTATCCATGTCAGACCCTTTGGCATTTATTAACTAAAATGACTTTTCAATTCCTTTTCAAAGTAGCCAGTTTTGTCACAGCTCCAGCAAGTCAACTTGGACTTTTCAGTCGGACTAGTCTTATTATAACCTCGATAAATATGTTGCCCTTTTGTCATCGTTACTGGGGAACCTTTCATATTCCACCACATTAGCAGTAAAGTTACCAACAACTTCATTACACAATGGTTTAAGTCTCTCTGAAAAACCATTATATTTGTTCGTTAAAACCTGACCGTATACTCACCTGCATCTTGTAACAAAAACTGACGTACCAATTACCAGGAATTAGCAATCAGTATTTTGAATTTCGAAGCGTTTCTACGCCAACAGTTATAAATATACATATAATGTCTACCTCCAAGACTTACATACTTCGAATGTGAAGTTTCTGAAAAACACCCCAATCTACGATTTAGTTCTCTGAAGTTTTGGAAAAGCTGAATGAAGCAGCAGAAACTGTAGACAACCGTAATAGTCAAAAGTTTGATGATAAAGAATAGTGTATTGGCAAAGCTCTGAAAAAGGGAAGTTTTGGAACTGGAAAACGGATTGAGCAAAGTATGAAGGAGGCTGTGGACAAATTACAAGGACGAAATCTACCTTCAAAGAATCCAAATGATTCCATGTCTGCTGAAGTCATTATCGAATACCTTGCTCCTGACTCTAAACCCTTACGGACAATATTCTTCATCATCCTCTGATATTAGAAATTCTAAGATATCATCGTATCGTTCATTATAAATATCCTCCATATTTCTGAAGATATTTCCATAATTATTCATATCTGAAATCATTTACCTCTTCGCACTGTCTGTATTACATCATAAAAGAAACTATTTTAGTTTCTAAATTCTGAAACTTTCGAATTTAAAATAGGAATATTTTTGAAGTAGTGTTGGGAACTGAAGCATGAATTAGTATAATATAATGACACTTGATCAACAATATTATATTACAGTAAGTCATGCTGAGTTTCTAAATGGAACATGATGATTCACAGATCATAACATCATCATGTGCTATGTTACACGACTCTTGTATTCTCTTTAAACTCTAAAATATCAAGAAAATATTTCTTGATGATTCGGCCTTTTTCGAGGTATTCTAGTAATTTGACAAGTTAAGATAGTGCCATTACAATTTCCTTCTTAGAACATTAACAATGTTTATTCCGAAATTCATATCTGCAAATTCTGGACCATTACAAGCGGTGCTTAATCGCAAGAAGAAGAAACTAAAGGACAAAACTCTAAAATAGAAATTGGGGTATAAATCGCAGCAAATAAAAGAGAGCATTAACTAGGGATGACAATGATTATAGAAGACAGAAGCAGGGACTTCGAAATATAAAGGAGGATATAAAGCCCAACGAAAACCCAGAAATTATAGACCATATATATCGATGCAGATAGCAATATAAAGACACAGGAGAACTAAAAACACTATAAAACCAAGAGTATAGTAGAAGTAAATAGATTCTTCTGGTGGCAGATGAAAGAGAAGAATGACAGATATGAAGGTTAGAAGTATATCAAGAAGCAGAACTGGATGAAGCATATTGATTAATGCTTTAAAGTATGAATTGAGGAGAAAGAATAGAAGGTGTGAGTTGTAAGTAAACGAAGGGGGTGTATTTATAGTAAAATATCCGACAGAGCAATCAAAACAGATGATCGCATTTAAAGCGGATCCTAATTTCCTTAATTACCGAAGCATCAAATCTTGATACGAAGATTTTCCCCAAATCCCTTGAACTTCGGAAATCAATCCTATCTATGTCAAAAGATATGACGAATCTACGATTACTTAATTCATTTTTTTTGATAACTTCACTCATACTCTTAACAAAAATCGAATTGCTTTATCTATATTACTCAATGATGATAAAACTCAAATTTTCAGCTCGTATGCATCATGAAAACATACTTATTGTTAGCCATGATCACCCCAATCAAATTTCGGGACGAAATTTCATTAACGGGTAGGTACTGTGACGACCCGAAAATTTTTGACCAAATTTGAACTTAATCTTTATATGTTTTCAACATGTTAAGCAATCAAACTTGTTAAGACTTGATTATTTGAAATGAGTTTCATATAGACAATTGACCACCCAAGTTGAACGGCGATTCACGAACGTTAAAACTTGTAAAACTGACATGATGATATATATATATGGATGTATATATAGTTAACATGATATATGATAAGTAAGTATCTCACTAGCTATATTAACAATGAGTTATATACATAAAATTTCAGACTATTGAATTAAGAACTCGAAACGGTATATATAACGATTATCGTTATATCAACATCTTACTAAATACATATGAATCATACTAAGATATTGATACACTATGTTTAACATGATAAAATGATAATTAAGTATATCATTAAGTGCGTTAACAATGAACTACATATGTAAAAACAAGACTACTAACTTAAGGATTTCGAAACGAGACATATATGATACGATTATCGTTGTAACAATACTTTAATGTATATATATCATATTAAGATATATTCATACATTATGTTATCATGATAATATAATAATTTAACATCTCATTAGATATAATAAACAATGGGTTAACAACATTAAATGAGATCGTTAACTTAAAGCTTTCAAAACAACACTTACATGTAACGACTAACGGTGACCTAACGACTCAGTTAAAATGTATTTACATGTAGTGTATGATGATTTATTTGTACACTTTTGAAAGACTTCAAGACACATATCAAAGTACTTCTACTTAACAAAAATGCTTACAATTACGTCCTCATTCATTTTCATCAACAATTCTACTCGTATGCACCCGTATTCGTACTCGTATAATACACAACTTCTAGATGTATATACTATTGGTACATACACTCAATCATCAACTCCTTAGCAGCCCATGTGAGTCATTAAATATGTAGGAACCATCATTTGGCAACTAGCATGAATGATTACACAAAATTACAAAAGTATGATAAATCATTCATGAATTATTTACAAAAAAAACAAACTTACACATCCTTTATATCTAATCCATATACCAACGACCAAAAACACCTACAAACACTTTCATTCTTTAATTTTATTCATCTAATTGATCTCTCTCAAGTTCTATCTTCAAGTTCTAAGTGTTCTTCATAAATTCTATAAGTTCTAGTTTCATAAAATCAAGAATACTTTCAAGTTTGCAAGTTTAATTCCAAGCTTTCTAATCCATTCCAAGTAATCATCTAAGATCAAGAACTCTCTGTTAGTTATAGTAGGTTATCATTCTAATTCAAGGTAATATTCATATTCAAACTTTGATTCGATTTCTATAACTATAAACTATCTTAATTCGAGTAAAAATCTTACTTGCACTTGTTTTCGTGTCATGATTCTACTTCAAGAACTTTCAAGCCATCCAAGATCCTTTGAAGCTAGATCATTTCTTGTCACTTCCAGTAGTTTTACCTACTAAACTTGAGGTAGTAATGATGTTCATAACATCATTCAATTCATACATATAAAACTTTCTTATTCGAAGATTTGAACATGTAATCATTAGAACATAGTTTAGTTAATTCTAAGCTTGTTCGCAAACAAAGTTAATCTTTCTAACTTGACTTTTAAAATCAAATAAACACATGTTCTATATCTATATGATATGCTAACTTAATGATTTAAAACCTGAAAACACGAAGAACACCGTAAAACCGGACATACACCGTCGTAGTGAAACCGGGGGCTGTTTTGGGTTTAATTTTAAAAATCTATCTTAAACTTTAAATTAAAATATTTCCTTTGGTGAAAAATCTTACGTTATATGGATATGAAACATATCCAAAATCCATTGTTAAACACTAAGTGGAAGTATGTTTTTTCAAAAGGGTCATCAAGATGTCGTTCTTACGATGGATATGACTACCTTCTCTTATTTGACACCTAAGCTGTATTTTTGACTATAAACATATACTTTTTCTGATTATATTAATAAATAACGGTTCGATACAAAACCATGGCAAGTCGAATCACTCAAAACGGATTTGTAACGAAGAAATTTTGGGTAAAACAAAATTGGATATTTTTGCTTGTTTTTAGCTACGGTTTTAATAAAAATGGATGCTAACCTTATCCTAGCTAACTTACCTTCTATCTATACTTTTTAGCTACATGTATTTATACATGTCTTGTTCCCGTACTAATGGAAATACAATTTATACTAGCCACGATTAAGTTCTACGACAATATATTATAAACTTAATAAAGATCGTAAGGCACCATATATATATATATATATATATATATATATATATATATATATATATATATATATATATATATATATATATATATATATATATATATATATGACTTGATCACCGTGGATCCGTATACAGCGTTTTGACATATCATTTTGATTTTTTCTATATATATTAATGGAACAAACTATAAGACACCATTGGCAGTAATTTCGAGTTAGCTGTGGGTCGAAGTGGATTCCAAAATAATATATATACTTTGAGTTGTGATCGAGCCTGAGATATGTATACAATGAGTCGCGGATTGCTTCAGACAATATACATATTATGTGTCTTACTATATTAAGACAATATATTATAGTGTTAGTAAATTCTAACATAATATACGCATTTATATTTATATTTATATTTATACTGTTGGACTATCGGACTATTGGACTACGAATGTTGGACTACTAACAATAGACAATTAAAATTATCACAAGTATCATAAGTATGGAATATTAATTATATATATATCTTGACACAAGAATATTATTATTAGGTTCGTGAATTTGTCAAAGGCCAAGTCTTATTACCATCTATTCGGAAATCATCACAAGTGAGTTATAGTCCCATTTTTACTATTTAAATTAATTTGGGATGAAAATACATGCAAATTTATAAATGTTTTACAAAATAAGCACAAGTTCATGAAACTACATTCTACGATTGTTTTGTTATACTGGATATCTGTACTTATTATTATTATACTTGGTAACCTAAGAATTAGTGAAAAACACTAATTGACGCGAATCCTAAAGGTAGATCTACGGGTACCAACACCCCCCATTTTCGAATAGTGGAAATGCTTTAGTAATTCGAAGGGTTCTTGTCATACATTTAAATAGTGGAATGTATGATGCCAGATATCTTAAGCGTTCCATGTTAAGGTCGGTTAACAGGTGACTCATCGTATGAATGATTTTTGCAGTTGTAATGATCCTGCGTATTTAATTAAATGAAATCATGTGGCTTATTAAATATTATGATTATTATATAGAAATTAAACCTATGACTCACCAACATTTTTTGATGACGTTTTAAGCATATTTATTCTCAGGTGAATATTAAAAACGCTTCCGCTGTTGTATGTCAACCCACGGTCAAGATTTGGAGTCGGCATAATTGTTTATATTGTTTAAACTTGCATTCGGAGTGTTTGTTGTAATATATTTGATCATATTGTAATGGGTTGTGTAAAACTTATTTATTTGAGGAGATTGTCTTTGATAGACAATCTAAATTATGTCATTAAGACCTTTATTCAATAATAAAGGTTATGGTTGTTTTTAAAAACGAATGCAAGATTTGAAAAACGTCTCATATAGAGGTCAAAACCTCGCAAAGAAACCAATTAATATGAAACATTTATAATTAATATGTACGGGGCATTTCAAAAAGATAGGACAGAATCCACCTATCCACGTGATACAACGCGCTAGAGGTGGCATGCAGCGAGTTCGCAGGATTATTCAAGAAAAAATATTGTAATATGGTTCCACATTAAAAGAACTATATTTATAAAAACAAAAATAGTATCGCCTTGGTGTCACTTACAGATTCAATTTTCATCTTCCATATAAAATAAGTATAGCAATTCAACCTTGGGTATGGAGAGCTATAGAACTGCATACAAACAAATAGAATATCAAACACCCAGAAAACCAAGATGAATGTACTAATCAAGGGAATTCGTGTATCGACATTCGGCTGAGATATTTATATCTGAACTAAAATGGAAATTAATATTGAATAAATAGTATCAGTGATAATGTAATAAAATTCACAATCGGCATTATAACCTTGTATCTATCTCGGTTTCTTCACTCACACATGCAAACCTTGTAGCCAATTTTTCTCCCACATAGTCGAGTGTTGCAGGATCCTCAATAACTCTAACCACATAGTAGGCAAAGATACTGTTTGATCAATTAGTGATGTTTAGGAGACAAAAAAATTGTTTATTCATCACTACATCAAAGTTGCTAGAATTATCATGTGGATCTCCAACCTAAAATAGACTTTTTTGCTCCGTTGGTCCTTCAATTATACACAAAATTGCAATCCGAGTCCCTCAATTTTTTTTTGATTTTCGAGTCCTTAAAATTGCAAAATTTTGCAATCCGAGTCCCTCCGTCAGTTTGCCGTCTAAATTAGCCGTTAACCCTTGACATGTGCCATGCATGTGAGGGTAAAATCGTCTTTTTACTATTTTCTTCGACTTTTTTGCTCCGTTGATCCTTCGCTTATAGACAAAATTGAAATCCGAATCCCTCAAGTTTTTTTTTTTTTTGAAAGGCCAAGCATAATATATATATATATATAATATATATATATATATATATATATATATATATATATATATATATATATATATATATATATATATATATATATATATATGAATTAAAGGTACAAAGATGTAGCGACCCGACCAAATCATGTTTGACGGCGCCGACTACTTAGGTCCCGTTACGTGGTCATAAGTCTTTAACATGACGTTTGACCAAAATATGTCGCATTCATTTCATAAGTAAAAGGATGTTCCAAGTTTACAAATTTAGTTCAAAAGACTAGTTACATTACAATGTTTAACGTACGAATGAAACCTATGCGACACAATTTAAAGTAGTCAAAAGTCGCTCCAACTATGCATGTATACTCGACATCCAAGCAAGTATCAAAAAGAGTGCGGAAGCATGTATCAAGTAGCGTTCAAGGAATTGAGAAAACATATAGAAAACTGTCAACGAAAACGTTGGTGAAATCATAGGTGTTTTAGTAAACGTTGCATTTGAACCACAAGATTTTATATAATATGATTATCAAAATCATTTGCATTCCAAAGTTGTTATTTGTTTCGCGGGCACCCAATTATCAAACTTAACTGTTTTACACCCTTTGCGTAGTGTTAGAACATACACGACCCGAAAATATATTTCATCCACTAACAGTAGCGAACCGTCCGAATGAGGTTCGTCAAGCCCATGTGATCACATAATATAAGTTCACGTTTACACCCTGCAAGTGTAACTAATGATAATTGAATTGAGGATTTTTGTTCAAACCCATACGTGGAATGTTCGTTTTCGTACTTGTGTTCAAAGTGTAAAAGCATGATACGTATATGTTTCTCATCCCATAGTTTAAAGCATAAAAGTTGTTTGAAAGATGGGACTATAATCTCACCTTGTATACACGAGTAATAAGTACTTCAACAAGTAACGTGTGCAAAGAACAATGCTAGTCTTGACCTAAACAAATAGGTCGTATCAATAACGGTAAACGCGATAGGTCAAAGATGTTCAATTAGTCCTATGGCTCGTTACGACTCGATTATGTAGCATGTGAATCAAATTGTCCAAGTTTCATGCAAGATACAAGTATAGAAACAAGTTAGAAAGATTGCATAATCATTTGGTTAAGTTTGACAAAAAGTCAAACTTTGATCGGTCAAAGTCAACGAAAAAGTCAACACGTTCGGGTCGGGTCCCGAACTATTTTTCTGAGGTTTTTATTCATATATAAGCATGTTAGAACAAGTTACATGTGAATCGGAGGTCCATAGCATGCCACACATTTTTCGTATTTTGGACAAGAAGGTCAGAATCAAACTACGCCTATTGTCGCGCCGCGACAAAGGCTAGCCGAGCCGCGGCGAATAGCGGGTGCTGGTACCTGGTCAGTCTCAATTGTCTAAGTCCCAAATCAACATTCAAACTAACACAAAACACAAACCGTAAACACTTAGAACTCGTATCTTATATCGTTGGAAAGGTAATTTGACAAGGAACACGACTAAGCACATTTCAACAACCAAAAACATCATATGCAATAACCGACTTTTCAAATTAAATGATCAATCAATGCACACATTTAATGCTTCAAATTTTACAAGTGCACATTTATGATTCGGGCATTTAATGCATACATAAAACACGCCGTTTTGTAGATAATCAAGCATACAATACAACTAACTACTTACTAACAATAATTCATGGCATTCAATGCATCAAATATTCATTTCAAGCTTATCAAACCCTAACCCAAATTCACCAAAATCACTAATCAAGTTTATGGAGTTTTCTAAAGCAACCTACACATCAGATTGAAGCTAGTGATGTTAGGAACACATTTAATACATGTATTTATAACATTTAACATCATTCAAACAACCAACTCACCAAATCAAACGCACCAAATTCATGTTCATGCTAGTTACTTCAAATAACAAGATTGAACATATAAATCATATATTCATGTTAGATTTGAGCCATAGACACTAATTAACAATTTTATAAGTTAAAAACATCAAGAACACAAAATCTAGTGATTTTAGAAAGTTACCCAAATGAGATGTAATCGGTATGGAATCGAAGAGGAAGTTGCAAGGATTCCAAAAATGCAATTTGTTTTGATTAAAGCTTGTTCGATTGGAATTAGATGATGATTCTTGTAATGGAGATTTGAAAGAAAATAAGGAAGTAATGAAAGAAAAGAGAAATGAAATGAAAAAGATGGGAGGTGGGCTTGACTAGTCAAAAGCTAGTCACCTCCTTGGCAATTTGGCGAAACTAGTCCCTCGAGTTTGGTTGCGGGTGCGTGAATTACCTAAACGAGATATTTTTAAAACTCGTATTAACGAGGGATGTCATAAACATATAACGAACTTTAAATAATTAAACGGAAAATAAACGGAAAAAGGCGGGATGTTACATTACCTACTCCTTAAAAGAAATTTCGTCCCGAAATTTAAGTAGGCGTAGGAGTCGTTGTTTCTTCCTCGAAATCTTGCGTTTCCGGAACCGGGAAAAGATGAGGGTATTTCCTTTGCATTTGGTCTTACCTTTCCCAAGTAAACTCGGGTCCTCTTTTGGCGTTCCAACGGACTTTAACAATCGGAATTCGGCTTTGTTTCAATGTCTTGACGAAGGTGTCCACAATTTCAACCGGTTCCTCCACAAAATGAAGTTTGTCATCAATAGTAAGTTCCTCGAGAGGGATGACGTTATCGGGTTCAGCAAGACACTTTTTCAAGTTAGATACATGGAAGGTAGGATGAACGGAGTTCAATTGAGGCGGAAGATCTAAACGATAAGGAACGGTTCCAATACGCTCCAAGATTTCGAAAGGACCAATATACCGCGGATTTAGCTTCCCGCGTTTCCCAAAATGGATTACACCTTTCCAAGGTGCGACTTTTAACATTACTCGGTCACCAACTTGAAATTCGAGGTCGTTGCGTCTTTTGTCGGTGTAGCACTTTTGACGACTCCGGGCCGTCCGAAGCCTATCTCGGATTTGTACGATCTTCTCGGTGGTTTCGTGAATGAGTTCGGGTCCGGTGATTTGCATGTTGCCTACCTCGGCCCAACAAAGAGGTGAACGACATTTTCGGCCATATAGCGCTTCAAAAGGTGCGGCTTTAATACTCGCGTGATAACTATTGTTGTAAGAGAACTCGGCGAGAGGTAAGTGCTTGTCCCAAGCTTTTCCAAAATCAACCACGCAAGCTCGTAACATGTCCTCCAAGGTTTGAATTGTGCGTTCGCTTTGTCCATCGGTTTGAGGGTGATATGCGGTGCTGATGTCTAAACGCGTTCCCAACGCTTCTTGTAAGGTACGCCAAAATCTAGAAACAAAACGGCCATCTCGGTTGAAGATAATCGATAAAGTTACACCGTGTCGGGCTACGATCTCCTTGATGTAAAGTTGTGTAAGTTTCTCCATTTTTTCGGTCTCCTTCATGGCGAGAAAGTGTGCGGATTTGGTGAGACGGTCAACAATAATCCAAATGGTATCATAACAGCCCGTCGTTTTTGGTAGTTTGGTGATAAAATCCATTGTTATTCTTTCCCACTTCCATTGCGGGATTTCAGGTTGTTGAAGTAACCCGGACGGTCTTTGGTGTTCGGCTTTAACTTTGGAACATGTCAAACACTTGGCAACATAAGTAGCTACGTCCCTTTTGATGTTCGGCCACTAATATTGTTCTTTAAGGTCATGGTACATCTTATTGGCACCGGGGTGAATCGAGTATCGTGACTTATGGGCTTCATCTAAAATAAGGCTTCGTAGGTCCCCATATCTAGGCACCCAAATCCTTCCGGCGAAATATCGGAGTCCGGTCTCCCTAATTTCAAATCGAGAGACGAGAATATTCAAGAGCTCGTGTGAAACGTTTTCATCCTTGAGAGCCTCATCTTGGGTTACCCGAATTTGGCTATTAAGGTTGGTGTGGATGGTAATGTTTAAGGCTCGGACACGAATAGGCACCGCTCTTTCTTTTCTACTTATGGCATCGGCTACTACGTTTGCCTTTCCAGGATGGTAACGAAGCTCGCAATCGTAATAGTTTAAGGTTTCAATCCACCTTCGTTGTCTCATGTTTAGTTGCTTTTGATCGAAGATGTGTTGGAGACTTTTGTGATCGTTGAAGATGGTACTCTTGGTTCCATAAAGATAGTGTCTCCACATTTTAAGTGCAAAGACAACGGCTCTGAGTTTGTGATCATGTGTCGTGTAGTTTCGTTCATGAATTTTGAGTTGTCGAGAAGTATAAGAAATGACTTTCGTTCGTTGCATCAACACACACCCAAAATCATGTTTCGAGGCGTCGCAATACACAACAAAATCATCGTTGCCTTTGGGAAGTGACAAGATAGGAGCGGCGGTTAGTTTCTTTTTCAAGATTTGAAATGCGGATTCTTGTTCGGTTGTCCAAACGAATTTTCTTCCCTTATGAGTTAACGCGGTTAGAGGACGAGCGACCAAAGAGAAATCTTTGATGAATCTACGATAGTATCCGGCGAGACCCAAGAATTGACGAATGTGAGTAGGAGTAGTAGGAGTCTCCCATTTACTAATGGCTTCGATTTTTGATGGATCGACTTTAATACCTTGGTCACTTACAACATGACCAAGAAATTGAACTTCCTTCAACCAAAATTCACACATGAAGAATTTGGCATAGAATCGATCTTGTCTTAAAAGTTCAAGCACAAGTCGGAGGTGTTACTCGTGTTCTTCTTCGCTTTTAGAATAAACCAAAATATCATAGATGAACACGATAACGAATTTATCAAGATACGGTTTGCACACGCGGTTCATAAGATCCATGAACACCGCCGATGCGTTAGTGAGTCCAAATGGCATGACAAGGAATTCATAACTACCATAACGAGTTTGGAAAGTAGTTTTGGAGATATCTTCCCCCTTAACCCTTAATTGATGATAACCCGAGCGGAGATCGATTTTCGAATATACACAAGACCCTTGTAGTTGATTAAAGAGGTCATCGATGCGAGGAAGAGGATATCGGTTCTTAACCGTCAATTTGTTTAGTTCACGATAATCAATGCACATTCATAGGGATCCGTCTTTCTTTTTAACAAACAGAATCGGAGTGCCCCAAGGTGAATGGCTAGGTTGGATAAAACCACGATCAAGTAGTTCTTGGATTTGACTTTGCAATTCTTGCATTTCGGATGGAGCGAGTCTATATGGTGCACGTGCTACAGTTGCGGCTCCCGGAATAAGATCGATTTGGAATTCAACCGGTCGATGAGGCGGAAGACTCGGCAATTCGTCGGGAAATACATCAGAATAGTCACTAACAATTGGCACATCATCCATGTGCTTCTCATCGGACTCGACTTTCTTAACATGAGCAAGGATCGCAAAATAACCCTTATGGAGTAGTTTTCTAACTTTAATGCATGAAACGAGTTTGAGTCCGGTGCAACTCTTATCGCCATAGACGATCAAAGGTTCGCCGTTCTCGATAGGAATCCGGATTGCGTTAAGATCACAAAGGATGTGAGATTTCGTTTTAGCTAGCCAATTCATACCGATTATTACATCAAAGCTTCCTAGTTCGATGGGTATCAGGTCAATTTCAAACTCATTACCCAAAATGTTTAACGTACACCCCCGGTAATATGTGTCGGCACTCAATAGTTTCCCGTTGGCCACTTCAATGGTATAAGTGGTATCTAGTTTAAGTGGTGGAGTGCTAAAAGGATGAGTCAAAGTCTTGGATACAAAACTCTTATCGGCACCCAAATCGAATAAACAAATAACATAAGTGTTGTTGAGGAGAAACGTACCCGTGACTAATTCATTGTCATCTCGGGCTTCCTCGGTGTTGATGTTGAAAGCTCGGCCGCGTGTGTTGGGGTTGGCTTTCTTCTTCAGACATGCATTTCTAAAATGACCCATTTGGTCACATTCATAACAAGTACCCGGTTTTGGTGTATTGGGCACCTTTTGAGTGATGGGGGCGGCACTTCTACAATCGTTGGTCACATGACCACCCCTTTGGAACCGGTGGCAAAATAGATTGCTACATTCACCATAGTGGTGTTTGTGGCATTTGTTGCAAAAGGGTTTATTTCCGCCATAACTTTTCTTAGCGTTGGAGGTGAAAGGCTTTTTGGTGAAATTGTTGTTGTAGTTGTTGCTTGATTGGGGGGCTTCCCATTTTCTTTTGTTGCCACCCGATTTATCCTCGGCCTTAGGTGCCGGAACTACGATTTCGTCAACCGTTTCGATCAATTGGCGGGCCATGTTTAAGGCTTGTTGTAGGTTAGCGGGTTTGGATGACATCACTCCTTGTTTCATGCTCTTTGGAAGACCATCCATATAGAGTTCAACCCTTTGAGATTCGGGGTTCACGAGGTTGGGACACATCAAGGATATCTCGGAGAATCATTGATTGTAGGCCTTGAGATCGTTTCCGACCGCCTTTAAAGTTCTTAACTCTTGTTCGAGCTTTCGGATTTCTTCACGAGGGAAAAATTCGACGATCAACATTTCCCTTAAATCGGCCCAAAAGAGGGCGTGAGCTTCATCGGTACCCATCGATTGTACATACGTGTTCCACCACGTGAGGGCGATACCGGCAAAGGTGTGGGTGGAATATTTGACTTTATCTTGATCCTGACAACCGCTTATGCTAAAAACGGCTTCCGTTTGTTCGAACCATCGAGTGAGTACAACCGGTCTCCCGGTCCCATCAAAAGTATGAGGTTTGCACCCCATGAAAGCTTTATAGGAGCACCCTTCGCTTGAGTTACCGGCCCCTGGATTGTTGTTGTTGTGGTTGTTGTTGTTGGAGGAGTGACCGGCCATGGCCGCATCCACGGCGGTGGCTATCATTCGTTGTAGAGCTTGTTCAGGAGTCTCATGGCGTGGCACACGACGAGGAGGCATTGTTCCTTCAAACACAAGAATACCATTGATTAGTATTTTTAATAATACTAACCATGATATGGAATAAGGATAGAGAGAAATTTTTCTTGACTCGCCTTAAATTCTTTATGCCATAATGTCGGAACGTTCATATGAGTCACCATAATATAATTCCGGAAATTATATTACCCTAATTCACATGTGCATTCGACATTATTTCACTAAGTCACATGTGCATTCGACATTATTTCACTAATGTACCCTACGACTCAGGGTTGACACCAATGAACTCTAAATCCCTACAACCTGGCTCTGATACCATCTGTAGCGACCCGACCAAATCATGTTTAACGGTACCGACTACTTAGGTCCCGTTATGTGGTCAAAGTCTTTAACATGACGTTTGACCAAAATATGTCGCATTCATTTCATAAGTAAAAGGATGTTCCAAGTTTACAAATGTAGTTCAAAAGACTAGTTACATTACAATGTTTAACGTACGAATGAAACCTATGCGACACAATTTAAAGTAGTCAAAAGACGCTCCAACTATGCATGTATACTCGACATCCAAGCAAGTATCAAAAAGAGTGCAGAAGCATGTATCAAGTAGCGTTCAAGGACCTGAGAAAACATATAGAAAACTGTCAACGAAAACGTTGGTGAAATCATAGGTGTTTTAGTAAACATTGCATTAGAACCACAAGATTTTATATAATATGATTATCAAAATCATTTGCATTCCAAAGTTGTTATTTGTTTCGCGGGCACCCAATTATCAAACTTAACTGTTTTGCACCCTTTGCGAAGTGTTAGAACATACACTAGACCCGAAAATATATTTCATCCGCTAACGGTAGCGAACCGTCCGAATGAGGCTCGTCAAGCCCATGTGATCACATAATATAAGTTCATGTTTACACCCTGCAAGTGTAACTAATGATAATTGAATTGAGGATTTTTGTTCAAACCCGTACGTGGAATGTTCGTTTTCGTACTTGTGTTCAAAGTGTAAAAGCATGATACATATATGTTTCTCATCCCATAGTTTAAAGCATACAAGTTGTTTGAAAGATGGGACTATGATCTCACCTTGTGTATACGAGTAATAAGTACTTCAACAAGTAACGTGTGCAAAGAACAATGCTAGTCTTGACCTAAACAAATAGGTCGTATCAATAACGGTAAACGCGATAGGTCAAAGATGTTCAATTAGTCTTATGGCTCGTTACGACTCGATTATGTAGCATGTGAATCAAATTGTCCAAGTTTCATGCAAGATACAAGTATAGAAACAAGTTAGAAAGATTGCATAATCATTTGGTTAAGTTTGACAAAAAGTCAAACTTTGGTCGGTCAAAGTCAACAAAAAAGTCAACACGTTCGGGACGGGTCCCGAACTATTTTTCTGAGGTTTTTATTCATATATAAGCATGTTAGAACAAGTTACATGTGAATCGGAGGTCCATAGCATGCCACACATTTTTCGTATTTTGGACAAGAAGGTCAGAATCAAACTACGCTTATTGTCACGCCGCGACAAAGGCTAGCCGCGCCGCGGCGAATAGCGGGTGCTGGTACCTGGTCAGTCTCAATTGTCTAAGTCCCAAATCAACATTCAAACTAACACAAAACATAAACCGTAAACACTTAGAACTCGTATCTTATATCGTTGGTGAAATGTTCCGTTCTTATTGATTAAAAACGTTCCATATTAATTGATTTCGTTGCGAGGTTTTGACCTCTATTTGAGACGTTTTTCAAAGACTGCATTCATTTTTAAAACAAACCATAACCTTTATTTCATAAATAAAGGTTTAAAAAGCTTTACGTAGATTATCAAATAATGACAATCTAAAATATCCTGTTTACACACGACCATTACATAATGGTTTACAATACAAATATGTTACAACAAAATAAGTTTCTTGAATGCAGTTTTTACACAATATCATACAAGCATGGACTCCAAATCTCGTCCTTATTTAAGTATGCGACAGCGGAAGCTCTTAATAATCACCTGAGAATAAACATGCTTAAAACGTCAACAAAAATGTTGGTGAGTTATAGGTTTAACCTATATATCAAATCATAATAATAGACCACAAGGTTTCATATTTCAATACACATCCCATACATAGAGATAAAAGTCATTCATATGGTGAACACCTGGTAACCGACATTAACAAGATGCATATATAAGAATATCCCCATCATTCCGGGACACCCTTCGGATATGATATAAATTTCGAAGTACTAAAGCATCCGGTACTTTGGATGGGGTTTGTTAGGCCCAATAGATCTATCTTTAGGATTCGCATCAATTAGGGTGTCTGTTCCCTAATTCTTAGATTACCAGACTTAATAAAAAGGGGCATATTCGATTTCGATAATTCAACCATAGAATGTAGTTTCACGTACTTGTGTCTATTTTGTAAATCATTTATAAAACCTGCATGTATTCTCATCCCAAAATATTAGATTTTAAAAGTGGGACTATAACTCACTTTCACAGATTTTTACTTCGTCGGGAAGTAAGACTTGGCCACTGGTTGATTCCCGAACCTATAACAATATATACATATATATCAAAGTATGTTCAAAATATATTTATAACACTTTTAATATATTTTGATGTTTTGAGTTTATTAAGTCAGCTGTCCTCGTTAGTAACCTACAACTAGTTGTCCACAGTTAGATGTACAGAAATAAATCGATAAATATTATCTTGAATCAATCCACGACCCAGTGTATACGTATCTCAGTATTGATCCCAACTCAAACTATATATATGTTGAAATCAACCTCAACCCTGTATAGCTAACTCCAACATTCACATATAGAGTGTCTATGGTTGTTCCGAAATATATATAGATGTGTCGACATGATAGGTCGAAACATTGTATACATGTCTATGGTATCTCAAGATTACATAATATACAATACAAGTTGATTAAGTTATGGTTGGAATAGATTTGTTACCAATTTTCACGTAGCTAAAATGAGAAAAATTATCCAATCTTGTTTTACCCATAACTTCTTCATTTTAAATCCGTTTTGAGTGAATCAAATTGCTATGGTTTCATATTGAACTCTATTTTATGAATCTAAACAGAAAAAGTATAGGTTTATAGTCAGAAAAATAAGTTACAAGTCATTTTTGTAAAGGTAGTCATTTCAGTCGAAAGAACGACGTCTAGATGACCATTTTAGAAAAACATACTTCCACTTTGAGTTTAACCATAATTTTTGGATATAGTTTCATGCTCATAATAAAAATCATTTTCTCAGAATAACAACTTTTAAATCAAATTTTATCATAGTTTTTAATTAACTAACCCAAAACAGCCCGCGGTGTTACTACGACGGCGTAAATCCAGTTTTACGGTGTTTTTCGTGTTTCCAGGTTTTAAATCATTAAGTTAGCATATCATATAGATATAGAACATGTGTTTAGTTGATTTTAAAAGTCAAGTTAGAAGGATTAACTTTTGTTTGCGAACAAGTTTAGAATTAACTAAACTATGTTCTAGTGATTACAAGTTTAAACCTTCGAATAAGATAGCTTTATATGTATGAATCGAATGATGTTATGAACATCATTAATACCTTAAGTTCCTTGGATAAACCTACTGGAAAAGTGAAAAATGGATCTAGCTTCAACGGATCTTTGGATGGCTCGAAGTTCTTGAAGCAGAATCATGACACGAAAACAAGTTCAAGTAAGATCATTGCTTGAAATAAGATTGTTATAGTTATAGAAATTGAACCAAAGTTTGAATATGATTATTACCTTTGATTAGAATGATAACCTACTGTAAGTTTAACGCCTAGATTCGAGTAAAAATTTTTTTTTTTTTTTTTTTTTTTTTTGAAAAGTTAAGTTACTGCCTGGACAAGGCTTATGCCGCGGCGCGGCGAGCCTTGTCGCGGCGCGGTACAACACGGGAAAACTTATGTTTCTTAACTCAGCTTCTGTTATCAATCTTAGTGCATTGCCGCGGCGCGGAGCCCCTGGCCGCGGCGCGACATAACACGGGTCCAGGACCCTTCCTGCAACATTTTACTAACACCAAATTTTTACACATTTTCTCATTTTCAAACACAAGCAAAACTGCATAAATCGTACACAAACTTAAGAAATCCGTTTCAAATACCACTAAACATTCACAAACATCTTTTAAACATCAAAACATATTTTCATGATCTAAACCATACTTTTGTCCCAAAACTTGACATATAACAAACATGACACATTCAAAATACTAGGCGTTGATAAGCGGTAACCGTAGAGCGTGTTTACAAATAGGGACTTGCAATACCACTTACACCAATGCCAATACTCCTCCAGCTCTTCACACGGGTTCCTTACCTTCTCGATGAACCTTAGCACCTAAAACATAAAACATCATGGGGGTAAGCTTTTACACTTAGTGAGATATAGGAAAGCAACAAACATAAAACATAAACATAAATCATTTGGGCATAATCGAAACACTTATCCTTCAACCCTTAGGTTGCTTGCATACTTTCGGATCCGATCATTCATACCATAGACATGACTTACTAGGCCGAACCTAGTAATCATGTCTAAGCTAACCATAGACATACTAAATATGCCTAAGCTATCATCATCTCATACATAGACACCCGAAGTGTCTAAGCTAACATGAACCATAGGCAAGATTACTAGCAATGTAATAACCTTGCCTAAGCTAAGCATCATCCATAGACACAACTATTGAGCTAACCCAATAGTTCTATCTAAGCTACGTAACTAGTGCACTTAGTCGTTACTCTCTTGCACGGATGCAATCCGAGAACACTAAGCCACTCTTGACCCGCCCATATTACCCCCTATAAACTCACCTTGCTTAATTGAATTTCCTTGGTCACTTGTAACTTCTTTTCCTTGATTAGCACCTATACATGAGCTAATCTCATTAATCACATAACTAAATCAAAATCACAACTTTCTTGAATCATTACGTCATTCATACTTACACTTACACTTTACCCCCTAATCACAACATACATTCATTCATACTTTCTAACTTTGAACTCATCTTTTCTAAAACAAGCATGTTACCAATCAAACATCACATTTAATCATGTACATTACTAACTCATCACTTTTAGCTTTATCATGCAACTTTTCCTTTAATCCTTTCATTAAACATCAAATGTGCATAATAATTCAATTTCATTACTAACACCATTAACTTATCAAATTATCAATTTCTATAACTTATAACTATAACAAAAGTTCATACATGAGCATCCTTCATCAAAATTTCTAGCTAGAACACAAAATCATCTCATTGAGGCATTTTAACAAACACTTGGTGTGCATGACTAGAAATCTAATTAGAACATCATCATTCTCACCATAATCATGCCATAAATCTATAATGCAAGTTCATACATGTAATTACTTCCAAAATCAACAACAAATCCATACTAACTCATCCAAATGTGCACAATTTAACAAATAGCAACTTTCTTAAGCATAATCTCATCATTAGCATACAATGCAAGCAATAATTAGACACAAAATCCATACCTTGTCTTTTAGAGTTTTAAGAACCCTAATTGTGCACAATGAAGATGAAATTGGAAGATTAGAGCTTGCTAAAGTGATTAGGGTGTGTTAGATTTCACAAATTCAAGCTTGCATGAGTTAAATTTCAACAAATGATGGATCCTCCTTCTTCCCTTGCAAATGTCGACATACACAACCCAGGAGCACCCTCTGTATTTTATTTTTTTGTGAATAATAATCAATTTCCAGCATTTCTAATTTCTTTTATTAAAACAACTATGGCATAATTGCAATTTCTACCCTCCCCATGTAAACTATAGTTAAGGAGGTCCTAAATCATAACCTTGCATCTTTAGTCCCTTGAAACTTAACTAACAACATTAACTTTCGTCTATTTAACATAAAATATCCTTTACCATATAATTTCTTGGCAATAAAAATTTACAATAAATAATACCTTAAATATTTGGGATGTTACAACTCTCCCCCTCTTGGATCGTTCGCGTCCTCGCGAACCATTCTTGATGCAACGACGGATAATACTTCAAGAGCCATTATTCGGGTTCCCATGTACATTCGGAACCTTTTCTAAATTGCCATAATACCTTCAACAATATAACCGATTTATTTCTCAAGTGCTTAACCTTTTGATCCAAAATCTTTATCGGCTTCTCCACATATCTTAACTTATTATCGACCTCAATTTCATTCAAAGGAACATAGGTTGAATCATCCGCCAAACACTTTCTCAATTGCGACACGTGAAACGTGTCATGTATATTACTCAATTCATCGGGTAAAGCCAAACGGTAGGCTACCTTCCCAACTTTCGCCACTATCTCAAATGGTCCCACAAACCTTGGACCCAATTTTCCCCTCTTTCTAAAACGGATAATACCTTTCCATGGAGAAACTTTTAGCATCACTTTATCACCTACTTGAAATTCTATCGGCTTTCTCCTCTTATCAACATATGACTTTTGTCGATCTTGTGCCGCCTTCATTCTTTCACGAATTTGATCAATCATCTCGGTGGTTTGTTGCACTATTTCCGTGCTTCCCAATTCTCGTTGACCTACCTCGCCCCAACAAATCGGGGTTCTACACCTCCTTCCATACAACATCTCATATGGTGCCATTCCAATCGTAGAGTGATAACTATTGTTATATGAAAATTCAACTAAAGGTAAATGAGTATCCCAACTCCCACCAAAATCGATGATACATGCTCTTAACATATCTTCAAGGGTTTGTATAGTCCTTTCACTTTGACCATCCGTTTGCGGGTGAAACGCGGTACTTATGTGTAACTTAGTACCCATTTCCTCTTGAAACTTTCTCCAATATCGTGATGTAAATCGGGTGTCTCGATCCGAAACAATGGAAACCGGCACTCCATGCCTTGCAACAACTTCTTTCATATACAACTTAGACATTGCTTCCGATGATGAAGCTTCCCTTATTGCCAAAAATAATGCACTTTTAGTCAATCTATCAACAATAACCCAAATTGCATCGTGTTGTCGAGGGGTCTTAGGCAACTTAGTCACTAAATCCATCGTAATATGCTCCCATTTCCACACCGGTACCTCTAAAGGTTGCATCTTACCGTAAGGCATTTGATGATCGGCCTTCACTTGAAGACAAGTAAGACACTTGTGCACATACTTAACTATATCCCTTTTCATTCCCGGCCACCAATAGTCTTTCCTTAAATCTCTATACATCTTCGTAGCACCGGGGTGAATCGAATACTTAGACTTGTGAGCTAAGTCAAGGAGCTCACTTCTAACACCACCTTGCAAAGGTACCCAAATTCTCCCATATCTAAGCCTTAAACCACGAGAATCCACTATAAAATCATTAACTTGCCCCTTGATCCTTTCCTTTCTCACGTTCTCGGGCGATAATGCTTCACCTTGTGCATCACGAATATCATCAAATATTTGAGGTGCTATTACCATAGCCAAACTTGTTATCTTAATCGGTTGATGACTCGACTTCCTACTAAGAGCATCCGCCACCACGTTCGCTTTTCCGGGGTGATATAAGATCTCACAATCATAATCTTTCACTAAATCAAGACCCCTCCTTTGCCTATCATTCAAATCCCTTTGATCAAACAAATACTTTAAGTTCTTATGATCGGTATAAATGGAAAACTTAACACCATAAAGATAATGACGCCAAATCTTTAAAGCAAAAACTACGGCCGTCAATTCTAGATCATGTGTGGGATAACGTTTCTCGTGTTCCTTCAATTGTCGGGAAGCGTATGCTATGACCTTCCCATTTTGCATCAATACACACCCTAAGCCTTTCTTAGAAGCATCACAATAAACCGTCATGTTCTCATTTCCTTCCGGTAAAACCAATATAGGAGCTTGAACAAGCTTCTCCTTAAGGAGTTGAAACGCTTGTTCCTGCTTTTCTTCCCATTTCCATGGCACACTTTTCCGAGTCAACTTAGTGAGTGGGGTGGCTATTCTTGAGAAATCTTGTATAAACCGTCGATAATACCCCGCTAAGCCTAGAAAACTCCTAACCTCGGTAGGATTCGTAGGTGGTTCCCATCTCATAATTGCCTCTATTTTAACCGGATCAACACAAATACCCTTCTTGTTAATGACATGACCCAAAAATTGAACTTCACGAAGCCAAAACTCGCACTTAGAGAACTTAGCAAACAATCTTTCTCTTCTTAAAGTCTCTAATACTTGTCTTAGATGTACCGCATGCTCCTCTTCACTCCTTGAATATACCAAAATATCATCAATAAATACAATTACGAACCTATCAAGCATCGGTCGACAAACTCTATTCATCAAATCCATAAATGCGGCCGGTGCATTCGTTAACCCAAACGGCATAACCACAAACTCATAATGACCATACCTCGTTCGAAAAGCCGTTTTAGGGACGTCTTCTTCCCTCACTTTCAATTGATGGTAACCCGACCTTAAATCTATCTTTGAAAAGAAACTTGCACCTTGTAATTGATCAAACAAGTCGTCTATCCTTGGCAACGGATACTTATTCTTAATCGTGACTTTATTCAATTCTCGATAATCAATACACATTCTCATAGTTCCATCCTTCTTTTTCACAAATAAAACCGGAGCTCCCCAAGGTGAGCTACTAGGACGTATAAAACCTTTATCTATCAAATCTTGCAATTGAGTCATCATTTCTCTCATTTCCGATGGGGCTAATCGATATGGAGCTTTGGCAATTGGCGTGGCCCCGGGTATCAAATCTATTCTAAACTCTACCTCACGCTCGGGAGGTACACCGGGCAATTCACTTGGAAACACATCCGGAAACTCGTTAACTATCGGTACATCATTTAAATCAACAATCTTTTTCGAATTATCCACAACATGTGCCAAAAACGCACAACACCCGTGAGACAAAAACCTTTTAGCCTTAGCATACGTGCATATAGGAATAGCACGCCTAGCTCTTTCCCCATAAATCCATATAACCTTCCCACTAGGTGATTGAACTAACACAATTTTCTTACGACACAAAATTATTCCTTCATTGTCGTCTAGCCAATCCATGCCCACTATTACTTGAAATTCCCCCATATGCATGGGTATTAAATCAATGACAAACTTTTCATCATCCAGAATAATTTCACACCCCTTAATGATACTATACACCATCACAGTCTTATTATCCGCTATTTCAACCTCTAATGGGTGTTCTAACATACTTGGGGTCATATTAAAATGCTTACAAAAAGAATATGATACAAACGACCGCGTAGCACCGGAATCAAACAAAACATGCGCAGGTAAAGAGTTTACAATAAAGGTACCTGACACCACATTTTGGGACTCCTTCGCTTCGAGTGCGGTAATCTGATGAGCTCGGGCCCTTGGTCGGCTATCACTAGTCTTCGGTTCCGTCTTAACCTCTTTCTTAACACTACCACTAGCTAAATCTTTCTTGTATTCTGGACATTCGGCTTGAAAGTGACCTTTCTCAAAACAATAATAACATTGCTTACCTTTCTTAGGACATTCGGCGGCCCTATGTCCCGGCTTCCCACAAGAGTAACAATCGGAGGTACCTGCTTTACATTCACCCGTATGATTTTTACCACATCTAGTACACAACTTGGCTTCTTTCCCACCGCTCTTACCCGACACAAAACCCCCTTTTGACTTGTGCGGGGATTCGGAACCAAACTTACCCTTCTTCGGACTAACATTTTGCATTGCCTTAGAGTCTTGGTCTAACTTTCGCTTGAACGCCGCCTTCTTCCTAAGTTCATGTTCTCTAACAAGTGCTCGATTCATCATCTCGGCTAAAGTCTTATAAGTACTCTTATCGATAAACTCACTTATTTCGGGATTCAACTTTTCATGATAATGGTCCATCATCAACTTGGGACTTGACACGAAGTCCGGACAAAAACGAGACTTATCATTAAACTCGGCATTAAACTCGGTCACCGACTTACTTCCATGCTCTATATTCATAAACTCGGATTTCAACCTACTAACCTCGGCGGGTGGAGCAAATTGGGTCATAAACATTTCACGGAACTTGTCCCATGAGAAACTCGTAGCCACGTCTCGCCCATGAGACTTAACTATAAAATTCCACCACTCATAACCACTACCCTTCATTTGATGAGCCGCATAGATCACCTTTAAATGCTCGGGGCATTCACACAACATGAAAGTCTCTTCAATCTCATCAATCCATCTTTGGCTAACAATAGGGTCAACCTTACCATGAAACTCCGGGGGATGGCAATTTGCAAAGTTCTTATATTCAAAACGGTCATCCTTTCTTTTCGGGGCTTCTACCTCTTCTTGCCTTACTCCACTTCCCCCTTCACCTCTTAAGGTAGGGTTATTAGCAACAAAAGTCTTTAACTTCTCATCTAATTGATCATTGATCAACATCTTAATCTTCTCTAACAAAGTTGGAGTATAACGTATCAAAGCTTGCCCTATTTGCCCCGAAATGTCATTTGGCATGTTAACTTCTTCCGATTCGTTTTGAGAGTCTTCTATAGACTCCGTGGATGGGGTGCGGACGTACTCATCATCCTCATCTTGACCTCGGTTTGGCGATACAATAGCCATTCTGAAAATTACATTCAACCATTAGTTCAAATACCGGTAACACCATTATTCATCAAAACCAAACAATCCGAAAGAATTCCTAACTCGATTCACCATGACCATAGTAGACGTCCATGTGTACTAGAATGAAGTAATAGCAATGGCCTGTTGTTATTACACCATTTCATTACACATCTAGTCTACCACGACATCATGGCTAGCGAGTATCAAACTCCTTACATAAACCAATTCGTAATCTTATTCATTATTCTATGGGTCTTGTCCATGACTCTACCCTATGGAGCATGGCACAACTATACGACTTTAACACTTATGCAAGTCCTAAACCGCTTATCCTTTCGCAACAATGGTTTAAGCCTAGATAATCCCTATCGTGGGTTATCCAAGTCCCTTAAACCACAGCTCTGATACCAACTTTTAACGCCTAGATTCGAGTAAAAATTTTTTTTTTTTTTTTTTTTTTTTTTGAAAAGTTAAGTTACTGCCTGGACAAGGCTTATGCCGCGGCGCGGCGAGCCTTGTCGCGGCGCGGTACAACACGGGAAAACTTATGTTTCTTAACTCAGCTTCTGTTATCAATCTTAGTGCATTGCCGCGGCGCGGAGCCCCTGGCCGCGGCGCGACATAACACGGGTCCAGGACCCTTCCTGCAACATTTTACTAACACCAAATTTTTACACATTTTCTCATTTTCAAACACAAGCAAAACTGCATAAATCGTACACAAACTTAAGAAATCCGTTTCAAATACCACTAAACATTCACAAACATCTTTTAAACATCAAAACATATTTTCATGATCTAAACCATACTTTTGTCCCAAAACTTGACATATAACAAACATGACACATTCAAAATACTAGGCGTTGATAAGCGGTAACCGTAGAGCGTGTTTACAAATAGGGACTTGCAATACCACTTACACCAATGCCAATACTCCTCCAGCTCTTCACACGGGTTCCTTACCTTCTCGATGAACCTTAGCACCTAAAACATAAAACATCATGGGGGTAAGCTTTTACACTTAGTGAGATATAGGAAAGCAACAAACATAAAACATAAACATAAATCATTTGGGCATAATCGAAACACTTATCCTTCAACCCTTAGGTTGCTTGCATACTTTCGGATCCGATCATTCATACCATAGACATGACTTACTAGGCCGAACCTAGTAATCATGTCTAAGCTAACCATAGACATACTAAATATGCCTAAGCTATCATCATCTCATACATAGACACCCGAAGTGTCTAAGCTAACATGAACCATAGGCAAGATTACTAGCAATGTAATAACCTTGCCTAAGCTAAGCATCATCCATAGACACAACTATTGAGCTAACCCAATAGTTCTATCTAAGCTACGTAACTAGTGCACTTAGTCGTTACTCTCTTGCACGGATGCAATCCGAGAACACTAAGCCACTCTTGACCCGCCCATATTACCCCCTATAAACTCACCTTGCTTAATTGAATTTCCTTGGTCACTTGTAACTTCTTTTCCTTGATTAGCACCTATACATGAGCTAATCTCATTAATCACATAACTAAATCAAAATCACAACTTTCTTGAATCATTACGTCATTCATACTTACACTTACACTTTACCCCCTAATCACAACATACATTCATTCATACTTTCTAACTTTGAACTCATCTTTTCTAAAACAAGCATGTTACCAATCAAACATCACATTTAATCATGTACATTACTAACTCATCACTTTTAGCTTTATCATGCAACTTTTCCTTTAATCCTTTCATTAAACATCAAATGTGCATAATAATTCAATTTCATTACTAACACCATTAACTTATCAAATTATCAATTTCTATAACTTATAACTATAACAAAAGTTCATACATGAGCATCCTTCATCAAAATTTCTAGCTAGAACACAAAATCATCTCATTGAGGCATTTTAACAAACACTTGGTGTGCATGACTAGAAATCTAATTAGAACATCATCATTCTCACCATAATCATGCCATAAATCTATAATGCAAGTTCATACATGTAATTACTTCCAAAATCAACAACAAATCCATACTAACTCATCCAAATGTGCACAATTTAACAAATAGCAACTTTCTTAAGCATAATCTCATCATTAGCATACAATGCAAGCAATAATTAGACACAAAATCCATACCTTGTCTTTTAGAGTTTTAAGAACCCTAATTGTGCACAATGAAGATGAAATTGGAAGATTAGAGCTTGCTAAAGTGATTAGGGTGTGTTAGATTTCACAAATTCAAGCTTGCATGAGTTAAATTTCAACAAATGATGGATCCTCCTTCTTCCCTTGCAAATGTCGACATACACAACCCAGGAGCACCCTCTGTATTTTATTTTTTTGTGAATAATAATCAATTTCCAGCATTTCTAATTTCTTTTATTAAAACAACTATGGCATAATTGCAATTTCTACCCTCCCCATGTAAACTATAGTTAAGGAGGTCCTAAATCATAACCTTGCATCTTTAGTCCCTTGAAACTTAACTAACAACATTAACTTTCGTCTATTTAACATAAAATATCCTTTACCATATAATTTCTTGGCAATAAAAATTTACAATAAATAATACCTTAAATATTTGGGATGTTACAGTAAGAAACAAAGATTTCTGGAGGTTGGATGATCACCTTACAAGATTGGAAGTGAGCTAGCAAACTTGAAAGTATTCTTGATTTTATGTAACTAGAACTTGTAGAATTTATGAAGAACACTTAGAACTTGAAGATAGAACTTGGGAGAGATCAATTAGATGAAGAAAATTGAAGAATGAAAGTGTTTGTAGGTGTTTTTGGTCGTTGGTGTATGGATTAGATATAAAGGATATGTAATTTTGTTTTCATGTAAATAAGTCATGAATGATTACTCATATTTTTGTAATTTTATGAGATATTTCATGCTAGTTGCCAAATGATGGTTCCCACATGTGTTAGGTGACTCACATGGGCTGCTAAGAGCTGATCATTGGAGTGTATATACCAATAGTACATACATCTAAAAGCTGTGCATAGTACGAGTACGAATACGGGTGCATACGAGTAGAATTGTTGATGAAACTGAACGAGGATGTAATTGTAAGCATTTTTGTTAAGTAGAAGTATTTTGATAAGTGTATTGAAGTCTTTCAAAAGTGTATAAATACATATTAAAACACTACATGTATATACATTTTAACTGAGTCGTTAAGTCATCGTTAGTCGTTACATGTAAATGTTGTTTTGAAACCTTTAGGTTAACGATCTTGTTGAATGTTGTTAACCCATTGTTTATTATAACAAATGAGATGTTAAATTGTTATATTATCATGATATTATGATATATAATATATCTTAGTATGATATATATACAGTTAAATGTCGTTACAACGATAATCGTTACATATATGTCTCGTTTCGAAATCATTAAGTTAGTAGTCTTATTTTTACATATGTATTTCATTGTTAATACACTTAATAATATATTTACTTATCATTTAACATAATTAACCAAGTGTATCAATATCTTAATATGATTCATATGTACCTAGTAAGACGTTGTTATAACGATAATCGTTATATATATCGTTTTCGAGTTTCTTAAATTAATAGTCTCATTTTTATGTATATAACTCATTGTTAAAATACCTAATGAGATACATACTTATAATAAAATCATGTTAACTATATATATAACCATATATATGTCATCGTATAGTTTTTACAAGTTTTAACGTTCGTAAATCACCGGTCAACTTGGGTGGTCAATTGTCTATATGAAACCTATTTCAATTAATCAAGTCTTAACAAGTTTGATTGCATAACATGTTGGAAACACTTAATCATGTAAATAACAATTTCATTTAATATATATATAAACATGGAAAAGTTCGGGTCACTACAGTTGGAAAGGTAATTTGACAAGGAACACGACTAAGCACATTTCAACAACCAAAAACATCATTTGAAATAACCGACTTTTCAAATCAAATGATCAATCAATGCACACATTTAATGCTTCAAATTTTACAAGTGCACATTTATGATTCGGGCATTTAATGCAGACATAAAACACGCCGTTTTGTAGATAATCAAGCATTCAATACAACTAACTACTTACTAACAATAATTCATGGCATTCAATGCATCAAATATTCATTTCAAGCTTATCAAACCCTAACCCAAATTCACCAAAATCACTTGTCAAGTTTATGGAGTTTTCTAAAGCAACCTACATATCAAATTGAAGCTAGTGATGTTAGGAACACATTTAACATCATTCAAACAACCAAATCACCAAATCAAACACACCAAATTCATGTTCATACTAGTTACTTCAAATAACAAGATTGAACATATAAATCATATATTCATGTTAGACTTGAGCCATAGACACTAATTAATACCTTTATAAGTTAAAAACATCAAGAACACAAAATCTAGTGATTTTAGAAAGTTACCCAAATGAGATGTAATCGGTATGGAATCGAAGAGGAAGTTGCAAGGATTCTAAAAATGCAATTTGTTTTGATTGAAGCTTGCTCGATTGGAATTAGATGATGATTCTTGTAATGGAGATTTGAAAGAAAATAAGGAAGTAATGAAAGAAAAGAGAAATGAAATGAAAAAGATGGGAGGTGGGGTTGACTAGTCAAAAGCTAGTCACCTCCTTGGCACTTTGGCGAAACTAGTTCCTCGAGTTTGGTTGCGGGTGCGTGAATTACCTAAACGAGATATTTTTAAAACGCGTATTAACGAGGGATGTCATAAACATATAACGGACTTTAAATAATTAAACGAAAAAGTAAACGGAAAAAGGCGGGATGTTACAAAAGAGGACTCCTACTTGAGAATAGTATGAGTCGAAATAAAACAAAGGTTACAAAGTACACAGGAACATCGATAGATCGAACATTTTGGCCAAAGACACAAAACACCAAGCACCACAAATCATCGGTGGTGTTTGGTACGTGGTGCGATTTTGAGAGGAAATATGTCTTTTTCAGAATCTAGACGACCTCGAATGGAAAGCATGTTGAGAGGGTCTTGCTTGTACGACCGTTTTAGGGTGATCTTAAGAATTTCAGCACAATCTTAAACCGAATGTTATGCGCCGCCAGATGGTACTCCATCTGGCGGCACATACTAATGATTTAAAATGTGTTTAAGGAAGTGACATTAGATTCAAATTTATACCAGTTATACTGAAATGTCCCGTTCTTATTGATTAAAAACGTTCCATATTAATTGATTTCGTTGCGAGGTTTTGACCTCTATATGAGACATTTTTCAAAGACTGCATTCATTTTTAAAACAAACCATAACCTTTTTTTTCATAAATAAAGGTTTAAAAAGCTTTACGTAGATTATCAAATAATGATAATCTAAAATATCCTGTTTACACACGACCATTACATAATGGTTTACAATAAAAATATGTTACATCGAAATCAGTTTCTTGAATGCAGTTTTTACACAATATCATACAAACATGGACTCCAAATCTTGTCCTTATTTTAGTATGCAACAGCGGAAGCTCTTAGTATTCACCTGAGAATAAACATGCTTTAAAAGTCAACAAAAATGTTGGTGAGTTATAGGTTTAACCTATATATATCAAATCGTAACAATAGACCACAAGATTTCATATTTCAATACACATCCCATACATAGAGATAAAAATCATTCATATGGTGAACACCTGGTAACCGACCTTAACAAGATGCATATATATAAGAATATCCCCATCATTCTGGGACACCCTTCGGATATGATATAAATTTCGAAGTACTAAAGCATCCGGTACTTTGGATGGGGTTTGTTAGGCCCAATAGATCTATCTTTAGGATTCGCGTCAATTAGGGTGTATGTTCCCTAATTCTTAGATTACCAGACTTAATAAAAAGTTGCATATTCGATTTTATAATTCAACCATAGAATGTAGTTTCACGTACTTGTGTCTATTTTGTAAATCATTTATAAAACCTGCATGTATTCTCATCCCAAAAATATTAGATTTTAAAAGTGAGACTATAACTCACTTTCACAGATTTTTACTTCGTCGGGAAGTAAGACTTGGCCACTGGTTGATTCACGAACCTATAACAATATATACATATATATCAAAGTATGTTCAAAATATATTTACAACACTTTTAATATATTTTGATGTTTTAAGTTTATTAAGTCAGCTGTCCTCATTAGTAACCTACAACTAGTTGTCCACAGTTAGATGTACAGAAATAAATCGATAAATATTATCTTGAATCAATCCACGACCCAGTGTATACGTATCTCAGTATTGATCACAACTCAAACTATATATATTTTAGAATCAACCTCAACCCTGTATAGCTAACTCCAACATTCACATATAGAGTGTCTATGGTTGTTCCGAAATATATATAGATGTGTCGACATGATAGGTCGAAACATTGTATACGTGTCTATGGTATCTCAAGATTACATAATATACAATACAAGTTGATTAAGTTATGGTTGGAATAGATTTGTTACCAATTTTCACGTAGCTAAAATGAGAAAAATTATCCAATCTTGTTTTACCCATAACTTCTTCATTTTAAATCCGTTTTGAGTGAATCAAATTGCTATGGTTTCATATTGAACTCTATTTTATGAATCTAAACAGAAAAATTATATGTTTATAGTCGAAAAAATAAGTTACAAGTCATTTTTGTAAAGGTAGTCATTTCAGTCGAAAGAACGACGTCTAGATGACCATTTTAGAAAACATACTTCCACTTTGAGTTTAACCATAATTTTTGGATAGTTTTATGTTCATAATAAAAATCATTTTCCCAGAATAACAACTTTTAAATCAAAGTTTATCATAGTTTTTATTTAACTAACCCAAAACAGCCCGCGGTGTTACTACGACGGCATAAATCCGGTTTTACGGTGTTTTCGTGTTTCCAGGTTTTAAATCATTAAGTTAGCATATCATATAGATATAGAACATGTGTTTAGTTGATTTTAAAAGTCAAGTTAGAAGGATTAACTTTTATTTGCGAACAAGTTTAGAATTAACTAAACTATGTTCTAGTGATTACAAGTTTAAACCTTCGAATAAGATAGCTTTATATGTATGAATCGAATGATGTTATGAACATCATTACTACCTCAAGTTCCTTGGATAAACCTACTGGAAATTAGAAAAATAGATCTAGCTTCAAAGGATCCTTGGATAGCTTGAAAGTTCTTGAAGCAGAATCATGACACGAAAACAATTTCAAGTAAGATTTCCACTCGAAATAAGATTGTTATAGTTATAGAAATTGAATTAAAGTTTGAATATGATTATTACCTTGTATTAGAAAGATAACCTACTGTAAGTAACAAAGGTTTCTTGATCTTGGATGATTACTTGGAATGGATTTAGAAAACTTGGAAGTAAACTTGCAATCTTGGAAGCATTCTTGATTTTATGAAACTAGAACTTTTGGAATTTATGAAGAACACTTAGAACTTGAAGATAGAACTTGAGAGAGATCAATTAGATGAATAAAATTGAAGAATGAAAGTGTTTGTAAGTGTTTTTGGTCGTTGGTGTATGGATTAGATATAAAGGATATGTAATTTTGTTTTCATGTAAATAAGTCATTCATGATTACTCATATTTTTGTAATTTTATGAGATATTTCATGCTAGTTGCCAAATGATGGTTTCCACATGTGTTAGGTGACTCACATGGGCTGCTAAGAGCTGATCATTGGAGTGTATATATCAATAGTACATACATCTAAAAGCTGTGTATTGTACGAGTACGAATACGGGTGCATACGAGTAGAATTGTTGATGAAACTGAAAGAGGATGTAATTGTAAGCATTTTTGTTAAGTAGAAGTATTATGATAAGTGTCTTGAAGTCTTTCAAAAGTGTATGAATACATATTAAAACACTACATGTATATACATTTTAACTGAGTCGTTAAGTTATCGTTAGTCGTTACATGTAAATGTTGTTTTGAAACCTTTAGGTTAACGATCTTGTTGAATGTTGTTAACCCATTGTTTATTATAACAAATGAGATGTTAAATTGTTATATTATCATGATATTATGATATATAATATATCTTAGTATGATACATATACAGTTAAATGCCGTTACCACGATAATCGTTACATATATGTCTCGTTTCGAAATCATTAAGTTAGTAGTCTTATTTTTACATATGTATTTCATTGTTAATACACTTAATAATATATTTACTTATCATTTAACATAATTAACCAAGTGTATCAATATCTTAATATGATTCATATGTACCTAGTAAGACGTTGTTATAACGATAATCGTTATATATATCGTTTTTGAGTTTCTTAAATTAATAGTCTCATTTTTATGTATATAATGTAGTGACCCGAACTTTTCCATGTTTATATATATTAATTGAGATTGATATTTACATGATTAAATGTTTCCAACATGTTAAGCAATCAAACTTCTTAAGACTTGATTAATTGAAATATGTTTCATATAGACAATTGACCACCCAAGTTGACCGGTGATTCACGAACGTTAAAACTTGTAAAAACTATATGATGACATTTATATGGATATATATATATAGTTAACATGATACTATGATAAGTAAACATATCATTAAGTATATTAACAATGAACTACATATGTAAAAACAAGACTACTAACTTAATGATTTTTAAACGAGACATATATGTAACGATTATCGTTGTAAAGACATTTAATGTACATATATCATATTAAGAGATATTCATACATGATAATATCATGATAATATAATAATTTAAAATCTCATTTGATATTATAAACATTGGGTTAACAACATTCAACAAGATCGTTAACCTAAAGGTTTCAAAACAACACTTACATGTAACGACTAACGATGACTTAACGACTCAGTTAAAATGTATATACATGTAGTGTTTTAATATGTATTTATACACTTTTGAAAGACTTCAATACACTTATCAAAATACTTCTACTTAACAAAAATGCTTACAATTACATCCTCGTTCAGTTTCATCAACAATTCTACTCGTATGCACCCGTATTCGTACTCGTACAATACACAGCTTTTAGATGTATGTACTATTGGTATATACACTCCAATGATCAGCTTTTAGCAGCCCATGTGAGTCACCTAACACATGTGGGAACCATCATTTGGCAACTAGCATGAAATATCTCATAAAATTACAAAAATATGAGTAATCATTCATGACTTATTTACATGAAAACAAAATTACATATCCTTTATATCTAATCCATACACCAACGACCAAAAACACCTACAAACACTTTCATTCTTCAATTTTCTTCATCTAATTGATCTCTCTCAAGTTCTATCTTCAAGTTCTAAGTGTTCTTCATATATTCTACAAGTTCTAGTTACATAAAATCAAGAATATTTTCAAGTTTGCTAGCTCACTTCCAATCTTGTAAGGTGACCATCCAACCTCAAGAAATCTTTGTTTCTTACAGTAGGTTATCATTCTAATACAAGGTAATAATCATATTCAAACTTTGGTTCAATTTTTATAACTATAACAATCTTATTTCAAGTGATGATCTTACTTGAACTTGTTTTCGTGTCATGATTCTGCTTCAAGAACTTCGAGCCATCCAAGGATCCGTTGAAGCTAGATCCATTTTTCTCTTTTCCAGTAGGTTTATCCAAGGAACTTAAGGTAGTAATGATGTTCATAACATCATTCGATTCATATATATAAAACTATCTTATTCGAAGGTTTAAACTCGTAATCACTAGAACATAGTTTAGTTAATTCTAAACTTGTTCGCAAACAAAAGTTAATCCTTATAACTTGACTTTTAAAATTAACTAAACACATGTTCTATATCTATATGATATGCTAACTTAATGATTTAAAACCTGGAAACATGAAAAACACCGTAAAACCGGATTTACGCCGTCGTAGTAACACCGCGGGCTGTTTTGGGTTAGTTAATTAAAAACTATGATAAACTTTGATTTAAAAGTTGTAATTCTGAGAAAATGATTTTTATTATGAACATGAAACTATATCCAAAAATTATGGTTAAACTCAAAGTGGAAGTATGTTTTCTAAAATGGTCATCTAAACGTCGTTCTTTCGACTGAAATGACTACCTTTACAAAAACGACTTGTAACTTATTTTTCCGACTATAAACCTATACTTTTCTGTTTAGATTCATAAAATAGAGTTCAATATGAAACCATAGCAATTTGATTCACTCAAAACGGATTTAAAATGAAGAAGTTATGGGTAAAACAAGATTGGATAATTTTTCTCATTTTAGCTACGTGAAAATTGGTAACAAATCTATTCCAACCATAACTTAATCAACTTGTATTGTATATTATGTAATCTTGAGATACCATAGACACGTATACAATGTTTCGACCTATCATGTCGACACATCTATATATATTTCGGAACAACCATAGACACTCTATATGTGAATGTTGGAGTTAGCTATACAGAGTTGAGGTTGATTCCAAAATATATATAGTTTGAGTTGTGATCAATACGGAGATACGTATACACTGGGTCGTGGATTGATTCAAGATAATATTTATCGATTTATTTCTGTACATCTAACTGTGGACAACTAGTTATAGGTTACTAACGAGGACAGCTGACTTAATAAACTTAAAACATCAAAATATATTAAAAGTGTTGTAAATATATTTTGAACATACTTTAATATATATGTATATATTGTTATAGGTTCGTGAATCAACAGTGGCCAAGTCTTACTTCCCGACGAAGTAAAAATCTGTGAAAGTGAGTTATAGTCCCACTTTTAAAATCTAATATTTTTGGGATGAGAATACATGCAGGTTTTATAAATGATTTACAAAATAGACACAAGTACGTGAAACTACATTCTATGGTTGAATTATCGAAATCGAATATGCCCCTTTTTATTAAGTCTGGTAATCTAAGAATTAGGGAACAGACACCCTAATTGAAGCGAATCCTAAAGATAGATCTATTGGGCTTAACAAACCCCATCCAAAGTACCGGATGCTTTAGTACTTCGAAATTTATATCATATCCGAAGGGTGTCCCGGAATGATGGGGATATTCTTATATATGCATCTTGTTAATGTCGGTTACCAGGTGTTCACCATATGAATGATTTTTATCTCTATGTATGGGATGTGTATTGAAATATGAAATCTTGTGGTCTATTATTATGATTTGATATATATAGGTTAAACCTATAACTCACCAACATTTTTGTTGACGTTTTAAGCATGTTTATTCTCAGGTGATTATTAAGAGCTTCCGCTGTCGCATAATTAAATAAGGACGAGATTTGGAGTCCATGCTTGTATGATATTGTGTAAAAACTGCATTCAAGAAACTTATTTTGTTGTAACATATTTGTATTGTAAACCATTATGTAATGGTCGTGTGTAAACAGGATATTTTAGATTATCATTATTTGATAATCTACGTAAAGCTTTTTAAACCTTTATTGATGAAATAAAGGTTATGGTTTGTTTTAAAATGAATGCAGTCTTTGAAAAACGTCTCATATAGAGGTCAAAACCTCGCAACGAAATCAATTAATATGGAACGTTTTTAATCAATAAGAACGGGACATTTCAGTTGGTATCAGAGCGTTGGTCTTAGAGAACCAGAAAATTTGCATTAGTGTGTCTTATCGAGTTTGTTAGGATGCATTAGTGATTCTGGACTTCGACCGTGTTTTCTTTAAAATTGATTGCTTAACATTTTTGTCGGAAACTATATATTTTTAACATATGAATATTATGTGATATATTAATCTCTTAACGTGTTTGATATTATGTGATAGATGTCTACCTCTAGAACAAGTCCCATTGACTCACCTAATAATAATGAAGAGTCAAATGTAAATTGGAATGATTCGTGGACTGATTCACAAGTTCCCGAAGAGGAACCGGAAGAAGAGTCGGAACCGGAAGAAGAATCGGAACCGGAAGAAGAATTGGAACCGGATGAAGAAATAGAACCGGTGGGGGAAATAATAAAACGGTTAAGTAAAAGAAAATCCTCAACCAACCGACCAAGGTTAATTATGGTCAATGGTGTTTCCGCCAAGGAAGCAAAATATTGGGAGGATTACCAATTCTCCGATGAATCGGATTCCGACGAGAATTCCGATGATGTTATAGAAATTACCCCAACTGAATTTAAAAAGGCAAAAGAAAATAATAAGGGAAAGGGCATAAAAATAGAGAAATCTAATTCCAACCCCGATGAACTTTATATGTATCGTCAACCCCCGAAGTCCTTAAGTTGTAACAATGACCCGGGAACCTCTAAACCACCAGGTTTTTCTAAACCAATGTGGATCACGACGGCTCGTATTAGGGAAACATCATATATCCCTAGAAACTTGGCAAAACGAACCAAAACCGAAGAAGAAGAAACGAGCGAGTCGGAATAAGATAGTTGTATTCGTGTGGTGTAATATATGTAATATAGTGTGCTTATGCTTTATGATATATGTAAAAATTGCTTGTATTAATAAGTATTTTTTTATGAATCTAACTCTTGTCTATTTTACAGTTTAAAAACACAAAATGGATAGACAACCCAATATTTTAAGAGACCTACCCGGAGATATGATTGATGAAATCTTGTGTAGAGTCGGTCAGAATTCCTCGGCACAACTATTTAAGGCGAGATCAGTTTGTAAGATATTCGAAGAACGTTCCAAGAATGCCTTGGTTTATAAAAGGCTTTCGTTCGAAAGATGGGGGATATCACATTGGGAAATCCATAAGTTACGATGTGTTTACTTTGACGCATATATTGCGGGGAACCCAAATGCTATTTTACGCAATGGGTTAAGAAATTATTTTGACTCAATATATCCGAATATTGGACTTCGTGATTTAGAAAAAGCGGCTAACATGCAACATAAAGAAGCATGTTATGCTTACGGATTAGTAATGTTCGCTTCTCACCAAAGTGAGAACAAGAACATTGGGTTACAACTATTAAACAAAACGTTCCCACAAGTGACGGAGTCGGTAATTGGGGTAAGAAATGAGGTTTTTAGATTGTTACGGGACTGTTGGACATTACGTAACCCTCGTCCCTTTGACGACGTTACAACACGCTGTCTTATCAACGGCCATAACGGTTATGTTCCACAAGACCAAGGATGGGAAGTAATCCTAGTAAAACCAGAATGCATGACTTGTTTCTGGACGTATGAATTACGTGTCTTTATTGCCTTTGCTGAACGACTTGTGTACTAGCTAGAATTATCTTCACAACCATCTTGTATCAAATTTATTGTGTGCTATATTTCATGCTATATGTAAAATAAGCGGTATTGTAAGTTTGTAAAATATTGTGTAAAAGTTTGAACGCGAAATATTATTATAATCAGTTTTTCATATAGAATTGTAGTAGTTGAATTGTATATTAGCTACTAAGTATGAACTTAACGGGTAGGTACTACCCGAATTTAAACTTATAAAATGCTAATATGAAGAAAAAACTTTTATAAATGAGTTCATATTATGCTACGAAATACTATTAACTACTCTTAATATTCTGTATGATTAACTTGTTCCATTTAACTATTTTGAAGGAAATGGCACCGACTACTCGACACACCGTGAATATGAATGAAGAGGAATTCTGTACTTTTCTAGCTTCAAACATAGCCGCAGTACAGGTGCGCTACATACCAACAATAACATTGGATCTAGCAGTACAGGAAATCGTGTAGGATGCACCTACAAAGAATTCACTGCCTGCAAACCTTTGGAATTTGATGGAACCGAAGGACCGATCGGATTGAAACGGTGGACCGAGAAGGTTGAATCGGTGTTTGCCATAAGTAAGTGTACTGAAGAGGACAAAGTGAAGTACGCTACGCATACCTTCACAGGTTCTGCATTAACATGGTGGAATACCTATCTAGAGCAAGTTGGACAAGATGATGTGTATGCACTACCGTGGTCAGCATTCAAGCACTTGATGAACGAGAAGTACCGTCCCAGAACCGAGGTCAATAAGCTCAAGACAGAACTTAGAGGGTTACGAACCCAAGGATTTGATATTACCACGTACGAAAGACGATTCACAGAATTGTGCCTATTGTGTCCGGGAGCGTTCGAAGATGAGGAAGAGAAGATAGACGCGTTTGTGAAAGGATTACCGGAAAGAATCCAAGAAGATATAAGTTCACACGAGCCCGCCTCCATACAACAGGCATGTAGAATGGCTCACAAACTAGTGAACCAGATTGAAGAAAGAATTAAAGAACAGACTGCTGAAGAGGCCAATGTGAAGCAAGTCAAAAGAAAGTGGGAGGAAAACGGTGATAAGAATCGCCAATACAGCAACAACAGCAATTACAACAATAATCGCAACAATTATCCCAACAATCGCAACTACAACAAACGGCCCAACAACAACAACAACAACAACAACAACAACTACAACAATCATCCCAACAACAATAATAACCGCAACAGCAACAACAATCAGAAGCAGCTATGCCAAAGGTGTGAAAAGTATCACTCGGGGTTCTGCACCAAATTTTGCAACAAGTGTAAAAGAAATGGTCATAGCGCGGCGAAGTGTGAGGTCTATGGACCAGGGTTTAATAGAACGAAAGGAACAAATGGTGTCGGAACGAGTAATGGCGGAGCAAGTAGTGTCGGAGCAAGTTATGCCAATGTAGTTTGTTATAAATGTGGAAAACCGGGCCACATTATTAGAAATTGCCCGAACCAGGAGAACACGAATGGACAAGGCCGCGGAAGAGTTTTCAATATTAATGCGGCAGAGGCACAGGAAGACCCGGAGCTTGTTACGGGTACGTTTCTTATTGACAATAAATCTGCTTACATTTTATTTGATTCGGGTGCGGATAGAAGCTATATGAGTAGAGATTTTTGTGCTAAATTAAGTTGTCCATTGACGCCTTTGGATAGTAAATTTTTACTCGAATTAGCAAATGGTAAATTAATTTCAGCAGATAATATATGTCGGAATCGAGAAATTAAACTGGTTAGCGAAACATTTAAGATTGATTTGATACCAGTAGAGTTAGGGAGTTTTGATGTGATAATCGGTATGGACTGGTTGAAAGAAGTGAAAGCAGAGATCGTCTGTTACAAAAATGCAATACGCATTATACGAGAAAAAGGAAAACCCTTAATGGTGTACGGAGAAAAGGGCAACACGAAGCTACATCTTATTAGTAATTTGAAGGCACAAAAACTAATAAGAAAAGGTTGCTATGCTGTTCTAGCACACGTCGAGGAAGTACAAACTGAAGAAAAGAGCATCAATGATGTTCCCATTGCAAAAGAATTTCCCGATGTATTTCCGAAAGAATTACCGGGATTACCCCCACATCGATCCGTTGAATTTCAAATAGATCTTGTACCAGGAGCTGCACCAATAGCTCGTGCTCCTTACAGACTCGCACTCAGCGAAATGAAAGAACTGCAAAGCCAATTACAAGAACTTTTAGAGCGTGGTTTCATTCGACCAAGCACATCACCGTGGGGAGCTCCTGTTTTGTTTGTCAAGAAGAAAGATGGTACATTCAGGTTGTGTATCGACTACCGAGAGTTGAACAAACTTACCATCAAGAATCGCTACCCACTACCGAGAATCGACGACTTATTTGATCAACTACAAGGCTCGTCTGTTTATTCAAAGATTGACTTACGTTCCGGGTATCATCAAATGCGGGTGAAAGAAGATGATATTCCAAAGACTGCTTTCAGAACACGTTACGGTCATTACGAGTTTATGGTCATGCCGTTTGGTTTAACTAATGCACCAGCTGTGTTCATGGACCTTATGAACCGAGTGTGTGGACCATACCTTGACAAGTTTGTCATTGTTTTCATTGATGACATACTTATTTACTCAAAGAATGACCAAGAACACGGTGAACATTTGAGAAAGGTGTTAGAAGTATTGAGGAAGGAAGAATTGTACGCTAAGTTTTCAAAGTGTGCATTTTGGTTGGAAGAAGTTCAATTCCTCGGTCACATAGTGAACAAAGAAGGTATTAAGGTGGATCTGGCAAAGATAGAAACTGTTGAAAAGTGGGAAACCCCTAAAACTCCGAAACACATACGCCAGTTTTTAGGACTAGCTGGTTACTACAGAAGGTTCATCCAAGACTTTTCCAGAATAGCAAAACCCTTAACTGCATTAACGCATAAAGGGAAGAAATTTGAATGGAATGATGAACAAGAGAAAGCGTTTCAGTTATTGAAGAAAAAGCTAACTACGGCACCTATATTGTCATTGCCTGAAGGGAATGATGATTTTGTGATTTATTGTGATGCATCAAAGCAAGGTCTCGGTTGTGTATTAATGCAACGAACGAAGGTGATTGCTTATGCGTCTAGACAATTGAAGATTCACGAACAAAATTATACGACGCATGATTTGGAATTAGGCGCGGTTGTTTTTGCATTAAAGACTTAGAGGCACTACTTATATGGGGTCAAAAGTATTATATATACCGACCACAAAAGTCTTCAACACATATTTAATCAGAAACAACTGAATATGAGGCAGCGTAGGTGGATTGAATTATTGAATGATTACGACTTTGAGATTCGTTACCACCCGGGGAAGGCAAATGTGGTAGCCGATGCCTTGAGCAGGAAGGACAGAGAACCCATTCGAGTAAAATCTATGAATATAATGATTCATAATAACCTTACTACTCAAATAAAGGAGGCGCAACAAGGAGTTTTAAAAGAGGGAAATTTAAAGGATGAAATACCCAAAGGATCGGAGAAGCATCTTAATATTCGGAAAGACGGAACCCGGTATAGGGCTGAAAGGATTTGGGTACCAAAATTTGGAGATATGAGAGAAATGGTAATTAGAGAAGCTCATAAAACCAGATACTCAATACATCCTGGAACGGGGAAGATGTACAAGGATCTCAAGAAACATTTTTGGTGGCCGGGTATGAAAGCCGATGTTGCTAAATACGTAGGAGAATGTTTGACGTGTTCTAAGGTTAAAGCTGAGCATCAGAAACCATCAGGTCTACTTCAACAACCCGAAATCCCAGAATGGAAATGGGAAAACATTACCATGGATTTCATCACTAAATTGCCAAGGACTGCAAGTGGTTTTGATACTATTTGGGTAATAGTTGATCGTCTCACCAAATCAGCACACTTCCTGCCAATAAGAGAAGATGACAAGATGGAGAAGTTAGCACGACTGTATTTGAAGGAAGTCATCTCCAGACATGGAATACCAATCTCTATTATCTCTGATAGGGATGGCAGATTTATTTCAAGATTCTGGCAGACATTACAGCAAGCATTAGGAACTCGTCTAGACATGAGTACTGCCTATCATCCACAAACTGATGGGCAGAGCGAAAGGACAATACAAACGCTTGAAGACATGCTACGAGCATGTGTTATTGATTTCAGAAACAGTTGGGATCGACATCTACCGTTAGCAGAATTTTCCTACAACAACAGCTACCATTCAAGCATTGAGATGGCGCCGTTTGAAGCACTTTATGGTAGAAAGTGCAGGTCTCCGATTTGTTGGAGTGAAGTGGGGGATAGACAAATTACGGGTCCGGAGATTATACAAGAAACTACCGAGAAGATCATCCAAATTCAACAACGGTTGAAAACCGCCCAAAGTCGACAAAAGAGCTACGCTGACATTAAAAGAAAAGATATAGAATTTGAAATTGGAGAGATGGTCATGCTTAAAGTTGCACCTTGGAAAGGCGTTGTTCGATTTGGTAAACGAGGGAAATTAAATCCAAGGTTTATTGGACCATTCAAGATTATTGATCGTGTCGGACCAGTAGCTTACCGACTTGAGTTACCTCAACAACTCGCAGCTGTACATAACACTTTCCACGTCTCGAATTTGAAGAAATGTTTTGCTAAAGAAGATCTCACTATTCCGTTAGATGAAATCCAAATCAACGAAAAACTTCAATTCATCGAAGAACCCGTCGAAATAATGGATCGTGAGGTTAAAAGACTTAAGCAAAACAAGATACCAATTGTTAAGGTTCGATGGAATGCTCGTAGAGGACCCAAGTTCACCTGGGAGCGTGAAGATCAGATGAAGAAGAAATACCCGCATCTATTTCCAGAAGATTCGTCAACACCTTCAACAGCTTAAAATTTCGGGACGAAATTTATTTAACGGGTAGGTACTGTAGTGACCCGAACTTTTCCATGTTTATATATATTAATTGAGATTGATATTTACATGATTAAATGTTTCCAACATGTTAAGCAATCAAACTTCTTAAGACTTGATTAATTGAAATATGTTTCATATAGACAAGTGACCACCCAAGTTGACCGGTGATTCACGAACGTTAAAACTTGTAAAAACTATATGATGACATATATATGGATATATATATATAGTTAACATGATACTATGATAAGTAAACATATTATTAAGTATATTAACAATGAACTTCATATGTAAAAACAAGACTACTAACTTAATGATTTTTAAACGAGACATATATGTAACGATTATCGTTGTAAAGACATTTAATGTATATATATCATATTAAGAGATATTCATACATGATAATATCATGATAATATAATAATTTAAAATCTCATTTGATATTATAAACATTGGGTTAACAACATTCAACAAGATCGTTAACCTAAAGGTTTCAAAACAACACTTACATGTAACGACTAACGATGACTTAACGACTCAGTTAAAATGTATATACATGTAGTGTTTTAATATGTATTTATACACTTTTGAAAGACTTCAATACACTTATAAAAATACTTCTACTTAACAAAAATGCTTACAATTACATCCTCGTTCAGTTTCATCAACAATTCTACTCGTATGCACCCGTATTCGTACTCGTACAATACACAGCTTTTAGATGTATGTACTATTGGTATATACACTCCAATGATCAGCTCTTAGCAGCCCATTGAGTCACCTAACACATGTGGGAACCATCATTTGGCAACTAGCATGAAATATCTCATAAAATTACAAAAATATGAGTAATCATTCATGACTTATTTACATGAAAACAAAATTACATATCCTTTATATCTAATCCATACACCAACGACCAAAACCACCTACAAACACTTTCATTCTTCAATTTTCTTCATCTAATTGATCTCTCTCAAGTTCTATCTTCAAGTTCTAAGTGTTCTTCATATATTCTACAAGTTCTAGTTACATAAAATCAAGAATATTTTCAAGTTTGCTAGCTCACTTCCAATCTTGTAAGGTGATCATCCAACCTCAAGAAATCTTTGTTTCTAATACAAGATAATAATCATATTCAAACTTTGGTTCAATTTCTATAACTATAACAATCTTATTTCAAGTGATGATCTTACTTGAACTTGTTTTCGTGTCATGATTCTGCTTCAAGAACTTCGAGCCATCCAAGGATCCGTTGAAGCTAGATCCATTTTTCTCTTTTCCAGTAGGTTTATCCAAGGAACTTAAGGTGGTAATGATGTTCATAACATCATTCGATTCATATATATAAAACTATCTTATTCGAAGGTTTAAACTCGTAATCACTAGAACATAGTTTAGTTAATTCTAAACTTGTTCGCAAACAAAAGTTAATCCTTCAAACTTGACTTTTAAAATTAACTAAAAACATGTTCTATATCTATATGATATGCTAACTTAATGATTTAAAACCTGGAAACACGAAAAACACCGTAAAACCGGATTTACGCCATCGTAGTAACACCGCGGGCTGTTTTGGGTTAGTTAATTAAAAACTATGATAAACTTTGATTTAAAAGTTGTAATTCTGAGAAAATGATTTTTATTATGAACATGAAACTATATCTAAAAATTATGGTTAAACTCAAAGTGGAAGTATGTTTTCTAAAATGGTCATCTAAACGTCGTTCTTTCGACTGAAATGACTACCTTTACAAAAACGACTTGTAACTTATTTTTCCGACTATAAACTTATACTTTTCTGTTTAGATTCATAAAATAGAGTTCAATATGAAACCATAGCAATTTGATTCACTCAAAACGGATTTAAAATGAAGAAGTTATGGGTAAAACAAGATTGGATAATTTTTCTCATTTTAGCTACGTGAAAATTGGTAACAAATCTATTCCAATCATAACTTAATCAACTTGTATTGTATATTATGTAATCTTGAGATACCATAGACACGTATACAATGTTTCGACCTATCATGTCGACACATCTATATATATTTCGGAACAACCATAGACACTCTATATGTGAATGTTGGAGTTAGCTATACAGGGTTGAGGTTGATTCCAAAATATATATAGTTTGAGTTGTGATCAATACTGAGATACGTATACACTGTGTCGTGGATTGATTCAAGATAATATTTATCGATTTATTTCTGTACATCTAACTGTGGACAACTAGTTATAGGTTACTAACGAGGACAGCTGACTTAATAAACTTAAAACATCAAAATATATTAAAAGTGTTGTAAATATATTTTGAACATACTTTAATATATATGTATATATTGTTATAGGTTCGTGAATCAACAGTGGCCAAGTCTTACTTTCCGACGAAGTAAAAATCTGTGAAAGTGAGTTATAGTCCCACTTTTAAAATCTAATATTTTTGGGATGAGAATACATGCAGGTTTTATAAATGATTTACAAAATAGACACAAGTACGTGAAACTACATTCTATGGTTGAATTATCGAAATCGAATATGCCCCTTTTTATTAAGTCTGGTAATCTAAGAATTAGGGAACAGACACCCTAATTGACGCGAATCCTAAAGATAGATCTATTGGGCTTAACAAACCCCATCCAAAGTACCGGATACTTTAGTACTTCGAAATTTATATCATATCCGAAGGGTGTCCCGGAATGATGGGGATATTCTTATATATGCATCTTGTTAATGTCGGTTACCAGGTGTTCACCATATGAATGATTTTTATCTCTATGTATGGGATGTGTATTGAAATATGAAATCTTGTGGTCTATTATTATGATTTGATATATATAGGTTAAACCTATAACTCACCAACATTTTTGTTGACGTTTTAAGCATGTTTATTCTCAGGTAATTATTAAGAGCTTCCGCTGTCGCATACTTAAATAAGGACGAGATTTGGAGTCCATGCTTGTATGATATTGTGTAAAAACTGCATTCAAGAAACTTATTTTGTTGTAACATATTTGTATTGTAAACCATTATGTAATGGTCGTGTGTAAACAGGATATTTTAGATTATCATTATTTGATAATCTACGTAAAGCTTTTTAAACCTTTATTGATGAAATAAAGGTTATGGTTTGTTTTAAAATGAATGCAGTCTTTGAAAAACGTCTCATATAGAGGTCAAAACCTCGCAACGAAATCAATTAATATGGAACGTTTTTAATCAATAAGAACGGGACATTTCATATAACTCATTGTTAAAATACCTAATTAGATACATACTTATAATAAAATCATGTTAACTATATATATAACCATATATATGTCATCGTATAGTTTTTACAAGTTTTAACATTCGTGAATCACCGGTCAACTTGGGTGGTCAATTGTCTATATGAAACCTATTGCAATTAATCAAGTCTTAACAAGTTTGAATGCTTAACATGTTGGAAACACTTAATCATGTAAATAACAATTTTATTTAATATATATATAAACATGGAAAAGTTCGGGTCACAACAGTACCTACCCGTTAAATAAATTTCGTCCCGAAATTTTAAGCAGTTGGAGGTGTTGACGTATCTTTTGGAAATAAACGTGGGTAATTCTTCTTCATCTGATCTTCACGCTCCCAGGTGAACTCGGGTCCTCTACGAGCATTCCATCGAACCTTAACAATCAGTATCTTATTTTGTTTAAGTCTCTTAACCTCACGATCCATTATTTCGACGGGTTCTTCAATGAATTGAAGTTTTTCATTGATTTGGATTTCGTCCAATGGAATAGTGAGATCTTCTTTAGCAAAACATTTCTTCAAATTTGAGACGTGGAAAGTGTTATGTACAGCCGCGAGTTGTTGAGGTAGCTCCAGTTGGTAAGCTACTGGTCCGACACGATCTATAATCTTGAATGGTCCAATGTACCTTGGATTTAGTTTCCCCCGTTTACTAAATCGAACAACGCCTTTCCAAGGTGAAACCTTAAGCATGACCATTTCTTCAATTTCAAACTCTATATCTTTTCTTTTACTGTCCGCGTAGCTCTTTTGTCGACTCTGGGCGGTTTTTAATCTTTGTTGAATTTGGATGATTTTCTCGGTAGTTTCTTGTATTATCTCCGGACCCGTAATCTGTCTATCCCCCACTTCACTCCAACAAATCGGAGACCTGCACTTTCTACCATAAAGTGCTTCAAACGGCGCCATCTCAATGCTTGAATGGTAGCTGTTGTTGTAGGAAAATTCTGCTAACGGTAGATGTCGATCCCAACTGTTTCCGAAATCAATAACACATGCTAGTAGCATGTCTTCAAGCGTTTGTATAGTCCTTTCGCTCTGTCCATCAGTTTGTGGATGATAGGCAGTACTCATGTCTAGACGAGTTCCTAATGCTTGTTGTAATGTCTGCCAGAATCTTGAAATAAATCTGCCATCCCTATCAGAGATAATAGAGATTGGTATTCCATGTCTGGAGACGACTTCCTTCAAATACAGTCGTGCTAACTTCTCCATCTTGTCATCTTCTCTTATTGGCAGGAAGTGTGCTGATTTGGTGAGACGATCAACTATTACCCAAATAGTATCAAAACCACTTGCAGTCCTTGGCAATTTAGTGATGAAATCCATGGTAATATTTTCCCATTTCCATTTCGGGATTTCGGGTTGTTGAAGTAGACCTGATGGTTTCTGATGCTCAGCTTTGACCTTAGAACACGTCAAACATTCTCTTACGTATTTAGCAACATCGGCTTTCATACCCAGCCACCAAAAATGTTTCTTGAGATCCTTGTACATCTTCCCCGTTCCAGGATGTATTGAGTATCAGGTTTTATGAGCTTCTCTAAGTACCATTTCTCTCATATCTCCAAATTTTGGTACCCAAATTCTTTCAGCCCTATACTGGGTTCTGTCTTCCCGAATATTAAGATGCTTCTCCGATCCTTTGGGTATTTCATCCTTTAAATTTCCCTCTTTTAAAACTCCTTGTTGCGCCTCCTTTATTTGAGTAGTAAGGTTAGTGTGAATCATTATATTCATAGATTTTACTCGAATGGGTTCTCTGTCCTTTCTGCTCAAGGCGTCGGCTACCACATTTGCCTTCCCCGGGTGGTAACGAATCTCAAAGTCGTAATCATTCAACAATTCAATCCACCTACACTGCCTCATATTCAGTTGTTTTTGATTAAATATGTGTTGAAGACTTTTGTTGTCGGTATATATAATACTTTTGACCCCATATAAGTAGTGCCTCCAAGTCTTTAATGCAAAAACAACCGCGCCTAATTCCAAATCATGCGTCGTATAATTTTGCTCGTGAATCTTCAATTGTCTAGACGCATAAGCAATCACCTTCGTCCGTTGCATTAATACACAACCGAGACCTTGCTTTGATGCGTCACAATAAATCACAAAATCATCATTCCCTTCAGGCAATGACAATATAGGTGCCGTAGTTAGCTTTTTCTTCAATAATTGAAACGCCTTTTCTTGTTCATCCTTCCATTCAAATTTCTTCCCTTTATGCGTTAATGCAGTCAAGGGTTTTGCTATTTTGGAGAAATCTTGGATGAATCTTCTGTAGTAACCAGCCAATCCTAAAAATTGACGTATATGCTTCGGAGTTTTTGGGGTTTCCCACTTTTCAACGGTTTCGATCTTTGCCGGGTCCACCTGGATACCTTCTTTGTTCACTATGTAACCGAGGAATTGAACTTCTTCCAACCAAAATGCATACTTTGAAAACTTAGCGTCCATTTTTTCTTTCCTCAATACTTCTAGCACTTTTCTCAAATGTTCTTCGTGCTCTTGATCATTCTTTGAGTAAATAAGTATGTCATCGATGAAAACAATGACAAACTTGTCAAGATATGGCCCACACACTCGGTTCATAAGGTCCATGAACACAGCTGGTGCGTTAGTCAATCCAAACGACATAACCATAAACTCGTAATGACCATAACGCGTCCTAAAAGTAGTTTTTGGAATATCATCCTCCTTTACTCGCATTTGATGATATCCAGAACGTAAATTGATCTTCGAATAAACCGACGAGCCTTGTAGTTGATCAAATAAGTCGTCAATTCTCGGCAGTGGGTAACGGTTTTTTATGGTAAGTTTGTTCAACTCTCTGTAGTCAATACAAAACCTAAATGTACCATCCTTCTTCTTGACAAACAAAACAGGAGCTCCCCATGGTGATGTGCTTGGTCGAATGAAACCATGTTCTAATAGTTCTTGCAGTTGGCTTTGCAGTTCTTTCATCTCGCTGGGTGCGAGTCTATAAGGAGCACGAGCTATTGGTGCAGCTCCTGGTACAAGATCTATTTGAAATTCAACAGATCGATGTGGAGGTAGTTCCGGTAATTCTTTCAGAAATACATCGGGAAATTCTTTTGCGACGGGAACATCATTGATGCTCTTTTCTTCGGTTTGTACATTCTCGACGTGTGCTAGAACAGCATAGCAACCTTTTCTTATCTGTTTTTGTGCCTTCAAATTACTAATAAGATGTAGCTTCATGTTGCCCTTTTCTCCGTACACCATTAAGGTTTCTCCTTCTTCTCGTACAATGCGAATTGCATTTTTATAACATACGATCTCTGCTTTCACCTTCTTCAGCCAGTCCATGCCAACTATTACATCAAAACTCCCTAACTCTACTGGTATCAAATCAATCTTAAATATTTGGCTACCCAGTTTAATTTCTCGATTCCGGCATATATTATCTGCTGAAATTAATTTACCGTTTGCTAATTCGAGTAAAAATTTACTATCCAACGGCGTCAATGGACAACTTAATTTAGCACAAAAATCTCTACTCATATAGCTTCTATCCGTACCCGAATCAAATAAAACGTACGCAGATTTATTGTCAATAAGAAATGTACCCGTAACAAGCTCCGGGTCTTCCTGTGCCTCTGCCGCATTAATATTGAAAACTCTTCCGAGGCCTTGTCCATTCTTGTTCTCCTGGTTCGGGCAATTTCTAATAATGTGGCCCGGTTTTCCACATTTATAACAAACTACATTGGCATAACTTGCTCCGACACTACTTGCTCCGCCATTACTCGTTCCGACACCATTTGTTCCTTTCGTTCTGTTAATCCCTGGTCCGTAGACCTCACACTTCACCGTTCTATGACTATTTCTTTTACACTTGTTGCAAAATTTGGTGCAGAACCCCGAGTGATACTTTTCACACCTTTGGCATAGCTGCTTCTGATTGTTGTTGTTGTTGTTGTTGTTGTTGTTGTTGTTGTTGTTGTTGCGGTTGTTATTATTGTTGGGATGATTGTTGTAGTTGCTGTTGTTGTTGTTGTTGTTGTTGTTGTTGTTGTTGCTGTTGTTGTTGTTGTTGTTGTTGTTGTTGTTGTTGTTGTTGTTGTTGTTGTTGTTGTTGTTGTTGTTGTTGTTGGGCCGTTTATTGTAGTTGCGATTGATGTTGTGATTGTTGGGATAATTGTTGCGATTATTATTGTAATTTCTGTTGTTGTTGTATTGGTGATTCTTATCACCGTTTTCCTCCCACTTTCTTTTGACTTGCTTCACATTGGCCTCTTCAGCCGTCTGTTCTTTAATTCTTTCCTCAATCTGGTTCACTAGTTTGTGAGCCATTCTACATGCCTGTTGTATGGAGGCGGGCTCGTGTGAACTTATATCTTCTTGGATTCTTTCCGGTAATCCTTTCACAAACGCGTCGATCTTCTCTTCCTCATCTTCGAACGCTCCCGGACACAATAGGCACAATTCTGTGAATCGTCTTTCGTACGTGGTAATATCAAATCCTTGGGTTCATAACCCTCTAAGTTCTGTCTTGAGCTTATTGACCTCGGTTCTGGGACGGTACTTCTCGTTCATCAAGTGCTTGAATGCTGACCACGGTAGTGCGTACGCATCATCTTGTCCCACTTGCTCTAGATAGGTATTCCACCATGTTAACGCAGAACCTGTAAAGGTATGCGTAGCGTACTTCACTTTGTCCTCTTCAGTACACTTACTTATGGAAAACACCGATTCGACCTTCTCGGTCCACCGTTTCAATCCGATCGGTCCTTCGGTTCCATCAAATTCCAATGGTTTGCAGGCAGTGAATTCTTTGTAGGTGCATCCTACACGATTTCATGTACTGCTAGATCCACGGTTATTGTTGGTATGTAGCGTAGCCTGTACTGCGACTATGTTTGAAGCTAGAAAAGTACGAAATTCCTCTTCATTCATATTTACGGTGTGTCGAGTAGTCGGTGCCATTTCCTTCAAAATAGTCAAATGGAACAAGTTAATCATACAGAATATTAAGAGTAGTTAATAGTATTTCGTAGCATAATATGAACTCATTTATAAAAGCTTTTTCTTCATATTAGCGTTTTATAAGTTTAAATTCGGTTAGAACCTACCCGTTAAGTTCATACTTAGTAGCTAATATACAATTCAACTACTACTATTCTATATGAAAAACTGATTATAATAATATTTCACGTTCAAACTTTTATACAATATTTTACAAACTTACAATACCGCTTATTTTACATAAAGCATGAAATATAGCACACAATAACTTTGATACAAGATAGTTGTGAAGATAATTCTAGCTAGTACACAAGTCGTTTAGCAAAGGCAATAAAGACACGTAATTCATACGTCCAGAAACAAGTCATGCATTCTGGTTTTACTAGGACTACTTCCCATCCTTGGTCTTGTGAAACATAACCGTTATGACCGTTGATAAGACAGCGTGTTGTAACGTCGTCAAAGGGACGAGGGTTACGTAATGTCCAACAGTCCCGTAACAATCTAAAAACCTCATTTCTTACCCCAATTACCGACTCCGTTACTTGTGGGAACGTTTTGTTTAATAGTTGTAGCCCGATGTTCTTGTTCTCACTTTGGTGAGAAGCGAACATTACTAACCCGTAAGCATAGAATGCTTCTTTATGTTGCATGTTAGCCGCTTTTTCTAAATCATGAAGTCCTATATTCGGATACATTGAGTCAAAATAATTTCTTAACCCGTTGCGTAAAATAGCATTTGGGTTCCCCGCAATATATGCGTCAAAGTAAACACATCGTAACTTATAGGTTTCCCAATGTGATATCCCCCATCTTTCAAACGAAAGTCTCTTATAAACCAAGACATTCTTGGAACGTTCTTCGAATGTCTTACAAACTGATTTCGCCTTAAATAGTTGTGCCGAGGAATTCTGACCGACTCTAGACAAGATTTCATCAATCATGTCTCCGGGTAGGTCTCTTAAAATATTGGGTTGTCAATTCATTTTGTGTTTTTAAACTGTAAAATAGACAAGAGTTAGATTCATAAAAAAAATTACTTATTAATACAAGCAATTTTTACATATATCATAAAGCATAAGCACACTATATTACATATATTACACCACACGAATACAACTATCTTATTCCGACTCGCTCGTTTCTTCTTCTTCGGTTTTGGTTCGTTTTTCCAAGTTTTTAGGGATATATGATGTTCCCCTAATACGAGCCATCGTTTTCCACATTGGTTTAGAAAAACCTGGTGGTTTAGAGGTTCCCGGGTCATTGTTACAAGTTAAGGGCTTCGGGGGTTGACGATACATATAAAGTTCATCGGGGTTGGAATTAGATTTCTCTATTTTTATGCCCTTTCCCTTATTATTTTCTTTTGCCTTTTTAAATTCAGTTGGGGTAATTTCTATAACATCATCGGAATTCTCGTCGGAATACGATTCATCGGAGAATTGGTAATCCTCCCAATATTTTGCTTCCTTGGCGGAAACACCATTAACCATAATTAACCTTGGTCGGTTGGTTGAGGATTTTCTTTTACTTAACCATTTTATTATTTCCCCCACTGGTTCTATTTCCTCCTCCAGTTCCTCCTCTTCCGGTTCTGATTCTTCTTCCGGTTCCGACTCTTCTTCCGGTTCCTCTTCGGGAACTTGTGAATCAGTCCACGAATTATTCCAATTTACATTTGACTCTTCATTATTATTTGGTGAGTCAATGGGACTTGTTCTAGAGGTAGACATCTATCACATAATATCAAACGCGTTAAGAGATTAATATATCACATAATATTCACATGTTAAAAATATATAGTTTCCAACAAAATTTGTTAAGCAATCATTTTTCAAGTAAACACGGTCGAAGTCCAGACTCACTAATGCATCCTAACAAACTCGATAAGACACACTCGGATACCAACTGAAATGTCCCGTTCTTATTGATTAAAAACGTTCCATATTAATTGATTTCGCTACGAGGTTTTGACCTCTATATTAGACGTTTTTCAAAGACTGAATTCATTTTTAAAACAAACCATAACCTTTATTTCATAAATAAAGGTTTAAAAAGCTTTACGTAGATTATCAAATAATGATAATCTAAAATATCCTGTTTACACACGACCATTACATAATGGTTTACAATACAAATATGTTACATCAAAATCAGTTTCTTGAATGCAGTTTTTACACAATATCATACAAACATGGACTCCAAATCTTGTCCTTATTTTAGTATGCAATAGCGGAAGCTCTTAGTATTCACCTGAGAATAAACATGCTTTAAACGTCAACAAAAATGTTGGTGAGTTATAGGTTTAACCTATATATATCAAATCGCAACAATAGACCACAAGATTTCATATTTCAATACACATCCCATACATAGAGATAAAAATCATTCATATGGTAAACACCTGGTAACCGACATTAACAAGATGCATATATATAAGAATATCCCCATCATTTCGGGACACCCTTCGGATATGATATAAATTTCGAAGTACTAAAGCATCCGGTACTTTGGATGGGGTTTGTTAGGCCCAATAGATCTATCTTTAGGATTCGCGTCAATTAGGGTGTCTGTTCCCTAATTCTTAGATTACCAGACTTAATAAAAAGGGGCATATTCAATTTTGATAATTCAACCATAGAATGTAGTTTCACGTACTTGTGTCTATTTTGTAAATCATTTATAAAACCTGCATGTATTCTCATTCCAAAAATATTAGATTTTAAAAGTGGGACTATAACTCACTTTCACAGATTTTTACTTCGTCGGGAAGTAAGACTTGGCCACTGGTTGATTCACGAACCTATAACAATATATACATATATATCAAAGTATGTTCAAAATATATTTACAACACTTTTAATATATTTTGATGTTTTAAGTTTATTAAGTCAGCTGTCCTCGTTAGTAACCTACAACTAGTTGTCCACAGTTAGATGTACAGAAATAAATCGATAAATATTATCTTGAATCAATCCACGACCCAGTGTATACGTATCTCAGTATTGATCACAACTCAAACTATATATATTTTGGAATCAACCTCAACCCTGTATAGCTAACTCCAACATTCACATATAGAGTGTCTATGGTTGTTCCGAAATATATATAGATGTGTCGACATGATAGGTCGACACATTGTATACGTGTCTATGGTATCTCAAGATTACATAATATACAATACAAGTTGATTAAGTTATGGTTGGAATAGATTTGTTACCAATTTTCACGTACCTAAAATGAGAAAAATTATCCAATCTTGTTTTACCCATAACTTCTTCATTTTAAATCCGTTTTGAGTGAATCAAATTGCTATGGTTTCATATTGAACTCTATTTTATGAATCTAAACAGAAAAATTATATGTTTATAGTCGGAAAAATAAGTTACAAGTCGTTTTTGTAAAGGTAGTCATTTCAGTCGAAAGAACGACGTCTAGATGACCATTTTAGAAAACATACTTCCACTTTGAGTTTAACCATAATTTATCATAGTTTTTAATTAACTAACCCAAAACAGCCCGCGGTGTTACTACGACGGTGTAAATCCGGTTTTACGGTATTTTTCGTGTTTTCAGGTTTTAAATCATTAAGTTAGCTTATCATATAGATATAGAACATGTGTTTAGTTGATTTTAAAAGTCAAGTTAGAAGGATTAACTTTTATTTGCGAACAAGTTTAGAATTAACTAAACTATGTTCTAGTGATTACAAGTTTAAACCTTCGAATAAGATAGCTTTATATGTATGAATCGAATGATGTTATGAACATCATTACTACCTCAAGTTCCTTGGATAAACCTACTGGAAATGAGAAAAATAGATCTAGCTTCAAAGGATCCTTGGATGGCTTGAAAGTTCTTGAAGCAGAATCATGACACGAAAACAATTTCAAGTAAGATTTCCACTCGAAATAAGATTGTTATAGTTATAGAAATTGAATTAAAGTTTGAATATGATTATTACCTTGTATTAGAAAGATAACCTACTGTAAGTAACAAAGGTTTCTTGATGTTGGATGATTACTTGGAATGGATTTAGAAAACTTGGAAGTAAATTTGCAATCTTGGAAGTATTCTTGATCTTATGAAACTAGAACTTTTGGAATTTATGAAGAACACTTAGAACTTGAAGATAGAACTTGAGAGAGATCAATTAGATGAAGAAAATTGAAGAATGAAAGTGTTTGTAGGTGTTTTTGGTCGTTGGTGTATGGATTAGATATAAAGGATATGTAATTTTGTTTTCATGTAAATAAGTCATGAATGATTACTCATATTTTTGTAATTTTATGAGATATTTCATGCTAGTTGCCAAATGATGGTTCCCACATGTGTTAGGTGACTCACATGGGCTGCTAAGAGCTGATCATTGGAGTGTATATACCAATAGTACATACATCTAAAAGCTGTGTATTGTACGAGTACGAATACGGGTGCATACGAGTAGAATTGTTGATGAAACTGAATGAGGATGTAATCGTAAGCATTTTTGTTAAGTAGAAGTATTTTGATAAGTGTATTGAAGTCTTTCAAAAGTGTATGAATACATATTAAAAAACTACATGTATATACATTTTAACTGAGTCGTTAAGTCATCGTTAGTCGTTACATGTAAATGTTGTTTTGAAACCTTTAGGTTAACGATCTTGTTGAATGTTGTTAACCCATTGTTTATTATAACAAATGAGATGTTAAATTGTTATATTATCATGATATTATGATATATAATATATCTTAGTATGACACATATACAGTTAAATGCCGTTACCACGATAATCGTTACATATATGTCTCGTTTCGAAATCATTAAGTTAGTAGTCTTATTTTTACATATGTATTTCATTGTTAATACACTTAATAATATATTTACTTTTCATTTAACATAATTAACCAAGTGTATCAATATCTTAATATGATTCATATGTACCTAGTAAGACGTTGTTATAACGATAATCGTTATATATATCGTTTTCGAGTTTCTTAAATTAATAGTCTCATTTTTATGTATATAACTCATTGTTAAAATACCTAATGAGATACATACTTATAATAAAATCATGTTAACTATATATATAACCATATATATGTCATCATATAGTTTTTACAAGTTTTAACGTTCGTGAATCACCGGTCAACTTGGGTGGTCAATTGTCTATATGAAACCTATTTCAATTAATCAAGTCTTAACAAGTTTGAATGCTTAACATGTTGGAAACACCTAATCATGTAAATAACAATTTCATTTAATATATATATAAACATGGAAAAGTTCGGGTCACTACATATACATAATTACATTGCGAGTGAAATAATAGGCCTTAAAACGATATATACCATGCTAAGTCATGCATACACAAAACTAATAAAACGATATAAATTGAAAACATTCAAAGAGAACATTAAAAATGAGTAAAATGTCTTTTTTCGGCATCCTGACGACCTCGAATGTCAAGACACTATCCAGGAGTCTTGATGTTATGGTCGTATTAGGGTGATTTCGAGAATTTCAGCACAATATGATACCGAAGGTTATGCGCCGCCAAATGGTACATGTGACGACCCAGAAATTTCCGACTAAATTTAAACTTTATCTTTATATTATTCTGACACGATAAGCAATGTTTGTTAAGTTAAATCTCAAGGATTTTAAACTATGTTTATACATTCATTTAAACCTCGACCAAATTCCAATGATTCACGAACCATTAAATGAACATATATGAATATGTATGTATATGTGTATATATTATAAATTGAAAATGTCAAAAAAGTATTTAAACGTATAATGCTTTACATGAACGTATTTGTTTCAATATGATTATCGACGAAATTAAAAAAAATATATTAAATGCTTGAATTATCAGAAACATTGAATTATGATTACAAGTCTCTGTTGAGAGGTCCACTATGATTGAGAAAATCTATTCCTTTTAACGATATTCGGAATAATTTGTAAAGCTATTTATAAATAAAAACAAAAAGTGTCATTTACGAAAGTTAGACAAAAGTTAGTGGAGAATTGGTTTCCATAATATTCTATTAATCTATTTTCAAACGTACAAAAACGTTTTCAGTTTAAAAAGAACTTTATTATTAAAATATATATAACTTTTATAAATATCTAGAATCACTTTTGACAACTCATTACTTAACCAGTATAATAAATATAATGATAATGATATTTATATTTTATTTCATTAAATATATATAACGATTTAAATTAATATTATATATATTTATATGCGTATTATACATACATAGTTTTTATATTTTTACTATATTTTAACTTTACCTTTAATTTACTTTTACTTTACTTTAACTTTAATAATTTACTTTAATAATTCATACTTTAATAATTCACTTTAATAATTCATACTTTAATAATTCACTTTAATAATTCATACTTTAATAATTCACTTTAATAATTCATACTTTAATAATTCACTTTAATAATTCATACTTTAATAATTTACTTTAATAATTCACTTTAATAATTCACTTTAATAATTCAAAAATCTATTATAAATAGAATTCAATAGGTTTCATTATTTCATAGAAACTTGAAAATATATTTCTCTAAACTCTCTCAACCGATTTATATATATATATATATATATATATATTTGCTCTGTATTATTTTAAGATATTATTAGTATACATAAAATATTACGACGGAGTGATGTCCGAGTGATTTCAAAATAGTTTTTTTGAATGAGTCGAAGCTAAGGAAATTATGGGTTATAGCTATGGAGGTGATGGGTATGGTTCATGGGTATGCTCGTGAGGTCAATCTAGTGTTTATCATCTCCGTTGCGTCTACGTACTTTCCTGCAATATTGAATCTCAATATTGATACGTTCGTGAATCCGAGGCCAACCTTGCACTTGTTAAATGACGTTATATGTATTTTTACTACGAAATACAGTATGGTGAGTTTCATTTGCTCCCTTTTTAATTGCTTTTGCAATATATATTTTTGGGCTGAGAATACATGCGCTGCTTTTATAAATGCTTTACGAAATAGAGACAAGTGATCAAAAATGATAATTCTGCGGATTGATGTGCTAGGTAATTTAGTTACATGTTATAAGAGCATGTGAGCGCGAATCCTAAAGATAGATCTATCGGGATTAACACCCCCATCCTGTAGGCTGCACTAGACATAAGAGCTAGTGGGCGGATGTTTAGTACTTCGAGGATTATTTATACACTTGCGAGTGTACGTATCCATATTTGCGAAGATGACTTATTATATTATTGTTAAGGTTGGTTACTGAGGCCTCAACATAAGCAGAACGGTTTTATACACTTGCGAGTGTACATATATTTATAAACGGAAATCTTGTGGTCTATTAATATATTGAAATGATTGTTATGATAAACCTATGAGCTCACCAACCTTTTGGTTGACACTTTAAAGCATGTTTATTCTCAGGTATTAAAGAAATCTTCCGCAGTGCATTAGCTCATTTTAAGGATATTACTTGGAGTCATTCATGGCATATTTTGAAAGACGTTGCATTCGAGTCATTGAGTTCATCAAGATTATTTTTAAGTCAATTATAGTTGGATGTATTATGAAATGGTATGCATGCCGTCAACTTTCGTTGTAAAGAAAGTTTGTCTTTTAAAAACGAATGTAATGTTTGTAAAATGTATCATATAGAGGTCAAATACCTTGCGATGTAATCAACTATTATGAATCGTTTATAATGTATATGAACAGGTCATTTCAGTTGGTATCAGAGCGGTGGTCTTAGCGAACCAGGTCTGCATTAGTGTGTCTAACTGATAGTCGTTAGGATGCATTAGTGAGTCTGGACTTCGACCGTGTCTGCATGTCAAAAGTTTTGCTCATCATTCTTGTCAGAAATTACTTACTTATCATTCTTAGTCTAGACACATCTTATTGCATTGATTGCATGAATAGTGTATAGAAAAAATTCATATCTTAGCGTATCTGCTAATTCATATCTTAACGTATCTGTTACTGTAAACTTTGCCTGACATATTCCGTAAATTCCTCCGTAATCTACGAAATCTTTTGCGCTATATATATAGATATTCTATGTAATTAGAATACCACCCGATAGCCGAAAAATCATTTCATATCGAAAAATCCTTTATTCAATCGAACGAAATGGAATTCGTCATTAGTTCAAGTCCCTCGAATTCCGATATGGAATCCCACTCAAGCTCCGAAAGCAGTGTGACCGGAATGGATCAACCAATTAGCCATCATCTATTCTGGATGAATTGGGGATAGGTTCGTAGCCTCCTCAATAATTGGAGACAAGAAGAAGGTGATCCCTTCCATCCACCACATTGCCCTCTTGGCGATGAACCTGAAGCACTTACCGACGAACCGGTCTGAAACACCATTTGCTCTCTCATTTTCAGAGTATCTCGTCACGATTATATACTACATCAAATTCTAGATTTTATTTATCCGCTCGTCCGAACCGACAATCACCCCGGTGTAACAGAAGAAGTCAACGCGCTTTGCGCTCGAGTAGTGGCTTTAGAGAATATGGTGCAAGGGTTACAAACACCAACAAATAACGAAGTATTAATTCATAATTTCAATTTTATTGAATAAATACTCCGTAGAAGTTATGTAATTTCTAAAGTCTTTAGGGATTATTCAGTTCTAGTTTCAACCGTAAATCAAATGAGTTTAATTTAATATTAACTCATTAAATCTATGTTACATCTGAAGAAAATATGCACATATATATTTTCATAAAGACTGTAATAAAATTCTGTTGTACAAAATATTAATTGTGAAAAAAAAAATTAACGGGTAGGTAATACCCGAGAGATATATAAATTCACAATTAATATGTTACATTTTTCGAATCTGATTAAGCAAATCATCAACTATACTCCCAAAATCTCACAACAATATACATTCTTGTATAGTAATCAAAACAACCATTCTCACCCAAATTTGATTACGCATTCTGATTTTGACAAATCAAAATCCAAGTCATGATTTAACAGAAGACATCACTCTTAGATTCCTACATCTTTCAAAGCTATACTTTGACTTCAAAACTGTGTTAGAACATCATATGTATATTAATGATTACAAACTGTGTTCAAACTCTCCGAAGTTTTCGAAGACACTTCAAACAATGAACAATCGAGATGATGATCCAACCACATATTACCCACATTTATGTACCTAAAAAGCTCTCGAAGCCAAAGTCATAGTTCAACGCGTATCCGTGTCAGACCCTTTGGCATTTATTAGCTAAAATGACTTTTCAATTCCTTTTCAAAGTAGACAGTTTTGTCACAGCTCCAGCAAGTCAACTTCGACTTTTCAGTCGGACTAGTCTTATTATAATCTCGATAGATACGTTGCCCTTTCGCCAACGTTACCGGGGAATCGTTTATATTCACCACATTAGCAATAAACTTACCAACAACTTCACTGATCTTTGACTTTCCAAAAAAAAAAAAATCATTATAATTATCGAAACCCTATCATATATTTATTCGTACCTTATAACAAGAATTGCCATACCAATTATTGAGAATCAGCAATCAGTATTTTGAAACCTCGCAGCATGTCTACATCAATAATTACATATACACACAACGTCTACCTCCAAGACTTACATTCTTTGAATGAGAAATTTCTGAAAACACCCTAAACTGCGAACCAGTTCTCGAAATTTTGAAAAATGCTGATGAAGCAACAAAAACTGTAAACGACCTTAACAGTAAAAAGTTGGATTATAAAGGATAGTTTATTGGCAAAGCTCAGAAAAAGAGAAGCTTTAGAACTGGAAAACGGATTGAGCAAAGTATGAAGGAGGCTGTGGACAAATCATAAAGGCTGAACCTGCCTTCAAAGGATCCAAATGATTCATTACTTGCTGAAGTCATTAACGAATACCTTGCTCCTAACTCTAAACCCCTGCAGACAATATCCTTCATCATCCTCTGATATTAGACATTCTAAGATATCATCGTATCTTTCATTATAAATATCATCCATACTTCTGAAGATATTTTTATAATTATTCTTATCTGAAATCATTTACCTCTTCGCGCTATCTGTATTATATCATAAAGGAAACTATTTTAGTTTCTAAATTCTGAAACATTCGAGTTTAAAATAGGAATATTCTTGAAGAAGTGTTGGGAGCTGAAGCATGAGTTAGTATAATATAATGACACTTGATCAACGTGATTATATTATAGTAATTCATGATGAGTTTCTAAATGGAACATGATGATTCACAGATCATAACGTCATCATGTGCTATGTTACACGACTCTTGTATTCTATTTAATCTCTAAAAATATCAAGAATATATTTTCTTGATGATTCGGTCTTTTCAGGGTATTTTGGTAAATTAACAAATCAAGATCGTGTCATTACAATTTCCTTCCTAGAACATTAACAATGTTCATTCCGAAATTTATATCTGCGAATTCTGGACCATTACAAGCGGTGCTTAATCGCAAGAAGAAGAAACGAAAGGACAAAGCTCCGAACTAGAAATGGGAGTATAAATCATAGCAAATAGAAGACAGCATTAACTGTGGATGACAATGATTATAGAAGAAGCAAGGACTTTGAAATATAAGGGAAGATATAAAACCCAACAACAACCCAGAAATCATAAACCGTATATATCAATGCATATAGCAATATAAAGACACGGGAGAACTAAAAACACTATAAAACCAAGAGTATAGTAGAAGTAAATAGATTCTTCCGGAGGCAGATGAAAAAGAAGAATGACAGATATGAAAGTGAGGAGTATATCGAGAATCAGTACTGGATGAAGCATATTGACAAATACTTTAAAATATGAGTTGAGGGAGAAAGAATAGAAGGTGTGAGTTGTAAGGAAACGAAGGAGGTGGATTTATAGTGAAATACCCGACAGAGAAATCAAGATGGATTATCGTATTAATTCGAAGAGAATCATAATCTCCTTAATCACTGAAGCATCAAATCCAACATAGATTACAAAGATTTTCTTTAAATTCGGAGATCAATTGTGATGACGTCAAAAGATATGACGAATCACTATAATCTTATTTCCTTCATTTACGATAACTTCCCTCATACGCTTTGAGTAATCGAATTATTTTATCCATACTTCTTAGACATGATAAAACTTTATAATCGTCATAATAACATTCTCATTGTTAGTCATGAGGACCTCTATCAAATTTCGGGGACGAAATTTCTTTAACGGGTAGGTACTGTGACGACCCAGAAATTTCCGACTAAATTTAAACTTTATCTTTATATTATTCTGACACGATAAGCAATGTTTGTTAAGTTAAATCTCAAGGATTTTAAACTATGTTTATACATTCATTTAAACCTCGACCAAATTCCAATGATTCACGAACCATTAAATGAACATATATGAATATGTATGTATATGTGTATATATTATAAATTGAAAATGTCAAAAAAGTATTTAAACGTATAATGCTTTACATGAACGTATTTGTTTCAATATGATTATCGACGAAATTAAAAAAAATATATTAAATGCTTGAATTATCAGAAACATTGAATTATGATTACAAGTCTCTGTTGAGAGGTCCACTATGATTGAGAAAATCTATTCCTTTTAACGATATTCGGAATAATTTGTAAAGCTATTTATAAATAAAAATAAAAAGTGTCATTTACGAAAGTTAGACAAAAGTTAGTGGAGAATTGGTTTCCATAATATTCTATTAATCTATTTTCAAACGTACAAAAACGTTTTCAGTTTAAAAAGAACTTTATTATTAAAATATATATAACTTTTATAAATATCTAGAATCACTTTTGACAACTCATTACTTAACCAGTATAATAAATATAATGATAATGATATTTATATTTTATTTCATTAAATATATATAACGATTTAAATTAATATTATATATATTTATACGCGTATTATACATACATAGTTTTTATACTTTTACTATATTTTAACTTTACCTTTACTTTACTTTAACTTTACTTTAACTTTAATAATTCACTTTAATAATTCATACTTTAATAATTCACTTTAATAATTCATACTTTAATAATTCACTTTAATAATTCATACTTTAATAATTCACTTTAATAATTCATACTTTAATAATTCACTTTAATAATTCACTTTAATAATTCATACTTTAATAATTCACTTTAATAATTCAAAAATCTATTATAAATAGAATTCAATAGGTTTCATTATTTCATAGAAACTTGAAAATATATTTCTCTAAACTCTCTCAACCGATTTACATATATATATATATATATATATTTGCTCTGTATTATTTTAAGATATTATTAGTATACATAAAATATTACGACGGAGTGATGTCCGAGTGATTTCAAAATAGTTTTTTTGAATGAGTCGAAGCTAAGGAAATTATGGGTTATAGCTATGGAGGTGATGGGTATGGTTCATGGGTATGCTCGTGAGGTCAATCTAGTGTTTATCATCTCCGTTGCGTCTACGTACTTTCCTGCAATATTTTTTTTTTTTTTTTTTTTTTTTTTTTTTTTTTTTTTTTTTTTTTTTGAAAGGCAATGTTAGTGGTTAGCTCACGAAGTTAATTCACGAAAATCCCCCCCCCCCCCCCCCCGAGACTCGAACCCTGGTCTCCTCGAACACCATGTTAACATGGTGACCAATGAGGCAAAGCCCCATTGGCACTTTCCTGCAATATTGAATCTCAATATTGATACGTTCGTGAATCCGAGGCCAACCTTGCACTTGTTAAATGACGTTATATGTATTTTTACTACGAAATACAGTATGGTGAGTTTCATTTGCTCCCTTTTTAATTGCTTTTGCAATATATATTTTTGGGCTGAGAATACATGCGCTGCTTTTATAAATGCTTTACGAAATAGAGACAAGTGATCAAAAATGATAATTCTGCGGATTGATGTGCTAGGTAATTTAGTTACATGTTATAAGAGCATGTGAGCGCGAATCCTAAAGATAGATCTATCGGGCTTAACACCCCCATCCTGTAGGCTGCACTAGACATAAGAGCTAGTGGGCGGATGTTTAGTACTTCGAGGATTATTTATACACTTGCAAGTGTACGTATCCATCTTTGCGAAGATGACTTATTATATTATTGTTAAGGTTGGTTACTAAGGCCTCAACATAAGCAGAACGGTTTTATACACTTGCGAGTGTACATATATTTATAAACAGAAATCTTGTGGTCTATTAATATATTGAAATGATTGTTATGATAAACCTATGAACTCACCAACCTTTTGGTTGACACTTTAAAGCATGTTTATTCTCAGGTATTAAAGAAATCTTCCACTGTGCATTAGCTCATTTTAAGGATATTACTTGGAGTCATTCATGGCATATTTTGAAAGACGTTGCATTCGAGTCATTGAGTTCATCAAGATTATTTTTAAGTCAATTATAGTTGGATGTATTATGAAATGGTATGCATGCCGTCAACTTTCGTTGTAAAGAAAGTTTGTCTTTTAAAAACGAATGTAATGTTTGTAAAATGTATCATATAGAGGTCAAATACCTCGCGATGTAATCAACTATTATAAATCGTTTATAATGTATATGAACGGGTCATTTCAGTACTCCATCTGGCGGCGCATATTAATGATTTAAAAAAGCGTGTTTAATGAGACATTAGATTTAAATTTATATGCGTTATACATAATTTTATTGCGAGTGAAATAATAGGCCTTAAAAGAATATGTACCATGCTAAGTCATACATACACAAAAGGAATAATATGAATGAAATTCAAAATGGTCATAATCGAAAAAGGCAAAATTGAAGGCTTTCGAGGTCTCGTTTCGAAAAATATTTTGAAATGTCCCGTTCATATTGATTATAAACATTCCATATTAATTGATTTCGTTGCGAGGTTTTGACCACTATATGAGACGTTTTTCAAAGATTGCATTCGATTTTTAAAATAAACCATAACTTTATTTAAATACTACGACGATTATCAAATAATGATAATCTAAAATATAGCGTCTTCACAAGACCATTACATAATGGTTTACAATAATATTACATAACAACATATGTCTTCGAATGCAGTTTTAACAATATTAAACAAGCATGGACTCAAAATCTTGCCCTTATTTTAGTATGCAACAGCGGAAGCTCTTAATAATCACCTGAGAATAAACATGCTTAAAAAGTCAACAAAAATGTTGGCGAGTTATAGGTTTAACCTATATATTATCAAATCATAATAATAGACCACAAGTTTTCATCTTTTAATAACATGCAATCTGCATAAAAATCATTCATATGTTGAACACCTGGTAATCGACATTAACAAAATGCATATAGAATATCCCCAAACAGAAATCCATCTGTATAACTAACTCGAAGTACTAAAGCATACCATTTTCCAGTATAGGGGGAGTTAGTGCCCGTAGATCTATCTTTAGGATTCGCGTCAATTAGGGTGTCTGTTCCCTAATTCTTAGGCTACCAAGCTAAAAGGGTGATATTCGGTATTCATAATCCAACATAGAATGTAATTTCAAGCACTTGTGTCTATTTTGTAAAACATTTATAAAACTGCATGTATTCTCATCCCAAAAATATTAGATTTAAAAGTGGGACTATAACTCACTTTCACAGATTTTACTTCGTCGAAAGATAAGACTTGGCGACTGGTCGATTCACGAACCTATAACAATATGTACATATACATCAAAGTATGATGGAAATATATTTACAACATTTTTTTATTACGTTTTAATGGTTTAAGTTTATTCAGTTAGCTGTCCTCGTTAGTAACCTACAACTAGTTGTCCACAATTAGATGTACAGAAATAAATTAATACATATTATCTTGAATCAATCCATGACCCAGTGTATACATGCCTCAGGCTAGATCACAATTCAAAGTATATATATTTTTGGAATCAACCTCAACCCTGTATAGCTAACTCCAACGTTACTGCATATAGAGTGTCTATGGTTGTTCCAAATAATATATATACATAGGTCGATATGATATGTCAAAACATTGTATACGTGTCTATGGTATCCCAAGATTACATAATATGTTAGAATACATGTATAATACAGTATAAGTTAGCTAGGATATGATTAATATAAATTTGTTATAAAATTTTCGTAGCTACAACAAGTAAAAATTTCCAATCTTGTTTTAACCATAACTTCTTCGTTTTAAATCCGTTTTGAGTGAATCAAGTTGCTATGGTTTCATATTGAACTTAAGTTTATGAATCTAAACATAAAAGGTATAAGTTTATAGTCAGAAATACAGGTTACATGTCATTTAATAAAGAGGTAGTCATTTTCGTCGAAAGAACGACATCTTGATGACCATTTTGAAAAACATACTTTCACTTTGAGTTTAACCATGATTTTTGGATATAGTTTCATGTTCATAAGAAAAAATAATTTTCCCAGAAGAACAACTTTTAAATCAAAGTTTATCATAGTTTTTAATTAACTAACCCAAAACAGTCCGTGGTGTTACTACGACGGCGTATGTCCGGTTTTACGGTGTTTTTCGTGTTTCCAGGTTTTAAATCGTTAAGTTAGCATATCATATAGATATAGAACATGTGTTTAGTTGATTTTAACAGTCAAGTTAGAAGGATTAACTTTTGTTTGCGAACAAGTTTAGAATTAACTAAACTATGTTCTAGTGATTACAAGTTTAAACCTTCGAATAAGATAGCTTTATATGTATGAATCGAATGATGTTATGAACATCATTACTACCTAAAGTTTTGTGGATAAACCTACTGTAAATGAGAAAAATAGATCTAGCTTCAAAGGATCCTTGGATGGCTTGAAAATTCTTGAAGCAGAATCATGACACGAAAACAAGTTCAAGTAAGATTATCACTCGAAATAAGATTGTTATAGTTATAGAAATTGAACCAAAGTTTGAATATGAGTATTACCTTGAATTAGAAAGATATCTTACTGTAAATAAGAAAGATTTCTTGAGATTGGATGATCACTTGAAATGGATTTGCAAGATTGGAAGTAAGCTAGTAAACTTGAAAGTATTCTTGATTTTATGAAACTAGAACTTGTAGAATTCATGAAGAACACTTAGAACATGAAGATGGAACTTGAGAGAGATCAATTATATGAAGAAAATTGAAGAATGAAAGTGCTTGTAGGTGTTTTTGGTCGTTCATAATGGATTAGATATAAAGGATGTGTAATTTTATTTTCATGTAAATAATTCATGAATGATTTGTAATATTTTTGTAATTTTGTGTAATCATTCATGCTAGTTGCCAAATGATGGTTCCCACATATTTAATGACTCACATGGGCTGCTAAGGAGCTGATTATTGAGTGTATATACCAATAGTATATACATCTAGAAGCTGTGTATTGTACAAGTACGAATAAAGGTGCATAAGAGTAAAATTGTTGATGAAAATGAACGAGAATGTAATTGTAAGCATTTTTGTTAAGTAGAAGTACTTTGATATATTTCTTGAAGTCTTTAAAAAGTGTATTAATACATCTTAATACACTACATGTATATACATTTTAACTGAGTCGTTAAGTCACCGTTAGTCGTTATATGTAAGTGTTGTTTTGAAACCTTTAAGTTAACGATCTTGTTAAATGTAATTAATCCATTGTTAATATACTTAAATAAGATGTTAAATTATTACATTATCATAATATTTTTATGTATGAATTTATCTTAATATGATATATATACATTAAAATGCCGTTACAACGATAATCATTACGTATATGCCTTGTTTCGAAATCCTTAAGTTAGTAGTCTTGTTTTTACATATGTAGTTCATTGTTAACACACTTAATGATATATTTAATTATCATTTTATCATGTTACATATAGTGTAACAATACCTTAATATGATACATATATATTTAGTAAGACATTGTTATAACGATAATCGTTATATATATCGTTTCGTGTTTCTTAACTTAGTAATCTCATTTTTATGTATATAACTCATTGTTAATATACCTAGTGAGATACTTAATTATCATAATATCATGTTAACTACAAATATATTTCCCTTTATGTATCATCATATAGTTTTTACAAATTTTAACGTTCGTGAATCGCCGGTCAACTTGTGTGGTCAATAGTCTATATGAAACTCATTTCAAATAATCAAGTCTTAACAAGTTTGATTGCTTAACATGTTGGAAACATTTAATCATATAAACATATTTTTCATTTAATATATAAGCATGGAAAAGTTCGGGTCACTACAGTACCTACCCGTTAAATAAATTTCGTCCTGAAATTTTAAGCGGTTGGAGGTGTTGACGCATCTTCTGGAAATAGGTGAGGGTATTTCAGCTTCATCTGATCTTCACGCTCCCAGGTGAACTCGGGTCCTCTATGAGCATTCCATCGAACCTTAACAATTGGTATCTTGTTTTGCTTAAGTCTTTTAACCTCACGATCCATTATTTCGATGGGTTCTTCGATGAATTGAAGTTTTTTGTTGATTTGGATTTCGTCTATCAGAATAGTGAGATCTTCTTTAGAAAAACATTTCTTCAGATTCGAGACGTGGAAAGTGTTATGTACAGCCGCGAGTTATTGAGGTAACTCAAGTCGATAGGCTACTGGTCCGACACGATCTATAATCTTGAATGGCCCAATGTACCTTGGATTTAGTTTCCCCCGTTTACCAAATCGAACAACGCCTTTCCAAGGTGAAACCTTAAGCATGACCATTTCTGCAATTTCAAATTCTATATCTTTTCTTTTAATGTCCGCGTAGCTCTTTTGTCGACTTTGGGCGGTTTTCAATCGTTGTTGAATTTGAATGATCTTCTCAGTAGTTTCTTGAATTATCTCCGGACCCGTAATTTGTCTATCCCCCACTTCACTCCAACAAGTCGGAGACCTGCACTTTCTACCATAAAGTGCTTCAAACGGCGCCATCTCAATGCTCGAATGATAGCTGTTGTTGTAGGAAAATTCTGCTAACGGTAGGTGTCGATCCCAACTGTTTCCGAAATCAATAACACATGCTCGTAGCATATGTTCAAGCATTTGTATCGTCCTTTCGCTCTGCCCATCAGTTTGTGGATTATAGGCAATACTCATATCTAGACGAGTCCCTAATGCTTGTTGCAACGTCTGCCAGAACCTTGAAACAAATCTGACATCCCTATCAGAGATGATAGAGACTGGTATTCCATGTCTAGAGACGACTTCCTTCAAGTATAATCGTGCCAACTTCTCCATTTTATCATCTTCTCTCATTGTCAGGAAGTATGCTGACTTGGTGAGACGATCGACTATGACCCAAATAGTATCAAAATCACTTGCAGTCCTTGGCAATTTAGTGATGAAATCCATGGTAATGTTTTCCCATTTCCATTCCGGGATTTCGGGTTGTTGAAGTAGACCTGATGGTTTTTGATGCTCAGCTTTAACCTTAGAACACGTCAAACATTCTCCTACATATTTAGCAATATCGGCTTTCATACCCGGCCACCAAAACTGTTTCTTGAGATCCTTGTACATCTTTCCCGCTCCGGGATATATTGAATATCTCGTTTTATGTGCTTCCCCAAGTACCATTTCTCTCAGATCCCCAAACTTTGGCACCCAAATTCTGTCATTCCTATACCGGTTCTGTCTTCCCGAATATTAAGATGTTTCTCCGATCCCTTGGGTATTTCATTCTTTATTTTTCCTTCTTTTACAACTCCCTGTTGTGCCTCCTTTATTTGAGTAGTAAGGTTTGTACGAATAATTATATTCATAGCTTTTACCCGTATAGGTTCTCTGTCCTTTCTACTCAAAGCGTTGGCTACCACATTCACCTTCCCCGGGTGGTAACGATTCTCAAAGTCATAATCATTTAACAATTCAATCCACCTACGCTACCTCATGTTCAATTGTTTCTGATTAAATATGTGTTGAAGACTTTTGTGGTCGGTATATATAATACTTTTGACCCCATATAAGTAGTGCCTCTAAGTCTTTAATGCAAAAACATCCGCGCCTAATTGCAAATGATGCGTCGTATAATTCTGCTCATGAATCTTCAATTGTCTAGACGCATAAGCAATTACCTTCGTTCGTTGCATTAATACACAACCGAGGCCTTGCTTTTAGGTGAAAGGCCCGTTCATATACATTATAAACGATTCACAATAGTTGATTACATCGCGAGGTATTTGACCTCTATATGATACATTTTACAAACATTGCATTCGTTTTTAAAAGAAAAACTTTCTTTACAACGAAAGTTGACGGCATGCACACCATTTCATAATACATCCAACTATAATTGGCTTAATAATAATCTTGATGAACTCAATGACTCGAATACAACGTCTTTCAAAATATGCCATGAATGACTCCAAGTAATATCCTTAAAATGAGCTAATGCACAGCGGAAGATTTCTTTAATACCTGAGAATAAGCATGCTTTAAAGTGTCAACCAAAAGATTGGTGAGTTCATAGGTTTATCATAACAATCATTTCAATATATTAATAGACCACAAGATTTCGGTTTATAAATATATGTACACTCGTAAGTGTATAAAAGTATTCTGTAAGTTTAGGCACCCGGTAACAAGCCTTAACATTCATGTTTTACCCTCTGAAGTACACCAGATCAGGTGTGTTTAAAATAACCTCGAAGTACTAAAGCATCCCATAGTCTGGATGGGGATGGTCAGGCCCAATAGATCTATCTTTAGGATTCGCGCCTATCGTACATAGACAAGTAGTTTCATGTTACCAAGCTAAGGGTATATTTCTGGTTTAAACCCACATAGAATTAGTTTTATTACTTGTGCCTATTTCGTAAAACATTTATAAAACAGCGCATGTATTCTCAACCAAAAAATATATATAAAAAGGGAGTAATGAAACTCACAATACTGTATTTCATAGTAAAAATACATATAACGTCATTTAACAAGTGCAAGGTTGGCCTCGGATTCACGAATGTATCAATATTGAGATTCAATATTGCAGGAAAGTACGTAGACGCAACGGAGATGATAAACACTAGATTGACCTCACGAGCATACCCATGAACCATACCCATCACCTCCATAGCTATAACCCATAATTTCCTTAGCTTCGACTCATTAAAAAAAAAAACTATTTTGAAATCACTCGGACATCACTCCGTCGTAATATTTTATGTATACTAATAATATCTTGAAATAATAAAGAGCATATATATATATATATATATATATATATATATATATATATATATATATATATATATAAATCGATTGAGAGAGTTTAGTGAAATATATTTTCAAGTTTCTATGAAATAATGAACCCTATTGAATTCTATTTATAATAGATTTTTGAATTATTAAAGTGAATTATTAAAGTATGAGTTATTAAAGTGAATTATTAAAGTATGAATTATTAAAGTAAATTATTAAAGTATGAATTATTAAAGTAAATTATTAAAGTATGAATTATTAAAGTAAATTATTAAAGTATGAATTATTAAAGTGAATTATTAAAGTTAAAGTAAAGTAAAAGTAAAGTAAAGGTAAAGTTAAAGTTAAAGTATAGTAAAAGTATAAAAACAATGTATGTATAATACGCGTATAAATATATATAATATTAATTTAAATCGTTATATATATTTAATAAAATAAAATATAAATATCGTTATATTTATTATACTGGTTAAGTAATGAGTTGTCAAAAATGATTCTAGATATTTATAAAAGTTATATACGTTTTAATAATAAAGTTCTTTTTAAACTGAAAACGTCTTTGTACGTTTGAAAATAGATTAATAGAATATTATGGAAACCAATTCTCCACTAACTTTTGTCTAACTTTCGTAAATGACACTTTTTGTTTTTATTTATAAATAGCTTTACAAATTATTCTGAATATCGTTAAGAGGAATAGATTTTCTCAAATCATAGTGGACCTCTCAACAGAGACTTGTAATCATAATTCAAGGTTTCTGATAATTCAATCATTTAATATATATATATATATATTTAATTTCGTCGAAAATCATATTGAAAAAAATACGTTCGTGTAAAGTATTATACGTTTAATAATTTATTAATATTCTCAAGTTATAATATATATATATATATACATATACATATCTATTTATATATAACGGTTCGTGAATCGTCGGAATTTGGTCGAGGTTATAATGAATGTATGAACACAGTTTAAAATTCTTGAGATTTAACTTAATAAACTTCTGCTTATCGTGTCGGAATAATATAAAGATTAAAGTTTAAATTTGGTCGAAAATTTTCGGGTCGTCACTGTACCTACCCGTTAAAGAAATTTCATCCCCGAAATTTGATAGAGGTTGTCTTGACTAACAATGAGAATGTTATTATAACGATTATAGAGTTTTATCATGTTCAAGAAGAATGGATAAAATAATTCGATTACTCGAAGCGTGTGAGTGAAGTTATCGTAAATGAATGAAATAAGATAATAGTGATTCGTCGTATCTTTTGACGTCATCACGATTGATCTCCGAAAAGAAAATCTTTGTAATCTATATTGGATTTGATTATTCGGCGATTAAGGAAATTATGATCCTCTTCGAATTAATGCGATAATCCATTTTGATTTCTCTGTTAGATATTTCACTATAAATCCACCTCATTTGTTTTCTTACAACTCACACCTTCTCAACTCATATTTTAAAGTATTTGTCAATATGCTTCATCCAGTGCTGATTCTTGATATACTCCTCACTTTCATATCTGTCGCTCTTCTTTTTCATCTGCCTCCGGAAGAATCTATTTACTTCTACTATACTCTTGATTTTATAGTGTTTTTAGTTCTCCCGTGTCTTTATATTGCTATATGCATTGATATACGGTTTGTGATTTCTAGGTTGTTGTTGGGTTTTATATATTCCCTTATATTTCAAAGTCCTTGCTTCTTCTATAATCATTGTCATCCACAGTTAATGCTCTCTTCTATTTGCTATGATTTATACTCCCATTTCTAGTTCGGAGCTTTGTCCTTTCGTTTCTTCTTCTTGCGATTAAGCACCACTTGTAATGGTCCAGAATTCGCAGATATAAATTTCGGAATGAACATTGTTAATGTTCTAGGAAGGAAATTGTAATGGTACGATCTTGACTTGTCAAATTACCAGAATACCTCGGAAAAGGCCGAATCATCAAGAAATATTTTCTTGATATTTAGAGATCAAAGAGAATATAAGAGTCGTGTAACATAGCACATGATGACGTTATGATATGTGAATCATCATGTTCCATTTAGAAACTCAGCATGAATTACTGTAATATAATCACGTTGATCAAGTGTCATTATATTATACTAACTCATGCTTCAGCTCCCAACACTTCTTCAAGAATATTCCTATTTTAAACTCGAATGTTTCAGAATTTAGAAACTAAAATAGTTTCTTTTATGATATAATACAGATAGCGCGAAGAGGTAAATGATTTCAGATAAGAATAATTATAAAAATATCTTCAGAAGTATGGATGATATTTATAATGAAGGATACGATGATATCTTAGAATGTCTAATATCGGAGGATGATGAAAAATATTGTCCGTAGGGGTTTAGAGTCAGGAGCAAGGTATTCGTTAATGACTTCAGCAAGTACTGAATCATTTGGATTCTTTGAAGGCGGGTTCAGCCTTTGTGATTTGTCCACAGCCTCCTTCATACTTTTCTCAATCCGTTTTCCAGTTCCAAAGCTTCTCTTTTTCTGAACTTTGCCAATATACTATCCTTTATCATCCAACTTTTTACTGTTAAGGTCGTTTACAGTTTTTGCTGCTTCATCAGCATTTTTCAAAATTTCGAGAACTGGTTCGCAGTTTAGGGTGTTTTTCAGAAATTTCTCATTCAAAGAATGTAAGTCTTGGAGGTAGACGTTGTGTGTATATGTAATTGTTGATGTAGACATGCTGCGAGGTTTCAAAATACTGATTGCTAATTCTCAATAATTGGTATGGCAATTCTTGTTATAAGGTACGAATGAGTATATGATAGGGTTTTGATAATTATAATGAATTTTTTTTTTTTTGGAAAGTCAAAGATCAGTGAAGTTGTTGGTAAGTTTATTGCTAATGTGGTGAATATAAACGATTCTCCGGTAACGTTGGAAAAAAGGCAACGTATCTATCGAGGTTATAATAAGACTATTTTGATTGAGAAGTCGAAGTTGACTTGCTGGAGCTGTGACAAAACTGTCTATTTTGAAACGGAATTGAAAAGTTATTTTAGCTAGTAAATGCCAAAGGGTCTAACACGGATACGTGTCGAACTATGACTTGGGTTTTGAGAGTTTTTCAGGTGTATAACTGTGGGTAACATGTGGTTGGATCATCATCTCGATTGTTCCTTAGTTGAAGTGTCTTCAGGAATTTCGAAGGGTTTGAGCACATATTGTAATCGTTAATACATATGATGTTCTAACACAGTTTTGAAGTCAAAGTATAGCTTTGAAAGATATAGGAATCTAAGAGTAATGATACTGGTTATATTTCGAATTGAATTATGCGATTTCAAAATCAGAATATGTAATTGAATTTGAATGAGTATGATTGTTTTGATTTATATGAAAGAATGGATATTGTTGTGAAAGTAGGGAGTATAGTTGATGATTGCTGAATCAGTTTCAAAAAATGTAATATATTAATTGTGAATTTATATATCTCTCGGGTATTACCTACCCGTTAAAAAAAATTTCACAATTAATATTTTGTACAAAAGAAGTTTATTATAGTCTTTATGAAAATATATGTGTATATTTTCTTTAGATGTAATATAGATTTAATGAGTTAATATTAAATTAAACTCATTTGTTTTATTGTTGGAACTAGAATTGAGTAATCCCTAAAACTTTATAAATTGCATAAGTATTTCTTCAATAATATTGAAATTATGAATCATTACTTTGTTATTTGTTGGTTTTCGTGAAATTCTTGTGAACTTCGCAAGGTACGAATGATGTTATTTGAAAAGTTTCGAGTACATCGATGATGAAAGTGTAAAATTAAACATATATTCGAATAATACACTTGATTTATTATGAATTGGATTTTTATTGAATTGAGACAGTGATTGTAATTAACGATGGTTAAGTTGCGGACGAAGGACGTACATCATTGCATATTTGTAATATGAATTAACTGAGTAGTTAAGATTCACACATAATAGCTTAGTACGGGAAGATTTATTATGGTTTAAAAATTTATACATATAAAATATACATATAAATCATTCGATTGGAAATGAGTTAATACTTCATAACTCGTTGATACAATATATTTGTTGTTGATTCGTAATCATGTCCACAATGATTCTTGAACTGACAAAGTTTGTGATGTTACAGGTGCTGTTGATTCTGACGACACTGACGGCACTGACTGTGTTGATGATGCTACGGTCCTGTTGATGCTGTTGGTAAAACAATTCTAGCTTGTAAATCGTACACCATTTTCAATCAAAGTTTCTACTCTACCATCTCCGTTCACTCATCTGATTTACGGTCAGAATTAAATAAACTCTAAGATTTTGGAGATTACATAACTGCTGCAGAGATATCTCTTCAATGAAGTTTATGAATTAATACTTCATCGTTTGTTGTTGTTGATATTCCTGGATATTTACAGGGCGTATGTCGTTGATGTTTGAGATACAGATTGTGATGTTGCGGTGTGGGATGTGGATGTTGTTGTTGGTGGTGGTGATGGTACTGTTGGTGTTGCTGATGGTGGTACTGTTTATGCTGCTGGTGCTGCTGCTGGTGTTTGTAACCTTTGCACCATATTCTCCAAAGCCACTACCCGAGCGCGAAGCTCGTTGACTTCTTCTATTACACCGGGGTGATTGTCGGTTTGGACGAGCGGATAAATAAAATCTAGAATTTGGTGTAGTATGTAATCGTGACGAGATACTCTAGAAATAAGAGAGAAAATGGTGTTTCGGATAGGTTCGCCGGTAAGTGCTTCAGGTTCTTCGCCAAGAGGGCAATGTGGTGGATGGAAGGGATCACCTTCTTCTTATCTCCAATGATTAAGGAGGCTATGAACCCATCCCCAATTCATCCAGAATAGATGATGACTAATTGGTTGATCCATTCCGGTCACACTACTTTCGGAACTTGAGTGGGATTCCATTTCGGAATCCGAGGGACTTGAACTAATGATGAATTCCATTTCATACGATTGAATAAAGAATTTTTCGATATGAAATGATTTTCCGGCTATCGGGTGGTATTCTAATTATATAGAGCAAAAGGTTTCGTAGGTTACGGAGGAATTTAAGGAATATGTCAGACAAAGTTTACAGTAACAGATACGCTAATATATGAATTAGCAGATACGCTAAGATATGAATTTTGTCTATACACTATTCATGGAATCAATGCAATAAGATGTGTCTAGACTAAGAATGATAAGCAGGTAATTTCCGTCAAAAATGATGAGCAAAACTTTTGACATGCAGACACGGTTGAAGTCCAGACTCACTAATGCATCCTAACAACTATCAGTTAGACACACTAATGCAAATCTGGTTCGCTAAGACCACCGCTCTGATACCAAATGAAATAACAGTGGGGACGCATCCCACTCAGTGCCTTCCCAGCTAACCGCCCGGTGACCACTGAGCGTACCCCAGACACTGATTTTACGGCCCGCCTCTCGGCAACGTACAGCCAACCCTAATAGGGACCGCGACGAGTAAGAGCCAATGCTTCGTCACAGGTAACACTGTGAGAATCCCCTCTACGATTAACCCGCTAATAAACGGCATTAAACCAGCTCTGATACCAACTGAAAGACCCGTTCATATACATTATAAATGGTTCACAATAGTTGATTACATCGCGAGGTATTTGACCTCTATATGATACATTTTACAAACATTGCATTCGTTTTTAAAAGACAAACTTTCTTTACAACGAAAGTTGACGGCATGCACACTATTTCATAATACATCCAACTATAATTGGCTTAATAATAATCTTGATGAACTCAATGACTCGAATGCAACGTCTTTCAAAATATGCCATGAATGACTCCAAGTAATATCCTTAAAATGAGCTAATGTACAGCGGAAGATTTCTTTAATACCTGAGAATAAACATGCTTTAAAGTGTCAACCAAAAGGTTGGTGAGTTCATAGGTTTATCATAACAATCATTTCAATATATTAATAGACCACAAGATTTCCGTATATAAATATATGTACACTCGCAAGTGTATAAAAGTATTCTATAAGTTGTAGGCACCCGGTAACAAGCCTTAACCTTCATGTTTTACCCTCTGAAGTACACCAGATCAGGTGTGTTTAAAATAACCTCGAAGTACTAAAGCATCCCATAGTCAGGATGGGGATGGTCAGGCCCAATAGATCTATCTTTAGGATTCGCGCCTACCGTACGTAGACAAGTAGTTTAATGTTACCAAGCTAAGGGTATATTTCTGGTTTAAACCCACATAGATTTAGTTTTAGTACTTGTGCCTATTTCGTAAAATATTTATAAAACAGCGCATGTATTCTCAGCCCAAAAATATATATAAAAAGGGAGTAATGAAACTCACAATACTGTATTTCGTAGTAAAAATACATATAACGTCATTTAACAAGTGCAAGGTTGGACTCGGATTCACGAACGTATCAATATTGAGATTCAATATTGCAGGAAAGTACGTAGACGCAACGGAGATGATAAACACTAGATTGACCTCACGAGCATACCCATGAACCATACCCATCACCTCCATAGCTATAACCCATAATTTCCTTAGCTTCGACTCATTCAAAAAAAACTATTTTGAAATCACTCGGACAGCACTCCGTCGTAATATTTTATGTATACTAATAATATCTTAAAATAATACAGAGCAAATATATACATATATATATATATATATATATATATATATATATATATATATATATATATATATATATATATATATATATATATATATATATATATATATATATATCGATTGAGAGAGTTTAGAGAAATATATTTTCAAGTTTCTATGAAATAATGAAACCTATTGAATTCTATTTATAATAAATTTTTGAATTATTAAAGTGAATTATTAAAGTATGAATTATTAAAGTGAATTATTAAAGTATGAATTATTAAAGTGAATTATTAAAGTATGAATTATTAAAGTGAATTATTAAAGTTAAAGTAAAGTAAAAGTAAAGTAAAGGTAAAGTTAAAGTATAGTAAAAGTATAAAAACTATGTATGTATAATACGCGTATAAATATATAATATTAATTTAAATCGTTATATATATTTAATGAAATAAAATATAAATATCGTTATATTTATTATACTGGTTAAGTAATGAGTTGTCAAAAGTGATTCTAGATATTTATAAAAGTTATATACGTTTTAATAATAAAGTTCTTTTTAAACTGAAAACGTCTTTGTACGTTTGAAAATAGATTAATAGAATATTATGGAAACCAATTCTCCACTAACTTTTGTCTAACTTTCGTAAATGACACTTTTTGTTTTTATTTATAAATAGCTTTACAAATTATTCTGAATATCGTTAAGAGGAATAGATTTTCTCAAATCATAGTGGACCTCTCAACAGAGACATGTAATCATAATTCAATGTTTCTGATAATTCAATCATTTAATATATATTTTTTTAATTTCGTCGAAAATCATATTGAAATAAATACGTTCGTGTAAAGTATTATACGTTTAATACTTTATTAATATTCTCAAGTTATAATATATATATATACATATACATATACATATCTATTTATATATAACAGTTCGTGAATCGTCGGAATTTGGTCGAGGTTATAATGAATGTATGAACACAGTTTAAAATTCTTGAGATTTAACTTAACAAACATTGCTTATTGTGTCGGAATAATATAAAGATTAAAGTTTAAATTTGGTCGGAAATTTCCGGGTCGTCACATGAGGCGTCACAATATATCACAAAATCATCATTCCCTTCAGGCAATGACAATATAGGTGCCGTAGTTAACTTTTTCTTCACCAATTGAAATGCTTTCTCCTACTCATCCTTCCATTCAAATTTCTTCCCTTTATGTGTTAATGCAGTCAAGGGTTTTGCTATTTTTGAAAAATCTTGGATGAACCTTCTGTAGTAACCAGCCAGCCCTAAAAATTGGCGTATGTGTTTCGGTGTTTTCAGGGTTTCCCAATTTACAATGGTTTCAATCTTTGCCGGATCAACCTGAATACCTTCTTTGCTCACGACATGTCCGAGGAATTGAACTTCTTTCCTCAAATGTTCTTCATGCTCTTAATCATTCTTTGAGTAAATAAGTATGTCATCGATGAAAACAATGACAAAATTGTGGAGATATGGTCCACACACTCTGTTCGTGAGGTCCATGAACACAGCTGGTGCGTTAGTCAAACCAAACGGCATAACCATAAACTCGTAATGACCGTATCGCGTCCTGAAAGCAGTCTTCTGAATATCATCCTCCTTCACCCTCATTTGATAATATCCGGAACGTAAATCGATCTTCGAATAAACAGACGAGCCTTGTAGCTGATCAAATAAATCATCGATTCTCGGTAGTGGATAACGGTTCTTGATGGTAAGTTTGTTCAACTCTCTATAGTAGATACACAACCTGAATGTACCATCTTTCTTTTTGACAAACAAAACAGGAGCTCCCAGGGTGATGTACTTGGTCGAATAAAACCACGCTCCAGAAGTTCTTGTAATTGACTTTGTAATTCCTTCATTTCGCTGGGTGCGATTCTGTATGGAGCACGAGGTACTGGTGCAGCTCCTGGTACAAGGTCTATTTGAAATTTAATGGATCGATGTGGGGGTAGTCCTGGTAATTCTTTCGGAAATAAATCGGGAAATTCTTTTGCGACGGGAACATCATTGATGTTCTTTCTTCGGGTTTGACTTCTTTGATGTGTGCTAGAATGGCATAGCAACCTTTTTTTATTAGTTTTTGTGATTTCAAACTACTAATAAGATTTAGCTTCACGTTGCTCTTTTCTCCGTACACCATTAAGGGTTTTCTCTTTTCGCGCATAATAAGAATCGCATTTTTGTAACAAACGATTTCTGCTTTCACCTCTTTTAGCCAGTCCATTCTGATTATCACATCGAAGCTTCCTAACTCTACTGGTATCAAATCAATCTTAAATGTTTCGCTAACCAGTTTAATTTCTCGATTCCGACATATTTTATCTGCTGTAATTCATTTACCATTTGCTAATTCGAGTAAAAATTTATTATACAAAGGCGTCAATGAGCAACTTAATTTGGCACAAAAATCTCTACTCATATAGCTTCTATCCGCACCCGAATCAAATAAAACGTAAGCAGGTTTTTCATCAATAAGAAACGTACCCGTAACAAGCTCCGGGTCTGCCCGTGCTTCTGTTGCATTGATGTTGAAGACTCTTCCACGGCTTTGCCCATTTGTATTTCCTTAGTTTGGGTATTTACTCTTGACATGGCCCAGTTTTCCACATCCATAACAAATAAAGGTGGCATTACTTGTCCCGACATTACTAGTTGCATTATTTTTGTTAATCGCCGGTCCGTAGATTTCACACTTCGTTGTGCCATGACCACCTCTATTACACTTGGTACACGTTGTCGTGCAGAACCCATTCGGATGGTATCCTTCGCACCTCTGGCATGGTTTTTGCCTTTTGTTATTATTGTTGGGATGGTTGTTCTTGAAACGTTTGTTGTAATTGTTGTTGTTGGGATTGCGATTGTTGTTGTTGCGATTGATATTGCGGTTGTTGGGATAGTTGTTGCAATTTTGATTGTGATTGTTGTTGTATTGGTGACCCTTATCACTGGTTTCCTCCCACTTTCTCTTGAGTTATTTCGTGTTGGCTTCTTCGGTTGCCTGCTCTTTAATTCGTTCCTCAATTTGATTTATGAGTTTGTGAGCCATTCGACTTGCCTTTTGTATGGAAGCGGGCTCGTGTGAACTTATATCATCTTGGATCCTTTTCGGTGACCCCTTCACAAATGCATCGATCTTCTCTTCTTCATCTTCGAACGCTCTTGGATACAATAGGCACAATTCTGTGAATCGTCGTTCGTAGGTGGTAATGTCAAATCCTTGTGTTCGTAATCCTTTAAGCTCTACTTTGAGCTTATTGACCTAGTTTCTGGGACGGTACTGCTCAGTCATCAAATGTTTGAATGCTAACCACGGTAGTGCGTACGCAACATCTTGTCCCACCTGCTCTAGATAGGTATTCCACCATGTTAACGCAGTACCTGTGAAGGTATGCGTAGCGTACTTTACTTTGTCTCTGTCGGTACACTTACTTGTGGCAAAAACCAATTCAACCTTTTCGGTCCACCATTTCAATCCGATTGGATCCTCGGTTCCATCGAATTCCAAAGGTTTGCAGGCAGTGAATTCTTTGTAGGAGCATCCTACACGAGTTCCAGTGGAATTCCAAAGGCTATCCAGAGTTATTGTTGTTATTTTGTATTGCGGCTTGTACCGCAGCTATATTCGCTGCCAGAAAGGCACGGAACTCTTCCTGGCTCATATTCACAGTGTGTCGAGTAGTTGGTACCATTTCCTTCAAAAATAATCAAAAAAAATATGTTAATCATATAGAATATTAAGAGTAGCCAATAGTATTTCCTAGCATAATATGAACTTAATTATAAAAGCTTTTTCTTCATATTAGCGTTTTATAGTTTTAATTCGGGTAGCACCTACCCGTTAAGTTCATATTTAGTAGCTAATATACAATTCAACTACTACAATTCTATATGAAAAACTAATTACAAAAAAAAATATATTTCACATTCAAACTTTTATACAAAATTTTGCAAACTTACAATATTGATTATTTTACATATAGCATGAAATATAGCACACAATAACTTTGATACAAGATAGTTGTGAAGATAATTCTAGCTAGTACGCAAGTCGTTCAGCAAAGGCAATAAAGACACGTAATTCATACGTCCAGAAACAAGTCATGCATTCTGGTTTTACCAGGACTACTTCCCATCCTTGGTCTTGTGGAACATAACCGTTATGGCCATTGATAAGACAACATGTTGTAACGTTGTCAAAGGGACGAGGGTTACGTAATGTCCAACAGCCCCGTAACAATCTAAAAACCTTGTTTCTCACCCCAACTACTGAGTCCGTCACTTGTGGGAATGCTTTATTTAATAGTTGTAATCCGATGTTCTTTTTCTCACTTTGATGAGAAGTGAATATCACTAACCCGTAAGCATAACATGCTTCTTTATGTTACATGTTAGCAGCTCTTTCTAACTCATGAAGTCTTATGTTGGGATATGTTGAGTCAAAATAAGTTCTTAACCCGTAGCGTAAAATTGCACTTGGGTTTCCCGCATTTTGTGATTTAAAGAAAATATAGCGTAACTTACGGTCTCCCCAATGTGATATACCCCATCTTTCAAAGGATAGCCTTTTATAAACTAAGGCATGATTGGAACTTTCATCAAATGTTCTACAAACTAATTTCGCCGTAAATAATTGTGCCGACGAATTCTGACCGACTTTAGACAAGATCTCCTCAATCATGTCCCCAGGTAGGTCTTCTAAAATTTTTGGTTATCTATCCTTAACGTCCATTGTGTTTTTATACTGTAAAACAGACGAGGATTAGATTCGTAAAAGATACTTATCAAATAATACAAGAAATTTTTACATATAACATGAAAGTACAAGCACACTTATATTACATATATTACACCGCATGATTACAATTCTTTATTCCGACTCACTTGTTTCTTCTTCTTCGGACTTGGTTTGTTTCGCTAATTTCCTAGGGATATATGGTGCTCCCCTAATACGATCCGTTCTTTTCACAAATGGTTTAGAAAAACATGGTGGCTTAGAGGTTCCCGGGTTATTGTTACAACTTAAGAAATACGGGTGTTGCCTATACTTATAAAGTTCATCGGGGTTGGAATCAGGTTTTTCTATTTTGATGCCCTTTCCCTTATTATTTTCTTTCGCTTTTTCAAATTGGGTCGAGGTAATTTCTATAACATCATCGGAATCCTCATCGGGATCCGATTCGGAAAATTGGTAATCTTCCCAATATTTTGTTTCCTCGGCGGAAACACCATTGACCATTATTAACTTTGGTCCGTTGGTTTAGGATTTTCGTTTATTTATCCATTTTTCAGTGGTTCCTAATATTTCTCCCTCCGGAACCTCTTTTTCTTCTGATTCCTCTTCTTCCGGTTCCTCTTCTTCTGGTTCCTCTTCTTCCGGTTCCTCTTCTTCCAGTTCTTCAGGAACTTGTGAATCTTCCCAATATATATTCGACTCTTCATTATTATTAGGTGAGTTGATGGGATTTGTACTAGAGGTAGACATCTATCACACAATATCAAACATGTTAAGAGATTAATATATCACATAATATTTACATGTAAAAATATATAGTTTCCAACTAAAAATGTTGAGCAATCGTTTTTAAAGAAAACACGATAGAAGTCCAGACTCACTAATGCATCCTAACAACTCGGTTAGACACATACTAATGTAAATTTTTCTGGTTCTCTAAGACCAACGCTCGGATACCAACTGAAATGTCCCGTTTGTGATGACCCGGAGATTTCCGAACAAATTTAAACTTTAACCTTTATATATATCCGACACGATAAGCAAATCTGTAATGATTGAGTCTCGAAAGTTTTGAAATTATATTCATTTAATTAAATACCCTTTGACTATGCCAAACGATTCACGAACAATTACGTGTAAATAAATATATATGTATATATACATGTGTGCTTATTAGATTGACATATATTAATGAAACATTGAACGGATTAGTTAATATGAATATAAGCTATGAGATCTATTTAGTGAGGTTGGAAATGTTATCAAGGTATTGAATGAATAATACTTTATACGAACGTATTTGTTCGATGTAAGTTTATCGACGAGATTAAAATATAAAATCAAATGATTGAATTATCAGATACATTGAATTATGATCACGAGTCTCCGTCGTAAGGTCCACTATGATTTAAGAGACTATTACATTTTTAACGGTATTCGGAAATTTAGTGAAATGATACGCATGCAAGAACGACAGTGTTCTTATCGAGGATTAGTCAAAGGTTGGTGGAGGGTTGAATTTCATAACACTTGGTTGATAACTTGCAACGTATATAGAACGTGATTATGTATATTAGATATATTAGTTAGGTAAAAGATAGTAACCCCTGTTCATTGATTTGATTTATAATTAGATATTTTAACTAGAACCTTTGAGAAATTAAAGTAAGGGTTGGCGCATAAATAAGTTATATCAGATTAAGTTTTCGAGCATAACCGTTAGGTGATATAACAATATCTTGTATTCACACGATTTTAATGTTATATATATATATATTTGTCTTTGAAATATAATTAATTTTGAAAAGTGAAATATTATATTATTAGATAAATATTTCAAACATATGTATTATGTATAAGTTTATAAATTTTAAATGTACATATATTTTATTTTAGTCATAAAACGTTTTGATTCAAACTAATAAGATTAAATATATATTTTGTTATATAACGAGACGTCGATTTATAAAAGGAAATGATCAAAACACTCAAAAGATTATGTTACACTTTGAGTGGTTTAGTTTTTAATTAATTTAAGTCTAGTTATTATTAAAGGTACACGTCACGTAACGTAAAAGGCTAGTTTTCTAAACGTACGAAGGTGCGCACGAAAAACCGAAAGTGGTACATGAGTCGTGAGACCACGACCGTGTCATTTTTGTAGAAATTATATTTTTACCATGAACGTAAATATAATATAATATTTAATTAATTCTAAAGATTAAATATATTATATATAAAATAATATAAAATTACTTATAATAATAAGTGATACGTATGAGGGAGACTAAACCCTAAGTCTAATAGTCAATTTCAGTAATGATAAATTAGTACTAATTGTTTTCAATTTAGCAGATTGTTACTTCTCATTTACTAAATTTATACACTAAGACATAACTAGGGTTATTTTAACCTAAGTGAACGGAAGTAATCTGTGCATGTATTGATCACATATCTATCTCTATATTATTGTCAAGAACACAACGTTGATTTATAAAGAAATTAAATAAAGACAAATTTTAATAGAACGATTAAGAAATGGGGAATATTGAGCAAAAAGGTCACAAGCTAATTTGTGAAATATACTGTAGATAAAAATATAGATACTTTATAAAAGAAGGTGTCGGCAGCCAGTGTAATGGAATGTGAGCTGTCTTATTGAATCATGCGAACGCATGGTTTAATCACTTTATTCCCATGCGATCGCATGGGGGTTAGGTGTGGTGCACATCCCTTAAAGCCTCGAACGTTCTCAATTTATGATTCATATTTTTTATCTATCTATCTTCTTATACTCCGTAGGATTTATTTATTTATTTATTATTATTATTATCAATAAAATTATTATTATTATTATTATTAATATTATTAGTAGTATTAGGAGCGATATTATTAGTTTATACCTAAAATACTACGACGGAGTCATGAGCGGGTCATTTCAAGACAAGTTTTATGAGTAGGATAGGGCTAAGGAAATTATGAGTTATGGCTATGGAGGTGATGGGTATGGTTCATGGGTATGCCCGTGAGGTCAATTTAGTGGTTGTCATCTCCGTTGCGTCTACGTACCTTTCCTACAATATTGAACCTCAATATTGATACGTGAGCACTCATAACTTAACTTTTATTTATCAATAGTGTATCCCTGACTAGTGCTCGAGAAAATAGAATTATGCATGCTTGTATATTTGATATTGCCCCTAAATAGGTTATGTTGAATCTTAAAGGTTGTTATACTAGGGATGAGATAAGATATAAGATATGCATGTCGTTGGAAAGCTAGCTAAAAATTAAGAACTTTTCCTTTAGATACCGAATGGTTTTGACGGATGGATTAGAAGTTATCGTCAAATGAATTTATGTATTATTATTAAAAATGATTATTATTATCGTCGTTATAACTTTATTATTATTATTATTATTATTATCATTATCTATAAGAAGTAGTATCATTAAAAATTGTTATTTTATTATTATTACTATCGTTAAAGTTATATTATTATTATTATTATTATCATTACATAGTTATTAGAATTAATATTATTATAATCTTTATTATTTTTAGTATTATTATAATTAGAACTAATATTAGTAACACCTAGCTATTATAACTATTATTATCATTAACACTAAAACAATATAAAAGACGATTTAAAAACTATTAACATATTGATTAGGAAATAAGGAGTATGAGTATCATGATGAAATTAAAATATTGTAAGATATTGATTTAGATAAAAATTATCGTTCTTATTATTTTATTCATTATTATCATTAATAAAAGTATCGTTAGTATTAAAACTATCATTTTAACAAAAATTATCATTTTAATAGAAATGTCATTGTTACTATAAAATATCATTATTAGTATCATTTTTAAAAAAATGGTTATTTTAAAGTATCGTAATTATTAAAGTTATCATAACTATAATTATCATTTTATTATAATATCATCCTTAGTAAAAATAAATATTGATATTTTTTATTAATAGAATAATAATATTTATTATTACAAAATAATACAAAATTTACTTATTATTATTATCAATGTTATTTTATCAGATAAAAATGTAATACAAATAATATAAGTACCTTAGTAAAACCTATCATAATATTTTTATGATATTTAATGAACGTTATAAATTTTATTAGCTAAGATATATAAAAGTATATTCTTATATAAAGTTTTATTTATTAATAAATGAATTATATTTTTACTATGATAAATCTTTTAAAATATTTAAAAATATAAACGACGATATTTAAACTATATAATAATCATGCATAAATTTTGGAAATCATTTTGAGTCAAATTGACTTTTGTTGACTTTTGCATATTAGTCTCGAGCATTAGGATTATGGTACACTATGACTTAACTTAATTTGTTGGACAAATATTGACCAATATATAAATATATATAATTAATATAGGTTCGTGAATCCGAGGCCAAACTTTACACTTGTTCAATGATGTTATATGTATTTTTACTACAAAATACAGTATGGTGAGTTTCATTTGCCTTTTTACCCTTTATATTTTTGGGCTGAGAATACATGCGCAACTTTTATAAATGTTTTACGAAATAGACACAAGTACGTGAAACTACATTCTATGGTTGAATTATCGAAATCGAATATGCCCCTTTTTATTAAGTCTGGTAATCTAAGAATTAGGGAACAGACACCCTAATTGACGCTAATCCTAAAGATAGATCTATTGGGCCTAACAAACCCCATCCAAAGTACCGGATGCTTTAGTACTTCGAAATTTATATCATGTCCGAAGGAGGATCCCGGAATGATAGGGGATATTCTTATATGTATCTAGTTAATGTCGGTTACCAGGTGTTCACCATATGAATGATTATTTTTGTCTCTATGCATGGGACGTATATTTATGAGAACTGAAAATGAAATTCTTGTGGTCTATTAAAATGATGGAAATAAATGATTATGATAAACTAATGAACTCACCAACCTTTTGGTTGACACTTGAAAGCATGTTTATTCTCAGGTTTGAAAGACATCTTCCGCTGTGCATTAGCTCATTTTAAGGACATTACTTGGAGTCATTCATGACATATTTTCAAAGACGTTGCATTCGAGTCGTTGAAGTTCATTAGAGATTATTATTAAATAAATGACCGATTAGGTCATTTATAGTTTTGGATATTATGAAATGGTATGCATGCCTGTTAATTTTCGATGTAAATGAAAGTTTGTCTTTTGAAAAGAATGCAATGTTTGTAAAGTGTATCATTTAGAGGTCAAGTACCTCGCGATGTAATCATATGTTGTTGTATTCGTCCCTATGGATTGGGTCGGGTCATCTCACCGTTCATATTGATTATAAACTTTCCATATTAATTGATTCCGTTGCGAGGTTTTGACCTCTATATGAGACGTTTTTCAAAGACTGCATTCGATTTTTAAAACAAACCATAACTTTTTTAAATATTACGACGATTATCAAATAATGATAATCTAAAATATAGCGTTTTCACAAGACCATTCCATAATGGTTTACAATAATATTACACAACAATATATGTCTTCGAATGCAGTTTTAACAATATTAAACAAGCATGGACTCCAAATCTTGTCCTTATTTTAGTATGCAACAGCGGAAGCTCTTAATAATCACCTGAGACTAAACATGCTTAAAATGTCAACAAAAATGTTGGTGAGTTATAGGTTTAACCTATATATTATCAAATCATAATAATAGAACACAAGTTTTCATCTTTTAATTACATGCAATCTGCATAAAAATCATTCATATGTTGAACATCTGGTAACCGACATTAACAAAATGCATATAGAATATCCTCAAACAGAAATCCATCTGTATAAATAACTCGAAGTACTAAAACATACCATTTTCCAGTATGGGGGGAGTTAGTGCCCGTAGATCTACCTTTAAGATTCGCGTCAATTAGAGTGTCTGTTCCCTAATTCTTAGGCTACCAAGCTAAAAGGGTGATATTCGGTATTCATAATCCAACATAGAATTTAATATCAAGCACTTATGTCTATTTTGTAAAACATTTATAAAACTGCATGTATTCTCATCCCACAAATATTAGATTTAAAAGTGGGACTATAACTCACTTTCACATATTTTTCTTCGTCAAAAGATAAGACTTGGCCACTGTTAGCTGTTCTAAGTTTATTCAGTTAGCTGTCCTCGTTAGTAACCTACAACTAGTTGTCCACAGTTAGATGTACAGAAATAAATTAATACATATTATCTTGAATCAATCCATGACCCAGTGTATACACACCTCAGGCTAGATCACAGCTCAAAGTATATATATTTTTGGAATCAACCTCAACCCTGTATAGCTAACTCCAACATTACTGCATATAGAGTGTCTATGGCTGTTCCAAATAATATATATACATGGGTCGATATGATATGTCAAAACATTGTATACGTGTCTATGGTATCCCAAGATTACATAATATGTTAGAATACATGTATAATACAATATAAGTTACAACAAGTAAAATTTTCCAATCTTGTTTTACCCATAACTTCTTCGTTTTAAATCCGTTTTGAGTGAATTAAGTTGATTTGGTTTCATATTAAACTTAAGTTTACGAATCTAAACAGAAAAGGTATAAGTTTATAGTCAGAAATATAGGTTACATGTCATTTACTAAAGAGGTAGTCATTTTCGTCGAAAGAACGACATCTTGATGACCATTTTGAAAAACATACTTTCACTTTGAGTTTAACCATAATTTTTGGATATAGTTTCATGTTCATAAGAAAAATCATTTTCCCAGAAGAACAACTTTTAAATCAAAGTATATCATAGTTTTTAATTAACTAACCCAAAACAGCCCGTGGTGTTACTACGACGGCGTATGTCCGGTTTTACGGTGTTTTTCGTGTTTCCAGATTTTAAATCGTTAAGTTAGCATATAATATAGATATATAACATGTGTTTAGTTGATCTTAATAGTCAAGTTAGAAGGATTAACTTTTGTTTGCGAACAAGTTTAGAATTAACTAAACTATGTTCTAGTGATTACAAGTTTAAACCTTCGAATAAGATAGCTTTATATGTATGAATCGAATGATGTTATGAACATCATTACTACCTCAAGTTTTGTGGATAAACCTACTGGAAAAGAGAAAAATGGATCTAGCTTTAAAGGATCCTTGGATGGCTTGAAAGTTCTTGAAGCAGAATCATGACACGAAAACAAGTTCAAGTTAGATTATCACTCGAAATAAGATTGTTATAATTATAGAAATTGAACCAAAGTTTGAATATGAGTTTTACCTTGAATTAGAAAGATATCTTACTGTAAATAAGAAAGATTTCTTGAGATTGGATGATCACTTGAAATGGATTAGCAAGATAGGAAGTAAACTTGAAAGTATTCTTGATTTTATGAAACTAGAACTTGTAGAATTTATGAAGAACACTTAGAACTTGAAGATGGAACTTGAGAGAGATCAATTAGATGAATAAAATTGAAGAATGAAAGTGCTTGTAGGTGTTTTTGGTCGTTCATAATGGATTAGATATAAAGGATGTGTAATTTTGTTTTCATGTAAATAATTCATGAATGATTTGTAATATTTTTGTAATTTTGTGTAATCATTCATGCTAGTTGCTAAATGATGGTTCCATCATGATTATTGAGTGTATATACCAATAGTATATACATCTAGAAGCTGTGTATTGTACGAGTACGAATACGGGTGCATACGAGTAAAATTGTTGATGAAAATGAACGAAAATATAATTGTAAGCATTTTTGTTAAGTAGAAGTACTTTGATATATGTCTTGAAGTCTTTCAAAAGTGTATTAATATGAAATGTTCCGTTCATGTTGATTATAAACATTCCATATTAATTGATTTCGTTGCGAGGTTTTGACCTCTATATAAGACGTTTTTCAAAGACTGCATTCATTTTTAAAACAACCATAACCTTTATTTTATCAATAAAGGTTTTAAAAGCATTACATAGATTATCAAATAATGATAATCTAAAATATACTACTTACACATGACCATTACATAATGGTTTACAATAGAAATACATTACATCGACATATGTTTCTTGAATGCAGTTTTTACACAATATCATACAAACATGGACTCCAAATCTTGTCCTTATTTTAGTATGCAATAGCGGAAGATCTTAATATTCACCTGAGAATAAACATGCTTTAAACATCAACAAAAATGTTGGTGAGTTATAGGTTTAACCTATATATATCAAATCGTAACAATAGACCACAAGATTTCATATTTCAATGCACATCCCATACATAGAGATAAAAATCATTCATATGGTGAACACCTGGTAACCGACATTAATAAGATGCATATATAAGAATATCCCCATCATTCCGGGACACCCTTCGGATATGATATAAATTTCGAAGTACTAAAGCATCCGGTACTTTGGATGGGGTTTGTTAGGCCCGATAGATCTATCTTTAGGATTCGCGTCAATTAGGGTGTCTGTTCCCTAATTCTTAGATTACCAGACTTAATAAAAAGGGGCATATTCGATTTCGATAATACAACCTTAGAATGTAGTTTCACGTACTTGTGTCTATTTTGTAAATCATTTATAAAACCTGCATGTATTCTCATCCCAAAAATATTAGATTTTAAAAGTGGGACTATAACTCACTTTCACAGATATTTCCTTCCTCGGAAATAAGGCTTGGCCATGGATCGATTCAAGAACCTATACAAATATGTACATATATATCAAAGTATGATTAAAATATAATTACAACCATTTTTATTATGTTTTAAAGATTTGAGTGTATTAAGTCAGCTGTCCTCGTTAATAACCTACAACTAGTTGTCAACAGTTAGATGTACAAAAATAAATCGATATATATTATCTTGAATCAATCCACGACCCAGTGTATACATATCTCAGGCTAGATCACAACTCAAAGTATATATATTTTTGGAATCAACCTCAACCCTGTATAGCTAACTTCAACATTACTGCATATAGAGTGTCTATGGTTGTTCCAAATAATATATATACATGGGTCGATATGATATGTCAAAACATTTGCATACGTGTCTATGGTATCTCAAGATTACATAATATATTAGAATACATGTATAATACAATATAAGTTAGGTAGGATATGATGTGTATAGATTTGTTAAACATTTCCCGTAGCTAAAAAGATCAAAAATATCCAATCTTGTTTTACCCATAACTTCTTCATTTTAAATCCATTTTGAGTGAATTAAATTGCTATGGTTTCATATTGAACTCTAATTTAAGAATCCAAATAGAAAAAGTATAGGTTTATAGTTGGAAATTTAAGTTACATGTCAATTACTAAAGAGGTAGTCATTTCCGTCGAAAGAACGACATCTTGATTACCATTTTGAAAAACATACTTTCACTTTGAGTTTAACCAAGATTTTTGGATATAGTTTCATGTTCATATGAAAAATCATTTTCCCAGAGGAACAACTTTTAAATCAAATTTTATCATAGTTTTTAATTATCCAAACCAAAACAGCCCCCGGTTTCACTACGACGGCGTATATCCGATTTTATGGTGTTCATCGTCTTTCCATGTTTTAAATCATTAAGTTAGCATATCATATAGATATAGAACATGTGTTTAGTTTATTTTAAAAGTCAAGTTAGAAGGATTAACTTTTGTTTGCGAACAAGTTTAGAATTAACTAAACTATGTTCTAGTGATTACAAGTTTAAACCTTCGAATAAGATAGCTTTATATGTATGAATCGAATGATGTTATTGAAATGTCCCGTTCTTATTGATTAAAAACGTTCCATATTAATTGATTTCGTTGCGAGGTTTTGACCTCTATATGAGACGTTTTTCAAAGACTGCATTCATTTTAAAACAAACCATAACCTTTATTTCATCAATAAAGGTTTAAAAAGCTTTACGTAGATTATCAAATAATGATAATCTAAAATATCCTGTTTACACACAACTATTACATAATGGTTTACAATACAAATATGTTACAACAAAATAAGTTTCTTGAATGCAATTTTTACACAATATCATACAAGCATGGACTCCAAATCTCGTCCTTATTTAAGTATGCGACAGCGGAAGCTCTTAATAATCACCTGAGAATAAACATGCTTAAAACGTCAACAAAAATGTTGGTGAGTTATAGGTTTAACCTATATATATCAAATCATAATAATAGACCACAAGATTTCATATTTCAATACACATCCCATACATAGAGATAAAAATCATTCATATGGTGAACACCTGGTAACCGACATTAACAAGATGCATATATAAGAATATCCCCATCATTCCGGGACACCCTTCGGATATGATATAAATTTCGAGGTACTAAAGCATCCGGTACTTTGGATTGGGTTTGTTAAGCCCAATAGATCTATCTTTAGGATTCGCGTCAATTAGGGTGTCTGTTCCCTAATTCTTAGATTACCAGACTTAATAAAAAGGGGCATATTCGATTTCGATAATTCAACCATAGAATGTAGTTTCACGTACTTGTGTCTATTTTGTAAATCATTTATAAAACCTGCATGTATTCTCATCCCAAAAATATTAGATTTTAAAAGTGGGACTATAACTCACTTTCACAGATTTTTACTTCGTCGGGAAGTAAGACTTGGCCACTGGTTGATTCACGAACCTATAACAATATATACATATATATCAAAGTATGTTCAAAATATATTTACAACACTTTTAATATATTTTGATGTTTTAAGTTTATTAAGTCAGCTGTCCTCGTTAGTAACCTACAACTAGTTGTCCACAGTTAGATGTACAGAAATAAATCGATAAATATTATCTTGAATCAATCCACGACCCAGTGTATACGTATCTCAGTATTGATCACAACTCAAACTATATATATTTTGGAATCAACCTCAACCCTGTATAGCTAACTCCAACATTCACATATAGAGTGTCTATGGTTGTTCCGAAATATATATAGATGTGTCGACATGATAGGTCGAAACATTGTATACGTGTCTATGGTATCTCAAGATTACATAATATACAATACAAGTTGATTAAGTTATAGTTGGAATAGATTTGTTACCAATTTTCACGTAGCTAAAATGAGAAAAATTATCCAATCTTGTTTTACCCATAACTTCTTCATTTTAAATCCGTTTTGAGTGAATCAAATTGCTATGGTTTCATATTGAACTCTATTTTATGAATCTAAACAGAAAAAGTATAGGTTTATAGTCGGAAAAATAAGTTACAAGTCGTTTTTGTAAAGGTAGTCATTTCAGTCGAAAGAACGACGTCTAGATGACCATTTTAGAAAACATACTTCCACTTTGAGTTTAACCATAATTTTTGGATATAGTTTCATGTTCATTATAAAAATCATTTTCTCAGAATAACAACTTTTAAATCAAAGTTTATCATAGTTTTTAATTAACTAACCCAAAACAGCCCGCGGTGTTACTACGACGGCGTAAATCCGGTTTTACGGTGTTTTTCGTGTTTCCAGGTTTTAAATCATTAAGTTAGCATATCATATAGATATAGAACATGTGTTTAGTTGATTTTAAAAGTCAAGTTAGAAGGATTAACTTTTGTTTGCGAACAAGTTTAGAATTAACTAAACTTTGTTCTAGTGATTACAAGTTTAAACCTTCGAATAAGATAGCTTTATATGTATGAATCGAATGATGTTATGAACATCATTACTACCTTAAGTTCCTTGGATAAACCTACTGGAAAAGAGAAAAATGGATCTAGCTTCAACAGATCTTTGGATGGCTCGAAGTTCTTGAAGCAGAATCATGACATGAAAACAAGTTCAAGTAAGATCATCACTTGAAATAAGATTGTTATAGTTATAGAAATTGAACCAAAGTTTGAATATGATTATTACCTTGTATTAGAATGATAACCTACTGTAAGAAACAAAGATTTCGTGAGTTTGGATGATCACCTTACAAGATTGGAAGTGAGCTAGCAAACTTGAAAGTATTCTTGATTTTATGTAACTAGAACTTGTAGAATATATGAAGAACACTTAGAACTTGAAGATAGAACTTGAGAGAGATCAATTAGATGAATAAAATTGAAGAATGAAAGTGTTTGTAGGTGTTTTTGGTCGTTGATGTATGGATTAGATATATAGGATATGTAATTTTGTTTTCATGTAAATAAGTCATGAATGATTACTCATATTTTTGTAATTTTATGAGATATTTCATGCTAGTTGCCAAATGATGGTTCCCACATGTGTTAGGTGACTCACATGGGCTGCTAAGAGCTGATCATTGGAGTGTATATACCAATAGTACATACATCTAAAAGCTGTGTATTGTACGAGTACGAATACGGGTGCATACGAGTAGAATTATTGATGAAACTGAACGAGGATGTAATTGTATGCATTTTTGTTAAGTAGAAGTATTTTGATAAGTGTATTGAAGTCTATAAAAAGTGTATAAATACATATTAAAACACTACATGTATATACATTTTAACTGAGTCGTTAAGTCATCGTTAGTCGTTACATGTAAGTGTTGTTTTGAAACCTTTAGGTTAACGATCTTGTTAAATGTTGTTAACCCAATGTTTATAATATCAAATGAGATTTTAAATTAGTATATTATCATGATATTATCATGTATGAATATCTCTTAATATGATATATATCCATTAAATGTCTTTACAACGATAATCGTTACATATATGTCTCGTTTAAAAATCATTAAGTTAGTAATCTTGTTTTTACATATGTAGTTCATTGTTAATATACTTAATGATATGTTTACTTATCATAGTAACATGTTAAATATATATATATATATATATATATATATATATATATATATATATATATATATATATATATATATATATATATATATATATATATATATATATATATATATATATATATATATCCATATATATGTCATCATATAGTTTTTACAAGTTTTAACGTTCGTGAATCACCGGTCAACTTGGGTGGTCAATTGTCTATATGAAACATATTTCAATTAATCAAGTCTTAACAAGTTTGATTGCTTAACATGTTGGAAACATTTAATCATGTAAATATCAATCTCAATTAATATATATAAACATGGAAAAGTTCAGGTCACTACAGTTATGAACATCATTACTACCTTAAGTTCCTTGGATAAACCTACTGGAAAAGCGAAAAATGGATCTAGCTTTAAATGATCCTTGGATGGCTTGAAAGTTCTTGAAGCAGAATCATGACACGAAAACAGTTCAAGTAAGATTTTCACTCGAAATAAGATTGTTATAGTTGTAGAAATTGAATCAAAGTTTGAATATGAATATTACCTTGAATTAGAAAGATAACCTACTATAAATAACAAGGGTTCCTTGATCTTAGATGATTACTTGGAATGGATTAGAAAGCTTGGAAGTAGACTTGCAAACTTGGAAGTATTCTTGATTTTTATGAAACTATACTTATGGAATTTATGAAGAACACTTAGAACTTGAAGATGAAACTTGAGAGAGATCAATTAGATGAAGAAAATTGAAGAATGAAAGTGTTTATAGGTGTTTTTGGTCGTTGGTATTGTAGTGACCCGAACTTTTCCATGTTTATATATATTAATTGAGATTGATATTTACATGATTAAATGTTTCCAACATGTTAAGCAATCAAACTTGTTAAGACTTGATTAATTGAAATATGTTTCATATAGACAATTGACCACCCAAGTTGACCGGTGATTCACGAACGTTAAAACTTGTAAAAACTATATGATGACATATATATGGATATATATATATATAGTTAACATGATACTATGATAAGTAAACATATCATTAAGTATATTAACAATGAACTACATATGTAAAAACAAGACTACTAACTTAATGATTTTTAAACGAGACATATATGTAACGATTATCGTTGTAAAGACATTTAATGTATATATATCATATTAAGAGATATTCATACATGATAATATCATGATAATATAATAATTTAAAATCTCATTTGATATTATAAACATTGGGTTAACAACATTTAACAAGATCGTTAACCTAAAGGTTTCAAAACAACACTTACATGTAACGACTAACGATGACTTAACGACTCAGTTAAAATGTATATACATGTAGTGTTTTAATATGTATTTATACACTTTTGAAAGACTTCAATACACTTATCAAAATACTTCTACTTAAAAAAAATGCTTACAATTACATCCTCGTTCAGTTTCATCAACAATTCTACTTGTATGCACCCGTATTCGTACTCGTACAATACACAGCTTTTAGATGTATGTACTATTGGTATATACACTCCAATTATCAGCTCTTAGCAACCCATGTGAGTCACCTAACACATGTGGGAACCATCATTTGGAAACTAGCATGAAATATCTCATAAAATTACAAAAATATGAGTAATCATTCATGACTTATTTACATGAAAACAAAATTACATATCCTTTATATCTAATCCATACACCAACGACCAAAAACACCTACAAACACTTTCATTCTTCAATTTTCTTCATCTAATTGATCTCTCTCAAGTTCTATCTTCAAGTTCTAAGTCTTCTTCATAAATTCTACAAGTTCTAGTTACATAAAATCAAAAATACTTTCAAGTTTGCTAGCTCACTTCCAATCTTGTAAGGTGATCATCCAACCTCAAGAAATCTTTCTTTCTTACAATAGGTTATCATTCTAATACAAGGTAATAATCATATTCAAACTTTGGTTCAATTTCTATAACTATAACAATCTTATTTCAAGTGATGATCTTACTTGAACTTGTTTTCGTGTCATGATTCTGCTTCAAGAACTTCGAGCCATCCAAGGATCCGTTGAAGCTAGATCCATTTTTCGCTTTTCCAGTAGGTTTATCCAAGGAACTTAAGGTAGTAATGATGTTCATAATATCATTCGATTCATACATATAAAGCTATCTTATTGGAAGGTTTAAACTTGTAATCACTAGAACATAGTTTAGTTAATTCTAAACTTGTTCGCAAACAAAAGTTAATCCTTCTAACTTGACTTTTAAAATCAACTAAACACATGTTCTATATCTATATGATATGCTAACTTAATGATTTAAAACCTGGAAACACGAAAAACACCGTAAAACCGGATCTACGCCGTCGTAGTAACACCGCGGGCTGTTTTGGGTTAGTTAATTAAAAACTATGATAAACTTTGATTTAAAAGTTGTTATTCTGAGAAAATGATTTTTATTATGAACATGAAACTATATCCAAAAATTATGGTTAAACTCAAAGTGGAAGTATGTTTTCTAAAATGGTCATCTAGACGTCGTTCTTTCGACTGAAATGACTACCTTTACAAAAACGACTTGAAACTTATTTTTACGACAATAAACCTATACTTTTTCTGTTTAGATTCATAAAATAGAGTTCAATATGAAACCATAACAATTTGATTCACTCAAAACGGATTTAAAATGAAGAAGTTATGGGTAAAACAAGATTGAATAATTTTTCTCATTTTAGCTACGTGAAAATTGGTAACAAATCTATTCCAACCATAACTTAATCAACTTGTATTGTATATTATGTAATCTTGAGATACCATAGACACGTATACAATGTTTCGACCTATCATGTCGACACATTTATATATATTTCGGAACAACCATAGACACTCTATATGTGAATGTTGGAGTTAGCTATACAGGGTTGAGGTTGATTCCAAAATATATATAGTTTGAGTTGTGATCAATATTGAGATACGTATACACTGGGTCGTGGATTTATTCAAGATAATATTTATCGATTTATTTCTGTACATCTAACTGTGGACAACTAGTTGTAGGTTACTAACGAGGACAGCTGACTTAATAAACTTAAAACATCAAAATATATTAAAAGTGTTGTAAATATATTTTGAACATACTTTGATATATATGTATATATTGTTATAGGTTCGTGAATCAACCAGTGGCCAAGTCTTACTTCCCGACGAAGTAAAAATATGTGAAAGTGAGTTATAGTCCCACTTTTAAAATCTAATATTTTTGGGATGAGAATACGTGCAGGTTTTATAAATGATTTACAAAATAGACGCAAGTACGTGAAACTACATTCTATGGTTGAATTATCGAAATCGAATATGCCCCTTTTTATTAAGTCTGGTAATCTAAGAATTAGGGAACAGACACCCTAATTGACGCGAATCCTAAAGATAGATCTATTAGGCCTAAAAAACCCCATCCAAAGTACCGGATGCTTTAGTACTTCGAAATTTATATCATATCCGAAGGGTGTCCCGGAATGATGGGGATATTCTTATATATGCATCTTGTTAATGTCGGTTACCAGGTGTTCACCATATGAATGATTTTTATCTCTATGTATGGGATGTGTATTGAAATATGAAATCTTGTGATCTATTATTATGATTTGATATATATAGGTTAAACCTATAACTCACCAACATTTTTGTTGACGTTTTAAGCATGTTTATTCTCAGGTGAATACTAAGAGCTTCCGCTGTTGCATACTAAAATAAGGACAAGATTTGGAGTCCATTTTTGTATGATATTGTGTAAAAACTGCATTCAAGAAACTGATTTCGATGTAACATATTTGTATTATAAACCATTATGTAATGGTCGTGTGTAAACAGGATATTTTAGATTATCATTATTTGATAATCTACGTAAAGCTTTTTAAACCTTTATTTATGAAATAAAGGTTATGGTTTGTTTTAAAAATGAATGCAGTCTTTGAAAAACGTCTCATATAGAGGTCAAAACCTCGCAACGAAATCAATTAATATGGAACGTTTTTAATCAATAAGAACGGGACATTTCAGTTGGTATCCGAGCGTTGGTCTTAGAGAACTAGAATTTTGCATTAGTGTGTCTTATCGAGTTTGTTAGGATGCATTAGTGAGTCTGGACTTCGACCGTGTTTACTTGAAAAATGATTGCTTAACAAATTTTGTTGGAAACTATATATTTTTAACATGTGAATATTATGTGATATATTAATCTCTTAATGCGTTTGATATTATGTGATAGATGTCTACCTCTAGAACAAGTCCCATTGACTCACCTAATAATAATGAAGAGTCAAATGTAAATTGGAATGATTCGTGGACTGATTCACAAGTTCCCGAAGAGGAACCGGAAGAAGAGTTGGAACCGAAAGAAGAATCGGAACCGGAAGAAGAATCGGAACCGGATGAAGAAATAGAACCGGTGGGGGAAATAATAAAACGGTTAAGTAAAAGAAAATCATCAACCAACCGACCAAGGTTAATTATGGTCAATGGTGTTTCCGCCAAGGAAGCAAAATATTGGGAGGATTACCAATTCTCCGATGAATCGGATTACGACGAGAATTCCGATTATGTTATAGAAATTACCCCAACTGAATTTAAAAAGGCAAAAGAAAATAATAAGGGAAAGGGCATAAAAATAGAGAATTTTAATTCCAACCCCGATGAACTTTATATGTATCGTCAACCCCCGAAGTCCTTAAGTTGTAACAATGACCCGGGAACCTCTAAACCACCAGGTTTTTCTAAACCAATGTGGAAAACGACGGCTCGTATTAGGGGAACATCATATATCCCTAGAAACTTGGCAAAACAAACCAAAATTGAAGAAGAAGAAATAAGCGAGTCGGAATAAGATAGTTGTATTTGTGTGGTGTAATATATGTAATATAGTGTGCTTATGCTTTATGATATATGTAAAAATTGCTTGTATTAATAAGTATTTTTTTTTATGAATCTAACTCTTGTCTATTTTACAGTATAAAAACACAAAATGGATAGACAACCCAATATTTTAAGAGACCTACCCGGAGACATGATTGATGAAATCTTGTCTAGAGTCGGTCAGAATTCTTCGGCACAACTATTTAAGGCGAGATCAGTTTGTAAGACATTCGAAGAACGTTCCAAGAATGCCTTGGTTTATAAAAGGCTTTCGTTCGAAAGATGGGGGATATCACATTGGGAAATCCATAAGTTACAATGTGTTTACTTTGACGCATATATTGAGGGGAACCCAAATGCTATTTTACGCAACGGGTTAAGAAATTATTTTGACTCAATATATCCGAATAATGGACTTCGTGATTTAGAAAAAGCGGCTAACATGCAACATAAAGAAGCATGTTATGCTTACTGATTAGTAATGTTTGCTTCTCACCAAAGTGAGAACAAGAACATCGGGCTACAACTATTAAACAAAACGTTCCCACAAGTGACGGAGTCGGTAATTGGGGTAAGAAATGAGTTTTTTAGATTGTTCCGGGACTGTTGGACATTACGTAACCCTCGTCCCTTTGACGACGTTACAACATGCTATCTTATCAACGGCCATAACGGTTATGTTCCACAAGACCAAGGATGGGAAGTAATCCTAGTAAAACCAGAATGCATGACTTGTTTCTGGACGTATGAATTACGTGTCTTTATTGCCTTTGCTGAACGACTTGTGTACTAGCTAGAATTATCTTCACAACCATCTTGTATCAAATTTATTGTGTGCTATATTTCATGCTATATGTAAAATAAGCGGTATTGTAAGTTTTTCATATAGAATTGTAGTAGTTGAATTGTATATTAGCTACTAAGTATGAACTTAACGGGTAGGTAGTACTCGAATTTAAACTTATAAAACGCTAATATGAAGAAAAAGCTTTTATAAATGAGTTCATATTATGCTACGAAATACTATTAACTACTCTTAATATTCTGTATGATTAACTTGTTCCCTTTGACTATTTTGAAGGAAATGGCACCGACTACTCGACACACCGTGAATATGAATGAAGAGGAATTCCGTACTTTTCTAGCTTCAAACATAGCCGCAGTACAGGTTGCACTACATACCAACAATAACCTTGGATCTAGCAGTACAGGAAATCGTGTAGGATGCACCTACAAAGAATGCACTGCCTGTAAACCTTTGGAATTTGATGGAACTGAAGGACCGATCGGATTGAAATGGTGGACCGAGAAGGTCGAATCGGTGTTTTCCATAAGTAAGTGTACTGAAGAGGACAAAGTGAAGTACGCTACGCATACCTTCACAGGTTCTGCGTTAACATGGTGGAATACCTATCTAGAGCAAGCGGGACAAGACGATGCGTATACACTACCGTGGTCATCATTCAAGCACTTGATGAACGAGAAGTACCGTCTCAGAACCGAGGTCAATAAGCTCAAGACAGAACTTAGAGGGTTACGAACCCAAGGATTTGATATTACCACGTACGAAAGACGATTCACAGAATTGTGCCTATTGTGTCCAGGAGCGTTCGAAGATGAGGAAGAGAAGATCGACACGTTTGTGAAAGGATTATCGGAAAGAATCCAAGAAGATATAAGTTCGCACGAGCCCGCCTCAATACAACAGGCATGTAGAATGGCTCACAAACTAGTGAAGCAGATTGAGGAAAGAATTAAAGAACAGACGGCTGAAGAGGCCAATGTGAAGCAAGTCAAAAGAAAGTGGGAGGAAAACGGTGATAAGAATCACCAATACAACAACAACAGCAATTACAACAATAATCGCAACAATTATCCTAATAATCGCAACATCAATCGCAACTACAACAAAGGGCCCAACAACAACAACAACAACAACAACAACAGCAACTATAACAATCATCCCAACAACAATAATAACCGCAACAACAACAACAATCAGAAGCAGCTATGCCAAAGGTGTGAAAAGTATCACTCGGGGTTCTGCACCAAATTTTGCAACAAGTGTAAAAGAAATGGTCATAGCGCGGCGAAGTGTGAGGTCTACTGACCAGGGGTTAACAGAACGAAAGGAATAAATGGTGTCGGAATGAGTAATGGCGGAGCAAGTAGTGTCGGAGCAAGTTATGCCAATGTAGTTTGTTATAAATGTGGAAAACCGTGCCACATTATTAGAAATTGCCCGAACCAGGAGAACACGAATGGACAAGGCCGCGGAAGAGTTTTCAATATTAATGCGGCAGAGGCACAGGAAGACCCGGAGCTTGTTACGGGTACGTTTCTTATTGACAATAAATCTGCTTACGTTTTATTTGATTCGGGTGCGGATAGAAGCTATATGAGTAGAGATTTTTGTGCTAAATTAAGTTGCCCATTGACGCCTTTGGATAGTAAATTTTTACTCGAATTAGCAAATGGTAAATTAATTTCAACAGATAATATATGCCGGAATCGAGAAATTAAACTGGGTAGCGAAATATTTAAGATTGATTTGATACCAGTAGAGTTAGGGAGTTTTGATGTAATAGTTGGCATGGACTGGCTGAAGAAGGTGAAAGCAGAAATCGTATGTTATAAAAATGCAATTCGCATTGTACGAGAAGAAGGAGAACCCTTAATGGTGTACGGAGAAAAGGGCAACACGAAGCTACATCTTATTAGTAATTTGAAGGCACAAAAACTAATAAGAAAAGGTTGCTATGCTGTTCTAGCACACGTCGAGAAAGTACAAACTGAAGAAAAGAGCATCAATGATGTTCCCATTACAAAAGAATTTCCCGATGTATTTTCGAAAGAATTACCGGGATTACCCCCACATCGATTCGTTGAATTTCAAATAGATCTTGTACCAGGAGCTGCACCAATAGCTCGTGCTCCTTACAGACTCGCACCCAGCGAGATGAAAGAACTGCTAAGCCAATTACAAGAACTTTTAGAGTGTGGTTTCATTCGACCAAGCACATCACTGTGGGGAGCTCTTGTTTTGTTTGTCAAGAAGAAAGATGGTACATTCAGGTTGTGTATCGACTACCGAGAGTTGAACAAACTTACCATCAAGAACCGCTACCCACTACTGAGAATCGATGACTTATTTGATCAACTACAAAGCTCGTCTGTTTATTCAAAGATTGACTTACGTTCCGGGTATCATCAAATGCGGGTGAAAGAAGATGATATTCCAAAGACTGCTTTCAGAACACGTTACGGTCATTACGAGTTTATGATCATGCCGTTTGGTTTAACTAATGCACCAGCTATGTTCATGGACCTTATGAACCGAGTGTGTGGACCATACCTTGACAAGTTTGTCATTGTTTTCATTGATGACATACTTATTTACTCAAAGAATGACCAAGAACACGGTGAACATTTGAGAAAGGTGTTAGAAGTATTGAGGAAGGAAGAATTGTACGCTAAGTTTTCAAAGTGTGCATTTTGGTTGGAAGAAGTTCAATTCCTCGATCACATAGTGAACAAAGAAGGTATTAAGGTGGATCCGGCAAAGATAGAAACTGTTTAAAAGTGGGAAACCCCAAAAACTCCGAAACACATACGCCAGTTTTTAGGACTAGCTGGTTACTACAGAAGGTTCATCCAAGACTTTTCCCAAATAGCAAAACCCTTGACTGCATTAACGCATAAAGGGAAGAAATTTGAATGGAATGATGAACAAGAGAAAGCGTTTCAGTTACTGAAGAAAAAGCTAACTATGGCACCTATATTGTCATTGCCTGAAGGGAATGATGATTTTGTGATTTATTGTGACGCATCAAAGCAAGGTCTCGGTTGCGTATTAATGCAACGAACGAAGGTGATTGCTTATGCGTCTAGACAATTGAAGATTCACGAACAAAATTATACGACGCATGATATGGAATTAGGCGCGGTTGTTTTTGCATTAAAGACTTGGAGGCACTACTTATATGGGGTCAAAAGTATTATATATATCGACCACAAAAGTCTTCAACACATATTTAATCAAAAACAACTGAATATGAGGCAGCGTAGGTGGATTGAATTGTTGAATGATTACGAATTTGAGATTCGTTACCACCTGTGGAAGGCAAATGTGGTAGCCGATGCATTGAGCAGAAAGGACAGAGAACCCATTCGAGTAAAATCTATGAATATAATGATTCACAATAACCTTACTACTCAAATAAAGGAGGCGCAACAAGTAGTTTTAAAAGAGGGAAATTTAAAGGATGAAATACCCAAAGGATCGGAGAAGCATCTTAATATTCGGGAAGACAGAACCCGGTATAGGGCTGAAAGGATTTGGGTACCAAAATTTGGTGATATGAGAGAAATGGTACTTATAGAAGGTCATAAAACCAGATACTCAATACATCCAGGAACGGAGAAGATGTACAAGGATCTCAAGAAACATTTTTGGTGGTCGGGTATGAAAGCCGATATTGCTAAATAAGTAGGAGAATGTTTGACGTGTTCTAAGGTCAAAGCTGAGCATCAGAAACCATCAGGTCTACTTCAACAACCCGAAATCCCGGAATGGAAATGGGAAAACATTACCATGGATTTCATCACTAAATTTCCAAGGACTGCAAGTGGTTTTGATACGATTTAGGTAATAGTTGATCGTCTCACCAAATCAGCACACTTCCTGCCAATAAGAGAAGATGACAAGATGGAGAAGTTAGCACGACTGTATTTGAAGGAAGTCGTCTCCAGACATGGAATACCAATCTCTATTATCTCTGATAGGGATGGCAGATTTATTTCAAGATTCTGGCAGACATTACAGTAAGCATTAGGAACTCGTCTAGACATTAGTACTGCCTATCATCCACAAACTGATGGGCAGAGCGAAAGGATGATACAAACGCTTGAAGACATGCTACGAGCATGTGTTATTGATTTCGGAAACAGTTGGGATCGACATCTACCATTAGCAGAATTTTCCTACAACAACAGCTACCATTCATGCATTGAGATGGCGCCGTTTGAAGCACTTTATGGTAGAAAGTGCAGGTCTCCGATTTGTTGGAGTGAAGTGGGGGATAGACAGATTACGGGTCCGGAGATTATACAAGAAACTACCGAGAAGATCATCCAAATTCAACAACGGTTGAAAACCGCCCAAAGTCGACAAAAGAGCTACGCTGACATTAAAAGAAAAGATATAGAATTTGAAATTGGAGAGATGGTCATGCTTAAAGTTGCACCTTGGAAAGGCGTTGTTCGATTTGGTAAACGAGGGAAATTAAATCCAAGGTATATTGTACCATTCAAGATTATTGATCGTGTCGGACCAGTAGCTTACCGACTTGAGTTACCTCAACAACTCGCGGCTGTACATAACACTTTCCACGTCTCGAATTTGAAGAAATGTTTTGCTAAAGAAGATCTCACTATTCCGTTAGATGAAATCCAAATCAACGAAAAACTTCAATTCATCGAAGAACCCGTCGAAATAATGGATCGTGAGGTTAAAAGACTTAAGCAAAACAAGATACAAATTGTTAAGGTTCGATGGAATGCTCGTAGAGGACCCGAGTTCACCTGGGAGCATGAAGATCTGATAAGGCTAAAAAGGAACATATATTTCATAGCAATATCCCTCCTAAATAATAGGTTTTCATATGTAATTGTATTATATTTTCATTGTAATTGTTTAAATAAATAAGTGCGAAGACAAAAGGCAAAAACGAAGATTTGAAGACACAAACGTCCAAAAAGCTCAAATGTTCAAGATACAATTCAAAAGGTTCAATTTATTGATGAAAAACGTCTAAAAATGACAAGAGTACAAGTTACAAAACGCAAAGTACGAGATATTAAATTGTACGCAAGGACGTTCGAAAATCCGGAATCGGGACATGAGTCAACTATCAACGCCCGACGCAACGGACCAAAAATTACAAGTCAACTATGCACAAGAATATAATATAATATTTAAATAATTATATAAATTATTTATATATTATATATATTTAAAAATTATGTCGACAAGCTATGAGACAAATGATCCTGAGCTGGATTTTCAAACTCCGCGACTCGCGGAGTTTGAAGGCTAAAAACTCCACGACTCGCGGAGCTGTCAGAAATCAAAACTCCTATAAAAGGTCACGAATGCTGCGAGTAAAAACCATAATAATAATAATAATACTCCGTAGTATTATATATATATATATATATATATATATATATATATAGTATAGATTAGTGTTATATTAGATTAGTTTGGGTTATGTAAAAGTTATTTTTTTTTACGGGTTTTAAAGCCGGAGCTCTGTCCGTGTACTACTACGCGATAAATAATCAATGTAAGCTATGTTCTCCTTTTTAAATTAATGTCTCGTACTTAAGTTATTATTATGCTTATTTGAATCGAAGTAATCATGATGTTGAGCTAAATATTAAAGACGGGGTAATTGGGTTTTGTACCATAATTGGGGTTTGGATAAAAGAACGACACTTGTGGAAATTAGACTATGGGCTATTAATGGGCTTTATATTAAATTAACGATACCTCGTTAATTTAATATAAAGGTTATGATTTGACGTATCTATATATAACCACATACGCTTAATCGGACACGATGGGCGGGATATTTATAAGTACGAATTATTGTTCATTTGACCGGACAAGGGGATGGATTAATAGTCAATGGACTCATTAAAATAGGGGTGGATTACATTCAAGGGTAATTGGTGTAATTGTTAACAAAGTATTAAAACCTCGGTTTACACACAGTCGATAACCTGGTGTATTCATTAAGCAAAGTATTAAGACCTTGTTACAGTTCGAATCCCAGTTAGTTGGAATATTTGACTTCGGGTATAAGGTTAAATTTGCCGAGCAGTTTATAATTATGACCGATGAACTATTATGGACAAAAACCAGATAGGTTTCAAATACATCCAGGACAAAGGACAATTAACCCAGGACAATAGATTAAAATCAAAACGTCAAACATCATGGTTACGGAAGTCTAAATAAGCATGATATATTTTATTTCATATTTCCTCGTACTTTTATTTATTGTCATTTTAATTATTGTTATTTATTTTATATTGGTTAAATATCGTCATTTACTTTACGCTTCGCTTAAAATATAAAATCGACAAACCGGTCATTAAACGGTAAACCCCCTTTTATATATTATTATATATAATTATATATATTTTGTACAAATATAGTTGTTTAAAAATATAGTGTGCAATAAGCCCGCTCCCTGTGGAACGAACCGGACTTACTAAAAACTATACTACTCTACGATTAGGTACACTGCCTATAGTGTTGTAGCAAGGTTTAGGTATATCTCATCTGTAAATAAATAATTAAAACTTGTGTAATTTGTAACGTATTTCGTAGAAAAATATACACTATTTCGTACCCCCACGCTACGACATCAAGTTTTTGGCGCCGCTGCCGGGGAACTCGGCGAAACGCTATATTTTTAATTTATTTTTCTATAAATATATTTATATATCATTTTAGAAAAACAATATAAAAAAAAAGTCAAATTTTGAACTGCACCCGAGTTGAAATTTGGAACCCCGCGACTCGCGGGGTTTGCTGCCTTGAATACCGCGACTCGCGGAGACACTCTGACACGGGTACACAGAACCCTAATCTGCATTAATTACGGTGTATTATTAATTATTATTAATTAATTTGTATTAGGGTTAAATATTTAATTAATTTAGTATTTAATTTAAGTTTTAATTAATTTGTATATTTAGTTTATTAAGTTTAATTAAATTGTAAAATTAATAGTTTTAATAAATAAATAATATAAAAATAATATTTTTATAAAAATTGTACTTTTTACAACTTTTTGTATATTTTTATATTTTGTCCCTTTTTAATCGTTTTAGCGTAATATTTGTATTTTTCGCTCATAATTAGTTTTAAACTTAGTTTTTGCCATAGTTATTTTTACTTCTAGATTTTTAGGCTTTGCCGTAAAATCCCTTAAGTGCTATTTCTTTAGACTAAGATTTAGGTGCTTTAGAATTTTGCGACGATTTTAAAATTTTAGTGCCTTTTAAGTCACGACTCGCTACTTTCTTATTTTTATTTTTTTTGACGTTTTTCGACGCGCATTCTTTTTCTTTCTTATTTCTCGACGCTTTAGTTTTTAGGACTTAGAAATTTTCTTTATTTCTTATCTACTATCTCAAACGGAAAGAAAAATTATTTAAGTGGTTAAATTAATGGACGTTGATAATTTTCTGCTTCGTAGTAATAGTTGGATTTGTTAGTGGCTGAGTTGTGAGCTTCCGATTTAAAGGGTTCTGGCTCCCTGCTGCATCTTTTGGCTATTCGAAACGTGGACAAAAGCAGAAAAGTCTATTAATTGGACAACTTATATAAGTTTTTCTATTTTTATAACTAATAGGATAATTAGTAAATGCACCACATTGTAGCTAAAATTTGGCCATCGCAATAAAATGAAAATTTTTGAAAACAAGGCTATGGAAACTCTTTTTGATATCCAAAATCAATTAAATCAATACTCTCAAACGAGTGTTGATGACAATTCGTTAGGTCAATCTTGGATCACGAATGACGAAACAATAACTGGTTGTGAAATATGTGGAGATTATCACTCAACATGGGAATGTTATTATTACGTTCCTATGAAAAATTACGCACCCACGGAACCTGAATGGAATGATTATGAAGAATACAATTCAAATTGGGATTATTCCCAAGAATATATCCAAACTCAACAACCAGTAGACGAGGAAAATTACGTGTCTGAAAATTTATTAGACAATATGAAAATCAAACTCGAAGAACTCAATGCTCAAAATGAACAAATGAGAGAGTTTGTAAACCGGCAAGCTGAAACTCTATCAGACTACACACCTGTTGATCTGAGGAGTCGTGTGCAAGAAAATCTCATATCATCGAATTTTGATGAATTCGAGAGCTCCGAAATCACCAACTATCCCGATGATACTTTTTATTCAGTCTTACCAATTTCACAACATATCGACACATTAGCCTCTACCGACGAAGTCATCGATCCATCAATGGATAAAGAAGAAGTAAGGGTGACAAATTGGTACTCTTGGGAAAACGATAACGTTGAAAATTTTACCCCCGAGACCAAAATGGTGAGAACAATAAGTACCGTTAATGAAGAAGAATCTACTCCAATCCCGAAATTCACCATTCCACAACCTTCCAACCCAATATTCTCAATAGACGAGTCATCTACCGAAGATGAACTACGAGCTTTAATAGATAATGACACCTCGAATTTCACCCAATTGGGTAATAGAGGTGAAACCTTTGATCCCGAGAATGAACGGAAGGAAATGTTAGGAATTATCCACCCTATAGAAATATGTATGTCGATGTATATCGATCCATTTGACCAAGAACCAGAAAAGAGACATATCCATTTACTAAAAGCTACACTTAAAAAAGAATTAAGTAGTGACAATCGGGCGAGTCTAAACTTTAAACCCATTGATATATTATACACCACCCGAGATGTAAATAACTGGCTCACTACTCTAATTCGTAGAACTTATTCTACCGACTTCACATGTCGTCAGCTAAGAGTGAGGAAGTTTAACCCCACTTAACGTTAAATTAGGGGTTCGGGTTAGTGCATAACTCGTTAATAAAAATGCACGATTAGGGTAAAAGACGCATTTTCAAAAATATCAAACAGTTCAGAAAAGCAACCGTTTTTGAAGAAAAACATGTGTGATAAAACAAGAAGGAATGAACGATGAGGTGCACCATCTATCATCCTGCAATTTTATGGTATCTTTAACTACTTTCTACACTAATCACCCTCATGAATTTATAATTATAGTCTGATTTCATGCAAATGAGGGCATTGCATGATCTTAAGTGTGGGGAAGGGTTATAAATTCTCTCGGGTTTACACTTGGTTTTATTTGCCAAATTTTGTGAAAATTTAAAAAAAAAAAATTCAACTAAATGAATTTAAAATCATGTTTATATATATTTATGAACGGTGAAAACTAGGTGTTAATACCGAAATTATCGTTACCTCGGAAAGGACATAAATTGAGAAACACCCTAAAACGATTGAATTCATTTAAAATGGAATAAAGGAGAATAAAAAGGCAAAGAAAGAAACTAAGTGTGGGGAGAATGTACCAAGTTATTCAATTAAAAACTATCTATCACATGTTTCTGTAAAGTTTATTGCAGGTGCTTTTGTTTTGGACTAAATTAACTGTTTTACCCGATTTACTGTAATGAAAGATGGATCTACACGATGAATCAATTCCATCATATAAAGGAAGTAAAGTCTTCTGAAAAAGAAACGCGCTTCTTGATTTAGGTCAAGAAGTTGTCGTCCAGACCAGCTGTAGGTTGACGAAAAATCTAGAAAAATGAACACTAAAATCAGCAGGAAATCCACGAACCTCAGCATAAAATAGGGTCGCCATGTGGTCAGACTTATCCTAACCATGAGAGGATCTGTCTCGTAAAATGGGGAGGGCGCCGTGCAAATTAGCTTGATAAGACTAATGAATCAGATCCCCAGAAAGGATAATCTCCTTAAAGATTAAAAATCAGCTTTTAAGACTGATATTACTCAATCCTTGAGATTGACCTTAAAGATTGAGAATTTAAACTCATGGAATTCAATGATATCTAAACTCGAGCTTGAACGAGAAAATATTTTGATCAAAAATTACAAACCGATTTGTTTTCTGAAAACCTATTTTCAATGCGTTCATTACCATTGAATGTAAAATCCTAGGAATTCACCTGGAATTCATTAGGTCACCTGAACCAAATTGGGTGTCAACCGTAAGAACGGTGGTTGCATAGCATGGTCGGAGACAGGACCTTGTGCCAGACCGAAAAAATCATAGGATGATCTTTACTATTGCTCCTACAAAGGATAGTAATAGCATCCGACATGTTTATAGACCATAATCAAAAGCAAGTCACGGGACATTGCCTTAACAGTTTCTTGTTCATCGCTTTCCTTTACAACCGGACGGTAGTTTACCGAAAGGTAATATACGGAGCAAGTATACTGGACGTGTTGCTTTCCCAATACAAGGTTAGCAAGTGGGTAACACAAAACCACAATTGTTGAGCTAAAATTTTCAAATCTAAAACCCACACAACCCACAAAATAATTTGCAAACACCGGTGAAGGGTTATTCCGAAAAACTTATCTAGGGTAAAAACTAGATTGAATTTTCAAAAGATCAAATATTTTCATAAAGATCCAATTTCCTTACGGATCTAAATTTTCATAGTCATGTGGGACTGTAAACCGCCTTTCAAATGTGCACTTTGCTTTGAAAACCGAAAGTAAATCGGCTATTTGATTGCAAGTGTCGTTGACCTAAACCCGAGGCAACTGTGGATGACACACCCACCTTTAAACATGGTTCTATCGTTACTATCATTGTTTATACCACCATATCAAAATCACTGATGTACAAAGTGTGATGAATAAAAAAGTGATTCATGTATGTTTTTATTTCAAGTTCTGTATTGCTTGAGGACAAGCAACGCTCAAGTGTGGGGATGTTTGATAAGGCTAAAAAGGAACATATATTTCATAGCAATATCCCTCCTAAATAATAGGTTTTCATATGTAATTGTATTATATTTTCATTGTAATTGTTTAAATAAATAAGTGCGAAGACAAAAGGCAAAAACGAAGATTTGAAGACACAAACTTCCAAAAAGCTCAAATGTTCAAGATACAATTCAAAAGGTTCAATTTATTGATGAAAAACGTCGAAAAATGACAAGAGTACAAGTTACAAAACGCAAAGTACAAGATATTAAATTGTACGCAAGGACGTTCGAAAATCCGGAACCGGGACATGAGTCAACTATCAACGCCCGACGCAACGGACCAAAAATTACAAGTCAACTATGCACAAGAATATAATATAATATTTAAATAATTATATAAATTATTTATATATTATATATATTTAAAAATTATGTCGACAAGCTATGAGACAAATGATCCTGAGCTGGATTTTCAAACTCCGCGACTCGCGGAGTTTGAAGGCTAAAAACTCCACGACTCGCGGAGCTGTCAGAAATCAAAACTCCTATAAAAGGTCACGAATTCTGCGAGTAAAAACCATAATAATAATTATAATAATACTTCGTAGTATTATATATATATATATATATATATATATATATATATATATATATATATATATATATATATATATATATATATATATATATATAGTATAGATTAGTGTTATATTAGATTAGTTTGGGTTATGTAAAAGTTATTTTTTTTTACGGGTTTTAAAGCCGGAGCTCTGTCCGTGTACTACTACGCGATAAATAATCAATGTAAGCTATGTTCTCCTTTTTAAATTAATGTCTCGTACTTAAGTTATTATTATGCTTATTTGAACCGAAGTAATCATGATGTTGAGCTAAATATTAAAGACGGGGTAATTGGGTTTTGTACCATAATTGGGGTTTGGATAAAAGAACGACACTTGTGGAAATTAGACTATGGGCTATTAATGGGCTTTATATTAAATTAACGATACCTCGTTAATTTAATATAAAGGTTATGATTTGACGTATCTATATATAACCACATACGCTTAATCGGACACGATGGGCGGGATATTTATAAGTACGAATTATTGTTCATTTGACCGGACACGGGGATGGATTAATAGTCAATGGACTCATTAAAACAGGGGTGGATTACATTCAAGGGTAATTGGTGTAATTGTTAACAAAGTATTAAAACCTTGGTTTACACACAGTCGATAACCTGGTGTATTCATTAAGCAAAGTATTAAGACCTTGTTACAGTTCGAATCCCAGTTAGTTGGAATATTTGACTTCGGGTATAAGGTTAAATTTGCCGAGCAGTTTATAATTATGACCGATGAACTATTATGGACAAAAACCAGATAGGTTTCAAATACATCCAGGACAAAGGACAATTAACCCAGGACAATAGATTAAAATCAAAACGTCAAACATCATGGTTACGGAAGTCTAAATAAGCATGATATATTTTATTTCATATTTCCTCGTACATTTATTTATTGTCATTTTAATTATTGTTATTTATTTTATATTGGTTAAATATCGTCATTTACTTTACGCTTGGCTTAAAATATAAAATCGACAAACCGGTTATTAAACGGTAAACCCCCTTTTATATATTATTATATATAATTATATATATTTTGTACAAATATAGTTGTTTAAAAATATAGTGTGCAATAAGCCCGCTCCCTGTGGAACGAACCGGACTTACTAAAAACTATACTACTCTACGATTAGGTACACTGCCTATAGTGTTGTAGCAAGGTTTAGGTATATCTCATCTGTAAATAAATAATTAAAACTTGTGTAATTTGTAACGTATTTCGTAGAAAAATATACACTATTTCGTACCCCCACGCTACGACATCAAGATCAGATGAAGAAGAAATACCCGCATCTATTTCCAGAAGATTCGTCAACACCTTCAACAGCTTAAAATTTCGGGACGAAATTTATTTAACGGGTAGGTACTGTAGTGACCCAAACTTTTCCATGTTTATATATATTAATTGAGATTGATATTTACATGATTAAATGTTTCCAACATGTTAAGCAATCAAACTTGTTAAGACTTGATTAATTGAAATATGTTTCATATAGACAATTGACCACCCAAGTTGACTGGTGATTCACTGTAGTGACCCGAACTTTTCCATGTTTATATATATTAATTGAGATTGATATTTACATGATTAAATGTTTCCAACATGTTAAGCAATCAAACTTGTTAAGACTTGATTAATTGAAATAGGTTTCATATAGACAATTGACCACCCAAGTTGACCGGTGATTCACGAACGTTAAAACTTGTAAAAAAACTAAATGATGACATATATATGGTTATATATATAGTTAACATGATATTATGATAAGTAAACATATCATTAATTATATTAACAATGAACTACATATGTAAAAACAAGACTACTAACTTAATGATTTTGAAACGAGACATATATGTAACGTTTATCGTTGTAACAACATTTAATGTATATATATCATATTAAGAGATATTCGTACATCATAATATCATGATAATATAATAATTTAAAATCTCTTTTGTTATTATAAACATTGGGTTAACAACATTTAACAAGATCGTTAACCTAAAGGTTTCAAAACAACACTTACATGTAACGACTAACGATGACTTAACGACTCAGTTAAAATGTATATACATGTAGTGTTTTAATATGTATTTATACACTTTTGAAAGACTTCAATACACTTATCAAAATACTTCTACTTAACAAAAATGCTTACAATTACATTCTCGTTCAGTTTCATCAACAATTCTACTCGTATGCACCCGTATTCGTACTCGTACAATACACAGCTTTTAGATGTATGTACTATTGGTATATACACTCCAATGATCAGCTCTTAGCAGCCCATGTGAGTCACCTAACACATGTGGGAACCATCATTTGGCAACTAGCATGAAATATCTCATAAAATTACAAAAATATGAGTAATCATTCATGACTTATTTACATGAAAACAAAATTACATATCCTTTATATCTAATCCATACACCAACGACCAAAAACACCTACAAACACTTTCATTCTTCAATTTTCTTCATCTAATTGATCTCTCTCAAGTTCTATCTTCAAGTTCTAAGTGTTCTTCATAAATTCCAAAAGTTCTAGTTTCATAAAATCAAGAATACTTTCAAGTTTGCTAGCTCACTTCCAATCTTGTAAGGTGATCATCCAACCTCAAGAAATCTTTGTTTCTTACAGTAGGTTATCATTCTAATACAAGGTAATAATCATATTCAAACTTTGGTTCAATTTCTATAACTATAACAATCTTATTTCAAGTGATGATCTTACTTGAACTTGTTTTCGTGTCATGATTTTGCTTCAAGAACTTTGAGCCATCCAAGGATCCATTGAAGCTAGATCCATTTTTCTCTTTTCCAGTAGGTTCATCCAAGGAACTTAAGGTAGTAATGATGTTCATAACATCATTCGATTCATACATATAAAGCTATCTTATTCGAAGGTTTAAAATTGTAATCACTAGAACATAGTTTAGTTAATTCTAAACTTGTTCGCAAACAAAAGTTAATCCTTCTAACTTGACTTTTAAAATCAACTAAACACATGTTCTATATCTATATGATATGCTAACTTAATGATTTAAAACCTGGAAACACGAAAAACACCGTAAAACCGGATTTACGCCGTCGTAGTAACACCGCGGGCTGTTTTGGGTTAGTTAATTAAAAACTATGATAAACTTTGATTTAAAAGTTGTTATTCTGAGAAAATGATTTTTATTATGAACATGAAACTATATCCAAAAATTATGGTTAAACTCAAAGTGGAAGTATGTTTTCTAAAATGGTCATCTAGACGTCGTTCTTTCGACTGAAATGACTACCTTTACAAAAACGACTTGTAACTTATTTTTCCGACTAGAAACCTATACTTTTTTTGTTTAGATTCATAAAATAGAGTTCAATATGAAACCATAGCAATTTGATTCACTCAAAACGGATTTAAAATGAAGAAGTTATGGGTAAAACAAGATTGGATAATTTTTCTCATTTTAGCTACGTGAAAATTGGTAACAAATCTATTCCAACCATAACTTAATCAACTTGTATTATATATTATGTAATCTTGAGATACCATAGACACGTATACAATGTTTCGACCTATCATGTCGACACATCTATATATATTTCGGAACAACCATAGACACTCTATATGTGAATGTTGGAGTTAGCTATACAGGGTTGAGGTTGATTCCAAAATATATATAGTTTGAGTTGTGATCAATACTGAGATACGTATACACTGGGTCGTGGATTGATTCAAGATAATATTTATCGATTTATTTTTGTACATATAACTGTGGACAACTAGTTGTAGGTTACTAACGAGGACAGCTGACTTAATAAACTTAAAACATCAAAATATATTAAAAGTGTTGTAAATATATTTTGAACATACTTTGATATATATGTATATATTGTTATAGGTTCGTGAATCAACCAGTGGCCAAGTCTTACTTCCCGACGAAGTAAAAATCTGTGAAAGTGAGTTATAGTCCCACTTTTAAAATCTAATATTTTTGGGATGAGAATACATGCAGGTTTTATAAATGATTTACAAAATAGACACAAGTACGTGAAACTACATTCTATGGTTGAATTATCGAAATCGAATATGCCCCTTTTTATTAAGTCTGGTAATCTAAGAATTAGGGAACAGACACCCTAATTGACGCGAATCCTAAAGATAGATCTATTGGGCCTAACAAACCCCATCCAAAGTACCGGATGCTTTAGTACTTCGAAATTTATATCATATCCGAAGGGTGTCCCGGAATGATGGGGATATTCTTATATATGCATCTTGTTATTGTCGGTTACCAGGTGTTCACCATATGAATGATTTTTATCTCTATGTATGGGATGTGTATTGAAATATGAAATCTTGTGGTCTATTGTTACGATTTGATATATATAGGTTAAACCTATAACTCACCAACATTTTTGTTGACGTTTTAAGCATGTTTATTCTCAGGTGATTATTAAGAGCTTCCGCTGTCGCATACTTAAATAAGGACAAGATTTGGAGTCCATGCTTGTATGATATTGTGTAAAAACTGCATTCAAGGAACTTATTTTGTTGTAACATATTTGTATTGTTAACCATTATGTAATGGTCGTGTGTAAACAGGATAGTTTAGATTATCATTATTTGATAATCTACGTAAAGCTTTTTAAACCTTTATTGATGAAATAAAGGTTATGGTTTGTTTAAAAATGAATGCAGTCTTTGAAAAACGTCTCATATAGAGGTCAAAACCTCGCAACGAAATCAATTAATATGGAACGTTTTTAATCAATAAGAACGGGACATTTCAGTTGGTATCCGAGCGTTGGTCTTAGAGAACCAGAAAATTTGCATTAGTGTGTCTTATCGAGTTTGTTAGGATGCATTAGTGAGTCTGGACTTCGACCGTGTTTTCTTTAAAAATGATTGCTTAACATTTTTGTTGGAAACTATATATTTTTAACATATGAATATTATGTGATATATTAATATCTTAACGTGTTTGATATTATGTGATAGATGTCTACCTCTAGAACAAGTCCCATTGACTCACCTAATAATAATGAAGAGTCAAATGTAAATTGGAATGATTCGTGGACTGATTCACAAGTTCCCGAAGAGGAACCGGAAGAAGAGTCGGAACCGGAAGAAGAATCGGAACCGGAAGAAGAATCGGAACCGGAAGAAGAAATAGAACCGGTGGGGGAAATAATAAAACGGTTAAGTAAAAGAGAATCCTCAACCAACCGACCAAGGTTAATTATGGTCAATGGTGTTTCCGCCAAGGAAGCAAAATATTGGGAGGATTACCAATTCTCCGATGAATCGGATTCCGACGAGAATTCCGATGATGTTATAGAAATTACCCCAACTGAATTTAAAAAGGCAAAAGAAAATAATAAGGGAAAGGGCATAAAAATAGAGAAATCTAATTCCAACCCCGATGAACTTTATATGTATCGTCAACCCCCGAAGTCCTTAAGTTGTAACAATGACCCGGGAACCTCTAAACCACCAGGTTTTTCTAAACCAATGTGGATAACGACGGCTCGTATTAGGGGAACATCATATATCCCTAGAAACTTGGCAAAACGAACCAAAACCGAACAAGAAGAAACGAGCGAGTCGGAATAAGATAGTTATATTCGTGTGGTGTAATATATGTAATATAGTGTGCTTATGCTTTATGATATTTGTAAAAATTGCTTGTATTAATAAGTATTTTTTTTATGAATCTAACTCTTGTCTATTTTACAGTTTAAAAACACAAAATGGATAGACAACCCAATATTTTAAGAGACCTACCCGGAGACATGATTGATGAAACCTTGTCTAGAGTCGGCCAGAATTCTTCGGCACAACTATTTAAGGCGAGATCAGTTTGTAAGACATTCGAAGAACGTTCCAAGAATGTCTTGGTTTATAAGAGACTTTCGTTTGAAAGATGGGGGATATCACATTGGGAAACCCATAAGTTACGATGTGTTTACTTTGACGCATATATTGCGGGGAACCCAAATGCTATTTTACGCAACGGGTTAAGAAATTATTTTGACTCAATATATCCTAATATTGGACTTCGTGATTTAGAAAAAGCGGCTAACATGCAACATAAAGAAGCATGTTATGCTTACGGATTAGTAATGTTCGCTTCTCACCAAAGTGAGAACAAGAACATCGGGCTACAACTATTAAACAAAACGTTTCCACAAGTGACGGAGTCGGTAATTGGGGTAAGAAATGAGGTTTTTAGATTATTACGGGACTGTTGGACATTACGTAACCCTCGTCCCTTTGATGACGTTACAACACGCTGTCTTATCAACGGCCATAACGGTTATGTTGCACAAGACCAAGGATGGGAAGTAGTCCTAGTAAAACCAGAATGCATGACTTGTTTCTGGACGTATGAATTACGTGTCTTTATTGCCTTTGCTGAACGACTTGTGTACTAGCTAGAATTGTCTTCACAACTATCTTGTATCAAAGTTATTGTGTGCTATATTTCATGCTTTATGTAAAATAAGCGGTATTGTAAGTTTGTAAAATATTGTATAAAAGTTTGAACGCGAAATATAATTATAATCAGTTTTTCATATAGAATTGTAGTAGTTGAATTGTATATTAGCTACTAAGTATGAACTTAACGGGTAGGTACTACCCGAATTTAAACTTATAAAACGCTAATATGAAGAAAAAGCTTTTATAAATGAGTTCATATTATGCTACGAAATACTATTAACTACTCTTAATATTCTGTATGATTAACTTGTTCCATTTAACTATTTTGAAGGAAATGGCACCGACTACTCGACACACCGTGAATATGAATGAAGAGGAATTCCGTACTTTTCTAGCTTCAAACATAGCCGCAGTACAGGCTGCGCTACATACCAACAATAACCTTGGATCTAGCAGTACAGGAAATCGTGTAGGATGCACCTACAAAGAATTCACTGCCTGCAAACCTTTGGAATTTGATGGAACCGAAGGACCGATCGGATTGAAACGGTGGACCGAGAAGGTTGAATCGGTGTTTGCCATAAGTAAGTGTACTGAAGAGGACAAAGTGAAGTACGCTACGCATACCTTCACAGGTTCTGCGTTAACATGGTGGAATACCTATCTAGAGCAAGTGGGACAAGATGATGCGTACGCACTACCGTGGTCAGCATTCAAGCACTTGATGAACGAGAAGTACCGTCCCAGAACCGAGGTCAATAAGCTCAAGACAGAACTTAGAGGGTTACGAACCCAAGGATTTGATATTACCACGTACGAAAGACGATTCACAGAATTGTGCCTATTGTGTCCGGGAGCATTCGAAGATGAGGAAGAGAAGATCGACGCGTTTGTGAAAGGATTACCGGAAAGAATCCAAGAAGATATAAGTTCACACGAGCCCGCCTCCATACAACAGGCATGTAGAATGGCTCACAAACTAGTGAACCAGATTGAAGAAAGAATTAAAGAACAGACTGCTGAAGAGGTCAATGTGAAGCAAGTCAAAAGAAAGTGGGAGGAAAACGGTGATAAGAATCACCAATACAACAACAACAGCAATTACAACAATAATCGCAACAATTATCCCAACAATCGCAACATCAATCGCAACTACAACAAACGGCCCAACAACAACAACAACAACAACAACAACAACAGCAACTACAACAATCATCCCAACAACAATAATAACCGCAACAACAACAACAATCAGAAGCAACTATGCCAAAGGTGTGAAAAGAATCACTCGGGGTTCTGCACCAAATTTTGCAACAAGTGTAAAAGAAATGGTCATAGCGCGGCGAAGTGTGAGGTCTACGGACCAGGGGTTAATAGAACGAAAGGAACAAATGGTGTCGGAACGAGTAATGGCGGAGCAAGTAGTGTCGGAGCAAGTTATGCCAATGTAGTTTGTTATAAATGTGGAAAACCAGGCCACATTATTAGAAATTGCCCGAACCAGGAGAACACGAATGGACAAGGCCGTGGAAGAGTTTTCAATATTAATGCGGTAGAGGCACAGGAAGACCCGGAGCTTGTTACGGGTACGTTTCTTATTGACAATAAATCTGCTTATGTTTTATTTGATTCGGGTGCGGATAGAAGCTATATGAGTAGAGATTTTTGTGCTAAATTAAGTTGCCCATTGACGCCTTTGGATAGTAATTTTTTACTCGAATTAGCAAATGGTAAATTAATTTCAGCAGATAATATATGTCGGAATCGAGAAATTAAACTGGTTAGCGAAACATTTAAGATTGATTTAATACCAGTAGAGTTAGGGAGTTTTGATGTGATAATCGGTATGGACTGGTTGAAAGAAGTGAAAGCAGAGATTGTTTGTTACAAAAATGCAATTCGTATTATACGAGAAAAAGGAAAACCCTTAATGGTGTACGGAGAAAAGGGCAACACGAAGCTACATCTTATTAGTAATTTGAAGGCACAAAAACTAATAAGAAAAGGTTGCTATGCTGTTCTAGCACACGTCGAGAAAGTACAAACTGAAGAAAAGAGCATCAATGATGTTCCCATTGCAAAAGAATTTCCCGATGTATTTCCGAAAGAATTACCGGGATTACCCCCACATCGATCCGTTGAATTTCAAATAGATCTTGTACCAGGAGCTGCACCAATAGCTCGTGCTCCTTACAGACTCGCACCCAGCGAGATGAAAGAACTGCAAAGCCAATTACAAGAACTTTTAGAGCGTGGTTTCATTCGACCAAGCACATCACCGTGGGGAGCTCCTGTTTTGTTTGTCAAGAAGAAAGATGGTACATTCAGGTTGTGTATCGACTACCGAGAGTTGAACAAACTTACCATCAAGAACCGCTACCCACTACCGAGAATCGACGACTTATTTGATCAACTACAAGGCTCGTCTGTTTATTCAAAGATTGACTTACGTTCCGGGTATCATCAAATGCGGGTGAAAGAAGATGATATTCCAATGACTGCTTTCAGAACACGTTACGGTCATTACGAGTTTATGGTCATGCCGTTTGGTTTAACTAATGCACCAGCTGTGTTCATGGACCTTATGAACCGAGTGTGTGGACCATACCTTGACAAGTTTGTCATTGTTTTCATTGATGACATACTTATTTACTCAAAGAATGACCAAGAACACGGTGAACATTTGAGAAAGGTGTTAGAAGTATTGAGGAAGGAAGAATTGTACGCTAAGTTTTCAAAGTGTGCATTTTGGTTGGAAGAAGTTCAATTCCTCGGTCACATAGTGAACAAAGAAGGTATTAAGGTGGATCCGGCAAAGATAGAAACTGTTGAAAAGTGGGAAACCCCGAAAACTCCGAAACACATACGCCAGTTTTTAGGACTAGCTGGTTACTACAGAAGGTTCATCCAAGACTTTTCCAGAATAGCAAAACCCTTGACTGCATTAACGCATAAAGGGAAGAAATTTGAATGGAATGATGAACAAGAGAAAGCGTTTCAGTTATTGAAGAAAAAGCTAACTACGGCACCTATATTGTCATTGCCTGAAGGGAATGATGATTTTGTGATTTATTGTGATGCATCAAAGCAAGGTCTCGGTTGTGTATTAATGCAACGAACGAAGGTGATTGCTTATGCGTCTAGACAATTGAAGATTCACGAACAAAATTATACGACGCATGATTTGGAATTAGGCGCGGTTGTTTTTGCATTAAAGACTTGGAGGCACTACTTATATGGGGTCAAAAGTATTATATATACCGACCACAAAAGTCTTCAACACATATTTAATCAGAAACAACTGAATATGAGGCAGCGTAGGTGGATTGAATTATTGAATGATTACGATTTTGAGATTCGTTACCACCCGGGGAAGGCAAATGTGGTAGCCGATGCCTTGAGCAGGAAGGATAGAGAACCCATTCGAGTAAAATCTATGAATATAATGATTCATAATAACATTACTACTCAAATAAAGGAGGCGCAACAAGGAGTTTTAAAAGAGAGAAATTTAAAGGATGAAATACCCAAAGGATCGGAGAAGCATCTTAATATTCGGGAAGACGGAACCCGGTATAGGGCTGAAAGGATTTGGGTACCAAAATTTGGAGATATGAGAGAAATGGTACTTAGAGAAGCTCATAAAACTAGATACTCAATACATCCTGGAACGGGGAAGATGTACAAGGATCTCAAGAAACATTTTTGGTGGCCGGGTATGAAAGCCGATGTTGCTAAATACGTAGGAGAATGTTTGACGTGTTCTAAGGTCAAAGCTGAGCATCAGAAACCATCAGGTCTACTTCAACAACCCGAAATCCCGGAATGGAAATGGGAAAACATTACCATGGATTTCATCACTAAATTGCCAAGGACTGCAAGTGGTTTTGATACTATTTGGGTAATAGTTGATCGTCTCACCAAATCAGCACACTTCCTACCAATAAGAGAAGATGACAAGATGGAGAAGTTAGCACGACTGTATTTGAAGGAAGTCGTCTCCAGACATGGAATACCAATCTCTATTATCTCTGATAGGGATGGCAGATTTATTTCAAGATTCTGGCAGACATTACAGCAAGCATTAGGAACTCGTCTAGACATGAGTACTGCCTATCATCCACAAACTGATGGGCAGAGCGAAAGGACGATACAAACGCTTGAAGACATGCTACGAGCATGTGTTATTGATTTCGGAAACAGTTGGGATCGACATCTACCGTTAGCAGAATTTTCCTACAACAACAGCTACCATTCAAGCATTGAGATGGCGCCGTTTGAAGCACTTTATGGTAGAAAGTGCAGGTCTCCGATTTGTTGGAGTGAGGTGGGGGATAGACAGATTACGGGTCCGGAGATTATACAAGAAACTACCGAGAAGATCATCCAAATTCAACAACGGTTGAAAACCGCCCAAAGTCGACAAAAGAGCTACGCTGATATTAAAAGAAAAGATATAGAATTTGAAATTGGAGAGATGGTCATGCTTAAAGTTTCACCTTGGAAAGGCGTTGTTCGATTTGGTAAACGAGGGAAATTAAATCCAAGGTATATTGGACCATTCAAGATTATTGATCGTGTCGGACCAGTAGCTTACCGACTTGAGTTACCTCAACAACTCGCGGCTGTACATAACACTTTCCACGTCTCGAATTTGAAGAAATGTTTTGCTAAAGAAGATCTCACTATTCCGTTATATGAAATCCAAATCAACGAAAAACTCCAATTCATTGAAGAACCCGTCGAAATAATGGATCGTGAGGTTAAAAGACTTAAGCAAAACAAGATACCAATTGTTAAGGTTCGATGGAATGCTCGTAGAGGACCCGAGTTCACCTGGGAGCGTGAAGATCAGATGAAGAAGAAATACCCGCATCTATTTCCAGAAGATTCGTCAACACCTTCAACAGCTTAAAATTTCGGGACGAAATTTATTTAACGGGTAGGTACTGTAGTGACCCGAACTTTTCCATGTTTATATATATTAATTGAGATTGATATTTACATGATTAAATGTTTCCAACATGTTAAGCAATCAAACTTGTTAAGACTTGATTAATTGAAATAGGTTTCATATAGACAATTGACCACCCAAGTTGACCGGTGATTCACGAACGTTAAAACTTGTAAAAAAACTAAATGATGACATATATATGGTTATATATATAGTTAACATGATATTATGATAAGTAAACATATCATTAATTATATTAACAATGAACTACATATGTAAAAACAAGACTACTAACTTAATGATTTTGAAACGAGACATATATGTAACGTTTATCGTTGTAACAACATTTAATGTATATATATCATATTAAGAGATATTCGTACATCATAATATCATGATAATATAATAATTTAAAATCTCTTTTGTTATTATAAACATTGGGTTAACAACATTTAACAAGATCGTTAACCTAAAGGTTTCAAAACAACACTTACATGTAACGACTAACGATGACTTAACGACTCAGTTAAAATGTATATACATGTAGTGTTTTAATATGTATTTATACACTTTTGAAAGACTTCAATACACTTATCAAAATACTTCTACTTAACAAAAATGCTTACAATTACATTCTCGTTCAGTTTCATCAACAATTCTACTCGTATGCACCCGTATTCGTACTCGTACAATACACAGCTTTTAGATGTATGTACTATTGGTATATACACTCCAATGATCAGCTCTTAGCAGCCCATGTGAGTCACCTAACACATGTGGGAACCATCATTTGGCAACTAGCATGAAATATCTCATAAAATTACAAAAATATGAGTAATCATTCATGACTTATTTACATGAAAACAAAATTACATATCCTTTATATCTAATCCATACACCAACGACCAAAAACACCTACAAACACTTTCATTCTTCAATTTTCTTCATCTAATTGATCTCTCTCAAGTTCTATCTTCAAGTTCTAAGTGTTCTTCATAAATTCCAAAAGTTCTAGTTTCATAAAATCAAGAATACTTTCAAGTTTGCTAGCTCACTTCCAATCTTGTAAGGTGATCATCCAACCTCAAGAAATCTTTGTTTCTTACAGTAGGTTATCATTCTAATACAAGGTAATAATCATATTCAAACTTTGGTTCAATTTCTATAACTATAACAATCTTATTTCAAGTGATGATCTTACTTGAACTTGTTTTCGTGTCATGATTTTGCTTCAAGAACTTTGAGCCATCCAAGGATCCATTGAAGCTAGATCCATTTTTCTCTTTTCCAGTAGGTTCATCCAAGGAACTTAAGGTAGTAATGATGTTCATAACATCATTCGATTCATACATATAAAGCTATCTTATTCGAAGGTTTAAAATTGTAATCACTAGAACATAGTTTAGTTAATTCTAAACTTGTTCGCAAACAAAAGTTAATCCTTCTAACTTGACTTTTAAAATCAACTAAACACATGTTCTATATCTATATGATATGCTAACTTAATGATTTAAAACCTGGAAACACGAAAAACACCGTAAAACCGGATTTACGCCGTCGTAGTAACACCGCGGGCTGTTTTGGGTTAGTTAATTAAAAACTATGATAAACTTTGATTTAAAAGTTGTTATTCTGAGAAAATGATTTTTATTATGAACATGAAACTATATCCAAAAATTATGGTTAAACTCAAAGTGGAAGTATGTTTTCTAAAATGGTCATCTAGACGTCGTTCTTTCGACTGAAATGACTACCTTTACAAAAACGACTTGTAACTTATTTTTCCGACTAGAAACCTATACTTTTTTTGTTTAGATTCATAAAATAGAGTTCAATATGAAACCATAGCAATTTGATTCACTCAAAACGGATTTAAAATGAAGAAGTTATGGGTAAAACAAGATTGGATAATTTTTCTCATTTTAGCTACGTGAAAATTGGTAACAAATCTATTCCAACCATAACTTAATCAACTTGTATTATATATTATGTAATCTTGAGATACCATAGACACGTATACAATGTTTCGACCTATCATGTCGACACATCTATATATATTTCGGAACAACCATAGACACTCTATATGTGAATGTTGGAGTTAGCTATACAGGGTTGAGGTTGATTCCAAAATATATATAGTTTGAGTTGTGATCAATACTGAGATACGTATACACTGGGTCGTGGATTGATTCAAGATAATATTTATCGATTTATTTTTGTACATATAACTGTGGACAACTAGTTGTAGGTTACTAACGAGGACAGCTGACTTAATAAACTTAAAACATCAAAATATATTAAAAGTGTTGTAAATATATTTTGAACATACTTTGATATATATGTATATATTGTTATAGGTTCGTGAATCAACCAGTGGCCAAGTCTTACTTCCCGACGAAGTAAAAATCTGTGAAAGTGAGTTATAGTCCCACTTTTAAAATCTAATATTTTTGGGATGAGAATACATGCAGGTTTTATAAATGATTTACAAAATAGACACAAGTACGTGAAACTACATTCTATGGTTGAATTATCGAAATCGAATATGCCCCTTTTTATTAAGTCTGGTAATCTAAGAATTAGGGAACAGACACCCTAATTGACGCGAATCCTAAAGATAGATCTATTGGGCCTAACAAACCCCATCCAAAGTACCGGATGCTTTAGTACTTCGAAATTTATATCATATCCGAAGGGTGTCCCGGAATGATGGGGATATTCTTATATATGCATCTTGTTATTGTCGGTTACCAGGTGTTCACCATATGAATGATTTTTATCTCTATGTATGGGATGTGTATTGAAATATGAAATCTTGTGGTCTATTGTTACGATTTGATATATATAGGTTAAACCTATAACTCACCAACATTTTTGTTGACGTTTTAAGCATGTTTATTCTCAGGTGATTATTAAGAGCTTCCGCTGTCGCATACTTAAATAAGGACAAGATTTGGAGTCCATGCTTGTATGATATTGTGTAAAAACTGCATTCAAGGAACTTATTTTGTTGTAACATATTTGTATTGTTAACCATTATGTAATGGTCGTGTGTAAACAGGATAGTTTAGATTATCATTATTTGATAATCTACGTAAAGCTTTTTAAACCTTTATTGATGAAATAAAGGTTATGGTTTGTTTAAAAATGAATGCAGTCTTTGAAAAACGTCTCATATAGAGGTCAAAACCTCGCAACGAAATCAATTAATATGGAACGTTTTTAATCAATAAGAACGGGACATTTCATTCACGAACGTTAAAACTTGTAAAAACTATATGATGATATATATATATATATATATATATATATATATATATATATATATATATATATATATATATATATATATATATATATATATATATATATATATATATATATATAGTTAACATGATACTATGATAAGTAAACATATCATTAAGTATATTAACAATGAACTACATATGTAAAAACAAGACTACTAACTTAATGATTTTTAAACGAGACATATATGTAACGATTATCGTTGTAAAGACATTTAATGTATATATATATCATATTAAGAGATATTCATACATGATAATATCATGATAATATAATAATTTAAAATCTCATTTGATATTATAAACATTGGGTTAACAACATTTAACAAGATCGTTAACCTAAAGGGTTCAAAACAACACTTACATGTAACGACTAACGATGACTTAACGACTCAGTTAAAATGTATATACATGTAGTGTTTTAATATGTATTTATACACTTTTTAAAGACTTCAATACACTTATCAAAATACTTCTACTTAACAAAAATGCTTACAGTTACATCCTCATTCAGTTTCATCAATAATTCTACTCGTATGCACCCGTATTCGTACTCGTACAATACACAACTTTTAGATGTATGTACTATTGGTATATACACTCCAATGATCAGCTCTTAGCAGCCCATGTGAGTCACCTAACACATGTGGGAACCATCATTTGGCAACTAGCATGAAATATCTCATAAAATTACAAAAATATGAGTAATCATTCATGACTTATTTACATGAAAACAAAATTACATATCCTTTATATCTAATCCATACACCAACGACCAAAAATACCTACAAACACTTTCATTCTTCAATTTTATTCATCTAATTGATCTCTCTCAAGTTCTATCTTCAAGTTCTAAGTGTTCTTCATAAATTCTACAAGTTCTAGTTACATAAAATCAAGAATACTTTCAAGTTTGCTAGCTCACTTCCAATCTTGTAAGGTGATCATCCAACCTCAAGAAATCTTTGTTTCTTACAGTAGGTTATTATTCTAATACAAGGTAATAATCATATTCAAACTTTGGTTTAATTTCTATAACTATAACAATCTTATTTCAAGTGATGATCTTACTTGAACTTGTTTTCGTGTCATGATTCTGCTTCAAGAACTTCGAGCCATCCAAGGATCCGTTGAAGCTAGATCCATTTTTCTCTTTTCCAGTAGGTTTATCCAAGGAACTTAAGGTAGTAATGATGTTCATAACATCATTCGATTCATACATATAAAGCTATCTTATTCGAAGGTTTAAACTTGTAATCACTAGAACATAGTTTAGTTAATTCTAATCTTGTTCGCAAACAAAAGTTAATACTTCAAACTTGACTTTTAAAATCAACTAAACACATGTTATATATCTATATGATATGCTAACTTAATGATTTAAAACCTGGAAACACGAAAAACACCGTAAAACTGGATTTACGCCGTCGTAGTAACACCGCGGGCTGTTTTGGGTTAGTTAATTAAAAACTATGATAAACTTTGATTTAAAAGTTGTTATTCTGAGAAAATGATTTTTATTATGAACATGAAACTATATCCAAAAATTATGGTTAAACTCAAAGTGGAAGTATGTTTTCTAAAATGGTCATCTAGACGTCGTTCTTTCGACTGAAATGACTACCTTTACAAAAACGACTTGTAACTTATTTTTCCGACCATAAACCTATAATTTTTCTGTTTAGATTCATAAAATAGAGTTCAATATGAAATCATAGCAATTTGATTCACTCAAAACGGATTTAAAATGAAGAAGTTATGGGTAAAACAAGATTGGATAATTTTTCTCATTTTAGCTACGTGAAAATTGGTAACAAATCTATTCCAACCATAACTTAATCAACTTGTATTGTATATTATGTAATCTTGAGATACCATAGACACGTATACAATGTTTCGACCTATCATGTCGACACATCTATATATATTTCGGAACAACCATAGACACTCTATATGTGAATGTTGGAGTTAGCTATACAGGGTTGAGGTTGATTCCAAAATATATATAGTTTCACTTGTGATCAATACTGAGATACGTATACACTGGGTCGTGGATTGATTCAAGATAATATTTATCGATTTATTTCTGTACATCTAACTGTGGACAACTAGTTGTAGGTTACTAACGAGGACAGCTGACTTAATAAACTTAAAACATCAAAATATATTAAAAGTGTTGTAAATATATTTTGAACATACTTTGATATATATGTATATATTGTTATAGGTTCATGAATCAACCAGTGGCCAAGTCTTACTTCCCGACGAAGTAAAAATCTGTGAAAGTGAGTTATAGTCCCACTTTTAAAATCTAATATTTTTGGGATGAGAATACATGATGGTTTTATAAATGATTTACAAAATAGACACAAGTACGTGAAACTACATTCTATGGTTGAATTATCGAAATCGAATATGCCCCTTTTTATTAAGTCTGGTAATCTAAGAATTAGGGAACAGACACCCTAATTGACGCGAATCCTAAAGATAGATCTATTGGGCCTAACAAACCCCATCCAAAGTACCGGATGCTTTAGTACTTCAAAATTTATATCATATCCGAAGGGTGTCCCGGAATGATGGGGATATTCTTATATATGCATCTTGTTAATGTCGGTTACCAGGTGTTCACCATATGAATGATTTTTATCTCTATGTATGGGATGTGTATTGAAATATGAAATCTTGTGGTCTATTGTTACGATTTGATATATATAGGTTAAACCTATAACTCACCAACATTTTTTGTTGACGTTTAAAGCATGTTTATTCTCAGGTGAATACTAAGAGCTTTCGCTGTTGCATACTAAAATAAGGACATGATTTGGAGTCCATTTTTGTATGATATTGTGTAAAAACTGCATTCAAGAAACTGATTTCGATGTAACATATTTGTATTGTAAACCATTATGTAATTGTCGTGTGTAAACAGGATATTTTAGATTATCATTATTTGATAATCTACGTAAAGCTTTTTAAACCTTTATTTATGAAATAAAGGTTATGATTTGTTTTAAAAATGAATGCAGTCTTTGAAAAACGTCTCATATAGAGGTCAAAACCTCGCAACGAAATCAATTAACATGGAACGTTTTTAATCAATAAGAACGGGACATTTTAGGTATATGGATTAGATATAAAGGATATGTAATTTTGTTTTCATGTAAATAAGTCATGAATGATTACTAATATTTTTGTAATTTTATGAGATATTTCATGCTAGTTGCCAAATGATGGTTCCCACATGTGTTAGGTGACTCACATGGGCTGCTAAGAGCTGATCATTGGAGTGTATATACCAATAGTACATACATCTAAAAGCTGTGTATTGTACGAGTACGAATACAGGTGCATACGAGTAGAATTGTTGATGAAACTGAACGAGGATGTAATTGTAAGCATTTTTGTTAAGTAAAAGTACTTTGATACGTGTCTTGAAGTCTTTCAAAAGTGTAAGAATACATATCAAAACACAACATGTATATACATTCTAATGGAGTCGTTGAGTCTTCGTTAGTCGTTACATGTAAGTGTTGTTTTGAAACCTTTAAGTTAACGATCTCAATTAATGTTGTTAACCCAATGTTTATTATATCAAATGAGATGTTAAATTATTATGTTATCATGATATTTTGATTAATGAATATCTCTTAATATGATATATACATTAAAATATCGTCACAACGATAATCGTTACATATAAGTCTCGTTTCGTAATTCTTGAGTTAGTAGTCTTGTTTTTACATATGTAGTTCATTGTTAACACACTTAATGATATATTTAAATATCATTTTGTCATGTTAAATATAGTGTATCAATATCTTAATATGATACATATGTATTTAGTAGACGTTATCATAACGATAATCGTTATATATATCATTTCGAGTTTCCTAACTTAGTAATCTCATTTCTTATGTATATCACACATTATTAATATATTTAGTGAGATACTTACTCATCATAATCTCATGTCAACCATATATATATGTCTATATATACCACAACATGTAGTTTTTACAAATTTGTAACATTCGTGAATCGCCGGTCAACTTGGGTGATCAATTGTCTATATGAAACTTATTTCATTTAATCAAGTCTTAACAAGTTTGATTACTTAACATGTTGAAAACATTTAGTCATGTAAATATCAATCTCAATTAATATATATAAACATGGAAAAGTTCGGATCACTACAGTACCTACCCGTTAAATAAATTTCATCCCGAAATTTTAAGCAGTTGGAGGTGTTGACGTATCTTCTGAAAATAAGTGCGGGTACTTCTTCTTCATCTGATCTTCTCGTTCCCAGGTTAACTTGGGTCCTCTACGAGCATTCCATCGAACCTTAACAATTGGTATCTTGTTTTGCTTAAGTCTTTTAACCTCACGATCCATTATTTTGACAGGTTCTTCGATGAATTGAAGTTTTTCGTTGATTTGGATTTCATCTAACGGAATAGTGAGATCTTCTTTAGCAAAACATTTCTTCAAATTCGAGACGTGGAAAGTGTTATGTACAGTCGCGAGTTGTTGAGGTAACTCAAGTCGGTAAGCTACTGGTCCGACACGATCTATAATCTTGAATGGTCCAATGTACCTTGGATTTAGTTTCCCCCATTTACCAAATCGAACAACGCCTTTCCAAGTTGAAACCTTAAGCATGACCATTTCTCCAATTTCAAACTCAATATCTTTTCTTTTACTGTCCGCGTAGCTCTTTTGTCGACTCTGGACTGTTTTCAATCGTTGTTGAATTTGGATGATTTTCTCAGGAGTTTCTGGTATTATCTCCGGACCCGTAATCTGTCTATCCCCCACTTCATTCCAACAAATCAGAGATCTGCACTTTCTACCATAAAGTGCCTCAAACGGCGCCATCTCAATACTAGAATGATAACTGTTGTTGTAGGAAAATTCTACTAACGGTAGGTGTCGATCCCAACTGTTTCTGAAATCAATAACACATGCTCGTAGCATGTCTTCAAGCGTTTATATCATCCTTTCGCTCTGCCCATCAGTTTGTGGATGATAGGCAGTACTCATGTCTAGACGAGTCCCCAATGCTTGTTGCAATGTAACGACCCGGATTTTTTCGATCGTTTTATACTTATGAGATTAATATTTACATAAAATAAACCTTACCAACATGATAAGCAATCCAAACTGTTGAGACTTATGTTTTTGAAAAGAGTTTCACACAACGTTTGACCGTTCAATTTGACCGATGATATCACGAACTATATAACACACGATAATTATACGATTATGTATATGTACATATTTATACATATTTAACATGATTTAAGGATGGTTTAACATTTCATTGTGAACTAACAACAATGAGTTATAAGTATACTTTGAGACCACTAACTTAAGTTTTCAAAACGATAACTATATGTAACATTCTTTGACATATATACTTACAATATATAATGTGTTGGTGATGTATGTCACCAATATGATTTAAGTGTAATGGGATTAATTTGTAACCAAAATAATCTTGATAAATATCGAACAAGTTTAGGGAAGTGTGGAGTGCACACTTGTTTGAACTTATCTTGATTATGACGGGGGTTGGGGGGCAGCGCCCCCGATAAGCGGGGTCCAAGGGGTGGCAACCCCTGGCGGGGTCCAAGGGGCAGTGCCCCCGATAAGCGGGGTCCAAGGGGTGGCAACCCCTGGCTTTATTAAAAATGTCTTAAAATTTTATTTTGGCCCGGTTTGACCCAAAAATAAAAGCCCAGTTTTGAGCCTCTTTTACAGTTATAAACCCGTCCATATTTGAATTCTCGTTCCGATTCCTCAAAATTTCTACAAGTATATCTTGGGTATATGTAACCGTATCATACCCATCTTCTATACGTATTTACTATTGGTATATACCAACAATAAACTTCAATGATCAGCCACTAGACATGATGTTACATGTGGGAACCAGCCATTTAACCTCATGTGTGACTTTTGTGCAAGAAAACAAACTAAATCTCCTATATATCCATCCCATAATCATGCTATTTTGCACACACACATTCCAATTTTCTTTCAAGTTAATTCACTCCCTAATCTCTCTTCATTTACCTACTCAAGAACGTATCAATATAGTCATCCGATTCAAGGAGATTACTTCCAATCTTTCAATCCCACTCCACCACTCTTTTGATTCCAAGATTTTTCTTACCTTTTTCAGTAGCTTTGCCCAAGTAACTTGAGGTAGTAACCTTATTCATAACCTTATTCGATTCATATTTAAATAGCTATCTTATTTTGTGTTATAAAATTTTAACAACAAGAACATAGTTTGAGTGATTTCAAACTTGTTCGCAAACTAAATAGATCCTTCTAATTTGATTTTTAAAAACACTTCAAGACCTGTAATATATCATATTATGACAAAATCGGATTAATCATATCTTGGCTAATTAAAATAATATTTAATATATATTTACTTATGATTTGATTTTATATATTTCAGGACCACCCGTAAACAACACGAGAAGATTAATCATAAGACCTCATGATTGTACGCAACACGTCATTTGACAACACGGTACTTTATGTACGCAACACGTCATTTGACAACATGGTACCATGGGTCAAGATTAATTCTGATCAATACGAATACGATGGGGTCTTTATTTATTTTATTTAAGCAACTAATTGTGGACCACTAACATCGGACTGCTAACTACGGACTAAGAAAATATTAAAAGTATTAAAAGTATATATATATATGTAACGATTACTTGAAAAGAAAATATGTTGATATATTATATATATGGTTAGGTTCGTGATATCTATCGGAGACCAAGTCGAGTTAAATACCTTCAAGACAAAAGTGAGTATATAGTACTTTTAAACTCTAAATATTTCGGGATGAGAATACATGCATTTTATGATTTACGTTATGGACACAAGTGATTAAAAATATATATTCTACGTTGAGTTGTACCACTGGCATACTTCCCTGTAACTTGGTAACTATTATTTACATGAGGTATTGTAAACGCGAATCATGTTGATAGATCTATCGGGCCTGACAACCCCAACCGGACTGGACGACCAGTATTCAACGGTTGCACAGTACTTCGTTTCGGTGACTACACTTGGTACGGTGTAGTAAGATTTCATAATAAAGTGAATATGCGACGTTGATTAAATGTTAAGTATGGTTATCAAGTGCTCAACAACTTAGAATATTTTTATTAAAACGTTTATATATGAAATCTTGTGGTTTATATTTATAACGCTGCCGGCATTAAACCTATATCTCACCAACTTTATGTTGACGTTTTAAGCATGTTTATTCTCAGGTGATAACTAAAAGCTTCCGCTGCAACATGTTGAATTTAAGCAAGATCTTGAGTATGCATATTTGTGTCAAAAATAAAACTGCATATCGGAGGATTTGTAATGTAAAATATGTTGGAAATCGTATTGTTATTATCACATGTAAAGTTTGTAAGTCTAAGATTATCGCTAAACGATAATCATTATTAAGTTGTTTAAACCTTGTATTTGTAATAAAAGTTATGGTTTGTATTGTAAAAACGAATGCAGTTTTTGAAAAATGTCGCATATAGAGGTCAATACCTCGCGATGAAATCATATGTTATTGTATTCGTCCTTATGGTTAAGGTCGGGTTATGACATGTGGTATCAGAGCATTGGTCTTAGAGAACCAGAGAATTTGCATTAGTGTGTCTTATCGAGTTTGTTAGGATGCATTAGTGAGTCTGGACTTTGACCGTGTTTGATTTCGAAAACTATTGCTTATCCTTGTTGGTTAAAAATTAATATGTAAATATTATGTGGTATTAACGTGCTAGTTGTTATGTGATAGATGTCTGGCTTAGAACTTATTATCACATTCAGCGACTCCGAACCAGACTCTTCAGATGGTGTTCCAGTCATTAATCTATCTGATGATGAAAACGATACCTTTGGGGAAGACTCACAAGTTTCGGATGAATCAATTGAAGAGGAACCGGAAAGAGATCCTGAGGAGGAAGAAATACAGGAAATTACGAAAGACAAGTTCGAACGAGGAAAGAAACGAAAGGCTACTGAAATGAAAAATCTAAATCCCGAGTCTAGAGAGGATGTTGTGGGACCAACTCCACCAGATACTTCCACACCTATTCTCGCTATTCCTATTAGTTCTATCCTGACATCCAGTTCTTCGGTTCCTCAGCCAAAACGCAGGGAGACAACCAGGATAACCTTTAAGCGATTTCTTTGAACACAAACGCTTTGGGTTAAATGATGCGCTGTTGTTTTAAACCATGGGATCATATAATGTTTTGTATAATATTACTAGTGTGGTTGCTTAATGTTTGATGTAAGATAAGCATATGTAAAATAGTGAAGTATGAAATGCAATAATTTTCCATGGTTAAGTATTATTTGGGTGGTAGTAATTGATTTTCGTACTAAGCTATTAAGTATGAACTTTAACGGGTAGGTACTACCCTAGATATAATTATAAAACGCTAATAAGAAGAAAAGGCTTTTATAATAATAACTGGTTCGTATTATTAATAAGCTACGATGTACTGTAAATACATACTACATCTATAATATTCCATGTGAATAATTATTTTTTTCATTCTTGTTGAAGATTTTGGCGCGATTGAACCGAATGACGGAACAAGAAATCCAGGAACTCATCAATCAGCGAGTAAACGACATAATGTTATGGGTCGAGGCTGCAAGAGGTGCTGCAGTTAACCCAAATCCTCGTGTGGGGTGCACTTACAAAACTTTTCAAGGTTGCAAGCCCTCATCATTCAGTGGAACAGAAGGACCGGTTGGTTTAATCCGGTGGATCGAAAAGATTGAGTCTGTGTTTAAAATCAGTGGTTGTATTGAGAAGGACATGACCAAGTATGCATCGTGCACCCTACAAGATAGTGCACTCACGTGGTGGAAAAACTATGTGAAGGCCGTAGGAGGAGATGTAGCTTATGATACTCCTTGGGAAGAATTCAAAACAATGCTAATCAACGAATATTGTCCAAGGAACGAGGTTAGGAAGTTGGAAGCTGAATTACGAAGCCTGAAAGCTGTTGGTACTGAACTCACCACCTAAAATCAGCGATTCATGGAATTAGCTTTGCTATGTCCCGAATTGGTACCAACCGAAGAACGAAAGATTGAACTGTACAAAGACGGTTTGCCTAAAAAGGTCAAGGCAAATGTTACAGCATCCAAACCCAAGACTATTCATGAAGCTATCACCATGGCGAACGAGTTGATGGACCAGATTATTCTGGATAAGAACACAGATGTCAAGACATCGGGAAACAAAAGAAAGTGGGAAGGTAATCATCAACAATCCAACAAGAAACAAGAAACCACGCAAGGTGCGGGTAGCGGTTCGAACTCAGGTTACAAGGGACGAAATCCTTTATGTAACAGATGCCACAAACATCACTCTGGTTATTGTAATGTGGTGTACAACAATTGTAATCAAAAAGGTCATCTTGCTGAAGATTGTAGGGTTCCCGCTACAAATACAAACGGTACCAAGACTCCTGCCACCAATGAAAATAGAACTGCCTTGGCCACTGTTACTTGTTATGGGTGTGGGAAACAGGGTCATTATAAGAGTCAGTGCCCGAATCCAGAGAAGAATAACGGATCTGCATGTGGAAGAGCATTTGTTATTAATGCTAGAGAGGCGTATGAAGACCCGGAGCTTGTTACGGGTACGTTTACCATTAATAACTTATCCGCATCTATTATATTTGATACTGGTGCCGATAGAAGTTACGTGTGTAGAGACTTTCACGCTAAATTGAATTGTTCATCATTACCTCTAGATGCTAAGTACATGATTGAGTTAGCTAATGGTAAACTAATTAAAGCCGATAAAATTTACCGTGATTGTAAAATAAATTTAGCCGGAGAAACATTTAAGATTGATTTGATACCCGTAGAATTAGGAAGTTTTGATGTAATAGTCGGCATGGACTGGATGTCCAAAATAGGAGCTGAAGTTGTGTGCGCCAAGAAAGCAATTCGCATTCCTCGTAAGGATAGAACGCCATTAATGATTTATGGAGAGAAGGGTAACTTAAAGCTAAAACTCATTAGTTGTTTGAAAGCTCAAAAGTGCTTGAAGAAAGGGTGCTATGCTATCCTAGCACATGTTAATAAAGTCGAAACGAAGGAAAAAGTGAAGAGCATCAACGACGTGCCTGTGGCAAGAGATTTTCCTGAAGTATTTCCGGAAGAGTTGCCGGGATTACCTCCATTTAGATCTGTAGAATTTCAAATAGATCTAGTACCAGGAGCTGCACCAGTGGCTCGTGCTCCATATAGACTTGCACCATCTGAGATGAAAGAGTTACAAAGCCAGTTACAAGAATTACTGGACCGTGGTTTCATTTGACCGAGCACTTCACCATGGGGAGCTCCGATTTTATTCGTCAAGAAGAAAGATGGATCTTTCCGAATGTGTATAGATTATCGTGAATTAAATAAGTTAACTATCAAGAATCGGTATCCATTACTGAGAATTGATGACTTATTTGATCAATTGCAAGGATCATTTGTGTACTCGAAAATCGACTTAAGATCGGGCTATCATCAATTACGTGTCAAAGAAGAAGATATTCTGAAAACTGCTTTTCGGACACGCTACGGTCATTATGAATTTTTGGTCATGCCGTTTGGGTTGACTAATGCGCCAGCTGTATTCATGGACCTCATGAATCGAGTTTGTAGTCTGTATTTAGATAAGTTTGTTATCGTTTTCATTGGCGATATTCTTATCTATTCCAAGAGTGAGCAAGAGCAGGAGCAGCATTTAAGGTTTGTATTAGAATTGTTAAGAAAAGAACAGTTATACGCCAAATTTTCTAAGTGTCCATTTTGGTTGAAAGTGAAGGTATTTCGTATGCCCGAGAGACATATTAAATTAACGTGGCCACTATGTTATGATCCAAGTCAGGTCATACCCAATAACAAGCTAACCAACACTTTATATGTATTTATTTTAACGGTTGGATTGTTAAATAAATACGCGACACTTGAACTTTAGAAAATCGGTTTTCTAAATTATAATCACTTGAGATAAATTATTTGGATAATTTATATATGATGTGGAATTAATTATTTATAGGTTTAAATAATTATGTTATGTTATATTTTATAAAATGGTTTATAAAATTATTGCAAGTAACAAATACATTTTATTTTATACAAGTTTTATAAAACTTGTAACAAGTTTTATAAAATATTCTTGTTATAAAATTTAAACATAATGGGCAGTTTTTTTGTGTCTCCAAGACACCCCATGCTTGGTCTCATTTGTTACTTTTAAGACTACAAAGTCCAAAGATGCATGCATAACTCATATACCAAAGTTTGAATCATTCTTGCAAGTGAGACTACACTTCTAAGCTTGAAAAAAACTGTATTTTCCAGCCCATCTGCTGTCCAAAAACCGTGGGTCTAAGAGACCCTAAAGAAGGTTCTAAGTTTTTTTTTCAAGCTTAATTCAAGTGTCATTCAATTCCTAACCAAAGTCAAGGGTGTTGGGATTATTGCTTGGGGTATTACTTGCTTGAGGCTTCAAGTTAGAAGCTCCATATTCATTCATATTCATCATCAATAGCTGCTGTCCCTGGTCGAGATTTTCAGCAAATTACAAAGGGTTTCAAGCTTGCTAGACAAGGTAGTTAAGGTTCTAAGGTCTAGCTAACTTAAAGCATGTTGTTGGTGCATCAAAGGCTTGAAGTTCCACATAATTGTTCATCATCTTATAAACATTTTGGACAGCCCTTAAACTTGTTTTAAGGAGGTATATAACTCTCCCTTTCTTGTTAATTTGTAAGTATATATTCACAACTTGATCCTATTGGGATTTAGCTTTAATTGACTTAAAGTTCAACAAGTAAAATTTGATAATTACACGCTTCCGTTTATTAAGATTCTTAAAAGGTTTTAAGACTTCTCAAACTTGTTAAATCCCAACAATGGTATCTAGAGCCGAGGTTGTTAAAATATGCTTCGTAATGTTGTTTTAAACCCACTATATTTGCAATCTATGAACATGCATGAATGTAGATTGCAAAAATCAATGGGTTTGGGTGGGTTTATGTGTTAGGCCGAATTGTTTGGGTTCCAAAAGTGGGTTTTGGGCTCTTTCATTTGGTCATATTTGGTTGCATGTTCATGTTCACAATCATAGCCTTGACCTTGTGTTGAATGCATGTTATGGTTGTATGTTTGGTTAATTTGTAATATTCATTTGGTATGTAATATTAATTCATTCAATTGGATGTAATATTTATTTTGGCTATGTAATTTGTTTTGCATTTGGTATGTTAAATAGAATAGGTTGTATTTTCATTTTCTAGATAAAAATGTATTAGGATACATATTTTGTAAAATGAAGATACAAGATGATGAAGACTTGAAGAACACAAGAAACATATGGATGCAAGGTTAAGTGGGAGATTTGAAATCTCCTACTTTGTATTATTACCCCTTAACCCGGTGACATTTGTTTTCGGCTAAACAAATGTCCACCAAAATGGCTAGATTGTGAACATACTTGTTTTGCATGTGTGGTTGTTTGTTTGTTTATTGTATTGTATGTTTGGTTGATACAATTAATCACAAGATAACAACAAGCAAAACGACAATTTAATTGGTTAAATTAGACGTATTAATAACATGCAAGATGACAATTTAATTGGTTAAATTAAAAGCAACTAAAGACCTAAATAAATGGTTATTAAGAACAAGAAAAGGATCGCATATATATAAAATGGTTTATATCAAGTAATTGGCAAATTACAAGACTTGAAAATGGATTTCAAATGAACCATACACTAAATGCATGTTGGTGTATGACATAAATGTTTTCTTAAACTAGAATTAACGAAAACTTAAAATCCCTTAATCGACAAGGTAAACAAGTTTAACGCCATCCTTTTGTGGGACACTTAAACATAGTAGGGAACTCATAATGGGATAAAGGTCACCTAACTGTTATGAGCTAACTAATATGGTTAAGGTAAAATTCGCATGCTTGTGGGATAAAGGTCAACTAACCACTTATATGTTAATTTTACATGTTTACACAAGTAGGACGACTTGATTTGGGAATCATGAACTTAGGGTCACCGAATCATGAGGAACAAATAGGCGTTGATGGGATAAATATGCCATGCAAAAGGATTGCATGATCCCATAATATAGAAGTTGCAAAAGGATTGCAATTGTCATATAAATGACTACCTAGCTAAATTAAATAACGGGATAAAGGTCACCTAACCGAAATTTGATTTACCGTTGGATTCTAATATTTAATAAAACAATTATATATAAAAGGGTATTATTTATTAAATTTAAAATCGATACTTAAATGAACTTTGTTAATTTTGTAGATGGCCGCAAATAACAACAACATGCAAAATGCACCACTTAACCTAAACAACCTATCATTAAGGTCTCTCCTCGAGAAAGACAAACTCAACCATACAAACTTTATGGATTGGTTCCGTAATCTTAGAATTGTCCTCAAACTTGAGGATAAGGCGTATGTGTTGGAAGACCCCATTCCCGAACAACCCGACGAGGATGATACGGAAGGCATGGCTTATTGGGATAAGTATTGCGCCGATTCGGTGCAAGTCGCTTGCCTAATGCTTGGGACTATGATACCCGAACTCCAAAAGGATTTCGAACATCATAGTGCATATGACATGATTACGCAATTGAAGGAGATGTTCCTTCAACAAGCACATGTCGAGCGCTTCGAAACGGTTCGAGCGTTACATGCATGTCGTATGGATGACACCCAATCCATATCCTCTTATGTCCTCAAAATGAAAAGCCTTATTGATCGCGCAAACCATCTTAATCTCAACATATCTAATGAGCTAGCCACTGATCTTATCCTAAACTCCCTGTCAAAGAGGTTTGACCAATTTGTAATTAATTACAATATGAATGGGATGGATAAGACCATTGGTGAACTTCATGGCATGTTAAGGACGGCGGAAACTAGCATGGGTAAGAGGGCTTCACCCATGCTAATGATCAATGATGGTGGGTCCAAAGGTAATAACACCTCTAAGCCAAAGGCGGCTAAGAGGAAAGGACCCGCCCATTAAGGCAAGGGAAAGGGGAGGATGGTTACCCCAACCAAAAACAAGAACAAGAAGCAAAAGGTTGCCGGACAAGGAAACCCCAAGGAAGACCCGTGCTTCGGTTGCGGTGAAATGGGTCACTGGAAACGCAATTGCCCGGTATACCTTAAGGAGTTGAAGGAAAAGAGGGATGCGGGGCAATCCTCAGGTAACATATATATGGTATATATAGAGCTTAGTATTACTTCTTCTAATACATGGGTATTAGACACTGGATGTGGAACTCACATTTGCAATTCTTTGCAGGGGTTCAAAAGAAGTAGCAAGCAAACGGGAACATCAAGTATCTTTATGGGTAATGGAGCCAAAGTGAAAGTGAAGGCTCAAGGAGACTTTGTATTAAAACTTCCAAGTGGTGTGGAACTTATTTTGAACAATGTTTTGTATGCACCGGATTTATGTCGAAACATTATTTCAGTTTCCCGTTTAAAACAATGTGGTTATTATCTTAATTTTGTTAATGATGATATCCACGTTTATTTAGATAATGTATTTTATTTTAAGGCTTCGCCTTCAAATGGAATTTATGAATTGGTTCATGATGACACATCATCTAGTAGCTCAATATACCATACTAGCACCAAGAAACTCAAAAGGGATTTGAGTGATTCCTACTTATGGCATTGTCGCCTTGGTCACATAAACAAGAATCGAATGCATACACTCCAAAAGAATGGTCTTTTGAAATCAAATGAACTAGACTCGTTTGATGTATGTGAATCTTGTTTACAAGGCAAAATGACTAAAGCACCTTTCAAAGGGACCTACGAAAGGGCTAAGGACTTATTGGGATTAATACATTCGGATGTATGTGGACCCTTTAAGCCCATAGCTAGGAATGGTGAAAGATACTTCGTTACTTTCATTGATGACTTCAGTCGTTTCGGATATGTCTACTTGTTAAGACATAAGGACGAAACTTTTGAAGCATTCAAAGAGTATCAAAACGAAGTACAAAATCAACTCAATAAGACAATTAAGGTACTTCGAACCGATAGAGGAGGTGAATACCTAAGTGATGCCTTCCAAGATCATCTTAGAAGTTGTGGGATTATCTCGCAACTTACTCCACCCGGGACACCACAGCTTAATGGTGTGTCCGAAAGGAGGAACCGAACCCTAATGGATATGGTTCGATCTATGATGGCTAGAAGCTCGTTACCTCTATCATTCTGGGGTTATTGTCTATGCTCCGCGGCTCGTATTTTAAATATGGCCCCAACCAAGAAAGTGGAACGAACACCTCATGAGATGTGGTTTGGAAAACCTCCGTCTCTATCATACTTAAAGGTATGGGGATGTGAAGCTTATCCTAAGCGTTACGTCCCTAATAAGTTGAATGCTCGATCCACGAAGTGTATCTTCATAGGATATCCCAAGGATGATATGGGATACTATTTTTATGATCAAACCGAGCAAAATGTATTTGTTGCTCGAAAGGCTGAATTCCTTGAAACTAAGTTCCTAATGGAAGGAAATAGTGAGAGGAAGATAGATCTTGAAGAAGTTCAAGATCAAGTAGATGATACACAATTGGTTGACACTAGCACTCAACATGAAAATGTTGAGAGTGATCAAATGGATGATCAAAATACACAAGACGTTCGCAGATCTGGTAGGATTAGTAATCCTCCTGAGAGATATGGGTTTCTCATGGATGGTTGCTATGTGGTTAATTTGGATGAACCAACAAACTACCAAGATGCTTTATCAAGGATTGATAAAGATAAATGGCAGGAAGCCATGAACGCCGAGATGCAATCCATGTATGAAAATCAAGTTTGGGAACTTGTTGTGCAACCTCCTAGCTCCAAGCTAGTTGATTGCAAATGGCTTTTCAAGAAGAAAACCGACATACATGGAAACTTGGATACATACAAAGCTAGACTTGTAGCAAAAGGTTTCACTCAAACTCAAGGGGTTGATCCGAAAAATCCTAAAAAGGTATGCAAGTTAAAGAAATCAATCTACGGATTGAAACAAGCATCTAAATGTGGAATCATCGTTTTAATGAAGAGGCAAAGAAATTTGGCTTCATTAAAAATGGTGATGAAGCTTGTATATACAAGAAGGCTAGTGGGAGCTCCATAATGTTCCTTGTGCTATATGTGGATGACATATTATTGTTTGGGAATGATATTACCACAATGCAAGAAGTCAAAACTTGGCTAAAGAGTTGCTTCTCCATTAAGGATCTTGGAGAAGCTCAATACATATTGGGGATAGGGATCTATAGGAATAGATCCAAGAGATTGATAGGTTTAAGTCAAAGTACATACATTGATAAAATCTTGAAAAGGTTCAAGATGGAAAACTCTAAGAAATGTTTGGTACCTATTCAAAGAGGAACCATTCTCAGTTCATCTCAGTATCCTATCACGAAGGATGAACAAGAAAGAATGAAAAAAATTCCATACGCATCTGCTATTGGGTCTATCATGCATGCAATTATATGTACTAGACCGGATGTGTCATGCGCTCTAAGCTTGACAAGTAGATACCAGAACAACCCAGGAAACAGTCATTGGATTGCTGTTAAAAGTATATTGAAATACCTTAGGAGAACTAAGGATATGTTTCTAATATATGGGTCTGGTAAGGAGGAACTCGCTGTAAAAGGTTACGTGGACGCGAGTTTCCAAACTGATCGAGATGACTCTCGATCACAATCCGGTTATGTCTTCATGTTAAATGGTGGTGCAGTCTCTTGGAAGAGCTCAAAACAGGAAGTTGTTGCGTTATCCACTACAGAGTCGGAGTACATTGCCGCCTCATTGGCAGCTCAGGAAGCTGCATGGATGAAGAAATTCATCGACGACTTAGGAGTGGTCCCTTCCATTCAGGACCCTCTTGAGATCTTTTGTGACAACGAGGGTGCGATTGCTCAAATCAAGGAACCTCGTGCTCATCAAAAGACTCGTCACATTGAGCGGAGATTCAACTACATCAGGGATGAGGTTGAAAAGGGAAAGATATGTATTCGCAAAGTTCACACAGATCAAAATGTTGCGGATCCACTCACGAAGCTTTTACATGGGCCAAAACATGAGGGACATGTTTGTGCATTAGGGCTTCGATATTCTAGTGATTGGAAATGATCTATTTTATGTATTGTAACGGAACGAATTAGTTCAAACTCATTAATATAATTGTGGTATTAATTTAATTATGAGTCATGTTCCAATTTTGCATATTTTAATCCATGAATAAACTATTATTCTGAATTCCGTAGTTGATCACATTTGTGTGAACAAGTGTGAGGTTTAGACTATTATAAACTCGGATTGGTATACATTCACGGGATGAATGTGGTGCAAGGTTGCAACCAAGGTTCATAGATATTTGTGGGATACAAATATTGGAAGACCCGCCCTCAAGACTTACTAAATGGAGCCTTTGTGGTTGATCACATGTAATCTTGAGTAAAGGCGAATATCATTGTATCCTCTGACCTGAGATACATATTGGGTTCAGATATTTGCCAAGTATTGTGCCTTGATTCTTTCCTTCGCTATTCTGAAATATGGTGGTTTATAAGGAAGAGCTCGGGTATAATACAAGGTGTATATTTAGGACGTATGTAGTCAAGATGGAATTTGTCCCTCTTATTCGTTGAGAGTCAGATGTCTAAGGCCTGATAAAGTTAAATCTAAAAGAGAGTGATCACTCTGTATCTCTTGGATTTAACATGACATCTAGGACGAAAGGATGTGATGAAAGATTCACCTATTCATATTCGAGATGGGAACTCGAAAGGGATGATGTTATTGAATGGCAAAAGTCATAACATATTGGGGGTGATGGACGGTCGTTAGGTGGTATCCATCACTTGCAATAATTTCTTATGTTTCTCGTGCAAGTGGGAGATTGAAGGTATTTCGTATGCCCGAGAGACATATTAAATTAACGTGGCCACTATGTTATGATCCAAGTCGGGTCATACCCAATAACAAGCTAACCAACACTTTATATGTATTTATTTTAAAGGTTGGATTGTTAAATAAATACGCGACACTTGAACTTTAGAAAATCGGTTTTCTAAATTATAATCACTTGAGATAAATTATTTGGATAATTTATATATGATGTGGAATTAATTATTTATAGGTTTAAATAATTATGTTATGTTATATTTTATAAAATGGTTTATAAAATTATTGCAAGTAACAAATACATTTTATTTTATACAAGTTTTATAAAACCTGTAACAAGTTTTATAAAATATTCTTGTTATAAAATTTAAACATAATGGGCAGTTTTTTTGTGTCTCCAAGACACCCCATGCTTGGTCTCATTTGTTACTTTTAAGACTACAAAGTCCAAAGATGCATGCATAACTCATATACCAAAGTTTGAATCATTCTTGCAAGTGAGACTACACTTCTAAGCTTGAAAAAAACTGTATTTTCCAGCCCATCTGCTGTCCAAAAACCGTGGGTCTAAGAGACCCTAAAGAAGGTTCTAAGTTTTTTTTTCAAGCTTAATTCAAGTGTCATTCAATTCCTAACCAAAGTCAAGGGTGTTGGGATTATTGCTTGGGGTATTACTTGCTTGAGGCTTCAAGTTAGAAGCTCCATATTCATTCATATTCATCATCAATAGCTGCTGTTCCTGGTCGAGATTTTCAGCAAATTACAAAGGGTTTCAAGCTTGCTAGACAAGGTAGTTAAGGTTCTAAGGTCTAGCTAACTTAAAGTGTGTTGTTGGTGCATCAAAGGCTTGAAGTTCCACATAATTGTTCATCATCTTATAAACATTTTGGACAGCCCTTAAACTTGTTTTAAGGAGGTATATAACTCTCCCTTTCTTGTTAATTTGTAAGTATATATTCACAACTTGATCCTATTGGGATTTAGCTTTAATTGACTTAAAGTTCAACAAGTAAAATTTGATAATTACACGCTTCCGTTTATTAAGATTCTTAAAAGGTTTTAAGACTTCTCAAACTTGTTAAATCCCAACAGAAAGAAGTGCAATTTCTTGGCCACGTTGTTAGTAGCAAAGGAATTCAGGTTGATCCAGCTAAAATTGAGGCCATTGAAAAATGGGAGACTCCTAAGACACCAACGCAGATACGCCAATTTTTGGGTTTAGCCGGTTATTATAGAAGGTTTATTCAAGATTTTTCCATAATATCTAAACCATTGACAGCGTTAACACAAAAAGAGAAGAAGTACAAATGGACCGTTGAGCAGGAGAGTGCATTTCAATTACTCAAGAAGAAGTTGACCACGGCACCTATTTTATCGTTACCTGAAGGGAACGATGATTTTGAGATATATTGTGACGCTTCGCGACAAGGTTTTGGTTGCGTCCTTATGCAACGAAAGAAAGTTATTGCATATGCATCTCGACAATTGAAGATTCACGAGCAGAATTATACGACGCATGATCTAGAATTGGGGGCAGTAGTGTTTGCATTGAAGATATGGAGACACTATTTATATGGAGTTAAATGCACTGTGTTTACTGATCATAAAAGCCTTCAAGATATTTTCGATCAGAAATAGCTGAACATGAGGCAACGTAGGTGGGTCGAGCTGATAAACGACTATGATTGTGAGATTCGCTATCATCCCGGGAAAGCGAATGTAGTAGCCGACGCTCTAAGCAGAAAGGAACGGGAACCAATTCGAGTACGAGCAATGAACATAAAAATTCGCATGAATCTCAACTCACAAATTAAAGAGGCTCAACGAGAAGCTCTTACTAAAGAAAACATAGGAAATGAAATAATGAAGAAGTATGAGAAGCAACTCGTTATGCGGGAAGACGGAATTCGATATTTTGCAAACCGTATTTGGGTACCGAAGTTGGGTGGATTAAGGAAGTTGATATTGAATGAGGCACATAAGACAAGATACTCGATACATCCTGGAGTTGGAAAGATGTATCAAGATCTTAAGACGCATTATTGGTGGCCTAATTTAAAGACAGATGTTGCAACATACGTTGGGGAATGTTTAACTTGTTCCAAAGTCAAAGCAGAACACCAGAAGCCGTCAGGGCTACTTCAACAACCAGAAATCCCAGAATGGAAATGGGATGGTATTACCATGGATTTCATCACAAAGTTACCTAAGACTGCCTGGGGTTATGACACCATTTGGGTAATAGTTGATCGTCTCACCAAATCTGCACATTTCTTGCCTATAAAGGAAACGGATAGAATGGAGAAACTATTACGATTATACATAAAGGAAATTGTTTCAATGCACGGAATACCTATTTCCATTATATCCGATCGTGATAGTAGATTTACATCAAAGTTTTGGCAATCACTACAGGAGGCCCTGGGAACCCGTTTGGATATGAGCACCGCATACCATCCGCAAACTGACGGGCAGAGTGAAAGAACAATTCAGACTCTTGAAGACATGCCCAGGGCATGTGTGATCAATTTTGGAAATGGATGGGATAAATATCTACCATTAGCAGAATTTTCGTATAATAATAGTTATCATGCGAGCATTAAAGCTGCACCATTCGAAGCACTGTATGGAAGGAAGTGTAGATCCCCTATCTGTTGGAATGAAGTAGGAGATCGACAATTAACTGGTCCCGAGATCATCCATGAAACTACTTAGAAGATAGTGCAAATCAAGGAGAGATTGAAAACATCCCGTAGTCGCCAAAAAAGCTACGCCGATGTCCGAAGGAAACCATTAGAGTTTCAGATCGGTGACATGGTTATGCTAAAGGTGTCACCTTGGAAAGGTGTAATACGATTTGGAAAAAAAGGGTAAACTGAACCCAAGGTATGTCGGCCCGTTCAAGATCATCGAACGCATCGGACCGGTAGCTTATCGACTCGAGTTACCACAACAACTCACCGGGTACATAATTCATTTCACGTCTCAAACCTCAAGAAATGTCTTGCAAAGGAAGATCTCACCATTCCTCTTGAAGAAATCCAAGTCGATGAGAAACTACAATTCATAGAAGAACCAGTCGAAATCATGGACCGTGAAGTTAAACGGCTCAAGCAGAGCAACATACCAATCGTTAAGGTTCGTTGGAATGCTCGAAGGGGTCCCGAGTTTACTTGGGAACGAGAGGATCAGATGAAACAAAAGTGTCCACATTTGTTTCCGGACAACGCAAAATAGGTACAACTTTAAAATTTTGGGACGAAATTTATTTAACGGGTAGGTACTGTAACGACCCGGATTTTTCCGATCGTTTTATACTTATGAGATTAATATTTACATAAAATAAACCTTACCAACATGATAAGCAATCCAAACTGTTGAGACTTATGTTTTTGAAAATAGTTTCACACAACGTTTGACCGTTCAATTTGACCGATGATATCACGAACTATATAACACACGATAATTATACGATTATGTATATGTACATATTTATACATATTTAACATGATTTAAGGATGATTTAACATTTCATTGTGAGCCTCTTTTACAGTTATAAACCCGTCCATATTTGAATTCTCGTTCCGATTCCTCAAAATTTCTACAAGTATATCTAGGGTATATGTAACCGTATCATACCCAGCTTCTATACGTATTTACTATTGGTATATACCAACAATAAACTTCAATGATCAGCCACTAGACATGATGTTACATGTGGGAACCAGCCATTTAACCTCATGTGTGACTTTTGTGCAAGAAAACAAACTAAATCTCCTATATATCCATCCCATAATCATGCTATTTTGCACACACACATTCCAATTTTCTTTCAAGTTAATTCACTCCCTAATCTCTCTTCATTTACCTACTCAAGAACGTATCAATATAGTCATCCGATTCAAGGAGATTACTTCCAATCTTTCAATCCCACTCCACCACTCTTTTGATTCCAAGATTTTTCTTACCTTTTTCAGTAGCTTTGTCCAAGTAACTTGAGGTAGTAACCTTATTCATAACCTTATTCGATTCATATTTAAATAGCTATCTTATTTTGTGTTATAAAATTTTAACAACAAGAACATAGTTTGAGTGATTTCAAACTTGTTCGAAAACTAAATAGATCCTTCTAATTTGATTTTTAAAAACACTTCAAGACCTGTAATATATCATATTATGACAAAATCGGATTAATCATATCTTGGCTAATTAAAATAATATTTAATATATATTTACTTATGATTTGATTTTATATATTTCAGGACCACCCGTAAACAACACGAGAAGATTAATCATAAGACCTCATGATTGTACGCAACACGTCATTTGACAACACGGTACTTTATGTACGTAACACGTCATTTGACAACATGGTACCATGGGTCAAGATTAATTCTGATCAATACGAATACGATGGGGTCTTTATTTATTTTATTTAAGCAACTAATTGTGGACCACTAACATCGGACTGCTAACTACGGACTAAGAAAATATTAAAAGTATTAAAAGTATATATATATATGTAACCATTACTTGAAAAGAAAATATGTTGATATATTATATATATGGTTAGGTTCATGATATCTATCGGAGACCAAGTCGAGTTAAATACCTTCAAGACAAAAGTGAGTATATAGTCCCACTTTTAAACTCTAAATATTTCGGGATGAGAATACATGCATTTTATGATTTACGTTATGGACACAAGTGATTAAAAATATATATTCTACGTTGAGTTGTACCACTGGCATACTTCCCTGTAACTTGGTAACTATTATTTACATGAGGTATTGTAAATGCGAATCCTGTTGATAGATCTATCGGGCCTGACAACCCCAACCGGACTGGACGACCAGTATTCAACGGTTGCACAGTACTTCGTTTCGGTGACTACACTTGGTACGGTGTAGTAAGATTTCATAATAAAGGGAATATGCGACGTTGATTAAATGTTAAGTATGGTTATCAAGTGCTCAACAACTTAGAATATTTTTATTAAAACGTTTATATAGGAAATCTTGTGGTCTATATTTATAACGCTGCCGGCATTAAACCTATATCTCACCACCTTTATGTTGACGTTTTAAGCATGTTTATTCTCAGGTGATAACTAAAAGCTTCCGCTGCAACATGTTGAATTTAAGCAAGATCTTGAGTATGCATATTTGTGTCAAAAATAAAACTGCATATCGGAGGATTTGTAATGTAAAATATGTTGGAAATCGTATTGTTATTATCACATGTAAAGTTTGTAAGTCTAAGATTATCGCTAAACGATAATCATTATTAAGTTGTTTAAACCTTGTATTTGTAATAAAAGTTATGGTTTGTATTGTAAAAACGAATGCAGTTTTTGAAAAATGTCGCATATAGAGGTCAATACCTCGCGATGAAATCATATGTTATTGTATTCGTCCTTATGGTTAAGGTCGGGTTATGACATGCAACGTCTGCCAGAACCTTGAAACAAATCTACCATCCCTATCAGAGATAATAGAGACGGGTATTCCATGTCTGGAGACAACCTCCTTCAAATACATTCGCGCCAACTTCTCCATTTTGTCATCTTCTCTCATTGGCTGAGACGATCAACTATTACCCAAATAGTATCATAACCACTTGCAGTCCTTGGCAATTTAGTAATGAAATCCATGGTAATATTTTCCCATTTCCATTTCAGGATTTCAGGTTGTTGTAGTAGACCTGATGGTGGTTTCTGATGTTCAGCTTTGACCTTAGAACACGTCAAACATTCTCCTACATATTTAGTAATATTGGCTTTCATACCCGGCCACCAAAAGTTTTTCTTGAGATCTTTATACATCTGCCCCGCTCCGGGATGTATTGAATATCTGGTTTTATGTGCTTCCTTAAGTAGCATTTCTCTCACATCTCCAAACCTTGGTACCCAAATTCTATCAGCCCTATATCGGGTTTCATCTTCCCGAATATTAAGATGTTTCTCTGATCCTTTGGGTATCTCATTCTTCAACTTTCCTTCTTTTACAACCCCTTGTTGCGCCTCCTTTATTTGAGTAGTAAGGTTAGTACGAATAATTATATTCATAGCTTTTACCCGTATAGGTTCTCTGTCCTTTCTACTCAAAGCGTCAGCTACCACATTCGCCTTCCCCGGGTGGTATCGAATCTCAAAATCATAATCATTCAACAGTTCAATCCACCTGCGTTGTCTCATATTCAGTTACTTCTGATTAAATATATGTTGGAGACTTTTGTGGTCGGTATATATAATACTTTTGACCCCATATAAATAATGCCTCCAAGTCTTTAATACAAAAACAACAGCACCCAATTCCAAATAGTGAGTCGTATAATTTTGCTCGTGAATCTTTAATTGTCTAGACGCATAAGCAATCACCTTCGTTCGTTGCATTAATACACAACCGAGACCTTGCTTTGATGCATCACAATAAATCACAAAATCATCATTCCCTTCAGGCAATGACAATATAGGTGCCGTAGTTAGCTTTTTCTTCAATAACTGAAACGCCTTCTCTTGTTCATCCTTCCATTCAAATTTCTTCCCTTTATGCATTATTGCAGTCCAGGGTTTTGCTATTTTGGAGAAATCTTGGATAAATCTTCTGTAGTAACCAGCCAATCCTAAAAATTGACGTATATGCTTCGGAGTTTTTGGGGTTTCCCACTTTTCAATGGTTTCGATCTTTGCCGGGTCCACCTGGATACCTTCTTTGTTTACTATGTGATCGAGAAATTGAACTTCTTCCAACCAAAATGCACACTTTGAAAACTTAGCGTACATTTTTTCTTTCCTCAATACTTCTAGCACTTTTCTCAAATGTTCTTCGTGCTCTTGATCATTCTTTGAGTAAATAAGTATGTCATTGATGAAAACAATGACAAACTTGTCAAGATATGGCCCACACACTCGGTTCATAAGGTCCATGAAAACAGCTGGTGCGTTAGTCAATCCAAACGGCATAATCATAAACTCGTAATGACCATAACACGTCCTAAAAGCAGTTTTTGGAATATCATCCTCCTTTACTCGCATTTTATAGAACGTAAATCGATTTTCGAATAAACCGACGAGCCTTGTAGTTGATCAAATAAGTCGTCGATTTTCGGCAGTGGATAACGGTTTTTGATGGTAAGTTTATTCAACTCTCTGTAGTCAATACACAAACTAAATGCACCATCCTTCTTCTTGACAAACAAAACAGGAGCTCCCCACGGTGATGTGCTTGGTCGAATGAAACCACGTTCTAATAGTTCTTGCAGTTGGCTTTGCAGTTCTTTCATCTTGCTGGGTGCGAGTCTGTAAGGAGCACGAGCTATTGGTGCAGCTCCTGGTTCAAGATCTATTTGAAATTCAACAGATCGATGTGGAGGTAGTCCCGGTAATTCTTTCGGAAATACATCGGGAAATTCTTTTGCGACGGGAACATCATTGATGCTCTTTTCTTCAGTTTGTACTTTCTCGACGTGTGCTAGAATAGCATAGCAACCTTTTCTTATTAGTTTTTGTGCCTTTTAATTACTAATAAGATGTAGCTTCGTGTTGCCCTTTTCTCTGTACACCATTAAGGGTTCTCCTTCTTCTCGTACAATGCGAATTGCATTTTTGTAACATACGATCTCTGCTTTCATCTCCTTCAGCCAGTCCATGCCAACTATTACATCAAAACTCCCTAACTCTACTGGTATCAAATCGATCTTAAATATTTCGCTACCCAGTTTAATTTCTCGATTCCGGCATATATAATCTGCTGAAATTAATTTACCGTTTGCTAATTCGAGTAAAAATTTACTATCTAATGGCGTCAATGGACAATGTAATTTAGCACAAAAATCTCTACTCATATAGCTTCTATCCGCACCCGAATCAAATAAAACGTAAGTAGATTTATTGTCAATAAGAAACGTACCTGTAACAAGTTCCGGGTCTTCCTGTGCCTCTACCGCATTAATATTGAAAACTCTTCCGCGGCCTTGTCCATTCGTGTTCTCCTGGTTCGGGCAATTTCTAATAATGTGGCCCGGTTTTCCATATTTATAACAAACTACATTGGCATAACTTGCTCCGACACTACTTGCTCTGGCATTACTCGTTCCGACACCATTTGTTCCTTTCGTTCTGTTAACCCCTGGTCCGTAGACCTCACACTTCACCGTGCTATGACCATTTCTTTTACACTTGTTGCAAAATTTAGTGCAGAACCCTGAGTGATACTTTTCACAACTTTGGCATAGCTGCTTCTGATTGTTGTTGTTGTTGTTGTTGTTATTGTTGTTGGGATGATTGTTGTAGTTGTTGTTGTTGTTGTTGTTGTTGTTGTGCCGTTTGTTGTAGTTGCGATTGTTGGGATAGTTGTTGTTGTATTGGTGACTCTTATCACCGTTTTCCTCCCAATTTCTTTTGACTAGCTTCATGTTGGCCTCTTCAGCCACCTGTTCTTTAATTCTTCCCTCAATCTGGTTCACTAGTTTGTGAGCCATTCTACATGCCTTTTATATGGAGGCAGGCTCGTGTGAACTTATATCTTCTTGGATTCTCTCCGGTAACCCTTTCACAAACGCGTCGATCTTCTCTTCCTCATCTTCGAACGCTCTCGGACACAATAGGTACAATTCTGTGAATCGTCTTTCGTACGAAGTAATATTAAATCCCTGTGTTCGTAACCCTCTAAGTTCTGACTTGAGCTTATTGACCTCGGTTCTGGGACGGTACTTCTCGTTCATCAAGTGCTTGAATGCTGACCACGGTAGCGCGTAAGCAGCATCTTGTACCACTTGCTCTAGATAGGTATTCCACCATGTTAACGCAATATCTGTGAAGGTATGCGTAGCGTACTTCACTTTGTCTCCTTCAGCACACTTACTTATGGCAAACATCGATTCAACTTTCTCGGTCCACCGTTTCAATCCGATTGGTCCTTCGGTCCCATCAAATTCTGAAGGTTTGCAGGCAGTGAATTCCTTGTAGGAGCATCCTACACGATTTCTTACGCCGTTAGCTGTATTGCTAGATTCAGAGTTATTGTTGGTATGTAGCGCGGCCTGTACTGCGGCTATGTTTGAAGCAAGAAAGGCACGAAATTCCTCTTCGCTCATATTCAAGGTGTGTCGAGTAGTCGGTGCCATTTCCTTCAAAATAGTCAAATGAAACAAGTTAATCGTACAGAATATTAAGAGTAGTCAATAGTATCTCGTAGCATAATATGAACTCATTTATAAAAGCTTTTTCTTCATATTAGCGTTTTATAAGTTTAAATTCGGGTACTACCTACCCGTTAAGTTCATACTTAGTAGCTAATATGCAATTCAACTACTACAATTCCATATGAAAAACTGATTATAATAATATATCACATACAAATATTCTTCAAACTTACAACTTCGCTATATTACATATAGCATGAAATATAGTACACTATGATACAGGACAGTTTTGAAGATAAATCTAGTTAATACGTAAGTTGTTCAGCAAAGGAAATAAAGACACGTAATTCATAAGTCCAGAAACAAGTCATGCATTCTGGTTTTACTAAGACGACTTCCCATCCTTGGTCTTGTGGAAAATAACCGTTATGACCATTGGCTAGGCAGCATGTTGTAATGTCGTCAAAAGGACGAGGGCTTCATAATGTCCAACAGCCCCGTAATAATCTAAAAACCTTGTTTCTCACCCCAACTACTGAATCCGTCACTTGTGGGAAAGTTTTATTTAAAAGCTGCAATCCGATGTTAAGGGAACCATCATTTGGCAACTAGCATGAAATATCTCATAAAATTACAAAAATATGAGTAATCATTCATGACTCATTTACATGAAAACAAAATTACATATCCTTTATATCTAATCCATACACCAACGACCAAAAACACCTACAAACACTTTTATTCTTCAATTTTCTTCATCTAATTGATCTCTCTCAAGTTCTATCTTCAAGTTCTAAGTGTTCTTCATAAATTCCAAAAGTTCTAGTTTCATAAAATCAAGAATACTTCAAAGATTGCAAGTTTACTTCCAAGTTTTCTAAATCCATTCCAAGTAATCATCCAAGATCAAGAAACCTTTGTTACTTATATTAGGTTATCTTTCTAATACAAGGTAATAATCATATTCAAACTTTAATTCAATTTTTATAACTATAACAATCTTATTTCGAGTGGAAATCTTACTTGAAATTGTTTTCGTGTCATGATTCTGCTTCAAGAACTTTCAAGCCATCCAAGGATCCTTTGAATCTAGATCCATTTTTCTCATTTCCAGTAGGTTTATCCAAGGAACTTGAGGTAGTAATGATGTTCATAACATCATTCGATTCATACATAAAAAGTTATCTTATTCAACGTTATAAACTTGTAATCACTAGAACATAGTTTAGTTAATTCTAAACTTGTTCGCAAATAAAGTTAATCCTTCTAACTAGACTTTTAAAATCAACTAAACACATGTTCTATATCTATATGATATTCTAACTTAGTGATTTAAAACCCGAAAACACGATAAACACCATAAAACTGGATATACGCCGTCGTAGTAAAACCGGGGGCTGTTTTGGTTGGGATAATTAAAAGCTAAGAAGAACTTTGATTTAAAAGCTATACTTATGGAAAAATGATTTTTTTTATGAACATGAAACTATATTCAAAAATCATGGTTAAACTCAAAGTGAAAGTATGTTTTTCAAAATGGTCATCAAGATGTCGTTCTTTCTACGGAAATGACTACCTATTTCAAAAACGACTTGTAACTTGTATTTTTGACTATAAACTTATTTTTTTTCTATTTAGATTCATAAAGTTAAGTTCAATACGAAACCGTGGCCACTGGAATCACTCAAAACGGATTAGAAACGAAGAAATGGCGAGTAAAACAAGATTGATAAAAACTACTCATTTTACCTACGTGAAAGTTAGTAATAAATCTATTCCAATCATAACCTAAACAACTTATATTTTACATTATGTAATCTTGAGATACCATAGACACGTATACAATGTTTCGACCTATCATGTCGACCCATCTATATATATATATATATATATATATATATATTGCGGAACAACCATAGACACTCTATATGTGAATGTTGGAGTTAGCTATACAGGGTTGAGGTTGATTCCAAAATATATATATAGTTTGAGCTGTGATCAATACTGAGATACATATACACTGGGTCATGGATTGATTCAAGATAATATTTATCGATTTATTTCTGTACATCTAACTGTGGACAACTAGTTGTAGGTTACTAACGAGGACAGCTGACTTAATAAACTTAAAACATCAAAATGTATTAAAAGTATTGTAAATATATTTTGAACATACTTTGATATATATGTATATATTGTTATAGGTTCGTGAATCAACTAGTGGCCAAGTCTTACTTTCCGACGAAGTAAAAATATGTGAAAGTGAGTTATAGTCCCACTTTTAAAATCTAATATTTTTGGGATGAGAATACATGCAGGTTTTATAAATGATTTACAAAATAGACACAAATACGTGAAACTACATTCTATGGTTGAATTATCGAAATCTAATATGCCCCTTTTTATTAAGTCTGGTAATCTAAGAATTAGGGAACAGACACCCTAATTGACGCGAATTCTAAAGATAGATCTATTGGGCCTAACAAACCCCATCCAAAGTACCAGATGCTTTAGTACTTCGAAATTTATATCATATCCGAAGGGTGTCCAGGAATGATGGGGATTTATTCTTATATATACATCTTGTTAATGTCAGTTACCAGGTGTTCACCATATGAATGATTTTTATCTCTATGTATGGGATGTATATTGAAATATGAAATCTTGTGGTCTATTGTTACGATTTGATATATATAGGTTAAACATATAACTCATCAACATTTTTGTTGACGTTTAAAGCATGTTTATTCTCAGGTGAATATTAAGAGCTTCCGCTGTTGCATACTAAAATAAGGACAAGATTTGGAGTCCATGTTTGTATGATATTATGTAAAAACTGCATTCAAGAAACATATGTCGATGTAATATATTTCTATTGTAAACCATTATGTAATGGTCGTGTGTAAACAGTATATTTTAGATTATCATTATTTGATAATCTACGTAATGCTTTTGAAGCCTTTATTGATAAAATAAAGGTTATGGTTATTTTAAAAATGAATGCAATCTTTGAAAAACGTCTCATATAGAGGTCAAAACCTCGCAACGAAATCAATTAATATGGAACGTTTATAACCAATATGAACGGGACATTTCAGTTGGTATCCGAGCATTGGTCTTAGAGAACCAGGAAATTTGCATTAGTGTGTCTTATCGAGTTTGTTAGGATGCATTAGTGAGTCTGGACTTCGACCGTGTTTTCTTTAAAAATGATTGCTTAACATTTTTGTTGGAAACGATATATTTTTAACATGTGAATATTATGTGATATATTAATCTCTTAACATGTTTGATATTATGTGATAGATTGCTACCTCTAATACAAGTCCCATTGACTCACCTAATAATAATGAAGAGTCAAATGTAATTTGGAATGATTTGTGGACTGATTCACAAGTTCCCGAAGAGGAACCGGAAGAAGAATCAGAACCGGAAGAAGAATCGGAACCGGAGGAGGAGGAGGAGGAAGAAGAAATAGAACCGGTGGGGGAAATAATAAAATGGTTAAGTAAAAGAAAATCCTCAACCAACCGACCAAGGTTAATTATGGTCAACGGTGTTTCGGCCAAGGAAGCAAAATATTGGGAGGATTACCAATTCTCCGATGAATCGGATCCCGACGAGGATTCCGATGATGTTATAGAAATTACCCCAACTGAATTTAAAAAGGCAAAAGAGAACAATAAGGGAAAGGGCATAAAAATAGAGAAATCTGATTCCAACCCCGATGAACTTTATATGTATCGTCAACACCCGTATTTCTTAAGTTGTAACAATAACCCAGGAACCTCTAAACCACCAGGTTTTTCTAGACCAATGTGGAAAACGACGGCTCGTATTAGGGGAACATCATATATCCCTAAAAACTTAGCAAAAAGAACCAAGTTCGAAAAAGAAGAAACGAGTGAGTCGGAATAAGATAGTTGTATTTGTGCGGTGTAATATATGTAATATAGTGTGCTTATGCTTTACGATATATGTAAAAATTGCTTGTATTAATAAGTATCTTTTATGAATCTAACTCTTGTCTATTTTACAGTATAAAAACACAAAATGGATAGACAACCCAATATTTTAGAAGACTTACCCGGAGACATGATTGATGAAATCTTGTCTAGAGTCGGTCAGAATTCCTCGGCACAACTATTTATGGCAAAATCAGTTTGTAAGACATTCGAAGAACGTTTCAAGAATGCCTTGGTTTATAAAAGGCTTTCGTTTGAAAGATGGGGGATATCACATTGGGAAACCCATAAGTTATGATGTGTTTACTTTGACACATATATTTTGGGGAACCCAAATGCTATTTTACGCAACGGGTTAAGAAATTATTTTGACTTAATGTATCCGAATATAGGACTTCATGATTTAGAAAAAGCGGCTAACATGCAACATAAAGAAGCATGTTATGCTTACGGGTTAGTAATGTTCGCTTCTCACCAAAGTGAGAAAAAGAACATTGGGCTACAACTATTAAACAAAACGTTCCCACAAGTGAAGGAGTCAGTAATTGGCGTAACAAATGAGGTTTTTAGGTTATTACGAGACTGTTGGTAATTACGTAACCTTCGTCCTTTTGACGACGTTACAACACGTTTTCATACTATCGGTCACAACGGTTACGTTCCACAAGACCAAGGATGGGAAGTGGTATTAGTAAAACCAGAATGCATGACTTGTTTCTGGACGTATGAATTACGTGTCTTTGTTGCCTTTGCTGAATGCCTTATTTATTAACTAGAATTATCTTCATAACTACTTTGTATCAAAGTTTTATGTGCTATATTTCATGCTATATGTAAAATAGCGGTATTGTAAGTTTGCAAGTTATTGTATAAAGGTTTGAATATGATATATATTTTTTTGTGATTAGTTTTTCATATAGAATTGTAGTAGTTGAAATGGTATGTTAGCTACTAAGTATGAACTTAACGGGTAGGTACTACCCGAATTAAAGAGTATAAAATGCTAATATGAAGAAAGAGCTTTTATAAATAAGTTCATATTACGTTTCGAAATACTATTGACTACTCTTGATATTCTATATGATTAACTCGTTTCATTTGACTATTTTGAAGGAAATGGCACCGACTACTCAACGCACCTTGAATATGAGTGAAGAGGAATTTCGTGCCTTTCTTGCTTCAAACATAGCCGCAGTACAGGCCGCGCTACATACCAACAATAACCTTGGATCTAGCAGTACAGGAAATCGTGTAGGATGCACCTACAAAGAATTCACTGCCTGCAAACCTTTGGAATTTGATGGAACCGAAGGACCGATCGGATTGAAACGGTGGACCGAGAAAGTCGAATCGGTATTTGCCATAAGTGTACTGAAGAGGAAAAAGTGAAGTATGCTACGCATACCTTCACAGGTTCTGCGTTAACATGGTGGAATACCTATCTAGAGCAAGTGGGACAAGATGATGCTTACGCACTACCGTGGTCAGCATTCAAGCATTTGATGAATGAGAAGTACCGTCCCAGAATCGAGGTCAATAAGCTCAAGACAAAACTTAGAGGGTTACGAACCCAAGGATTTGATATTACCACGTACGAAAGACGATTCATAGAATTATGCCTATTGTGTCCGGGAGCGTTCGAAGATGAGGAAGAGAAGATCGACGCGTTTGTGAAAGGATTACCGGAAAGAATCCAAGAAGATATAAGTTCACACGAGCCCGCCTCCATACAACAGGCATGTAGAATGGCTCACAAACTAGTGAACCAGATTGAAGAAAGAATTAAAGAATAGACTGCTGAAGAGGCCAATGTGAAGCAAGTCAAAAGAAAGTGGGAGGAAAACGGTGATAAGAATCACCAATACAACAACAACAGCAATTACAACAATAATCGCAACAACTATCCTAACAATCGCAACATCAATCGCAACTTCAACAAACGGCCTAACAACAACAACAACAACAACAACAACAACAACAACAACAACAACAGCAACTACAACAATCATCTTAACAACAATAATAACCGCAACAACAACAACAACAATCAGAAGCAGCTATGCCAAAGGTGTGAAAAGTATCACTCGGGGTTCTGCACCAAATTTTGCAACAAGTGTAAAAGAAATGGTCATAGCGCGGCGAAGTGTGAGGTCTACAGACCAGGGGTTAACAGAACAAAAGGAACAAATGGTGTCGGAACGAGTAATGGCGGAGCAAGTAGTGTCGGAGCAAGTTATGCCAATGTAGTTTGTTATAAATGTGGAAAACCGTGCCACATTATTAGAAATTGCCCGAACCAGGAGAACACGAATGGACAAGGCCGCGGAAGAGTTTTCAATATTAATGCGGCAGAGGCACAGGAAGACCCGGAGCTTGTTACGGGTACGTTTCTTATTGACAATAAATCTGCTTACATTTTATTTGATTCGGGTGCGGATAGAAGCTATATGAGTAGAGATTTTTGTGCTAAATTAAGTTGTCCATTGACGCCTTTGGATAGTAAATTTTTACTCGAATTAGCAAATGGTAAATTAATTTTAGCAGATAATATATGTCGGAATCGAGAAATTAAACTGGTTAGCGAAACATTTAAGATTGACTTGATACCAGTAGAGTTAGGGAGTTTTGATGTGATAATCGGTATGACTGGTTGAAAGAAGTGAAAGCAGAGATCGTTTGTTACAAAAATGCAATTCGCATTATACGAGAAAAAGGAAAACCCTTAATGGTGTACGGAGAAAAGGGCAACACGAAGCTACATCTTATTAGTAATTTGAAGGCACAAAAACTAATAAGAAAACGTTGCTATGCTGTTCTAGCACACGTCGAGAAAGTAAAAACTGAAGAAAAAGCATCAATGATGTTCCCGTCGCAAAAGAATTTCCCGATGTATTTCCGAAAGAATTACCGGGATTACCCCCACATCGATCCGTTGAATTTCAAATAGATCTTGTACCAGGAGCTGCACAAATAGCTCGTGCTCCTTACAGACTCGCACCCAGCGAGATGAAAGAACTGCAAAGCCAATTACAAGAACTTTTAAAGCGTGGTTTCATTCGACCAAGCACATCACCGTGGGGAGCTCCTGTTTTGTTTGTCAAGAAGAAAGATGGTACATTCAGGTTGTGTATCGACTACTGAGAGTTGAACAAACTTACCATCAAGAACCGCTACCCACTACCAAGAATAGATGACTTATTTGATCAACTACAAGGCTCGTCTGTTTATTCAAAGATTGACTTACGTTCCGGGTATCATCAAATGCGGGTGAAAGAAGATGATATTCCAAAGACTGCTTTCAGAACACGTTACGGCACCTATATTGTCATTGCCTGAAGGGAAGAAATTTGAATGGAAGGATGAACAAGAGAAAGCGTTTCAGTTATTGAAGAAAAAGCTAACTACGGCACCTATATTGTCATTGCCTGAAGGGAATGATGATTTTGTGATTTATTGTGACGCATCAAAGCAAGGTCTCAGTTATGTATTAATGCAACTAACGAAGGTGATTGCTTATGCGTCTAGACAATTGAAGATTCACGAACAAAATTATACGACGCATGATTTGAAATTAGGCGCGGTTGTTTTTGCATTAAAGACTTGGAGGCACTACTTATATGGGGTCAAAAGTATTATATATACCGACCACAAAAGTCTTCAACACATATTTAATCAGAAACAACTGAATATGAGGCAGCGTAGGTGGATTGAATTGTTGAATGATTATGACTTTGAGATTCGTTACCACCCGAGGAAGGCAAATGTGGTAGCCGACGCCTTGAGCAGGAAGGACAGAGAACCCATTCGAGTAAAATCTATGAATATAATGATTCACAATATCCTTACTACTCAAATAAAGGAGGCGCAACAAGGAGTTTTAAAAGAGGGAAATTTAAAGGATGAAATACCCAAAGGATCGGAGAAGCATTTAATATTCGGGAAGACGGAACCCGGTATAGGGCTGAAAGGATTTGGGTACTAAAATTTGGAGATATGAGAGAAATGGTACTTAGAGAAGCTCATAAAACCAGATACTCAATACATCCTGGAACGGGGAATGAAATGTCCCGTTCTTATTGATTAAAAACGTTCCATATTAATTGATTTCGTTGCGAGATTTTGACCTCTATATGAGACGTTTTTCAAAGACTGCATTCATTTTAAAACAAACCATAACGTTTATTTCATCAGTAAAGGTTTAAAAAGCTTTACGTAGATTATCAAATAATGATAATCTAAAATATCCTGTTTACACATGTCACGACCCGGAATTTTTCGACAAATTTTAAACCAAACTCTCGATACGATTTAATATTTTGACACGATAAGTGAAGTCCGTTAAATAGAGTCTCAAAAATTTTGAACTGTTCGATTGACCTTCGACCATTCCCGACGATTCATGAACAATTAATTGTAAATAGAAATGTGTGTATATATATATATAAATAATAATTAGAAATTTAAAATATTATATATTGTTGTTATTAAAATTAATTATGTAAAATATGATATTATGATAATTATTATTTAAAACATATCTATATAGATCAAGTATATTAATTATATATTTTGTGAATTCGAGTCTATTTAGTAAACGACAGTAACACTCAATTGTCATTCGTTGGATATTAAACAAATTAAAAATATGGATTTTTCAGAGGACTATTATTCGCCACTGATTAACAACGATAGAGCACAAATTCAGTCCGCAAAAGACGACGGCTAATATTATCACACGTTTTAAATTTTAGATTATATTATAATTATATTACATATATTTCTATATCTATGTATGTATAGACATATGATATTGGGTATCACCATCTTAGATCTCTTTCTAGATCAATACCCTTCACATTGATATTATTGCTATGTGTTCTCTATTTCCTGGTTACTGTTTTAAAATTTTGAATTTGCTCATTAGTTAATTAATGTAAGTTGTTGATCACAAGATAGTGACTGTCATTCCTTTGTTTTAAAACATGGAGAATTATTAATTGATACAGTTTTTTTTTACATTACATGTTTCATACATGCATTTATATTAACCCACTCACAAACCTTCCTATTGTTTTCCCTACTTCACACGTTCATTTCAGTTAGTCATACCCCACCCCAATTCAATTTGTTCACGGATTGTTGTTTTATTTTGAGAGGATACACATCATATTTACTGTTTTTGTCTATCAACCACCCATCATCCTTTTTATATATATAACATACACACATATAGATAGATATATCACAAACATACACACACATACACACAAACCTCTTCTACTTTCACCCTACACCACCGTGAACCACCTTGATATCCCTACAAGCAACCATCGTCGCCTACACCATCACAATAAACTCACAGCCACCTTTAATGAATACCCTTGTTGTTGTTGTAGTGTTTTCGGTTTCAGTCCAAGAATGACCCAAACAAACTGCAACGTCCGCCACCTGCAAATCATTATTATTATCTTTCTGCTTGAAATTACCCAAGAACACTCATGTAAATTGCTACTCGTTTCCTTCCTACTTCGAATGAAAATCACCACCACAACCGAGACCATCTTCACCAATATAAACCTCCATCTTTCTCTCTTCTCTCTTTATCCCTCTCTTTCTCGTTTTTGTTTAAAAACCCTAACATACTAACTGCTATACTACTGCTCCTGCCGTGCTCCTGCTGTAACTAACTTTTTTTTCCACCTGTTCGAATCACAGACCAATCGAAACCACCTTTAATCATCACCTTCTATCACCTTAAAACCCAACTAAAACAACCCGTCACCTACTGCTACTATTTTTTTGATTACCGCCACCATCCAACAATTTTTCTTTGCAGCTACAAAACATCACATAATCATCTCCATTAAAACCATTGTTGAACACTTTTAAGCTGTGCATCTGTCGCATCTGTTTCTTCAAATCGAAAACAAAACACTAGTGAGTAATCGACCGATACCCTTATACTTGCGTGTTTATCTTTTGTGACCGACATGTACCCAACAAATAAATCACTTGATTATTAAAGAAAAGAAAAAGAAGAGAACCCTACCAGTTTCCTACTGCAACTTGTCAAATTCTATAGCACCGACATTTTTTTTTTATTCTTCCTATTCTCTTAATGGGTCGATTTTGTTCATTGTGGACTTTAGTTTAATGGGCTTTCGTCACTTGGGTTTATAAAGAAGGTTGGGCAGAAAAATAAGATGATAGATTATGGAAATCGTTTGATGATACATTCACGATGTTGAGCACAATTATGAATAATGATTAGGATGATGATGATTAAAATGGTAGTATGATATTATTGATGATGTACGAGTATGGTTATGAGGTAAGTGACTTTAATGATACATGGGTTAATTATAAAGTTGATGAGATAATTAAGATGATAATATAATTAAGATGAAAATTATAATATGGTTAAGATGATGATGAATGATGCTATGTTATGATGATGATTATCATGTATGATGAGAGAAGATAATTTCGATATTAATGATGATCACGTGATGATTAGATCATGATAAGTAAATGATGATGTATATTGATAAGGACGGTTACGGTTATGATTATGATTATGATGATGAAGATAATCATGTTATGATGACTATGATGAGTTGTGGTGATGAATGATTCGATAATAATAACTAGATAATTAGGATGATTGTGATAATCATGATATGATGAAATTGATGAGGCCGTGTAAAATGATAATGGAGAAGTTGATAATTGATATGAAAGACGTTTTGATGGTTATGATTCATTGATGATAGGTGAAATAACGATAATAATAAGTATGGTTAAGGATGTCATCGGGTTAGGGGGATGTCGCGGGTTCAAACTCGGACTTGGGCATTATTTTTAAGGGTTACTTCCTTAAGGTAGTTATTTATCTAATTATTATTATTATTATTATTATTATTATTATTATTATTATTATTATTATTATTATTATTATTATTATTATTATTATTATTATTATTAAAATTATTATTAAAAATATCATTAATATTATTATCATTTTTATTAAAAACTATCATTTATATTAAAAGTATCATCATTACTATTATTATTATTATTATCATTATTAGAAAGATTATCATATTTATCAAAATTATTATTATTATCATTATTATTATTTTGAAATTAATATTACTATTATTATTATCATAATAACTATTATTATTATTATTATTGTAAAATAAAACAACTTTTAGTTATTATTATTATCAATATTATTTGTCAAATAACTATTAATTATATAAAGCTATATTTACTACATATAACATAACTATATTAATATTTTAATAATAAATATTAATAAATGTAACTTATTAGGGTTTTAATGAAACACTTAATTAAGATAACAATTATATCACTATTAATATGTAAATTCGTTCGACTACAATTATATGTGTTAATATATATATATAAATGATATAGGTTCGTGAATCCGAGGCCAACCTTGCACTTGTTAAATGACGTTATATGTATTTTTACTACGAAATACAGTATGGTGAGTTTCATTTGCTCCCTTTTTAATTGCTTTTGCAATATATATTTTTGGGCTGAGAATACATGCGCTGCTTTTATAAATATTTACAAAATAGACACAAGTACTTAAAAATATATTCTACGTTGAGTTGTACCACTGGCATATTTCCCTGTAGCTTGGTAACTACTATTTACATGGGTATTGTAAACGCGAATCCTGTTGATAGATCTATCAGGCCTGACAACCCCAACCGGACTGGATGACCAGTATTCAACGGTTGCACAGTACTTCGTTTCGGTGACTACACTTGGTACGGTGTAGTGAGATTTCATACTAAAGGGAATATGCGACATGATTAAATGTTAAGTATGGTTACCAAGTGCTCAACCACTTAGAATACTTTACATACACTTATGAGTGTATTATGTTTATGATTATGAAATCTTGTGGTCTATTAAAATATTGAATTGATTGTTATGATAAACCTATGAACTCACCAACCTTTTGGTTGACACTTTTAAGCATGTTTATTCTCAGGTATGAATTAAGTCTTTCGCTGTGCATTTGCTCATTTTAAGGACATTACTTGGAGTCGATCATCGCAATGGGACCAAATGTTGATGACTTCGTCCAGGTGGATAAGGACGGGTTGTTACAACACACGACCATTACATAATGGTTTACAATACAAATATGTTACAACAAAATAAGTTTCTTGAATGCAGTTTTTACACAATATCATACAAGCATGGACTCCAAATCTCGTCCTTATTTAAGTATGCGACAGCGGAAGCTCTTAATAATCACCTGAGAATAAACATGCTTAAAACGTCAACAAAAATGTTGGTGAGTTATAGGTTTAACCTATATATATCAAATCATAATAATAGACCACAAGATTTCATATTTCAATACACATCCCATACATAGAGATAAAAATCATTCATATGGTGAACACCTGGTAATCGACATTAACAAGATACATATTTAAGAATATCCCCATCATTCCGGGACACCCTTCGGATATGATATAAATTTCGAAGTACTAAAGCATCCGGTACTTTGGATGGGGTTTGTTAGGCCCGATAGATCTATCTTTAGGATTCGCGTCAATTAGGGTGTCTGTTCCCTAATTCTTAGATTACCAGACTTAATAAAAAGGGGCATATTCGATTTCGATAATACAACCTTAGAATGTAGTTTCACGTACTTGTGTCTATTTTGTAAATCATTTATAAAACCTGCATGTATTCTCATCCCAAAAATATTAGATTTTAAAAGTGGGACTATAACTCACTTTTAGAGATTTTTACTTCGTCGGGAAGTAAGACTTGGCCACTGGTTGATTCATGAACCTATAACAATATATACATATATATCAAAGTATGTTCAAAATATATTTACAACACTTTTAATATATTTTGATGTTTTAAGTTTATTAAGTCAGCTGTCCTCGTTAGTAACCTACAACTAGTTGTCCACAGTTAGATGTACATAAATAAATCGATAAATATTATCTTGAATCAATCCACGACCCAGTGTATACGTATCTCAGTATTGATCACAACTCAGACTATATATATTTTGGAATCAACCTCAACCCTGTATAGCTAACTCCAACATTCACATATAGAGTGTCTATGGTTGTTCCGAAATATATATAGATGTGTCGACATGATAGGTCGAAACATTGTATACGTGTCTATGGTATCTCAAGATTACATAATATACAATACAAGTTGATTAAGTTATGGTTGGAATAGATTTGTTACCAATTTTCACATAGCTAAAATGAGAAAAATTATCTAATCTTGTTTTACCCATAACTTCTTCATTTTAAATCCGTTTTGAGTGAATCAAATTGCTATGGTTTCATATTGAACTCTATTTTATGAATCTAAATATAAAAAGTATAGGTTTATAGTCAGAAAAATAAGTTACAAGTCGTTTTTGTAAAGGTAGTCATTTCAGTCGAAAGAACGACGTCTAGATGACCATTTTAGAAAACATACTTTCACTTTGAGTTTAACCATAATTTTTGGATATAGTTTCATGTTCATAATAAAAATAATTTTCTCAGAATAACAACTTTTAAATCAAAGTTTATCATAGTTTTTAATTAACTAATCCAAAACAGCCCGCGGTGTTACTACGACGGCGTAAATCCTGTTTTACGGTGTTTTTCGTGTTTCCAGGTTTTAAATCATTAAGTTAGCATATCATATAGATATAGAACATGTGTTTTTAGTTGATTTTAAAAGTCAAATTAGAAGGATTAACTTTTGTTTGCGAACAAGTTTAGAATTAACTAAACTATGTTTTAGTGATTACAAGTTTAAACCTTCGAATAAGATAGCTTTATATGTATGAATCAAATGATGTTATGAACATCATTACTACCTTAAGTTCCTTGGATAAACCTACTGGAAAAGAGAAAAATGGATCTAGCTTCAACAGATCCTTGGATGGCTCGAAGTTCTTGAAGCAGAATTATGATACGAAAACAAGTTCAAGTAAGATCATCACTTGAAATAAGATTGTTATAGTTATAGAAATTGAACCAAAGTTTGAATATGATTATTACCTTGTATTAGAATGATAACCTACTGTAAGAAACAAAGATTTCTTGAGGTTGGATGATCACCTTACAAGATTGGAAGTGAGCTAGCAAACTTGAAAGTATTCTTGATTTTATGTAACTAGAACTTGTAGAATTTATGAAGAACACTTAGAACTTGAAGATAGAACTTGAGAGAGATCAATTAGATGAAGAAAATTGAAGAATGAAAGTGTTTGTAGGTGTTTTTGGTCATTGGTGTATGGATTAGATATAAAGGATATGTAATTTTGTTTTCATGTAAATAAGTCATGAATGATTACTCATATTTTTGTAATTTTATGAGATATTTCATGCTAGTTGCCAAATTATGGTTCCCACATGTGTTAGGTGACTCACATGGGCTGCTAACAGCTGATCATTGGAGTGTATATACCAATAGTACATACATCTAAAAGCTGTGTATTGTACGAGTACGAATACGGGTGCATACGAGTAGAATTGTTGATGAAACTGAATGAGGATGTAATTGTAAGAATTTTTGTTAAGTAGAAGTATTTTGATAAGTGTATTGAAGTCTTTCAAAAGTGTATAAATACATATTAAAACACTACATGTATATACATTTTAACTGGGTCATTAAGTCATCGTTAGTCGTTACATGTAAGTGTTGTTTGAAACCTTTAGGTTAACGATCTTGGTAAATGTTGTTAACCCAATGTTTATAATATCAAATGAGATTTTAAATTATTATATTATCATGATATTATCATGTATGAATATCTCTTAATATGATATATATACATTAAATGTCTTTACAACGATTATCGTTACATATATGTCTCGTTTAAAAATCATTAAGTTAGTAGTCTTGTTTTTACATATGTAGTTCATTGTTAATATACTTAATGATATGTTTAATTATCATAGTATCATGTTAACTATATATATATATATATCCATATATATGTCATCATATAGTTTTTACAAGTTTTAACGTTCGTGAATCACCGGTCAACTTGGGTGGTCAATTGTCTATATGAAACATATTTCAAGTAATCAAGTCTTAACAAGTTTGATTGCTTAACATGTTGGAAACATTTAATCATGTAAATATCAATCTCAATTAATATATATAAACATGAAAAAGTTCGGGTCACTACAGTACCTACCCGTTAAATAAATTTCGTCCCGAAATTTTAAGCTGTTGAAGGTGTTGACGAATCTTCTGGAAATAGATGCGGGTATTTCTTCTTCATCTGATCTTCACGCTCCCAGGTGAACTCGGGTCCTCTACGAGCATTCCATCGAACCTTAACAATTGGTATCTTGTTTTGCTTAAGTCTTTTAACCTCACGATCCATTATTTCGACGGGTTCTTCGATGAATTGAAGTTTTTCGTTGATTTGGATTTCATCTAACAAAATATTGAGATCTTCTTTAGCAAAACATTTCTTCAAATTCGAGACGTGGAAAGTATTATGTACAGCCGCGAGTTGTTGAGGTAACTCAAGTCGGTAAGCTACTGGTCCGACACGATCAATAATCTTGAATGGTCCAATATACCTTGGATTTAATTTTCCTCGTTTACCAAATCGAACAACGCCTTTCCAAGGTGCAACTTTAAGCATGACCATCTCTCCAATTTCAAATTCTATATCTTTTCTTTTAATGTCAGCGTAGCTCTTTTGTCGACTTTGGGCGGTTTTCAACCGTTGTTGAATTTGGATGATCTTCTCGGTAGTTTCTTGTATTATCTCCGGACCCGTAATCTGTCTATCCCCCACTTCACTCCAACAAATCAGAGACCTGCACTTTCTACCATAAAGTGCTTCAAACGGCGCCATCTCAATGCTTGAATGGTAGCTGTTGTTGTAGGAAAATTCTGCTAACGGTAGATGTCGATCCCAACTGTTTCTGAAATCAATAACACATGCTCGTAGCATGTCTTCAAGCGTTTGTATCGTCCTTTCGCTCTGCCCATCAGTTTATGGATGATAGGCAGTACTCATGTCTAGACGAGTTCCTAATGCTTGCTGTAATGTCTGCCAGAATCTTGAAATAAATCTGCTATCCCTATCAGAGATAATAGAGATTGGTATTCCATGTCTGGAGATGACTTCCTTCAAATACAGTCGTGCTAACTTCTCCAACTTGTCATCTTCTCTTATTAGCAAGAAGTGTGCTGATTTGGTGAGACGATCAACTATTACCCAAATAGTATCAAAACCACTTGCAGTCCTTGGCAATTTAGTGATGAAATCCATGGTAATGTTTTCCCATTTCCATTCCGGGATTTCAGGTTGTTGCAGTAGACCTGATGGTTTCTGATGCTCCGCTTTGACCTTCGAACACGTCAAACATTCCCCTACGTATTTAGCAACATCGGATTTCATACCCGGCCACCAAAAATGTTTCTTGAGATCCTTGTACATCTTCCCCGTTCCAGGTTGTATTGAGTATCTGGTTTTATGAGCTTCTCTAAGTACCATTTCTCTCATATCTCCAAATTTTGGTACCCAAATCCTTTCAGCCCTATACCGGGTTCCGTCTTCCCGAATATTAAGATGCTTCTCCGATCCTTTGGGTATTTCATCCTTTAAATTTCCCTCTTTTAAAACTCCTTGTTGCGCCTCCTTTATTTGAGTAGTAAGGTTGTAGTGACCCGAACTTTTCCATGTTTATATATATTAATTGAGATTGATATTTACATGATTAAATGTTTCCAACATGTTAAGCAATCAAACTTGTTAAGACTTGATTAATTGAAATAGGTTTCATATAGACAATTGACCACCCAAGTTGACCGGTGATTCACGAACGTTAAAACTTGTAAAAACTATATGATGACATATATATAGTTATATATATAGTTAACATGATATTATGATAAGTAAACATATCATTAAGTATATTAACAATGAACTACATATGTAAAAACAAGACTACTAACTTAATGATTTTGAAACGAGACATATATGTAACGATTATCGTTGTAACGACATTTAACTGTATATATATCATATTAAGAGATATTCGTACATCATAATATCATGATAATATAATAATTTAAAATCTCTTTTTATACTATAAACATTGGGTTAACAACATTTAACAAGATCGTTAACCTAAAGGTTTCAAAACAACATTTACATGTAACGACTAACGATGACTTAACGACTCAGTTAAAATGTATATACATGTATTGTTTTAATATGTATTCATACACTTTTGAAAGACTTCAAGACACTTATCAAAATACTTCTACTTAACAAAAATGCTTACAATTACATCCTCGTTCAGTTTCATCAATAATTCTACTCGTATGCACCCGTATTCGTACTCGTACAATACACAGCTTTTAGATGTATGCACTATTGGTATATACACTCCAATGATCAGCTCTTAGCAGCCCATGTGAGTCACTTAACACATGTGGGAACCATCATTTGGCAACTAGCATGAAATATCTCATAAAATTACAAAAATATGAGTAATCATTCATGACTTATTTACATGAAAACAAAATTACATATCCTTTATATCTAATCCATACACCAACGACCAAAAACACCTACAAACACTTTAATTCTTCAATTTTATTCATCTAATTGATCTCTCTCAAGTTCTATCTTCAAGTTCTAAGTGTTCTTCATAAATTTCAAAAGTTCTAGTTTCATAAAATCAAGAATACTTTCAAGTTTGCTAGCTCACTTCCAATCTTGTAAGGTGATCATCCAACCTCAAGAAATCTTTGTTTCTTACAGTAGGTTATCATTCTAATACAAGGTAATAATCATATTCAAACTTTGGTTCAATTTCTATAACTATAACAATCTTATTTCAAGTGATGATCTTACTTGAACTTGTTTTCGTGTCATGATTCTGCTTCAAGAACTTCGAGCCATCCAAGGATCCATTGAAGCTAGATCCATTTTTTTCTTTTCCAGTAGGTTTATCCAAGGAACTTAAGGTAGTAATGATGTTCATAACATCATTCGATTCATACATATAAAGCTATCTTATTCGAAGGTTTAAACTTGTAATCACTAGAACATAGTTTAGTTAATTCTAAACTTGTTCGCAAACAAAAGTTAATCCTTCTAACTTGACTTTTAAAATCAACTAAACACATGTTCTATATCTGTATGATATGCTAACTTAATGATTTAAAACCTGGAAATACGAAAAACACCGTAAAACCGGATTTACGCCGTCGTAGTAACACCGCGGGCTGTTTTGGGTTAGTTAATTAAAAACTATGATAAACTTTGATATAAAAGTTGTTATTCTGAGAAAATGATTTTTATTATGAACATCAAACTATATCCAAAAATTATGGTTAAACTCAAAGTGGAAGTATGTTTTCTAAAATGGTCATCTAGACGTCGTTCTTTCGACTGAAATGACTACCTTTACAAAAACGACTTGTAACTTATTTTTCCGACTATAAACCTATACTTTTTCTGTTTAGATTCATAAAATAGAGTTCAATATGAAACCATAGCAATTTGATTCACTCAAAACGGATTTAAAATGAAGAAGTTATGGGTAAAACAAGATTGGATAATTTTTCTCATTTTAGCTACGTGAAAATTGGTAACAAATCTATTCCAACCATAACTTAATCAACTTGTATTGTATATTATGTAATCTTGAGATACCATAGACACGTATACAATGTTTCGACCTATCATGTCGACACATCTATATATATTTCGGAACAACCATAGACACTCTATATGTGAATGTTGGAGTTAGCTATACAGGGTTGAGGTTGATTCCAAAATATATATAGTTTGAGTTGTGATCAATACTGAGATACGTATACACTGGGTCGTGGATTGATTCAAGATAATATTTATCGATTTATTTCTGTACATCTAACTGTGGACAACTAGTTGTAGGTTACTAACGAGGACAGCTGACTTAATAAACTTAAAACATCAAAATATATTAAAAGTGTTGTAAATATATTTTGAACATACTTTAATATATATGTATATATTGTTATAGGTTCGTGAATCAACCAGTGGCCAAGTCTTACTTCCCGACGAAGTAAAAATCTGTGAAAGTGACTTATAGTCCCACTTTTAAAATCTAATATTTTTGGGATGAGAATACATGCAGGTTTTATAAATGATTTACAAAATAGACACAAGTACGTGAAACTACATTCTATGGTTGAATTATCAAAATCAAATATGCCCCTTTTTATTAAGTCTGGTAATCTAAGAATTAGGGAACAGACACCCTAATTGACGCGAATCCTAAAGATAGATCTATTGGGCCTAACAAACCCCATCCAAAGTACCGGATGCTTTAGTACTTCGAAATTTTATTTCATATCCGAAGGGTGTCCCGGAATGATGGGGATATTTTTATATATGCATGTTGTTAATGTCGGTTACCAGGTGTTCACCATATGAATGATTTTTATCTCTATGTATGGGGTGTGTATTGAAATATGAAATCTTGTGGTCTATTATTATGATTTGATATATATAGGTTAAACCTATAACTCACCAACATTTTTGTTGACGTTTTAAGCATGTTTATTCTCAGGTGATTATTAAGAGCTTCCGCTGTCGCATACTTAAATAAGGACGAGATTTGGAGTCCATGCTTGTATAATATTGTGTAAAAACTGCATTCAAGAAACTTATTTTGTTGTAACATATTTGTATTGTAAACCATTATGTAATGGTCGTGTGTAAACAGGATATTTTAGATTATCATTATTTGATAATCTACGTAAAGCTTTTTAAACCTTTATTGATGAAATAAAGGTTATGGTTTGTTTTAAAATGAATGCAGTCTTTGAAAAACGTCTCATATAGAGGTCAAAACCTCGCAACGAAATCAATTAATATGGAACGTTTTTAATCAATAAGAACGGGACATTTCAGTTGGTATCAGAGCGTTGGTCTTAGAGAACCAGAATTTTGCATTAGTGTGTCTTATCGAGTTTGTTAGGATGCATTAGTGAGTCTGGACTTCGACCGTGTTTACTTGAAAAATGATTGCTTAACAAATTTTGTTGGAAACTATATATTTTTAACATGTGAATATTATGTGATATATTAATCTCTTAACGCGTTTGATATTATGTGATAGATGTCTACCTCTAGAACAAGTCCCATTGACTCACCTAATAATAATGAAGAGTCAAATGTAAGTTGGAATGATTCGTGGACTGATTCACAAGTTCCCGAAGAGGAACCGGAAGAAGAGTCGGAACCGGAAGAAGAATCGGAACCGGAAGAAGAATCGGAATCGGATGAAGAAATAGAACCGGTGGGGGAAATAATAAAACGGTTAAGTAAAAGAAAATCCTCAACCAACCGACCAAGGTTAATTATGGTCAATGGTGTTTCCGCCAAGGAAGCAAAATATTGGGAGGATTACCAATTCTCCGATGAATCGGATTCCGACGAGAATTCCGATGATGTTATAGAAATTACCCCAACTGAATTTAAAAAGGCAAAAGAAAATAATAAGGGAAAGGGCATAAAAATAGAGAAATCTAATTCCAACCCCGATGAACTTTATATGCATCGTCAACCCCCGAAGTCCTTAAGTTGTAAAAATGACCCGGGAACCTCTAAACCACCAGGTTTTTCTAAACCAATGTGGATAACGACGGCTCGTAATAGGGGAACATCATATATCCCTAGAAACTTGGCAAAACGAACCAAAACCGAAGAAGAAGAAACAAGCGAGTCGGAATAAGATAGTTGTATTCGTGTGGTGTAATATATGTAATATAGTGTGCTTATGCTTTATGATATATGTAAAAATTGCTTGTATTAATAAGTATTTTTTTTATGAATCTAACTCTTGTCTATTTTACAGTATAAAAACACAAAATGGATAGACAACCCAATATTTTAAGAGACCTACCCGGAGACATGATTGATGAAATCTTGTCTAGAGTCGGTCAGAATTCTTCGGCACAACTATTTAAGGCGAGATCAGTTTGTAAGACATTCGAAGAACGTTCCAAGAATGCCTTGGTTTATAAAAGGCTTTCGTTCGAAAGATGGGGGATATCACATTGGGAAATCCATAAGTTACGATGTGTTTACTTTGACGCATTTATTGCGGGGAACCCAAATGCTATTTTACGCAATGGGTTAAGAAATTATTTTGATTCAATATATCCGAATATTGGACTTCGTGATTTAGAAAAAGCGGCTAACATGCAACATAAAGAAGCATGTTATGCTTACGGATTAGTAATGTTCGCTTCTCACCAAAGTGAGAACAAGAACATCGGGCTACAACTATTAAACAAAACGTTCCCATAAGTGACGGAGTCGGTAATTGGGGTAAGAAATGAGGTTTTTAGATTGTTACGGGACTGTTGGACATTACGTAACCCTCGTCCCTTTGACGACGTTACAACACGATGTCTTATCAACGGCCATAACGGTTATGTTCCACAAGACCAAGGATGGGAAGTAATCCTAGTAAAACCAGAATGCATGACTTGTTTCTGGACGTATGAATTACGTGTCTTTATTGCCTTTGCTGAACGACTTGTGTACTAGCTAGAATTATCTTCACAACCATCTTGTATCAAATTTATTGTGTGCTATATTTCATGTTATATGTAAAATAAGCGGTATTGTAAGTTTGTAAAATATTGTGTAAAAGTTTGAACGCGAAATATTATTATAATCAGTTTTTCATATAGAATTGTAGTAGTTGAATTGTATATTAGCTACTAAGTATGAACTTAACGGGTAGGTACTACCCGAATTCAAACTTATAAAACGCTAATATGAAGAAAAAGCTTTTATAAATGAGTTCATATTATGCTACGAAATACTATTAACTACTCTTAATATTCTGTATGATTAACTTGTTCCATTTGACTATTTTGAAGGAAATGGCACCGACTACTCGACACACCGTGAATATGAATGAAGAGGAATTCCGTACTTTTCTAGCTTCAAACATAGCCGCAGTACAGGCTGCGCTACATACCAACAATAACCTTGGATCTAGCAGTACAGAAAATCGTGTAGGATGCACCTACAAAGAATTCACTGCCTGCAAACCTTTGGAATTTGATGGAACCAAAGGACCGATTGGATTGAAACGGTGGACCGAGAAGGTCGAATCGGTGTTTGCCATAAGTAAGTGTACTGAAGAGGACAAAGTGAAGTACGCTACGCATACCTTCACAGGTTCTGCGTTAACATGGTGGAATACCTATCCAGAGCAAGTGGGACAAGACGATGCGTATGCACTACCGTGGTCAGCATTCAAGCACTTGATGAACGAGAAGTACCGTCCCAGAACCGAGGTCAATAAGCTCAAGACAGAACTTAGAGGGTTACAAACCCAAGGATTTGATATTACCACGTATGAAAGACGATTCACAGAATTGTGCCTATTGTGTCCGGGAGCATTCGAAGATGAGGAAGAGAAGATCGACGCGTTTGTGAAAGGATTACCGGAAAGAATCCAAGAAGATATAAGTTCACACGAGCCCGCCTCCATACAACAGGCATGTAGAATGGCTCACAAACTAGTGAACCAGATTGAAGAAAGAATTAAAGAACAGACTGCTGAAGAGGCCAATGTGAAGCAAGTCAAAAGAAAGTGGGAGGAAAACGGTGATAAGAATCACCAATATAACAACAACAGCAATTACAACAATAATCGCAACAATTATCCCAACAATCGCAACATCAATCGCAACTACAACAAATGGCCCAACAACAACAACAACAACAACAACAATAGCAACTACAACAATCATCCCAACAACAATAATAACTGCAACAACAACAACAATCAGAAGCAGCTATACCAAAGGTGTGAAAAGTATCACTCGGGGTTCTGCACCAAATTTTGCAATAAGTGTAAAAGAAATGGTCATAGCGCGGCGAAGTGTGAGGTCTACGGACCAGGGGTTAATAGAACGAAAGGAACAAATGGTGTCGGAACGAGTACTGGCGGAGCAAGTAGTGTCGGAGCAAGTTACGCCAATGTAGTTTGTTATAAATGTGGAAAACTGGGCCACATTATTAGAAATTGCCCGAACCAGGAGAACACGAATGGACAAGGCCGCGGAAGAGTTTTCAATATTAATGCGGCAGAGGCACAGGAAGACCCGGAGCTTGTTACGGGTACGTTTCTTATTGACAATAAATCTGATTACGTTTTATTTGATTCGGGTGCGGATAGAAGCTATATGAGTAGAGATTTTTGTGCTAAATTAAGTTGTCCATTGACGCCTTTGGATAGTAAATTTTTACTCGAATTAGCAAATGGTAAATTAATTTCAGCAGATAATATATGTCGGAATCGAGAAATTAAACTGGTTAGCGAAACATTTAAGATTGATTTGATACCAGTAGAGTTAGGGAGTTTTGATGTGATAATCGGTATGGACTGGTTGAAAGAAGTGAAAGCAGAGATCGTTTGTTACAAAAATGCAATTCGCATTATACGAGAAAAAGGAAAACCCTTAATGGTGTACGGAGAAAAGGGCAACATGAAGCTACATCTTATTAGTAATTTGAAGGCACAAAAACTAATAAGAAAAGGTTGCTATGCTGTTCTAGCACACGTCGAGAAAGTACAAACTGAAGAAAAGAGCATCAATGATGTTCCCGTCGCAAAAAATTTCCCGATGTATTTCCGAAAGAATTACCGGGATTACCCCCACTTCGATCCGTTGAATTTCAAATAGATCTTGTACCAGGAGCTGCACCAATAGCTCGTGCTCCTTACAGACTCGCACCCAGCGAGATGAAAGAACTGCAAAGCCAATTACAAGAACTTTTAGAGCGTGGTTTCATTCGACCAAGCACATCACCGTGGGGAGCTCCTGTTTTGTTTGTCAAGAAGAAAGATGGTACATTCAGGTTGTGTATCGACTACCGAGAGTTGAACAAACTTACCATCAAGAACCGCTACCCACTACCGAGAATCAACGACTTATTTGATCAACTACAAGGCTCGTCTGTTTATTCAAAGATTGACTTACGTTCCGGGTATCATCAAATGCGGGTGAAAGAAGATGATATTCCAAAGACTGCTTTCAGAACACGTTACGGTCATTACGAGTTTATGGTCATGCCGTTTGGTTTAACTAATGCACCAGCTGTGTTCATGGACCTTATGAACCGAGTGTGTGGACCATACCTTGACAAGTTTGTCATTGTTTTCATTGATGACATACTTATTTACTCAAAGAATGACCAAGAACACGGTGAACATTTGAGAAAGGTGTTAGAAGTATTGAGGAAGGAAGAATTGTACGCTAAGTTTTCAAAGTGTGCATTTTGGTTGGAAGAAGTTCAATTCCTCGATCACATAGTGAACAAAGAAGGTATTAAGGTGGATACGGCAAAGATAGAAACTGTTGAAAAGTGGGAAACCCCGAAAACTCCGAAACACATACGCCAGTTTTTAGGACTAGCTGGTTACTACAGAAGGTTCATCCAAGACTTTTCCAGAATAGCAAAACCCTTGACTGCATTAACGCATAAAGGGAAGAAATTTGAATGGAATGATGAACAAGAGAAAGCGTTTCAGTTATTGAAGAAAAAGCTAACTACGGCACCTATATTGTCATTGCCTGAAGGGAATGATGATTTTGTGATTTATTGTGACGCATGAAAACAAGGTCTCGGTTGTGTATTAATGAAACGAACGAAGGTGATTGCTTATGCGTCTAGACAATTGAAGATTCACGAACAAAATTATACGACGCATGATTTGGAATTAGGCGCGGTTGTTTTTGCATTAAAGACTTGGAGGCACTACTTATATGGGGTCAAAAGTATTATATATACCGACCACAAAAGTCTTCAACACATATTTAATCAGAAACAACTGAATATGAGGCAGCATAGGTGGATTGAATTGTTGAATGATTACGACTTTGAGATTCGTTACCACTCGGGGAAGGCAAATGTGGTAGCCGATGCCTTGAGCAGGAAGGACAGAGAACCCATTCGAGTAAAATCTATGAATATAATGATTCATAATAACCTTACTACTCAAATAAAGGAGGCGCAACAAGGAGTTTTAAAAGAGGGAAATTTAAAGGATGAAATACCCAAGGGATCGGAGAAGCATCTTAATATTCGGGAAGACGGAACCCGGTATAGGGCTGAAAGGATTTGGGTACCAAAATTTGAAGATATGAGAGAAATGGTACTTAGAGAAGCTCATAAAACCAGATACTCAATACATCCTGGAACGGGGAAGATGTACAAGGATCTCAAGAAACATTTTTGGTGGCCGGGTATGAAAGCCGATGTTGCTAAATATGTAGGAGAATGTTTGACGTGTTCTAAGGTCAAAGCTGAGCATCAGAAACCATCAGGTCTACTTCAACAACCCGAAATCCCGGAATGGAAATGGGAAAACATTACCATGGATTTCATCACTAAATTGCCAAGGACTGCAAGTGGTTTTGATACTATTTGGGTAATAGTTGATCGTCTCACCAAATCAGCACACTTCCTGCCAATAAGAGAAGATGACAAGATGGAGAAGTTAGCACGACTGTATTTGAAGGAAGTCGTCTCCAGACATGGAATACCAATCTCTATTATCTCTGATAGGGATGGTAGATTTATTTCAAGATTCTGGCAGACATTACAACAAGCATTAGGAACTCGTCTAGACATGAGTACTTCCTATCATCCACAAACTGATGGGCAAAGCGAAAGGACGATACAAACGCTTGAAGACATGCTACGAGCATGTGTTATTGATTTCGGAAATAGTTGGGATCGACATCTACCGTTAGCAGAATTTTCCTACAACAACAGCTACCATTCAAGCATTGAGATGGCGCCGTTTGAAGCACTTTATGGTAGAAAGTGCAGGTCTCCGATTTGTTGGAGTGAAGTGGGGGATAGACAGATTACGGGTCCAGAGATTATACAAGAAACTACCGAGAAGATCATCCAAATTCAACAACGGTTGAAAACCGCCCAAAGTCGACAAAAGAGCTACGCTGACATTAAAAGAAAAGATATAGAATTTGAAATTGGAGAGATGGTCATGCTTAAAGTTGCACCTTGGAAAGGCATTGTTCGATTTGGTAAACGAGGGAAATTAAATCCAAGGTATATTGGACCATTCAAGATTATTGATCGTGTCGGACCAGTAGCTTACCGACTTGAGTTACCTCAACAACTCGTGGCTGTACATAACACTTTCCACGTCTCGAATTTGAAGAAATGTTTTGCTAAAGAAGATCTCACTATTCTGTTAGATGAAATCCAAATCAACGAAAAACTTCAATTCATCGAAGAACCCGTCGAAATAATGGATCGTGAGGTTAAAAGACTTAAGCAAAACAAGATACCAATTGTTAAGGTTCGATGGAATGCTCGTAGAGGACCCGAGTTCACCTGGGAGCGGGAAGATCAGATGAAGAAGAAATACCCGCATCTATTTCCAGAAGATTCGTCAACACCTTCAACAGCTTAAAATTTCGGGACGAAATTTATTTAACGGGTAGGTACTGTAGTGACCCGAACTTTTCCATGTTTATATATATTAATTGAGATTGATATTTACATGATTAAATGTTTCCAACATGTTAAGTAATCAAACTTGTTAAGACTTGATTAATTGAAATAGGTTTCATATAGACAATTGACCACCCAAGTTGACCGGTGATTCACGAACGTTAAAACTTGTAAAAACTATATGATGACATATATATAGTTATATATATAGTTAACATGATATTATGATAATTAAACATATCATTAAGTATATTAACAATGAACTACATATGTAAAAACAAGACTACTAACTTAATGATTTTGAAACGAGACATATATGTAACGATTATCGTTGTAACGACATTTAACTGTATATATATCATATTAAGAGATATTCGTACATCATAATATCATGATAATATAATAATTTAAAATCTCTTTTTATATTATAAACATTGGGTTAACAACATTTAACAAGATCGTTAACCTAAAGGTTTCAAAACAACATTTACATGTAACGACTAACGATGACTTAACGACTCAGTTAAAATGTATATACATGTAGTGTTTTAATATGTATTCATACACTTTTGAAAGACTTCAAGACACTTATCAAAATACTTCTACTTAACAAAAATGCTTACAATTACATCCTCGTTCAGTTTCATCAATAATTCTACTCGTATGCACCTGTATTCGTACTCGTACAATACACAGCTTTTAGATGTATGCACTATTGGTATATACACTCCAATGATCAGCTCTTAGCAGCCCATGTGAGTCACCTAGAACATGTGGGAACCATCATTTGGCAACTAGCATGAAATATCTCATAAAATTACAAAAATATGAGTAATCATTCATGACTTATTTACATGAAAACAAAATTACATATCCTTTATATCTAATCCATACACCAACGACCAAAAACACCTAAAAACACTTTCATTCTTCAATTTTATTCATCTAATTGATCTCTCTCAAGTTCTATCTTCAAGTTCTAAGTGTTCTTCATAAATTTCAAAAGTTCTAGTTTCATAAAATCAAGAATACTTTCAAGTTTGCTAGCTCACTTCGAATCTTGTAAGGTGATCATCCAACCTCAAGAAATCTTTGTTTATTACAGTAGGTTATCATTCTAATACAAGGTAATAATCATATTCAAACTTTGGTTCAATTTCTATAACTATAACAATCTTATTTCAAGTGATGATCTTACTTGAACTTGTTTTCGTGTCATGATTCTGCTTCAAGAACTTCGAGCCATCCAAGGATCCATTGAAGCTAGATCCATTTTTCTCTTTTCCAGTAGGTTTATCCAAGGAACTTAAGGTAGTAATGATGTTCATAACATCATTCGATTCATACATATAAAGCTATCTTATTCGAAGGTTTAAACTTGTAATCACTAGAACATAGTTTAGTTAATTCTAAACTTGTTCGCAACCAAAAATTAATCCTTCTAACTTGACTTTTAAAATCAACTAAACACATGTTCTATATCTGTATGATATGCTAACTTAATGATTTAAAACCTGGAAACACGAAAAACACCGTAAAACCGGATTTACGCCGTCGTAGTAACACCGCGGGCTGTTTTGGGTTAGTTAATTAAAAACTATGATAAACTTTGATTTAAAAGTTGTTATTCTGAGAAAATGATTTTTATTATGAACATGAAACTATATCCAAAAATTATGGTTAAACTCAAAGTGGAAGTATGTTTTCTAAAATGGTCATCTAGACGTCGTTCTTTCGACTGAAATGACTACCTTTACAAAAACGACTTGTAACTTATTTTTCCGACTTTAAACCTATACTTTTTCTGTTTAGATTCATAAAATAGAGTTCAATATTAAACCATAGCAATTTGATTCACTCAAAACGGATTTAAAATGAAGAAGTTATGGGTAAAACAAGATTGGATAATTTTTCTCATTTTAGCTACGTGAAAATTGGTAACAAATCTATTCCAACCATAACTTAATCAACTTGTATTGTATATTATGTAATCTTGAGATACCATAGACACGTATACAATGTTTCGACCTATCATGTCGATGAAGGTATTTCGTATGCCCGAGGGACATATTAAATTAATGTGGCTAATGTGCTTTGATCCAAGTCGGGTCATACCCAATAACAAGCTTACCAACACTTTATATGTATTTAATCTTAACGACTGGATCGTTAAATAAATACGTGACACTTGAACTTTAGAAAATCGGTTTTCTGAAATGTTATTACTTGAAATAAATTATTTGGATAATTTGTATTTAATTATTTATAGGTTTAAATAATTATGTTGTGTTATATTTTATAAAATGGTTTATAAAATTATTGCAAGAGGAATTACATGTTTATTTTATACAAGGTTTATAAAATCATTTACAAGTTTTATAAAATTTACATCTTGTATAAAATAATGGATGAATATGGGCAGTTTTTGGAGACCCAAGAAGTCATCCCATGCTTATTCCCTTTTGGCATTTTTGAGGTATTAACTCCTAGGTACATGCTTAATAAGTTTACCAAGGCCTTGACTCAAAAAGAACATGCAATACACATCAAACCACAAGTAAAAACTGCACAAAAACTGCTCCTGCTGCTGTCTCCAGGCCGTGGGCTGTTGGGAGCTCAAAAGGGGTTCTAAGTTTACTAATACAAGCTTACATCAAGTGTAAAAGAAATCCTAACTAAAGGCAAAAGTGTTGGGATCATTGCTTGTGGGTATAAGTCACTTGAGGCTTCAAGTTAGAAGCTAATTAGTCATCAATTCCATTAAACATTCTGCTCAAATCAACCTTGCTGCTGATCGGGTTTTGGAAGCCAAGCAAGTGAGGTTTCAAGTTAGGTTTCAAGGTGTACAAGGTTTATAACAAGGCAAGGGTGTTTTGGTGCTTTGCTTCTTCATTTCCTTCATCATTATTCAAGCATATTGCAGCCCTTAAACTTGTTTAAGGAGGTATAAACATCCTTACTTTCTACTTAGTTTGTAAGCATATTATTTCACAACTTGATCCATGGGGTTTAACTTTAAAATGGTTTAAAGATTTACAAGTTCTAAAATGTAACTAACATGCTTCCGCTTTGATAAAATTCTTAAAAGGTTTTAAGTATTATCAAACTTGTTAAATCCCAACAATGGTATCTAGAGCCGAAGTTGTTGAAATATGCTTCGAATTGTTGTTTAAAACCCACTACATTTGCAATCTACTAACATGCATGAATGTAGATTGCAAAAACAAATGGGTTTGGGTGGGTTTGTAAGCTTGGCTGAATTTGAAAGAGGTTCCAAGAGGGTTTGGAACTTGCATTTTGGTCAATTTTGGTTGCATGTTAAAGTTCACAATCCTAGCCTTGACCTTGTGTTGATTGCATGTTATATTTGGTTGATTTGTTATATTCATTTGGTATGTAATATTATTCATTCAATTGGCATGTAATAATTATTATTTTGGCTATGTAATTTGTTTTACATTTGGTATGTAAAATAGAATAGGTTGTATTTCATTTTCTAGATAAAAATGTATTAGGATACATATTTTGTAAAAATGAAGAACAAGATCATGAAGACTTCAAGAACACAAGGAGCATATGGATGCAAGGTTAAGTGGGAGATTTTAATCTCCTACTTTGTATGATTAACCCTTACCCGGTGACATTTGTTTTCGGCTAAACAAATGTCCACCAAAATGGCTAGATTGTGAACATACTTATTTTGCATGTGTGGTTGTTTGTATGATTATTGTTTTGTATGTTTGGTTGATACAATTAATCACAAGATAACAACTAACAAAACGACATTTTAATTGGTTAAATTAGACGTGCTAAGTACATGCAAAACGGCAATTTAAATGGTTAAATTTAAAAGGCAACCGAGAACCTTAATAAATGGTTATTAAGAACATGATAAGGATCATACATATAAAATGGTTTATATCAAGTAATTGGCTTAATTACAAAACATGAAAATGGATTTTCAAATAAACCATACACTAAATGCATGTTGGTGTATGGTGCAAAAGTTTTCCTAAACTAGAAATAACGAAAACTCAAGATCCCTTTACAAACAAGCTTAACAAGTTTAACGCCATCCTTTTGTGAAAACACTTAGACATATTAAGAAACTCTTGATGGGATAAAGGTCACCTAACCGTCATGAGCGGACTAATATCAATAAGGTAATTTTCGCACACTTGTGGGATAAAGGTCACCTAACCACTTGTATGTTGAATTTACATGTTTACACAAGTGGGACGACTTGATTTGGGAATCATGAACTTAGGGTCACCGAAGCATGAGGAACATATAGGCGTTGATGGGATAAATATGCCATACAAAAGGATTGCATGATCCCATAACTTAGAAGTTGCAAAAGGATTGCAATTGTCATATAATGACTACCTAGCTAAATCAAATAACGGGATAAAGGTCACCTAACCGAAATTTGATTTACCGTTGGATTCTAATATTTAATAAGTCAATTAATATTTTAAAAGGGTATTGAATGTTACATTAAAATCGATACTTAAACGAACTTTGTTAATTTTGTAGATGGCCGCCAATAACAACAACAACATTCCAAACGCACCACTTAACCTGAACCACCTATCATTAAGGTCTCTCTTAGAGAAAGACAAACTCAACCATACAAACTTTATGGATTGGTTCCGCAATCTTCGGATTGTCCTCAAACAAGAGGATAAAATGTATGTGCTTGAGGACCCCATTCCCGATCAACCGGATGAGAATGATGTGGAGGCAATGGCCTCTTACGATAAGTATTGCCACGACTCCCTTCAAGTCTCATGCTTAATGCTTGGGACTATGATACCCGAACTCCAAAAGGATTTCGAGCATCATAGTGCATACGACATGATAACCCAATTGAAGGAGATGTTCCTCCAACAAGCGCGTGTCGAACGCTTCGAAACGGTTCGGGCGCTACATGCTTGTCGTATGGACGATACCCAATCGGTTTCATCTTATGTACTTAAGATGAAAAGCCTTATCGATCGTGCTAACCGTCTTAACCTAAACATATCTAATGAGTTAGCCACCGATCTTATCCTTAACTCCCTATCAAAAAGGTTTGATCAATTTGTAATTAATTACAATATGAATGGGATGGATAAGAGCATAGGTGAGCTTCACGGTATGCTTAGAACGGCGGAAACTAGCATGGGTAAAAGGGCTTTACCCGTGTTAGCAATCAATCAAGGTGGATCCAAAGGTAACACCTCTAAGCCAAAGGTGGCTAAGAGGAAAGGACCCGCCTATCAAGGCAAAGGGAAGGGGAAGATGGTTACCCCAACCAAGAACAAGGCTAAGAAGCAAAAGGTAGCCGAGAAGGCAAACCCCAAGGAAGACCCATGTTTCGGTTGCGGTGAAATGGGTCATTGGAAACGAAACTGTCCGGTCTATCTTAAGGAGTTGAAGGACAAGAGGGATGCAGGGCAAACCTCAGGTAATATATATATGGTATATATAGAGCTTAGTATTACTTCTTCTAATACATGGGTATTAGACACTGGATGTGGAACTCACATTTGCAATTCATTGCAGGGGTTCAAAAGAAGTAGCAAGCAAACGGGAACATCAAGTCTCTACATGGGTAATGGGGCCAAAGTGCAAGTGAAGGCTCAAGGAGACTTTGTGTTAAAGCTTCCAAGTGGTTTGGAACTTATTTTGAAAGATGTTTTGTATGCACCCGATTTATGTCGAAACATTATTTCCATTTCCCGTTTGAAACAATGTGGTTTTTATCTTAATTTTGTTAATGATGATATCCATATTTATTTAGATAATGTATTCTATTTCAAGGCTTCACCTTCAAATGGAATTTATGAATTGGTTCATGATGACACATCATCTAGTAGCTCAATGTACCATACAAGCACCAAGAAACTCAAAAGGGATTTGAGTGATTCCTATTTATGGCATTGTCGCCTTGGTCACATAAACAAGAACCGAATGCATACACTTCAAAAGGATGGACTTTTGAGATCAAATGAAATGGATTCGTTTGATGTATGTGAATCTTGTTTACAAGGCAAGATGACTAAAGCACCTTTCAAAGGGACTTATGAAAGGGCTAAAGATTTATTGGGATTAATACATTCGGATGTATGTGGACCCTTTAAACCCATGACTAGGAATGGTGAAAGATACTTTGTTACATTCATTGATGACTTTAGTCGTTTCGGATATGTCTATTTATTAACACACAAGGACGAAACGTTTGAAGCATTCAATGAATATCAAAACGAAGTACAAAATCAACTCAACAAGACAATTAAGGTACTTCGTACCGATAGAGGAGGTGAATACCTAAGCGATGCTTTCCAAGATCATCTTAGGAGTTGTGGGATTATCTCACAACTTACTCCACCCGGAACACCCCAACTTAATGGAGTTTCCGAAAGGAGGAACCGAACCCTAATGGATATGGTTCGATCTATGATGGCAAGAAGCTCGTTGCCTCTATCATTTTGGGGTTATTGTCTAAGCTCCGCGGCTCGTATTTTAAATATGGCCCCAACCAAGAAAGTGGAACGAACTCCTCACGAGATGTGGTTTGGCAAACCTCCATCTCTATCATACTTAAAGGTATGGGGATGTGAAGCTTATCCTAAGCGTTACGTCCCTAATAAGTTGAATGCTCGATCCACGAAGTGTATCTTCATAGGATATCCCAAGGATGATATGGGATACTATTTCTATGATCCATCCGAGCAGAATGTATTTGTTGCTCGGAAGGCGGAATTCCTTGAAACTAAGTTCCTAATGGAAGGAAATAGTGAAAGGAAGATAGATCTTGAAGAGGTTCAAGATCAAGTAGATGATACACAATTGGTTAACACTAGCACTCAACATGAAAATGTTGATAGTGATCAAATGGATGATCAAAATACACAAGACATTCATAGATCTGGTAGGATTAGCAATCCTCCTGAGAGATATGGGTTTCTCATAGATGGTTGCTATACGGTTGATTTGGATGAACCAACAAACTACCAAGATGCTTTATCAAGGATTGATAAAGACAAATGGCAGGATGCCATGGACGCCGAGATGCAATCCATGTATGAAAACCAAGTGTGGGAACTTGTTGAGCAACCTCCTAGCTCTAAGCTAGTTGATTGCAAATGGCTTTTCAAGAAGAAAACTGACATACATGGAAACTTGGATACATATAAAGCTAGACTTGTAGCAAAAGGTTTCACTCAAACTCAAGGGGTTGATTATGAAGAAACTTTCTCGCCAGTGGCAATGCTAAAGTCTATTAGGATATTATTTGCCATTGCTGCTCACTACGACTATGAAATATGGCAAATGGATGTCAAAACCGCTTTCCTAAATGGATATCTTATGGAAGATGTCTATATGGTCCAACCTGAAGGTTTTGTTGATCCAAAATATCCTAAAAGGGTATGCAAGTTAAAGAAGTCAATCTACGGATTGAAACAAGCATCTAGAATGTGGAATCATCATTTTAATGAGGAAGCCGAGAAATTTGGCTTCATTAAAAATGGTGATGAAGCTTGTGTATATAAGAAAGCTAGTGGGAGCACTATCATATTCCTTGTACTATATGTGGATGATATATTATTATTTGGGAATGATATTACCACAATGCAAGGAGTCAAAACTTAGCTAAAGAGTTGCTTCTCCATTAAGGATCTTGGAGATGCACAATACATATTGGGGATAGGGATCTATAGGAATAGATCCAAGAGATTGATAGGTTTAAGTCAAAGTACATACATTGATAAAATCTTGAAAAGGTTCAAGATGGAAAACTCTAAGAAAGGTTTGGTACCTATTCAAAGAGGAACTAGTCTCAGTTCATCTCAATGTCCCACCACGAAAGATGAACAAGAGAAAATGAAGAAAGTCCCATACGCATCTGCTATTGGGTCTATCATGTATGCAATGATATGTACTAGATCGGATGTGTCATGCGCTCTAAGCTTGACAAGTAGATACCAGAACAACCCAGGAAATAGTCATTGGATTGCTGTTAAAAGTATATTGAAATACCTTAGGAGGACTAAGGATATGTTTCTAATATATGGGTCTGGTGAGGAGGAACTCGCCGTAAAAGGTTACGTGGACGCGAGTTTCCAAACTGATCGAGATGACTCTCGATCACAATCCGGTTATGTCTTCATGTTAAATGGTGGTGCGGTCTCTTGGAAGAGTTCGAAACAGGAGGTTGTTGCGTTATCCACTACAGAGTCGGAGTACATTGCCGCCTCACTGGCAGCTCAGGAAGCTGCATGGATGAAGAAATTCATCGACGACTTAGGAGTGGTCCCTTCCATTCAGGACCCTCTTGAGATCTTTTGTGACAACGAGGGTGCGATTGCTCAAATCAAGGAACCTCGTGCCCATCAAAAGACTCGTCACATTGAGCGGAGATTCAACTACATAAGGGATGAAGTTGAAAAAGGAAAGATATGTATTCGCAAAGTTCATACAGATCATAATGTTGCGGATCCACTCACGAAGCTTTTACATGGGCCAAAACATGAGGGACATGTTTGTGCATTAGGGCTTCGATATTCTAGTGATTGGATATGATCTATTTTAAGTATTTGTACCGGAACGAAATTATTCAAACTCATTAATATAACTATGGTGTTAATTTATTTGAGTCATGTTCCTATTTTGCATATTTCATCCATGAATTAGCAATTATTCAAAATTTCCGTAGTCGATCACATTTGTGGGAACAAGTGTGAGGTTTAGACTATTATGAACTCGGATTGGTATACTTTCATAGGTTGAATGTGGAGCAAGGTTGCAACCAAGGTTCATAGATATTTGTGGGAAACAAATATTGGAAGACCCGCTCTCAAGAATTACTGTATAGAGCCTTTGTGGTTGATCACATGTAATCTTGAGTAAAGGCGAATATCATTGTATCCTCTGACCTGAGATACATATTGGGTTCGGATATTCACCAAGTATTGTGCCTTGATTCTTTCCTTCGCTATTCTGAAACATGGTAGTACATAAGGAAGAACTCAGGCATATTACAAAGTGTATATCTAGGACGTATGTAGTCAAGATGGAATTTGTCCCTCTTATTCGTTGAGAGTCAGATGTCTAAGGCCTGAAAAGTTAAATCTATAAGAGAGTGATCACTCTGTATCTCTTGGATTTAACATGACATCTACGACAAAAGGATATATTGAAAGATTCACCTATTCATATTCGAGATGGGAACTCGAAAAGGATGATGTTATTGAATGGCACAAAGTCATAGCATATTGGGGGTGATGGACGGTCGTTAGGTGGTATCTGTCACTTGCATTAATTTCTTATGTTTCTCATGCAAGTGGGAGATTGAAGGTATTTCGTATGCCCGAGGGACATATTAAATTAATGTGGCTAATGTGCTTTGATCCAAGTCGGGTCATACCCAATAACAAGCTTACCAACACTTTATATGTATTTAATCTTAACGACTGGATCGTTAAATAAATACGCGACACTTGAACTTTAGAAAATCGGTTTTCTGAAATGTTATTACTTGAAATAAATTATTTGGATAATTTGTATTTAATTATTTATAGGTTTAAATAATTATGTTGTGTTATATTTTATAAAATGGTTTATAAAATTATTGCAAGAGGAATTACATGTTTATTTTATACAAGGTTTATAAAATCATTTACAAGTTTTATAAAATTTACATCTTGTATAAAATAATGGATGAATATGGGCAGTTTTTGGAGACCCAAGAAGTCATCCCATGCTTATTCCCTTTTGGCATTTTTGAGGTATTAACTCCTAGGTACATGCTTAATAAGTTTACCAAGGCCTTGACTCAAAAAGAACATGCAATACACATCAAACCACAAGTAAAAACTGCACAAAAACTGCTCCTGCTGCTGTCTCCAGGCCGTGGGCTGTTGGGAGCTCAAAAGGGGTTCTAAGTTTACTAATACAAGCTTACATCAAGTGTAAAAGAAATCCTAACTAAACGCAAAAGTGTTGGGATCATTGCTTGTGGGTATAAGTCACTTGAGGCTTCAAGTTAGAAGCTAATTAGTCATCAATTCCATTAAACATTCTGCTCAAATCAACCTTGCTGTTGATCGGGTTTTGGAAGCCAAGCAAGTGAGGTTTCAAGTTAGGTTTCAAGGTGTACAAGGTTTATAACAAGGCAAGGGTGTTTTGGTGCTTTGCTTCTTCATTTCCTTCATCATTATTCAAGCATATTGCAGCCCTTAAACTTGTTTAAGGAGGTATAAACATCCTTACTTTCTACTTAGTTTGTAAGCATATTATTTCACAACTTGATCCATGGGGTTTAACTTTAAAATGGTTTAAAGATTTACAAGTTCTAAAATGTAACTAACATGCTTCCGCTTTGATAAAATTCTTAAAAGGTTTTAAGTATTATCAAACTTGTTAAATCCCAACAGTCGACACATCTATATATATTTCGGAACAACCATAGACACTCTATATGTGAATGTTGGAGTTAGCTATACAGGGTTGGGGTTGATTCCAAAATATATATAGTTTGAGTTGTGATCAATACTGAGATACGTATACACTGGGTCGTGGATTGATTCAAGATAATATTTATCGATTTATTTCTGTACATCTAACTGTGGACAACTAGTTGTAGGTTACTAACGAGGACAGCTGACTTAATAAACTTAAAACATCAAAATATATTAAAAGTGTTGTAAATATATTTTGAACATACTTTAATATATATGTATATATTGTTATAGGTTCGTGAATCAACCAGTGGCCAAGTCTTACTTCCCGACAAAGTAAAAATCTGTGAAAGTGAGTTATAGTCCCACTTTTAAAATCTAATATTTTTGGGATGAGAATACATGCAGGTTTTATAAATGATTTACAAAATAGACACAAGTACGTGAAACTACATTCTATGGTTGAATTATCGAAATCGAATATGCCCCTTTTTATTAAGTCTGGTAATCTAAGAATTAGGGAACAGACACCCTAATTGACGCGAATCCTAAAGATAGATCTATTGGGCCTAACAAACCCCATCCAAAGTACCGGATGCTTTAGTACTTCGAAATTTTATATCATATCCGAAGGGTGTCCCGGAATGATGGGGATATTTTTATATATGCATCTTGTTAATGTCGGTTACCAGGTGTTCACCATATGAATGATTTTTATCTCTATGTATGGGGTGTGTATTGAAATATGAAATCTTGTGGTCTATTATTATGATTTGATATATATATAGGTTAAACCTATAACTCACCAATATATTTGTTGACGTTTTAAGCATGTTTATTCTCAGGTGATTATTAAGAGCTTCCGCTGTCGCATACTTAAATAAGGACGAGATTTGGAGTCCATGCTTGTATAATATTGTGTAAAAACTGCATTCAAGAAACTTATTTTGTTGTAACATATTTGTATTGTAAACCATTATGTAATGGTCGTGTGTAAAGAGGATATTTTAGATTATCATTATTTGATAATCTACGTAAAGCTTTTTAAACCTTTATTGATGAAATAAAGGTTATGGTTTGTTTTAAAATGAATGCAGTCTTTGAAAAACGTCTCATATAGAGGTCAAAACCTCGCAACGAAATCAATTAATATGGAACGTTTTTAATCAATAAGAACGGGACATTTCAAAGGTTATTATGAATCATTATATTCATAGATTTTACTCGAATGGGTTCTCTGTCCTTCCTGCTCAAGGCATCGGCTACCACATTTGCCTTCCCCGGGTGTTAACGAATCTCAAAGTCGTAATCATTCAATAATTAAATCCACCTACGCTGCCTCATATTCAGTTGTTTCTGATTAAATATGTGTTGAAGACTTTTGTGGTTGGTATATATAATACTTTTGACCCCATATAAGTAGTGCCTCCAAGTCTTTATTGCAAAAACAACCACGCCTAATTCCAAATCATGTGTCGTATAATTTTGCTCGTGAATCTTCAATTGTCTAGACGCATAAGCAATCACCTTCGTCCGTTGCATTAATACACAACCGAGACCTTGCTTTGATGCGTCACAATAAATCACAAAATCATCATTCCCTTCAGGGAATGACAATATAGGTGCCGTAGTTAGCTTTTTCTTCAATAATTGAAACGCTTTCTCTTGTTCATCATTCCATTCAAATTTCTTCCCTTTATGCGTTAATGCAGTCAAGGGTTTTGCTATTCTGGAAAAGTCTTGGATGAACCTTCTGTAGTAACTAGCTAGTCCTAAAAACTGGCGTATGTGTTTCGGAGTTTTCGGGGTTTCCCACTTTTCAACAGTTTCTATCTTTACCGGATCCACCTTAATACCTTCTTTGTTCACTATTTGACCGAGGAATTGAACTTCTTCCAACCAAAATGCACACTTTGAAAATTTAGCGTGCAATTCTTCCTTCCTCAATACTTCTAACACCTTTCTCAAATGTTCACCGTGTTCTTGGTCATTCTTTGAGTAATAAGTATGTCATCAATGAAAACAATGACAAACTTGTCAAGGTATGGTCCACACACTCGGTTCATAAGGTCCATGAACACAGCTGGTGCATTAGTTAAACCAAACAGCATGACCATAAACTCGTAATGACCGTAACGTGTTCTGAAAGTAGTCTTTGGAATATCATCTTCTTTCACCCGCATTTGATGATACCCGGAACGTAAGTCAATCTTTGAATAAACAGACGAGCCTTGTAGTTGATCAAATAAGTCGTCGATTCTCGGTAGTGGGTAGCGGTTCTTGATGGTAAGTTTGTTTAACTCTCGGTAGTCGATACACAACCTGAATGTACCATCTTTCTTCTTGACAAACAAAACAGGAGCTCCCCACGGTGATGTTCTTGGTCGAATTAAACCACGCTCTAAAAGTTCTTGTAATTGGCTTTGTAGTTCTTTTATCTCGCTGGGTGCGAGTCTGTAAGGAGCACGAGCTATTGGTGCAGCTCCTGGTACAAGATCTATTTGAAATTCAACGGATCGATGTGGGGGTAATCCCGGTAATTCTTTCGGAAATACATCGGGAAATTTTTTGCGACGGGAACATCATTGATGCTCTTTTCTTCAGTTTGTACTTTCTCGACGTGTGCTAGAACAGCATAGCAACCTTTTCTTATTAGTTTTTGTGCCTTCAAATTACTAATAAGATGTAGCTTCATGTTGCCCTTTTCTCCGTACACCATTAAGGGTTTTCCTTTTTCTCGTATAATGCGAATTGCATTTTTGTAACAAACGATCTCTGCTTTCACTTCTTTCAACCAGTCCATACCGATTATCACATCAAAACTCCCTAACTCTACTGGTATCAAATCAATCTTAAATGTTTCGCTAACCAGTTTAATTTCTCGATTCCGACATATATTATCTGCTGAAATTAATTTACCATTTGCTAATTCGAGTAAAAATTTACTATCCAAAGGCGTCAATGGACAACTTAATTTAGCACAAAAATCTCTACTCATATAGCTTCTATCCGCACCCGAATCAAATAAAACGTAAGAAGATTTATTGTCAATAAGAAACGTACCCGTAACAAGCTCCGGGTCTTCCTGTGCCTCTGCCGCATTAATATTGAAAACTCTTCCGCGGCCTTGTCCATTCGTGTTCTCCTGGTTCGGGCAATTTCTAATAATGTGGCCCGGTTTTCCACATTTATCCAAGGAACTTGAGGTAGTAATGATGTTCATAACATCATTCGATTCATACATAAAACGCTGTCTTATTCAACGTTATAAACTTGTAATCACTAGAACATAGTTTAGTTAATTCTAAACTTGTTCGCAAATAAAGTTAATCCTTCTAACTAGACTTTTAAAATCAACTAAACACATGTTCTATATCTATATGATATGCTAACTTAATGATTTAAAACCCAGAAACACGATAAACACCATAAAACTGGATATACGCCGTCGTAGTAAAACCGGGGGCTGTTTTGGTAGGGATAATTAAAAGCTAAGAAGAACTTTGATTTAAAAGCTATACTTCTGGAAAATGATTTTTCTTATGAACATGAAACTATATCCAAAAATCATGGTTAAACTCAAAGTGAAAGTATGTTTTTCAAAATGGTCATCAAGATGTCGTTCTTTCGACGGAAATGACTACCTCTTTCAAAAACGACTTGTAACTTGTATTTCCGACTATAAACTTATACTTTTTCTGTTTAGATTCATAAATTTAAGTTCAATACGAAACCATGGCCACTGGAATCACTCAAAACGGATTAGAAACGAAGAAACGGCGAGTAAAACAAGATTGATAAAAACTACTCATTTTACCTACGTGAAAGTTAGTAATAAATCTATTCCAACCATAACCTAATCAACTTATATTGTATATTATGTAATCTTGAGATACCATAGACACATATACAATGTTTCGACCTATCATGTTGACCCATCTATATATATATTGCGAAACAACCATAGACACTCTATATGTGAATGTTGGAGTTAGCTATACAGGGTTGAGGTTGATTCCAATATATATATATAGTTTGAGTTGTGATCAATACTGAGATACATATACACTGGGTCGTGGATTGATTCAAGATAATATTTATCGATTTATTTCTGTACATCTAACTGTGGACAACTAGTTGTAGGTTACTAACGAGGACAGCTGACTTAATAAACTTAAAACATCAAACTGTATTAAAAGTTTTGTAAATATATTTTGAACATACTTTGATATATATGTATATATTGTTATAGGTTTGTGAATCAACCAGTGGCCAAGTCTTACTTCCCAACGAAGTAAAAATCTGTGAAAGTGAGTTTCATTTGATTCCCTTTTACTCTTTACATTTTTGGGCTGAGAATACATGCAAAATGCTTTATGAACTGTTTTACAATATTTATATGTGTGAGTTTCATTTGCCCTTTTTTACTCTTTACATTTTTGGGCTGAGAATACATGCAAAATGCTTTATGAACTGTTTTACAATATTTATATGTGTGAGTTTCATTTGCTCCCTTTTACTCTTTACATTTTTGGGACTGAGAATACATGCACTGTTTTTTTTTTATAACTGTTTTACGAAATAGACACAAGTAATTGAAACTACATTATATGGTTGAATGATCGAAATCGAATCTTCCCCTTTTTATTAAGTCTGGTAATCTAAGAATTAGAGAACAGACACCCTAATTGACGCGAATCCTAAAGATAGATCTATTGGGCCTAACAAACCCCATCCAAAGTACCGGATGCTTTAGTACTTCGAAATTTATATCATATCCGAAGGGTGTCCCGGAATGATGGGGATATTCTTATATATGCATCTTGTTAATGTCGGTTACCAGGTGTTCACCATATGAATGATTTTTATCTCTATGTATGGGATGTGTATTGAAATATGAAATCTTGTGGTCTATTGTTACGATTTGATATATATAGGTTAAACCTATAACTCACCAACATTTTTGTTGACGTTTAAAGCATGTTTATTCTCAGGTGAATACTAAGAGCTTCCGCTGTTGCATACTAAAATAAGGACAAGATTTGGAGTCCATGTTTGTATGATATTGTGTAAAAACTGCATTCAAGAAACTGATTTCGATGTAACATATTTGTATTGTAAACCATTATGTAATGGTCGTGTGTAAACAGGATATTTTAGATTATCATTATTTGATAATCTACGTAAATCTTTTTTTAAACCTTTATTTATGAAATAAAGGTTATGGTTTGTTTTAAAAAATGAATGCAGTCTTTGAAAAACGTCTGATATAGGGGTCAAAACCTCGCAACGAAATCAATTAATATGGAACGTTTTTAATCAATAAGAACGGGACATTTCAATATCGATTATAAACGATTCATAATAGTTGATTACATCGCGAGGTTCTTGACCTCTATATGATACATTTTACAAACATTGCATTCGTTTTAAAAGACAAACTTTCTTTTCATTGAAAGTTGACAGTATGCATACCATTTCATAAGACATCCAACTATAATTGACTTAATAATAATCTTGATGAACTCAACGACTCGAATGCAACGTCTTTTGAAATATGCCATGAATGACTCCCAAATAATATCCTTAAAATGAGTTAATGCACATCGGAAGATTTCTTTCATACCTGAGAATAAACATGCTTTCAAGTGTCAACCAAAAGGTTGGTGAGTTCATAGGTTTATCATAATAATCATTTCAATATTTTAATAGACCACAATATTTTCATTTCCATTAATATTGATCTGCATAAAAATCATTCATATGGATTGAACACCTGGTAACCAACATTAACAAGATGCATATAGAATATCTCCAGCATTTCGGGACACCCATCGGACATGCTAATTTCGAAATACTAAAGCATACCATTTTCCAGTATGGGGAGAGTTAGTGCCCGTAGATCTACCTTTAGAATTCGCGTCAATTAGGGTGTATGTTCCCTAATTTTTAGGCTACCAAGCTAAAAGGGGCATATTCGATTTGATAATCCAACCATAGAATGTAGTTTTGATTACTTGTGTCTATTTCGTAAAACATTTATAAAAGCAGCGCATGTATTCTCAGTCCCAAAAATATATTGCAAAAGCATTTAAAAAGGGAGAAAATGAAACTCACCATATTGTATTTTATATTAAAAATACATAGGACGATATTTAACAATGCAGGGTTGGCCTCGGATTCACGAACCTATATCATATATATATATATATATATATATATATATATATATATATATATATATATATATATATATATATATATATTAAAACGTATCCTTGTAATTGAACAATTATATATATATATTATTTTTAATGATATAATTTTTATATTAGTAACATATGTATTTCATTATTAATATATATATATATATATATATATATATATATATATATATATATATATATATATATATATATATATATATATATATATATATATATATATATATTCATTATTATATATAAAATATAGATTTTGTTATGTTACATATATTAAATATCTTATATATATACTTTATTTATATGTATTATATCTTAAATTTTATGTTATATATATATTTATATATATATTCATTTAAAAAAAATAATTTTTATATTCATTTTGTTATATTAGTATATCTATAAATATATGTTTAGTATTTTATTAAAACCGATAGTTTTGTTATATGTAAATATTTTTATAAATAATGTTCATAATAATAATACTAACCTAAATGAAAATTTTAATATATATAATAACTTTAATAAAAAAATAAATTTTTGATAAAAGATAGTTAATAATAATAGTAATAAAAACAGTAGTAATAATCTTATTAATAACAATAATGATGATATTGATAATAATACTTAATACTTAATAATAATAATTATTATAAGGATCTTATTACTAATGATAATCTTATTAATAACACTTTTGTTAATATCAATAATAATAATTCTACTATGATACTAATACTAATATAAATGATAATAATAATAGTTTGTATTATTTTCGTAATAACAATAATAATAATAATAATCATATTCGTAATCTAAATCATAATTTTACTTGTATTCATATAATTATATTCAACTTCTATAATTTTTATCATATTATCTTTTATTATACATTTACGTCATTAACATGTTTCATATCTTTGAAATCATAATAATAATATAATACTAATAAATTACAATGATATTAGTACTAATAATAATAATAATATTAGTTATGATAATACTAATAAATTTTTAATGATAATACTAGTAATAATAAGGATAATAATATAAATTACATTAGTAATAATAATAATAATTATGTTATTAACATTAGTAATAATAATAGTTATTATCATAATATCAATAATTAATAATAACACTAACAATAACAATAATAATAATAATAATAATAATAATAATTAAAATATCAATTAATACCTTAGAAGCATTAAAAAGAATTAAACTGCCCGTGACGGGACTCGAACCCTCGACCACCCGCTCACCCGACAAACACATTAACCATCGAACCATTGCAGTTTTTCTGATTAATATCTGATCTAATTAAAATATATCCCGTAATATCTGTGTTCTTTATTCTTTCTCCTTCATCTCATACGCTAGTCGACCAGAGGTAATCATAATAATAATAATATAATACTAGCAATGATATTACAATGATATTAATACTAATAATAATAATATTAGTTATGATAATACTAATAAATTTTTAATGATAATACTAGTAATAATAAGGATAATAATATAAATTACATTAGTAATAATAATAATTATGTTATTAACATTAGTAATAATAATAGTTATTATCATAATATCAATAATTAATAATAACACTAACAATAACAATAATAATAATAATAATTAAAATATCAATTACTACCTTAGAAGCATTAAAAAGAATTAAACTGCCCTTGAAGGGACTCGAACCCTCGACCACCCGCTCACCCGACAAACACATTAACCATCGAACCATTGCAGTTTTTCTGACTAATATCTAATCTAAGTAAAATATATCCCGTAATATCTGTGTTCTTTATTCTTTCTCCTTCATCTGATACGCTAGTCGACCAGATGTAATACCAATATCTTAACAGTGAAAAAAAAATTGAATTAAGACTTGGATTCCAACTATATCGCCCATTGATTGTAACCCTTAATTAATAGAAAAAAATTAAATAAAAAGATCAATCGCTGCTGCTTCTGTTTTCGTAAACAAAAAAAATATACAAACTTGATTTTTGATTTTGAGAATGTTTTAGATCACAAGTTCAACATGGAAAGGGTAGGAAATCCCTCGTAGAAACTTTTGAAATCATTAATTTAACTGGAATCTTCAAAACGACTTCGAATTTTAAGATGAACACAAGCTTTGACTTTTTAGATAAAAACTTTGACTCCCAAATTAATTCTTGATTTCGAGAATTTGGACTGGAAAACTTGCAGGTAGTTTCATTATGCGAAACCACACAACCCTGTATCTTTACATTTTTAAAATTGATTCTGAAATGGGGTTATGGATTAGATGGGTTGCGAAAGAAAGAAAAAAAATGTTTGTTTCTTTATCTCTGGCCAATCTCATCGAATATCAGTAGTAGGTTTAAATCATACAAACGAGTGATTTTATGCAGTACATGATGTGATTGAAAAATTTGTATTTTGGTGAGTGTCATCGACAAGGATTCACGATTGGAACAGGAACGAAGAAGAAAAAAAATAAAGAATTAAAACTGATGTCATTTGCTAATAATGGGTTTGGGTATATCTGTGATTGAATCCGATTTAGAGACAAGAGGAGATTTTTGGATTGTGATGTTTAACCAAAAAGTATGTATCTGTATATTCATATGTACATATCTGTATTTTTTTATATAAATATATCCTGTATATGTATTTATATATGTATCTTGTATTTCGTACATGTGTATGTATTTATGTCAAATCTTTATCTGCATCATTACATAATACTATGTATATATATTAATTATATAAAGAAACAAAATAAATTTATAATATAGACATTAGTATTTAATATTATTATTTTTATTAATTGTAATGAAACTACTACTACTACTACTACTAATAATAATAATAATAATAATAATAATAATAATAATAATAATAATAATAATAATAATAATAATAATAATAATAATAATAATAATAATCATAATAATAATAATAATAATAATAATAATAATAATAATAATAATAATAATAATAATAATAATAATAATAATAACAATAATGATAATAATATCGATAATATTAATAATAATATTAATAATAACAATTTTTACATATCATATTTCATATCTGAATGTTATATAATAATAATATTATTAATAATGATTTTACTATAAAAGTAACAACATTACCAGTATATTATCATGCGATTAACTTTAATACTAAATATTATTAGTCATATAACATCTATACTCCTTTTATATATACTAATTTACATATCATAAGAACTATTTATATATGTATCTATATATATATATAACCACTTCATTATCTTGTATATTATTTTACATAATTAATCTTAATGATCAAGTTGTATTTTGTTAATCCATTATATATACTTATTTTTATATTTATATGTATTTACATACATGTTATACACAATTGTTCGTGAATCGTCGGGAATTGGTCGAGGTTAAATGAATGTTTGAACACAGTTCAAAGTTTTCGAGATTTTAACATTACAGACTTTGCTTATCGTGTCGAAACCATATAAAGATTAAGTTTAAATTTGGTTGAAAATTTCCGGGTCGTCACAATTCATACATATAAAGCTATCTTATTCTAAGGTTTAAACATGTAATCACGAGAACATAGTTTAGTTAATTCTAAACTTGTTCGCAAACAAAAGTTAATCCTTCTAACTGGACTTTTAAAATCAACTAAACACATATTTTATATCTATATGATATGCTAACTTAACGATTTAAAACCGGAAAACACGAAAAACACCGTAAAATCGGACATATGCCGTCGTAGTAACACCGCGGGCTGTTTTGGGTTAGTTAATTAAAAACTATGATAAACTTTGAATTAGAATTTGTTCTTCTGGGATAATGATTTTTCTTATGAACAAGAAACTATATCCAAAAATCATGGTTAAACTCAAAGTGAAAGTGTGTTTTCCAAAATGGTCATCAAGATGTCGTTCTTTCGACGAAAATGACTACCTCTTTAGCATATGACATGTAACCTGTATTTCTGACTATAAACATATAATTTTTCTGTTTAGATTCATAAACTTAAGTTCAATATGAAACCATAGCAACTTGATTCACTCAAAACGGATTTAAAATGAAGAAGTTATGGGTAAAACAAGATTGGAAAATTTTACTTGTTGTAGCTACGAAAATTTTATAACAAATCTATATTAATCATATCCTAGCTAACTTATATTGTATTATACATGTATTCTAATATATATTATGTAATCTTGGGATACCATAGACACGTATACAATGTTTTGACATATCATATCGACCCATCTATATAATATATTTTGGAACAACCATAGACACTCTATATGCAGTAATGCTGGAGTTAGCTATACAGGGTTGAGGTTGATTCCAAAATAATATATATAGTTTGAGTTGTGATCTAGCATGAGATGTATATACACTGGGTCGTGGATTGATTCAAGATAATATGTATTAATTTATTTCTGTACATCTAACTGTGGACAACTAGTTATAGGTTACTAACGAGGACAGCTAACTGAATAAATTAAATCATTAAAACGTAATAAAAAAATGTTGTAAAAATATTTCAATCATACTTTTATGTATATGTACATATTGTTATAGGTTCGTGAATCAACCAGTGGCCAAGTCTTATCTTTCGAGTAAAATCTGTGAAAGTGAGTTATAGTCCCACTTTTAAATCTAATATTTGTGGGATGAGAATACATGCAGTTTTATAAATATTTTACAAAATAGACACAAGTGCTTGAAATTATATTCTATGTTGAATTATGAATACCGAATATCACCCTTTTAGCTTGGTAGCCTAAGAATTAGGGAACATAAACCCTAATTGACGCGAATCCTAAAGGTAGATCTACGGGCACTAACTCCCCCATACTGAAAAATGGTATGCTTTAGTACTTCGAGTTATTTGTACAGATGGATTTCTGTTTTGGGGATATTCTATATGCATTTTGTTAATGTCGGTTACCAGGTGTTCAACATATGAATGATTTTTATACAGATTGTATGTTATTAAAAGATGAAAACTTGTGGTCTATTATTATGATTTGATAATATATAGGTTAAACCTATAACTCACCAACATTTTTGTTGACGTTTTAAGCATGTTTATTCTCAGTGATTATTAAGAGCTTCCGCTGTTGCATACTAAAATAAGGAAAAGATTTGGAGTCCATGCTTGTTTAATATTGTTAAAAACCGCATTCGAAGACATATGTTGTTGTGTAATATTATTGTGAACCATTATGTAATGGTCTTGTGAAAACGCTACATTTTAGATTATCATTATTTGATAAACGTTGTAATATTTAATAAGTTATGCTTCGTTTTAAAAATCGAATGCAGTCTTTGAAAAACGTCTCATATAGAGGTCAAAACCTCACATAGAAATCAATTAATATGGAATGTTTATAATCAATATGAACGGGAGATTTCAATTTAAAAAAAATGGTGACTAAATCGGAGCTACGAGTCAAAAGATACGATACATCGAACATTTTGGCCAAAGACAAAATACACCAAGCACCACGAATCGTCGGTGGTGTTTGGTGTGTGGTACGATTTTGCGAAGAAATATGTCTTTTTCGGAATCTAGATGACCTCGAATGGCAAGCAAGTTGATAGAGTCTTGCTCGTACGGCAGTTTTAGGGTGATCTTGAGAATTTCAGCACAATCTTAAATTGAAGGTTATACCATCTGGCGGCACATACTAATGATTTAAAACAACGTGTTTAAGGAAGTGACATTAGATTCAAATTTATACTAGTTATACATAACTACATCGCGAGTGAAATAATAGGCCTTAAAACGATATATACCATGCTAAGTCATGCATACACAAAACTAATAAAATGACTTAAATTGAAAACGTTCATAGAGAACATTAAATGAGTAAAATATCTTTTTTCGGAATCCTGACGACCTCGAATGTCAATACACTATCCATGACTCTTGATATTATGGTCGTTTTAGAGTGATCTCTAGAATTTCAGCACAATATGAAACCGAAGGTTATGCGCCGCCAAATGGTACTCCATCTGGCGGTGCATATTAATGATTTAAAAAAGCGTGTTTAATGAAGTGACATTAGATTCAAATTTATATGCGTTATACATAATTACATTGCGAGTGAAATAATAGGCCTTAAAAGAATATGTACCATGCTAAGTCATACATACACAAAAAGAATAATATGAATGAAATTCAAAACGGTCAAAATCGAAAAAAGGAAAAATTGAAATTTTTCGAGGTCTCGTTTCGAAAAATATATGGGACAAACCGCCTACGGCCGTTTGCGAACGCATAGATCCTGAAAAATACACGATTTGAAAAAATGGTGACTAAATCGGAGCAACGAGCCAAAAGATACGACAGATCGAACATTTAGGCCAAAGACACAAAACACCAAGCACCACGAATCATCGGTGGTGTTTGGTGCGTGGTGCGATTTTGTGAGGAAATATGTCTTTTTCGGAATCTAGATGACCTCGAATGGCAAGCACGTTGAGTGAGTCTTGCTCGTACGACCGTTTTAGGGTGATCTTGAGATTTTTAGCACAATCTTAAACCGAAGGTTATGCGCCGCCAGATGGTACTCCATGTGGCGACACATACTAATGATTTAAAACAACGTGTTTAAGGAAGTGACATTAGATTCAAATTTATACTAGTTATACATTATTACATTGCGAGTGAAATAATAGGCCTTAAAACGATATATACCATGCTAAGTCATGCATACACAAAACTAATAAAACGATATAAATTGAAAACGTTCATAGAGAACATTAAAAATAACATTAAAAATGAGTAAAATGTGTTTTTTCGGCATCCTGACGACTTCGAATGTCAAGACACTATCTAGGAGTCTTGATGTTATGGTCGTTTTAGGGTGATATCGAAAATTTTTGCACAATATGAAACCGAAGGTTATGTGCCACCAAATGGTACTCCATCTGGCGACGCATATTAATGATTTAAAAAAGCGTGTTTAATGAAGTGACATTAGATTCAAATGTATATGCGTTATACATAATTACATTGCGAGTGAAATAATAGGCCTTAAAAGAATATGTACCATGCTAAGTCATACATACACAAAAAGAATAATATGAATGAAATCCAAACGGTCAAAATCGAAAAAAGGAAAAATTGAAGGCTTTCGAGATCTCGTTTCGAAAAATATTTGGGACAAACCGCCTACGGCAGTTTGCTAATGGATAGATCCTGAAAAATACACGATTTTAAAAAAACGGTGACTAAATCGGAGCTACGAGTCAAAAGATATGATAGATCGAACATTTTGTCCAAAGAAACAAACACCAAGCACTACGAATCGTCGGTGGTGTTTGGTGTGTGGTGCGATTTTGCGAGGAAATATGTCTTTTTCGGAATCTAGATGACCTCGAATGGCAGCAGGTTGAGAGAGTCTTGCTCGTACGGCAGTTTTAGGGTGATCTTGAGAATTTCAGCACAATCTTAAATCGAAGGTTATGAGCCGCCAGATGGTACTCCATCTGGCGGCACATACTAATGATTTAAAACAACATGTTTAAGGAGGTGACATTAGATTCAAATTTATACCAGTTATACATAATTAAATCGCGAGTGAAATAATAGGCCTTAAAACGATATATACCATGCTATGTCATGCATACACAAAACTAATAAAACGATATAAATTGAAAACGTTCATAGAGAACATTAAAAATGAGTAAAATATCTTTTTTCGGCATCCTGACGACCTCGAATGTCAAGACACTATCCATGAGTCTTGATTTTATGGTCGTTTTAGGGTGATCTCGAGAATTTCAGGACAATATGAAACCGAAGGTTATGCGCCGCCAAATGGTACTCCATCTGGCGGCGCATATTAATGATTTAAAAAAGCGTGTTTAATGAAATGACATTAAATTCAAATTTATGTGCGTTATACATAATTACATTTCGAGTGAAATAATAGGCCTTAAAAGAATATGTACCATGCTAAGTCATACATACACAAAAAGAATAATATGAATGAAATTCAAAACGGTCAAAATCGAAAAAAGGAAAAATTGAAGGCTTTCGAGGTCTCGTTTCGAAAAATATTTGGGACAAACTGCTTATGGCAGTTTGCCAACGGATAGATCATGAAAAATATACGATTTGAAAAAAACGGTAACTAAATCGGAGCTACGAGTCAAAAGATACGATAGATTGAACATTTTGGCCAATGACACAAAACACCAAGCACCACGAATAGTCGGTGGTGTTTGGTGCGTGGTGTGATTTTGCGAGGATATATGTCTTTTTCGGAATCTAGACGACCTCGAATGGCAAGCACGTTGAGAGAGTCTTGCTCGTACGATCATTTTAGGGTGATCTTGAGAATTTCAGTACAATCTTAAACCGAAGGTTATGCGCCGCCAGATGGTACTCCATGTGGCGGCACATACTAATGATTTAAAACAACGTGTTTAAGGAAGTGACATTAGATTCAAATTTATACCAGTTATACATTATTACATTGCGAGTGAAATAATAGGCCTTAAAACTATATATACCATGCTATGTCATGCATACACAAAACTAATAAAACGATATAAATTGAAAACGTTCATAGTGAACATTAAAAATGAGTAAAATGTCTTTTTTCGGCATCCTGACGACCTCGAATGTCAAGACACTATCCATGCATCTTGAAGTTAAGGTCGTTTTAGGGTGATCTCGAGAATTTCAGCACAATATGAAACCGAAGGTTATGCGCCGCCAAATGGAACTCCATCTGGCGGCGCATATTAATGATTTAAAAAGCGTGTTTAATGAAGTGATATTAGATTCAAATTTATATGCGTTATACATAATTACATTTCGAGTGAAATAATAGGCCTTAAAAGAATATGTACCATGCTAAGTCATACATACACAAAAAGAATAATATGAATGAAATTCAAAACGGTTAAAATCGAAAAAAGGAAAAAATTGAAGGCTTTCAAGGTCTTGTTTCGAAAACTATTTGGGACAAACTGCCTACGACAGTTTTCTATCGGATAGATCATGAAAAATATACGATTTGAAAAAAAATGGTGACTAAATCGGAGCTACGAGTCAAAAGATACGATAGATAGAACATTTTGGCCAATGACACAAAACACCAAGCACCACGAATCGTCGGTGGTGTTTGGTGCGAGGTGCGATTTTGTGAGGATATATGTCTTTTTCGAAATCTAGACGACCTCGAATGGCAAGCACGTTGAGAGAGTCTTGCTCGTACGACCGTTTTAGGGTGATCTTGAGAATTTCAGCACAATCTTAAACCGAAGGTTATGCGCCGCCAGATGGTACTCCATGTGGCGGCACATACTAATGATTTAAAACAACGTGTTTAAGGAAGTGACATTATATTCAAATTTATACTAGTTATACATTATTACATTGCGAGTGAAATAATAGGCCTTAAAACGATATATACCATGCTAAGTCATGCATACAGAAAACTAATAAAATGATATAAATTGAAAACGTTCATAGAGAATATTAAAAATGAGTAAAATGTCTTTTTTCGGCATCCTGACGACCTCGAATGTCAAGACACTATCCAGGAGTATTGATGTTAGGGTCGTTTTAGGGTGATCTCGAGAATTTTAGCATAATATGAAACCGAAGGTTATGCACCGCAAAATGGCACTCCATCTGGCGGCGCATATTAATGATTTAAAAAGCGTGTTTAATGAAGTGACATTAGATTCAAATTTATATGCATTATACATAATTACATTGCGAGTGAAATAATAGGCCTTAAAAGAATATGTACCATGCTAAGTCATACATACACAAAAAGAATAATATGAATGAAATCCAAATGGTCAAAATCAATAAAAAAGAAAAATTGAAGGCTTTCGAGGTACCTTTCTAAGTCATACATACATAAAAAGAATAATATGAATGAAATCCAAACGGTCAAAATCAAAAAAAAAAATTGAAGGCTTTCGAGGTCTCGTTTCGAAAATCTTTTGGGACAAACCGCCTACGGCAGTTTGCAATGGATAGATCCTGAAATATACACAATTTGAAAAAAACGGTGACTAAATCAGAGCTACGAGTCAAAAGATACGATATATCGAACATTTTAGCCAAAGGCACAAAACACCAAGCACCACGAATCGTCGGTGGTGTTTGGTGTGTGGTGCGATTTTATGAGAAAATATGTCTTTTTCGGAATCTAGACGACCTCGAATGGAAAGCACGTTGAGAGAGTCTTGCTCGTACGGCCGTTTTAGGGTGATCTTGAGAATTCCAGCACAATCTTAAACCGAAGGTTATGCCGCCGCCAGATGGTACTCCATCTGGCGGCACATACTAATGATTTAAAACAACATGTTTAAGGCAGTGACATTAGATTCAAATTTATACCAGTTATACATAATTACATCGCGAGTGAAATAATAGACCTTAAAAGGATATATACCATGCTAAGTCATGCATACACAAAACTAATAAAACAATATAAATTGAAAACGTTCATAGAGAACATTAAAAATGAGTAAAATGTCTTTTTTTGCCATCCTGACGACCTTGAATGTCAAGACACTATCCATGCATCTTGATGTTAAGGTCGTTTTAGGGTGATCTCGAGAATTTCAGCACAATATAAAACAGAAGGTTATGGGCCGCCAAATGGTGCTCCATCTGGCGGCGCATATTAATGATTTAAACAAGCGTGTTTAATGAAGTGACATTAGATTCAAATTTATATGCGTTATACATAATTACATTGCGAGTGAAATAATAGGGCTTAAAATAATATGTACCATGCTAAATCATACATACACAAAAAGAATAATATGAATGAAATCCAAACGGTCAAAATCGAAAAAAGAAAAAATTGAATGCTTTCGAGGTCTCGTTTCGAAAAATATTTGGGACAAACCGACTACGGCAGTTTGCCAATGGATAGATCCTGAAAAATACACGATTTGAACATAATGGTGACTAAATTGGAGCTAAGAGTCAAAAGATACGATAGATCGAACATTTTGGCCAAAGAAACAAAACACCAAGCACCACGAATCGTCGATGGTGTTTGGTGTGTGGTGCGATTTTGCTAGGAAATATGTATTTTTCGGAATCTAGATGACCTCGAATGGCAAGCACGTTGAGAGAGTCTTGCTCGTACTGCAGTTTTAGGGTGATTTTGAGAATTTCAGCACAATCTTAAATCGAAGGTCATGAGCCGCCATATGGTACTCCATCTGGCGGCACATACTAATGATTTAAAACAACGTGTTTAAGGAAGTGACATTAGATTCAAATTTATACCAGTTATACATAATTACATCACAAGTGAAATAATAGGCCTTAAAATGATATATACCATGCTAAGTAATGCATACACAAAACTAATAAAACGATATAAATTGAAAACATTCATAGAGAACATTAAAAACGAGTAAAATATCTTTTTTTGGCATCCTGACGACCTCGAATGTCAAGACACTATCCATGAGTCTTGATGTTATGGTCGTTTTAGGGTGATCTCGAGAATTTCAGCACAATATGAAACCGAAGTTTATGCGCCGCCAAATGGTACTCCATCTGGCGGCGCATTTAAAAAAGCGTGTTTAATGAAGTGACATTAGATTCAAATTTATATGCGTTATACATTATTACATTGCAAGTGAAATAATAAGCCTTAAAAGAATATGTACCATGCTAAGTCATACATACACAAAAAGAATAATATGATTGAAATTCAAAACGGTCAAAATAGAAAAAAGGAAAAATTGAAGGCTTTCGAGGTCTCGTTTCGAAAAATATTTAGGAAAAACCGCCTACGCTAGTTTGCCAACGGACAGATCCTGAAAAATACACGATTTGAAAAAAAGGTGACTAAATCGGAGCTACGAGTCAAAAGATACGATAGATCGAACATTTTAGCCAAAGACACAAAACACCAAGCACCACGAATCGTCGGTGGTGTTTGGTGCGATTTTGCGAGGATATATGTCTTTTTCGGAATCTAGACGACCTCGAATGGCAAGCACGTTGAGAGAGTCTTGCTCGTACGACCGTTTTAGGGTGATCTTGAGAATTTCAGCACAATCTTAAACCGAAGTTATACTAATGATTTAAAACAACATGTTTAAGGAAGTTATATTAGATTCAAATTTATACCAGTTATACATTATTACATTGCGAGTGAAATAATAGGCCTTAAAACGATATATACCATGCTAAGTCATGCATACACAAAACTAATAAAACAATATAAATTGAAAACGTTCATAGAGAATATTAAAAATGAGTAAAATGTCTTTTTTCGGCATCCTGATGACCTCGAATGTCCAGACACTATCCAGGAGTCTTGATGTTATGGTCGTTTTAGGGTGATCTCGAGAATTTCAGCACAATATGCAACCGAAGGTTATGCGCCGCAAAATGGCACTCCATCTGGCGGCGCATATTAATGATTTAAAAAAGCGTGTTTAATGAAGTGACATTAGATTCAAATTTATATGCGTTATACATAATTACATTGCGAGTGAAATAATAGGCCTTAAAAGAATATGTACCATGCTAAGTCATACATACACAAAAATAATAATATGAATGAAATCCAAACGGTCAAAATCAGAAAAAGCAAAATTGAAGGCTTTCGAGGTCTCGTTTCGAAAAATATTTAGGACAAACCGCCTACGGAAGTTTGCAACGGATAGATCCTGAAATATACACAATTTGAGAAAAAACGGTGACTAAATCGGATCTACGAGTCAAATGATACGATAGATAGAACATTTTGGCCAATGACACAAAACACCAAGCACCACGAATCGTCGGTGGTGTTTGGTGATTCGTGGTGCTTGGTGTGTGGTGCGATTTTGTGAGCAAATATGTCTTTTTCGGAATCTGGACGACCTCGAATGGAAAGCACGTTGAGAGAGTCTTGCTCGTACGACCGTTTTAGGGTGATCTTGAAAATTCCAGCACAATTTTAAACCGAAGGTTATGCGCCGCCAGATGGTACTCCATCTGTCGGCACATACTAATGATTTAAAACAACATGTTTAAGGAAGTGACATTAGATTCAAATTTATACCAGTTAAACATAATTACATTGCGAGTGAAATAATAGGCCTTAAAACGATATAGACCATGCTAAGTCATGCATACACAAAACTAATAAAATGATTTAAATTGAAAACGTTAATAGAGAACATTAAAAATGAGTAAAATGTCTTTTTTCGCCATCCTGAAGACCTCGAATGTCAAGACACTATCCATGCGTCTTGATGTTATGGTCGTTTTAGGGTGATCTCGAGAATTTCAGCACAATATGAAACCGAAGGTTATGCGCCGCCAAATGGTACTCCATCTGGCGGCGCATATTAATGATTTAAAAAAGCGTGTTTAATGAAGTGACATTAGATTCAAATTTATATACGTTATACATTATTACATTGCAAGTGAAATAATAGGCCTTAAAAGAATATGTACCACGCTAAGTCATACATACACAAAAAGAATAATATGAATGAAATTCAAAACGGTCAAAATCGAAAAAAGGAAAAATTGAAGGATTTCGAGGTCTCGTTTTGAAAAATATTTGGGACAAACCGCCTACGGCAGTTTGCCAACGGATAGATCCTGAAAAATACACGATTTTAAAAAAAACGGTGACTAAATCAGAGCTACGAGTCAAAAGATACGATAGATCGAACATTTTGGCCAATGACACAAAACTCCAAGCACCATGAATCGTCGGTGGTGTTTGGTGTGTGGTGCGATTTTGTGAGCAAATATGTCTTTTTCGGAATCTGGACGACCTCGAATGGAAAGCACGTTGAGAGAGTCTTGCTCGTACGGCCGTTTTAGGGTGATCTTGAAAATTTCAGCACAATTTTAAACCGAAGTTATGCGCCGCCAGATGGTACTCCATCTGGCGGCACATACTAATGATTTAAAATAACATGTTTAATGAAGTGACATTAGATTCAAATTTATACCAGTTATACATAATTACATTGCGAGTGAAATAATAGGCCTTAAAACGATATAGACCATGCTAAGTCATGCATACACAAAACTAATAAAATGATATAAATTGAAAACGTTCATAGAGAACATTAAAAATGAGTAAAATAACTTTTTTTGGCATCTTGACTACCTCGAATGTCAAGACACTGTCCATGAGTCTTGATGTTATGGTCGTTTTAGGGTGATCTCGAGAATTTCAGCACAATATGAAACCGAAGGTTATGCGCCGCCAAATGGTACTCCATCTGGCGGCGCATATTAATGATTTAAAAAAGTATGTTTAATGAAGTGACATTAGATTCAAATTTATATATGTTATACATTATTACATTGCAAGTGAAATAATAGGCCTTAAAAGAATATGTACCATGCTAAGTCATACATACACAAAAAGAATAATATGAATGAAATTCAATACGGTCAAAATCGAAAAAAGGAAAAATTGAAGGCTTTCGAGGTCTCGTTTCGAAAAATATTTGGGAAAAACCGCCTACGGCAGTTTGCCAACGGATAGATCCTGAAAAATACACGATTTGAAAAAACGGTTACTAAATCGGAGCTACGAGTCAAAAGATACGATAGATCGAACATTTTGGCCAAAGAAACAAAACACCAACCACCACGAATCGTCGGTGGTGTTTGGTGTGTGGTGCGATTTTGCTAGGAAATATGTCTTTTTAGGAATCTAAATGACCTCAAATGGCAATCACGTTGAGAGAGTCTTGCTCGTACGGCAGTTTTTGGGTGATCTTGAGAATTTCAGCACAATCTTAAATCGAAGATTATGAGCCGCCAGATGGTACTCCATCTGGCGGCACATACTGATGATTTAAAACAACGTGTTTAAGGAAGTGACATTAGATTCAAATTTATACCAGTTATACATAATTACATCGCGAGTGAAATAATAGGCCTTAAAACGATATATACCATGCTTAGTCATGCATACACAAAACTAATAAAACGATATAAATTGAAAACGTTCATAGAGAACATAAAAATTGAGTAAAATATCTTTTTTCAGCATCCTGACGACCTCGAATGTCAAGACACTATCCATGAGTCTTGATGTTATGGTCGTTTTAGGGTGATCTCGAGAATTTCAGCAGAATATGAAACCGAAGGTTATGCGCCACCAAATGGTACTCCATCTGGCGGCGCATATTAATGATTTAAAAAGCGTGTTTAATGAAGAGACATTAGATTCAAATTTATATGCGTTATATATTATTACATTGCAATTGAAATAATAGGCCTTAAAAGAATATGTACCATGCTAAGTCATACATACACAAAAAGAATAATATGAATGAAATTCAAAACGGTCAAAATCGAAAAAAGGAAAAATTGAAGGCTTTCGAGGTCTCGTTTCGAAAAATATTTGGGACTAACCGCCTACGGCAGTTTGCCAACGGATAGATCCTTAAAAATACATGATTTGAAAAAAAACGGTGACTAAATCGGAGCTACGAGTCAAAAGATACGATAGATGGAACATTTTGGCCAAAGGCACAAAACACCAAGCACCACGAATCGTCGGTGGTGTTTGGTGTAGTGACCCAAAATTCTCCATGTTTATATATATATTAAATGAAATTTTTATTTACATGATTAAGTGTTTCCAATATGTTAAGCAATCAAACTTGTTAAGATTTGATTAATTGAAATAGGTTTCATATAGACAATTGACCACCCAAGTTGACCGGCGATTCACGAACGTTAAAACTTGTAAAAACTATATGATGACATATATATGGTTATATATATAGTTAACATGATATTATGATAAGTAAACATATCATTAAGTATATTAATAATGAACTATATATGTAAAAACAAGACTACTAACTTAATGATTTTGAAACGAGACATATATGTAACGATTATCGTTGTAACGACATTTAATGTATATATATCATATTAAGAGATATTCATACATGATAATATCATGATAATATAATAATTTAAAATCTCATTTGATATTATAAACATTGGGTTAACAACATTTAACAAGATCGTTAACCTAAAGGTTTCAAAACAGCACTTACATGTAACGACTAACGATGACTTAACGACTCAGTTAAAATGTATATACATGTAGTGTTTTAATATGTATTCATACACTTTTGAAAGACTTTAAGACAATTATCAAAATACTTCTACTTAACAAAAATGCTTACAATTACATCCTCGTTCAGTTTCATCAACAATTCTACTTCTATGCACCCGTATTCGTACTCGTACAATACACAGCTTTTAGATGTATGTACTATTAGTATATACACTCCAATGATCAGCTCTTAGCAGCCCATGTGAGTCACCTAACACATGTGAGAACCATCATTTGGCAACTAGCATGAAATATCTCATAAAATTACAAAAATATGAGTAATCATTCATGACTTATTTACATGAAAACAAAATTACATATCCTTTATATCTAATCCATACACCAACGACCAAAAACACCTACAAACACTTTCATTCTTCAATTTTCTTCATCTAATTGATCTCTCTCAAGTTCTATCTTCAAGTTCTAAGTGTTCTTCATAAATTCCAAAAGTTCTAGTTTCATAAAATCAAGAATACTTCCAAGATTGCAAGTTTACTTCCAAGTTTTCTAAATCCATTCCAAGTAATCATCCAAGATCAAGAAACCTTTGTTACTTACAGTAGGTTATCTTTCTAATACAAGGTAATAATCATATTCAAACTTAAATTCAATTTCTATAACTATAACAATCTTATTTCGAGTAGAAATCTTACTTGAAATTGTTTTCGTGTCATGATTCTGCTTGTAGAACTTTCAAGCCATCCAAGGAACCTTTGAACCTAGATCCATTTTTCTTATTTCCAGTAGGTTTATCCAAGGAACTTGAGGTAGTAATGATGTTCATAACATCATTCGATTCATACATATAAAGCTATGTTATTCAAAGGTTTAAACTTTTAATCACTAGAACATAATTTAGTTAATTCTAAACTTGTTCGCAAATAAAAGTTAATCCTTCTAACTTGACTTTTAAAATCAACTAAACACATGTTCTATATCTATATCCGAAGGGAGTCCCGAAATGATGGGGATATTCTTATATATGCATCTTGTTAATGTCGGTTACCAGGTGTTCACCATATGAATGATTTTTATCTCTATGTATGGGATGTGTATTGAAATACGAAATCTTGTGGACTATTATTATGATTTGATAATATATAGGTTAAACCTATAACTCACCAACATTTTTGTTGACGTTTTAAGCATGTTTATTCTCAGGTGATTATTAAGAGCTTCCGCTGTCGCATACTTAAATAAGGACGAGATTTGGAGTCCATGCTTGTATGATATTGTGTAAAAACTGCATTCAAGAAACTTATTTTGTTGTAATATATTTGTATTGTAAACCATTATGTAATGGTCGTGTGTAAACATGATATTTTAGATTATCATTATTTGACAATCTACGTAAAGCTTTTTTAACCTTTATTGATGAAATAAAGGTTATGGTTTGTTTTAAAATGAATGCAGTCTTTGAAAAACGTCTCATATAGAGGTCAAAACCTCGCAACGAAATCAATTAATATGGAACGTTTTTAATCAATAAGAACGGGACATTTCAGTTGGTATCCGAGCGTTGGTCTTAGAGAACCAGAATTTTGCATTAGTGTGTCTTATCGAGTTTGTTAGGAGGCATTAGTGAGTCTGGACTTCGACCGTGTTTACTTGAAAAATGATTGCTTAACAAATTTTGTTGAAAATTATATATTTTTAACATGTGAATATTATGTGATATATTAATCTCTTAACGCGTTTGATATTATGTGATAGATGTCTACCTCTAGAACAAGTCCCATTGACTCACCTAATAATAATGAAGAGTCAAATGTAAATTAGAATGATTCGTGGACTGATTCACAAGTTCCCGAAGAGGAACCGGAAGAAGAGTCGGAACCGAAAGAAGAATCAGAACTGGAAGAGGAGGAACCGGAGGAGGAAATAGAACCGGTGGGGGAAATAATAAAACGGTTAAGTAAAAGAAAATCCTCAACCAACCGACCAAGGTTAATTATGATCAATGGTGTTTCCGCCAAGGAAGCAAAATATTGGGAGGATTACCAATTCTCCGATGAATCGGATTCCGACGAGAATTCCGATGATGTTATAGAAATTACCCCAACGGAATTTAAAAAGGCAAAAGAAAATAATAAGGGAAAGGGCATAAAAATAGAGAAATCTAATTCCAACCCCGATGAACTTTATATGTATCGTCAACCCCCGAAGTCCTTAAGTTGTAACAATGACCCGGGAACCTCTAAACCACCAGGTTTTTCTAAACAAATGTGGAAAATGACGGCTCGTATTAGGGGAACATCATATATCCCTAGAAACTTGGCAAAACGAACCAAATCCGAAGAAGAAGAAATGAGCGAGTCGGAATAAGATAGCTGTATTCGTGTGGTGTAATATATGTAATATAGTGTGCTTATGCTTTATGATATATGTAAAAATTGCTTGCATTAATAAGTATTTTTTGTTGGGATTTAACAAGTTTCATAAGTCTTAAAACCTTTTAAGAATCTTAATAAACGGAAGCGTGTAATTATCAAATTTTACTTGTTGAACTTTAAGCCAATTAAAGTTAAATCCCAATTAGGATCAAGTTGTGATATATACTTACAAACTACAAGCAAGAATAAGATGTTATACCTATTCCAAGCTAGTTGAAAGAGATGAAGATGATGATGTTGAATGGAGCTTCAAATGGATGAAACCTCAAGGAGAAATACCCCAAACTATTAGCCCAACACCCTTGCTATTGGTTAGGATTTATGTGACACTTGAAACTTGCTTGCAAAACCAAATTTTGAAACCCTTTTCACCCTTCAAATGCCACGGCCAGCAGCAGCTGAATGGAGCCGTTTTCAGTTTTTTTTTTTTTAAGTATTTGATGTGTATTTTTATGTAGTAGTCTCCCAAGAGTCAATGAACAAGTATATAGATTAAAGGAAAAGCTTAACCATCTTTAGCATGTGTTATTCAAGACTCCAAGGCCACTAACTAGTTGTTTTAAAATAAGTTTTATAAAATATAAATTTTATAAAACTATTCTATAAAACTTCCATTTTAATTTATATACACATTTTATTATATAAAACCAATTTATATATAAAATGTAACATAAATAAATTAATTATTTAACCTATAAATAATTAAATCCATAATATATAAATTATTCCATAATTTATATAATACACATCAAGTAATATTTAAGAAAACCATTTTTCTTAAAGTTCAAGTGTCGCGTATTTGATCAATGAACCAATCGTTAAAATCAAATACAAATAAGGTGTCGGTAAGTTTGTTATTGGGTATGACCCGACTTGGATCATAACACGTCAGCCACATTAATTTAGTATGTCTCTCGGGCATACGAAATACCTTCAATCTCCCACTTGCACGAGAAACATAAGAAATTAATGCAAGTGATGGATACAGCCTAACACACCGTCCATCACCCCTAATATGTTATGACTTTGTGCCATTCAATAACATCATCCCTTTCGAGTTCCCATCTCGAATATGATTAGGTGAATCTTTCATTATTTCCTTTCGTCCTAGATGTCATGTTAAATCCAAGAGATACAGAGTGATCACTCTCTTATAGATTTAACTTTTCAGGCCTTAGACATGTGACTCTCAACGAATAAGAGGGACAAATTCCATCTTGACTACATACGCCCTAGATATACACTTTGTAATATACCTGAGTTCTTCCTTATGTACTACCATGTTTCAGAATAGCGAAGGAAAGAATCAAGGCACAGTACTTGGTGAATATCCGAACCCAATATGTATCTCAGGTCAGAGGATACAATGATATTCGCCTTTACTCAAGATTACATGTGATCAACCACAAAGGCTCTATACAGTAATTCTTGAGAGCGGGTCTTCCAATATTTGTTTCCCACAAATATCTATGAACCTTGGTTGCAACCTTGCCCCACATTCAACCTATGAATGTATACCAATCCAAGTTCATAATAGTCTAAACCTCACACTTGTTCCCACAAATGTGATCGACTACGGAAATTTAGAATAGTTGCTTATTCATGGATGAAATATGCAAAATAGGAACATGACTCATAATTAAATTAATACCATAATTATATTAATGAGTTTGAACTAATTCGTTCCGTTACAATACATAAAGTAGATCAATTCCAATCACTAGAATATCGAAGCCCTAACGCACAAACATGTCCCTCATGTTTTGGCCCATGTAAAAGCTTCGTGAGTGGATCCGCAACATTATGATCTGTGTGAACTTTGTGAATACATATCTTTCCCTTTTCAACCTCATCCCTGATGTAGTTGAATCTCCGCTCAATGTGACGAGTCTTTTGATGAGCACGAGGTTCCTTGATTTGAGCAATCGCACCCTCGTTGTCACAAAAGATCTCAAGAAGGTCCTGAATGGAAGGGACCACTCCTAAGTCATCGATGAATTTCTTCATCCATGCAGCTTCCTGAGCTGCCAGTGAGGCGGCAATGTACTCCGACTCTGTAGTGGATAACGCAACAACCTCCTGTTTCGAACTCTTCCAAGAGACCGCACCACCATTTAACATGAAGACATAACCGGATTGTGATCGAGAGTCATCTCGATCAGTTTGGAAACTCGCGTCCACGTAACCTTTTACGGCGAGTTCCTCCTCACCAGACCCATATATTAGAAACATATCCTTAGTTCTCCTAAGGTATTTCAATATACTTTTAACAGCAATCCAATGACTGTTTCCTGGGTTATTCTGGTATCTACTTGTCAAGCTTAGAGCGCATGACACATCCGGTCTAGTACATATCATCGCATACATGATAGACCCAATAGCAGATGCGTATGGGACTTTCTTCATTCTTTCTTGTTCATCTTTAGTGGTAGGACACTGAGATGAATTGAGAACGGTTCCTCTTTGAATAGGTACCAAACCTTTCTTAGAGTTTTCCATCTTGAACCTTTTCAAGATTTTATCAATGTATGTACTTTGACTTAAACCTATCAATCTCTTGGATCTATTCCTATAGATCCCTATCCCCAATATGTATTGTGCGTCTCCAAGATCCTTAATGGAGAAGCAACTCTTTAGCCAAGTTTTGACTCCTTGCATTGTGGTAATATCATTCCCAAATAATAATATATCATCCACATATAGTACAAGGAACATGATAGTGCTCCCACTAGCTTTCTTATATACACAAGCTTCATCACCATTTTTAATGAAGCCAAATTTCTCGGCTTCCTCATTAAAACGATGATTCCACATTCTAGATGCTTGTTTCAATCCGTAGATTGACTTCTTTAACTTGCATACACTTTTAGGATATTTTGGATCAACAAAACCTTCAGGCTGGACCATATAGACATCTTCCATAAGATATCCATTTAGGAAGGCGGTTTTGACATCCATTTGCCATATTTCATAGTCGTAGTGAGCAGCAATGGCAAATAATATCCTAATAGACTTTAGCATTGCCACAGGCGAGAAAGTTTCATCATAATCAACCCCTTAAGTTTGAGTGAAACCTTTTGCAACAAGTCTAGCTTTATATGTATCCAAGTTTCCATGTATGTCGGTTTTCATTTTGAAAAGCCATTTGCAATCAACTAGCTTAGAGCTAGGAGGTTGCTCAACAAGTTCCCACACTTGGTTTTCATACATGGATTGCATCTCGGCGTTCATGGCTTCCTGCCATTTATCTTTATCAATCCTTGATAAAGCATCTTGGTAGTTTGTTGGTTCATCCAAATCAACCGTATAGCAACCATCTATGAGAAACCCATATCTCTCAGGAGAATTGCTAATCCTACCAGATCTACGAATGTCTTGTGTATTTTGATCATCCATTTGATCACTATCAACATTTTCATGTTGAGTGCTAGTGTCAACCAATTGTGTATCATCTACTTGATCTTGAACCTCTTCAAGATCTATCTTCCTTTCACTATTTCCTTCCATTAGGAACTTAGTTTCAAGGAATTCCGCCTTCCGAGCAATAAATACGGTTTGCTCGGATGGATCATAGAAGTAATATCCCATGTCATCTTTGGGATATCCTATGAAGATACACTTTGTGGATCGAGCATTCAACTTATTAGGGACGTAACGCTTAGGATAAGCTTCACATCCCCATACCTTTAAGTATGATAGAGATGGAGGTTTACCAAACCACATCTCGTGAGGAGTTCGTTCCACTTTCTTGGTTGGGGCCATATTTAAAATACGAGCCGCGGAGCTTAGACAATAACCCCAAAATGATAGAGGCAACGAGCTTCTTGCCATCATAGATCGAACCATATCCATTAGGGTTCAGTTCCTCCTTTCGGAAACTCCATTAAGTTGGGGTGTTCCGGGTGGAGTAAGTTGTGAGATAATCCCAAAACTCCTAAGATGATCTTGGAAGGCATCGCTTAGGTATTCACCTCCTCTATCGGTACGTAGTACCTTAATTGTCTTATTGAGTTGATTTTGTACTTCGTTTTGATATTCTTTGAATGCTTCAAACGTTTCGTCCTTGTGTCTTAATAAGTAGACATATCCGAAACGACTAAAGTCATCAATGAAAGTAACAAAGTATCTTTCACCTTTCCTAGTCATGGGTTTAAAGGGTCCACATACATCCGAATGTATTAATCCCAATAAATCTTTAGCCCTTTCATAGGTCCCTTTGAAAGGTGCTTTAGTCATCTTTCCTTGTAAACAAGATTCACATACTTCAAACGAATCCATTTCATTTGATTTCAAAAGTCCATTCTTTTGAAGTGTATGTATTCGGTTCTTGTTTATGTGACCAAGGTGACAATGCCATAAGTAGGAATCACTCAAATCCCTTTTGAGTTTCTTGGTGCTTGTATGGTACATTGAGCTACTAGATGATGTGTCATCATGAACCAATTCATAAATTCCATTTGAAGGCGAAGCCTTGAAATAGAATACATTATCTTTAGAAACATGAATATCATCATCAATAAAATTAACAACGTAACCACATTGTTTTAAGCGAGAAATAGAAATAATGTTTCTACACAAATCCGGAGCATACAAAACATTTTCTAAAATAAGTTCCAATCCGCTTGGAAGCTTCAAAATAAAATCTCCTTGAGCTTTAACATGCACCTTTGCACCATTGCCCATATAGAGACTTGATGTTCCCGCCTCATGATCACTTCTTTTGAACCCCTGCAAAGAATTGCAAATATGAGTTCCACATCCAGTGTCTAATACCCATGTATTAGAAGAAGTAATACTTAGCTCTATATATACCATATATATATTACCTGAGGTTTGCCCTGCATCCCTCTTATCCTTCAACTCCTTAAGATAGATCGGACAGTTTCGTTTCCAATGACCCATTTCACCGCAACCGAAACATGGGTCTTCCTTGGGGTTTGCCTTCTCGGCTACCTTTTGCTTCTTAGCCTTGTTGATGGTTGGGGTAACCATCTTCCCTTTCCCTTTGCCTTGGTAAGCGGGTCCTTTTCTCTTAGCCATCTTTGGCTTAGAGGTCTTACCTTTGGACCCACCTTGATCGATTGCTAACACGGGTAAAGCCCTTTTACCCATGCTAGTTTCCGCCGTTCTAAGCATACCGTGAAGCTCACCTATGCTCTTATCCATCCCATTCATATTGTAATTAATTACAAATTGATCAAACCTTTTTGATAGGGAGTTAAGGATAAGATCGGTGGCTAACTCATTAGATATGTTTAGGTTAAGACGGTTAGCACGATCGATAAGGCTTTTCATCTTAAGTACATAAGATGAAACCGATTGGGTATCGTCCATACGACAAGCATGTAGCGCTCGAACCATTTCGAAGCGTTCGACACGCGCTTGTTGAAGGAACATCTCCTTCAATTGCGTTATCATGTCGTATGCACTATGATGTTCGAAATCCTTTTGGAGTTCGGGTATCATAGTCCCAAGCATTAAGCATGAGACTTGAAGGGAGTCGTGGCAATACTTATCGTAAGAGGCCATTGCCTCCACATCATTCTCATCCGGTTGATCGGGAATGGGGTCCTCAAGTACATACGCTTTATCCTCTTGTTTGAGGACAATCCGAAGATTGCGGAACCAATCCATAAAGTTGGTATGGTTGAGTTTGTCTTTCTCTAAGAGAGACCTTAATGATAGGTGGTTTAGGTTAAGTGGTGCGTTTTGCATGTTGTTGTTGTTATTGGCGGCCATCTACAAAATTCAACAAAGTTCTTTTAAGTATCGATTTTAAATTTAATAAACAATACCCTCTTATTTTTAATTGTTTTATTAAATCTTAGAATCCAACGGTAAATCAAATTTCGGTTAGGTGACCTTTATCCCGTCATTTGATTTAGCTAGGTAGTCATTTATGTGACAATTGCAATCCTTTTTCAACTTCTAAGTTATGGGATCATGCAATCCTTTTGCATGGCATATTTATCCCATCAACGCCTATTTGTTCCTCATGCTTCGGTGACCCTAAGTTCATGATTCCTAAATCAAGTCGTCCTACTTGTGTAAACATGTAGACTTAACATACAAGTGGTTAGGTGACCTTTATCCCACATGTATGTGAAGTGTACCTTATTCATATTAGTTCACTCATGACGGTTAGGTGACCTTTATCCCATCAAGAGATTCCTAATATGTCTAAGTGTTTCCACAAAAGGATGGCGTTTAACTTGTTTACCTTGTTTTAGTTAAGGGATTTTAAGTTTTCATAAATTCTAGTTTAAGAAAACATTTGCCATACACCAACATGCATTTGGTGTATAGTTCATTATGAAAAGCCAATTTCATGTCTATAAACCATTTTATATATATGATCCTAATCATGATCTTAATAACCGTTTATTAATGTCCTTTTAGCCATTTCAATTTAACCATTTTAAATTGTCGTTTTGCATGTGATTAATAACGTCTAATTTAACCAATTAAATTTTAGTTTTGTTTGTTGTTAACTTGTGTGATTAACTTGTGGCATACAAACATACAATCCACAATCATACAAGAAATTAAAACAACCACGCATGCAAAACAAAGATGTTCACAATCTAGCCATTTTGGTAGGCATTTGTTTAGCCGAAAACAAATGCCACCGGTTAAGGGGTTATAACTCAAAGTTAGAGATTTCAAAATCTCCCACTCAATCTTGCATCCAAATGCTTCTTCTTGTGTTCTTCATCTTGCATCTTCATCTTTTACAAAAAAAATATATCCTAATACATTTTTCTCTAAAAAATGAAAATACAACCTAATCTATTTTACATACCAAATATAAAATAAATTACATAACCAAATGAATTATTACATGCCAAATGAATAAATATTATTACAAACCAATTGAATAAATATCAATCAACCATGCATGCAACCAAACACAAGGTCAAGGCTTAGATTGTGAACATCATCAACATAAGTGATAGGCAATACAGAATCACAAGTGATTGGAAACACAGAATCACAAGTGATTGGCAATACAGAATCACAAGTGATCGGCAACACAGAATCACAAGTGATCTGCAACACAGAATCACAAGTGATTGGCAATACAGAATCACAAGTGATCGGCAACACAGAATCACAAGTGATTGGCAGTACAGAATCACAAGTGATTTGCAGTACAGAATCACAAGTGATTGGCAGTACAGAATGCAGAATCACAAGTGATTTTGGCCAAAATGACAACCACCCAAAACCGAAAATTTTACATTCTACTTCATGCATGTTCATAGAATGCAAAATTATAGTGGGTTTAATAACCATCTCGAAGCATATTTCAACAACTTCGGCTCTAGATACCATTGTTGGGATTTAACAAGTTTCATAAGTCTTAAAACCTTTTAAGAATCTTAATAAACGGAAGCGTGTAATTATCAAATTTTACTTGTTGAACTTTAAGCCAATTAAAGTTAAATCCCAATTAGGATCAAGTTGTGATATATACTTACAAACTACAAGCAAGAATAAGATGTTATACCTATTCCAAGCTAGTTGAAAGAGATGAAGATGATGATGTTGAATGGAGCTTCAAATGGATGAAACCTCAAGGAGAAATACCCCAAACTATTAGCCCAACACCCTTGCTATTGGTTAGGATTTATGTGACACTTGAAACTTGCTTGCAAAACCAAATTTTGAAACCCTTTTCACCCTTCAAATGCCACGGCCAGCAGCAGCTGAATGGAGCCGTTTTCAGTTTTTTTTTTTTAAGTATTTGATGTGTATTTTTATGTAGTAGTCTCCCAAGAGTCAATGAACAAGTATATAGATTAAAGGAAAAGCTTAACCATCTTTAGCATGTGTTATTCAAGACTCCAAGGCCACTAACTAGTTGTTTTAAAATAAGTTTTATAAAATATAAATTTTATAAAACTATTCTATAAAACTTCCATTTTAATTTATATACACATTTTATTATATAAAACCAATTTATATATAAAATGTAACATAAATAAATTAATTATTTAACCTATAAATAATTAAATCCATAATATATAAATTATTCCATAATTTATATAATACACATCAAGTAATATTTAAGAAAACCATTTTTCTTAAAGTTCAAGTGTCGCGTATTTGATCAATGAACCAATCGTTAAAATCAAATACAAATAAGGTGTCGGTAAGTTTGTTATTGGGTATGAACCGACTTGGATCATAACACGTCAGCCACATTAATTTAGTATGTCTCTCGGGCATACGAATTACCTTCAATTTTTTTTATGAATCTAACTCTTGTCTATTTTACAGTATAAAAACACAAAATGGATAGACAACCCAATATTTTAAGAGACCTACCCAGAGGCATGATTGATGAAATCTTGTCTAGAGTCGGTCAGAATTCCTCAGCACAACTATTTAAGGCGAGATCAGTTTGTAAGACATTCGAAGAACGTTCCAAGAATGTCTTGGTTTATAAGAGACTTTCGTTTGAAAGATGGGGGATATCACATTGGGAAACCCATAAGTTACGATGTGTTTACTTTGACGCGTATATTGCGGGGAACCCAAATGCTATTTTACGCAACGGGTTAAGAAATTATTTTGACTCAATGTATCCGAATATAGGACTTCATGATTTAGAAAAAGCGGCTAACATGCAACATAAATAAGCATGCTATGCTTACGGGTTAGTAATGTTCGCTTTTCACCAAAGTGAGAACAAGAACATCGGGCTACAACTATTAAACAAAACGTTCCCACAAGTAACGGAGTCAAAAATTGGGGTAAGAAATGAGGTTTTTAGATTGTTACGGGACTGTTGGACATTACGTAACCCTCGTCCCTTTGACGACGTTACAACACGCTGTCTTATCAACGGCCATAACGGTTATGTTCCACAAGACCAAGGATGGGAAGTAGTCCTAGTAAAACCAGAATGCATGACTTGTTTCTGGACGTATGAATTACGTGTCTTTATTGCCTTTGCTGAACGACTTGTGTACTAGCTAGAATTATCTTCACAACTATCTTGTATCAAAGTTATTGTGTGCTATATTTCATGCTTTATGTAAAATAAGCAGTTTTGTAAGTTTGTAAAATATTGTATAAAAGTTTGAACGCAAAATATTATTATAATCAGTTTTTCATATAGAATTGTAGTAGTTGAATTGTATATTAGCTACTAAGTATGAACTTAACGGGTAGGTATTACCCGAATTTAAACTTATAAAACGCTAATATGAAGAAAAAGCTTTTATAAATGAGTTCATATTATGCTACGAAATACTATTAACTACTCTTAATATTCTATATGATTAACTTGTTCCATTTGACTATTTTGAAGGAAATGGCACCGACTACTCGACACACCGTGAATATGAATCAAGAGGAATTCCGTACTTTTCTAGCTTCAAACATAGCCGCAGTACAGGCTGCGCTACATACCAACAATAACCTTGGATCTAGAAGTACAGGAAATCGTGTAGAATGCACCTACAAAGAATTCACTGCCTGCAAACCTTTGGAATTTAATGGAACAGAAGGACCGATCGGATTGAAATGGTAGACCGAGAAGGTCGAATCAGTGTTTGCCATAAGTAAGTGTACTAAAGAAGAAAAAGTGAAGTACGCTACACATACCTTCACAGGTTCTGCGTTAGCATGGTGGAATACCTATCTAGAGCAAGTGGGACAAGATGATGCGTACGCACTACTGTGGTCAGCATTCAAGCACTTGATGAACGAGAAGTACCGTCCCAGAACCGAGGTCAATAAGCTCAAGACAGAACTTAGAGGGTTACGAACCCAAGGATTTGATATTACCACGTACGAAAGACGATTCACAGAATTGTGCCTATTGTGTCCGGGAGCGTTCGAAGATGAGGAAGAGAATATCGACGCGTTTGTGAAAGGATTACCGGAAAGAATCCAAGAAGATATAAGTTCACACGAGCCCGCCTCCATACAACAGGCATGTAGAATGGCTCACAAACTAGTGAACCAGATTGAGGAAAGAATTAAAGAACAGATGGCTGAAGAGGGCAATGTGAAGCAAGTCAAAAGAAAGTGGGAGGAAAAAGGTGATAAGAAACACCAATACAACAACAACAGCAATTACAATAATAATCGCAACAATTATCCCAACAATCGCAACATCAATCGCAACTACAACAAACGGCCCAACAACAACAACAACAACAACAACAACAACAACAACAACAACAATAGCAACTACAACAATCATCCCAACAACAATAACAACCGCAACAACAACAACAATCAGAAGCAGCTATGCCAAAGGTGTGAAAAGTATCACTCGGGGTTCTGCACCAAAATTTGCAACAAGTGTAAAAGAAATGGTCATAGCTCGGCGAAGTGTGAGGTCTACGGACCAGGGGTTAACAGAACGAAAGGAACAAATGGTGTCGGAACGAGTAATGGCGGAGCAAGTAGTGTCGGAGCAAGTTATGCCAATGTATTTATTATAAATGTGGAAAACCGGGCCACATTATTAGAAATTGCCCGAACCAGGAGAACACGAATGGACAATGTCGCGGAAGAGTTTTCAATATTAATGCGGCAGAGGCACAGGAAGACCCGGAGCTTGTTACGGGTACGTTTCTTATTGACAATAAATCTGCTTACGTTTTATTTGATTCGGGTGCGGATAGAAGCTATATGAGTAGAGATTTTTGTGCAAAATTAAGTTGCCCATTGACGCCTTTGGATAGTAAATTTTTACTCGAATTAGCAAATGGTAAATTAATTTCAGCAGATAATATATGTCGGAATCGAGAAATTAAACTGGTTAGCGAAACATTTAAGATTGACTTGATACCAGTAGAGTTAGGGAGTTTTGATGTGATAATCGGTATGGACTGGTTGAGAGAAGTGAAAGCAGAGATCGTTTGTTACAAAAATGCAATTCGCATTATACGAGAAAAAGGAAAACCCTTAATGGTGTACGGAGAAAAGAGCAACGCAAAGTTAAATCTTATTAGTAACCTGAAGGCACAAAAACTAATAAGAAAAGGTTGCTATGCTGATCTAGCACACGTCGAGAAAGTACAAACTGAAGAAAAGAGCATCAATGATGTTCCCGTCGCAAAAGAATTTTCCGATGTATTTCCGAAAGAATTACCGGGATTACCCCCACATCGATCCGTTGAATTTCAAATAGATCTTGTACCAGGAGCTGCACCAATAGCTCGAGCTCCTTACAGACTCTCACCCAGCGAGATGAAAGAACTGCAAAGCCAATTACAAGAACTTTTAGAACGTGGTTTCATTCGACCAAGCACATCACCGTGGGGAGCTCGTGTTTTGTTTTTCAAGAAGAAGGATGGTACATTTAGGTTGTGTATTGACTACAGAGAGTTGAACAAACTTACCATCAAAAACTGTTATCCACTGCCGAGAATTGACGACTTATTTGATCAACTACAAGGCTCGTCGGTTTATTCGAAGATCGATTTATGTTCTGGATATCATCAAATGCGAGTAAAGGAGGATGATATTCCAAAAACTGCTTTTAGGACGTGTTATGGTTATTACGAGTTTATGGTTATGCCGTTTGGATTGACTAACGCACTAGCTGTGTTCATGGACCTTATGAACCGAGTGTGCGGGCCATATCTTGACAAGTTTGTTATTGTTTTCATTGATGACATACGTATTTACTCAAAGAATGATCAAGAGCACGAAGAACATTTGAGAAAAGTGCTAGAAGTATTGAGGAAAGAAAAACTGTACGCTAAGTTTTCAAAGTGTGCATTTTGGTTGGAAGAAGTTCAATTCCTCGGTCACATAGTGAACAAAGAAGGTATCCAAGTGGACCCGGCAAAGATCGAAACCGTTGAAAAGTGGGAAACCCCAAAAACTCCGAAGCATATACGTCAATTTTTTGGATTGGCTGGTTACTATAGAAGATTCATCCAAGATTTCTCCAAAATAGCAAAACCCTTGACTGCATTAATGCATAAAGGGAAGAAATTTGAATGGAAGGATGAACAAGAAAAGGCGTTTCAATTATTGAAGAAAAAGCTAACTACGGCACCTATATTGTCATTGCCTGAAGGGAATGATGATTTTGTGATTTATTGTGACGCATCAAAGCAAGGTCTCGGTTATGTATTAATGCAACGGATGAAGGTGATTGCTTATGCATCTAGACAATTGAAGATTCACGAGCAAAATTATACGACGCATGATTTGGAATTAGGCGCGGTTGTTTTTGCATTAAAGACTTGGAGGCACTACTTATATGGGGTCAAAAGTATTATATATACCGACCACAAAAGTCTTCAACACATATTTAATTAGAAACAACTGAATATGAGGCAGTGTAGGTGGATTGAATTGTTGAATGATTATGACTTTGAGATTCGTTACCACCCGGGGAAGGCAAATGTGGTAGCCGACGCCTTGAGCAGAAAGGACAGAGAACCCATTCGAGTAAAATCTATGAATATAATGATTCACACTAACCTTACTACTCAAATAAAGGAGGCGCAACAAGGAGTTTTAAAAGAGGGAAATTTAAAGGATGAAATGCCCAAAGGATTGGAGAAGCATCTTAATATTCGGGAAGACGAAACCCGGTATAGGGCTGAAAGAATTTGGGTACCAAAATTTGGAGATATGAGAGAAATGGTACTTAGAGAAGCTCATAAAACCAGATACTCAATACATCCTGGAACGGGGAAGATGTATAAGGATCTCAAGAAACATTTTTGGTGGCCGGGTATGAAAGCCGATGTTGCTAAATACGTAGGAGAATATTTGACGTGTTCTAAGGTCAAAGCTGAGCATCAGAAACCATCAGATCTACTTCAATAACCCGAAATCACGGAATGGAGATGGGAAAACATTACCATGGATTTCATCACTAAATTGCCAAGGACTGCAAGTGGTTTTGATACTATTTGGGTAATAGTTGATCATCTCACCAAATCAGCACACTTCCTGCCAATAAGAGAAGATGACAAGATGGAGAAGTTAGCACGACTGTATTTGAAGGAAGTCATCTCCAGACATGGAATACCAATCTCTATTATCTCTGATAGGGATGGCAGATTTATTTCAAGATTCTGGCAGACATTACAGCAAGCATTAGGAACTCGTCTAGATATGAGTACTGCCTATCATCCACAAACTGATGGACAGAGCGAAAGGACGATACAAACGCTTGAAGACATGCTACGAGCATGTGTTATTGATTTCGGAAACAGTTGGGATCGACATCTACCGTTAGCAGAATTTTCCTACAACAACGGCTACCATTCAAGCATTGAGATGGCGCCGTTTGAAGCACTTTATGGTAGAAAGTGCAGGTCTCCGATTTGTTGGAGTGAAGTGGGGGATAGACAGATTACGGGTCCGGAGATAATACAAGAAACTACCGAGAAAATCATCCAAATTCAACAAAGATTGAAAACCGCCCAGAGTCGACAAAAGAGCTACGCGGACAGTAAAAGAAAAGATATAGAGTTTGAAATTGGAGAAAGGGTCATGCTTAAGGTTTCACCTTGGAAAGGCGTTGTTCGATTTGGTAAACGGGGGAAACTAAATCCAAGGTACATTGGACCATTCAAGATTATAGAACGTGTCGGACCAGTAGCTTACCAACTGGAGCTACCTCAACAACTCGCGGCTATACATAACACTTTCCACGTCTCAAATTTGAAGAAATGTTTTGCTAAAGAAGATCTCACTATTCCGTTGGATCGTGAGGTTAAGAGACTTAAACAAAACAAGATACTGATTGTTAAGGTTCGATGGAATGCTCGTAGAGGACCCGAGTTCACCTGGGAGCGTGAAGATCGGATGAAAAAGAAATACCCGCATTTATTTCCAGAAGATATGTCAACACCTCCAACTGCTTAAAATTTCGGGACGAAATTTATTGAATGGGTAGGTACTGTAGTGACCCGAACTTTTCCATGTTTATATATATATTAAATGAAATTGTTATTTACATGATTAAGTGTTTCCAATATGTTAAGCAATCAAACTTGTTAAGACTTGATTAATTGAAATAGGTTTCATATAGACAATTGACCACCCAAGTTGACCGGTGATTCACGAACGTTAAAACTTGTAAAAACTATATGATGACATATATATGGTTATATATATAGTTAAAATGATATTATGATAAGTAAACATATCATTAAGTATATTAATAATGAACTATATATGTAAAAACAAGACTACTAACTTAATGATTTTGAAACGAGACATATATGTAACGATTATCGTTGTAACGACATTTAATGTATATATATCATATTAAGAGATATTCATACATGATAATATCATGATAATATAATAATTTAAAATCTCATTTGATATTATAAACATTGGGTTAACAACATTTAACAAGATCGTTAACCTAAAGGTTTCAAAACAACACTTACATGTAACGACTAACGATGACTTAACGACTCAGTTAAAATGTATATACATGTAGTGTTTTAATATGTATTCATACACTTTTGAAAGACTTCAAAACACTTATCAAAATACTTCTACTTAACAAAAATTCTTACAATTACATCCTCGTTCAGTTTCATCAACAATTCTACTCGTATGCACCCGTATTCGTACTCGTACAATACACATCTTTTAGATGTATGTACTACTGGTATATATACTCCAATGATTAGCTCTTAGCAGCCAATGTGAGTCACCTAACACATGTGGGAACCATCATTTGGCAACTAGCACAAAATATCTCATAAAATTACAAAAATATGAGTAATCATTCATGACTTATTTACATGAAAACAAAATTACATATCCTTTATATCTAATCCATACACCAACGACCAAAAACACCTACAAACACTTTCATTCTTCAATTTTCTTCATCTAATTGATCTCTCTCAAGTTCTATCTTCAAGTTCTAAGTGTTCTTCATAAATTCCAAAAGTTCTAGTTTCATAAAATCAAGAATACTTCCAAGATTGCAAGTTTACTTCCAAGTTTTCTAAATCAATTCCAAGTAATCATCCAAGATCAAGAAACCTTTGTTACTTACAGTAGGTTATCTTTCTAATACAAGGTAATAATCATATTCAAACTTTAATTCAATTTCTATAACTATAACAATCTTATTTCGAGTGGAAATCTTACTTGAAATTGTTTTCGTGTCATGATTCTGCTTCAAGAACTTTCAAGCCATCCAAGGATCCTTTGAAGCTAGATCCATTTTTCTTATTTCCGGTAGGTTTATCCAAGGAACTTGAGGTAGTAATGATGTTCATAACATCATTCGATTCATACATATAAAGCTATCTTATTTGAAGGTTTAAACTTTTAATCACTAGAACATAGTTTAGTTAATTCTAAACTTGTTCGCAAATAAAAGTTAATCCTTCTAACTTGACTTTTAAAATCAACTAAACACATTTTCTATATCTATATGATATGCTAACTTAATGATTTAAAACTTGGAAACACGAAAAACACCGTAAAATCGGATTTACGCCGTCGTAGTAACACTGCGGGCTGTTTTGGGTTAGTTAATTAAAAATTATGATAAACTTTGATTTAAAAGTTGTTATTCTAGGAACATGATTTTTATTATGAACATGAAACTATATCCAAAAATTATGGTTAAACTCAAAGTGGAAGTATGTTTTCTAAAATGGTCATCTAGACGTCGTTCTTTCGACTGAAATGACTACCTTTACAAAAACGACTTGTAGCTTATTTTTCTGACAATAAACCTATAATTTTTCTGTTTAGATTCATAAAATAGAGTTCAATATGAAACCATAGCAATTTGATTCACTCAAAACGGATTTAAAATGAAGAAGTTATGGGTAAAACAAGATTGGATAATTTTTCTCATTTTAGCTACGTGAAAATTGGTAACAAATCTATTCCAACCATAACTTAATCAACTTGTATTGTATATTATGTAATCTTGAGATACCATAGACACGTATACAATGTTTCGACCTATCATGTCGACACATCTATATATATTTCGAAACAACCATAGACACTCTATATGTGAATATTGGAGTTAGCGATACAGGGTTGAGGTTGATTCCAAAATATATATAGTTTGAGTTGTGATCAATACTGAGATACGTATACACTGGGTCGTGGATTGATTCAAGATACTATTTATCGATTTATTTCTGTACATCTAACTGTGGACAACTAGTTGTAGGTTACTAACGAGGACAGCTGACTTAATAAACTTAAAACATCAAAATATATTAAAAGTATTGTAAATATATTTTGAACATACTTTGATATATATGTATATATTGTTATAGGTTCATGAATCAACCAGTGGCCAAGTCTTACTTCCCGACAAAGTAAAAAATCTGTGAAAGTAAGTTATAGTCCCACTTTTAAAATCTAATATTTTTGGGATGAGAATACATGCAGGTTTTATAAATGATTTACAAAATAGATACAAGTACGTGAAACTACATTCTATGGTTGAATTATCGAAATCGAATATGCCCCTTTTTATTAAGTCTGGTAATCTAAGAATTAGGGAACAGACACCCTAATTTACGCGAATCCTAAAGATAGATCAATTGGGCCTAACAAACCCCATCCAAAGTACCAGATGCTTTAGTACTTCGAAATTTATATCATATCCGAAGGGTGTCCAGGAATGATGGGGATATTCTTATATATGCATCTTGTTAATGTCGGTTACCAGGTGTTCACCATATGAATGATTTTTATCTCTATGTATGGGATGTGTATTGAAATACGAAATCTTGTGGTCTATTATTATGATTTGATAATATATAGGTTAAACCTATAACTCACCAACATTTTTGTTGACGTTTTAAGCATGTTTATTCTCAGGTGATTATTAAGAGCTTCCGCTGTCGCATACTTAAATAAGGACGAGATTTGGAGTCCATGCTTGTATGATATTGTGTAAAAACTGCATTCAAGAAACTTATTTTGTTGTAACATATTTGTATTGTAAACCATTATGTAATGGGCGTGTGTAAACAGGATATTTTAGATTATCATTATTTGACAATCTACGTAAAGCTTTTTAAACCTTTATTGATGAAATAAAGGTTATGGTTTGTTTTAAAATGAATGCAGTCTTTGAAAAACGTCTCATATAGAGGTCAAAACCTCGCAACGAAATCAATTAATATGGAACGTTTTTAATCAATAAGAACGGGACATTTCATTTGGTGCGATTTTGCGAGGATATATGTCTTTTTCGGAATCTAGACGACCTCGAATGGCAAGCACGTTAAGAGAGTCTTGTTCGTATGACCGTTTTAGGGTGATCTTGAGAATTTCAGCACAATCTTAAACTGAAGGTTATGCGCCGCCAGATGGTACTCCATGTGGCGGCACATACTAATGATTTAAAACAACGTGTTTAAGGAAGTGATATTAGATTCAAATTTATACCAGTTATACATTATTACATTGCGAGTGAAATAATAGGCCTTAAAACGATATATACCATGCTAAGTCATGCATACACAAAACTAATAAAACAATATAAATTGAAAACGTTCATAGAGAATATTAAAAATGAGTAAAATGTCTTTTTTCGGCATCCTGATGACCTCGAATGTCAATACACTATCCAGGAGTCTTGGTGTTATGGTCGTTTTAGGGTGATCTCAAGAATTTCAGCACAATATGAAACCGAAGGTTATGCGCCGCAAAATGGCACTCCATCTAGCGGCGCATATTAATGATTTAAAAAAGCGTGTTTAATGAAGTGACATTAGATTCAAATTTATATGTGTTATACATAATTACATTGCGAGTGAAATAATAGGACTTAAAAGAATATGTACCATGCTAAGTCATACATACACAAAAAGAATAATATGAATGAAATCCAAACGGTCAAAATCAAAAAAAGCAAAATTGAAGGCTTTCGAGGTCTCGTTTCGTAAAATATTTGGGACAAACCGCCTACGGTAGTTTGCAATGGATAGATCCTGAAATATACACAATTTGAAAAAACATGGTGACTAAATCGGATCTACGAGTCAAATGATATGATAGATCGAACATTTTGGCTAATGACACAAAACACCAAGCACCACGAATCGTCGGTGGTGTTTGGTGTGTGGTGCGATTTTGCGAGCAAATATGTCTTTTTCGGAATCTAGACGACCTCGAATGGAAAGCACGTTGAGACAGTCTTGTCGTACGGCCATTTTAGGGTGATCTTGAGAATTTCAGCACAATCTTAAACCGAAGGTTATGCGCCACCAGATGGTACTCCATCCGGCGGCACATACTAATGATTTAAAACAACATGTTTAAGGAAGTGACATTAGATTCAAATTTATACCAGTTATACATAATCACATTGCGAGTGAAATAATAGGCCTTACAACGATATATACTGAAATGTCCCGTTCTTATTGATTAAAAACGTTCCATATTAATTGATTTCGTTGCGAGGTTTTGACCTCTATATGAGACGTTTTTCAAAGACTGCATTCATTTTAAAACAAACCATAACCTTTATTTCATCAATAAAGGTTTAAAAAGCTTTACGTAGATTATCAAATAATGATAATCTAAAATATCCTGTTTACACACGACCATTACATAATGGTTTACAATACAAATATGTTACAACAAAATAAGTTTCTTGAATGCAGTTTTTACACAATATCATACAAGAATGGACTCCAAATCTCGTCCTTATTTAAGTATGCGACAGCGGAAGCTCTTAATAATCACCTGAGAATAAACATGCTTAAAACGTCAACAAAAATGTTGGTGAGTTATAGGTTTAACCTATATATATCAAATCATAATAATAGACCACAAGATTTCATATTTCAATACACATCCCATACATAGAGATAAAAATCATTCATATGGTGAACACCTGGTAACCTACATTAACAAGATGCATATATAAGAATATCCCCATCATTCCGGGACACCCTTCGGATATGATATAAATTTTGAAGTACTAAAGCATCCGGTACTTTGGATGGGGTTTGTTAAGCCCAATAGATCTATCTTTAGGATTCGCGTCAATTAGGGTGTCTGTTCCCTAATTCTTAGATTACCAGACTTAATAAAAAGGGGCATATTCGATTTCGATAATTCAACTATAGAATGTAGTTTCACGTACTTGTGTCTATTTTGTAAATCATTTATAAAACCTGCATGTATTCTCATCCCAAAAATATTAGATTTTAAAAGTGGGACTATAACTCACTTTCACAGATTTTTACTTCGTCGGGAAGTAAGATTTGGCCACTGGTTGATTCACGAACCTATAACAATATATACATATATATCAAAGTATGTTCAAAATATATTTACAACACTTTTAATATATTTTGATGTTTTAAGTTTATTAAGTCAGCTGTCCTCGTTAGTAACCTACAACTAGTTGTCCACAGTTAGATGTACAGAAATAAATCGATAAATATTATCTTGAATCAATCCACGACCCAGTGTATACGTATCTCAGTATTGATCACAACTCAAACTATATATATTTTGGAATCAACCTCAACCCTGTATAGCTAACTCCAACATTCACATATAGAGTGTCTATGGTTGTTCCGAAATATATATAGATGTATCGACATGATAGGTCGAAACATTGTATACGTGTCTATGGTATCTCAAGATTACATAATATACAATACAAGTTGATTAAGTTATGGTTGAAATAGATTTGTTACCAATTTTCACGTAGCTAAAATGAGAAAAATTATCCAATCTTGTTTTACCCATAACTTCTTCATTTTAAATCCGTTTTGAGTGAATCAAATTGCTATGGTTTCATATTAAACTCTATTTTATGAATATAAACAGAAAAAGTATAGGTTTATAGTCGGAAAAATAAGTTACAAGTCGTTTTTGTAAAGGTAGTCATTTCAGTCGAAAGAACGACGTCTAGATGACCATTTTAGAAAACATACTTCCACTTTGAGTTTAACCATAATTTTTGGATATAGTTTCATGTTCATAATAAAAATCATTTTCTCAGAATAACAACTTTTAAATCAAAGTTTATCATAGTTTTTAATTAACTAACCCAAAACAGCCCGCGGTGTTACTACGACGGCGTAAATCCGGTTTTACGGTGTTTTTCGTGTTTCCAGGTTTTAAATCATTAAGTTAGCATATCATATAGATATAGAACATGTGTTTAGTTGATTTTAAAAGTCAAGTTAAAAGGATTAACTTTTGTTTACGAACAAGTTTAGAATTAACTAAACTAAGTTCTAGTGATTACAAGTTTAAACCTTCGAATAAGATAGCTTTATATGTATGAATCGAATGATGTTATGAACATCATTACTACCTTAAGTTCCTTGGATAAACCTACTGGAAAAGAGAAAAATGGATCTAGCTTCAACGGATCCTTGGATGGCTCGAAGTTCTTGAAGCAGAATCATGACACGAAAACAAGTTCAAGTAAGATCATCACTTGAAATAAGATTGTTATAGTTATAGAAATTGAACCAAAGTTTGAATATGATTATTACCTTGTATTAGAATGATAACCTACTGTAAGAAACAAAGATTTCTTGAGGTTGGATGATCACCTTACAAGATTGGAAGTGAGCTAGCAAACTTGAAAGTATTCTTGATTTTATGTAACTAGAACTTGTAGAATATATGAAGAACACTTAGAACTTGAAGATAGAACTTGAGAGAGATCAATTAGATGAAGAAAATTGAAGAATGAAAGTGTTTGTAGGTGTTTTTGGTCATTGGTGTATGGATTAGATATAAAGGATATGTAATTTTGTTTTCATGTAAATAAGTCATGAATGATTACTCATATTTTTGTAATTTTATGAGATATTTCATGCTAGTTGCCAAATGATGGTTCCCACATGTGTTAGGTTACTCACATGGGCTGCTAAGAGCTGATCATTGGAGTGTATATACCAATAGTACATACATCTAAAAGCTGTGTATTGTACGAGTACGAATACGGGTGCATACGAGTAGAATTGTTGATGAAACTGAACGAGGATGTAATTGTAAGCATTTTTGTTAAGTAGAAGTATTTTGATAAGTGTATTGAAGTCTTTCAAAAGTGTATAAATACATATTAAAACACTACATGTATATACATTTTAACTGAGTCGTTAAGTCATCGTTAGTCGTTACATGTAAGTGTTGTTTTGAAACCTTTAGGTTAACGATCTTATTAAATGTTGTTAACCCAATGTTTATAATATCAAATGAGATTTTAAATTATTATATTATCATGATATTATCATGTATGAATATCTCTTAATATGATATATATATACATTAAATGTCTTTACAACGATAATCGTTACATATATGTCTTGTTTAAAAATCATTAAGTTAGTAGTCTTGTTTTTACATATGTAGTTCATTGTTAATATACTTAATGATATGTTTACTTAAAATAGTATCATGTTAACTATATATATATATATATATATATCCATATATATGTCATCATATAGTTTTTACAAGTTTTAACGTTCGTGAATCACCGGTCAACTTGGGTGGTCAATTGTCTATATGAAACATATTTCAATTAATCAAGTCTTAACAAGTTTGATTGATTAACATGTTGGAAACATTTAATCATGTAAATATCAATCTCAATTAATATATATAAACATGGAAAAGTTCGGGTCACTACAGTACCTACCCGTTAAATAAATTTCGTCCCGAAATTTTAAGCTGTTGAAGGTGTTGACGAATCTTCTGGAAATAGATGCGGGTATTTCTTCTTCATCTGATCTTCACGCTCCCAGGTGAACTCGGGTCCTCTACGAGCATTCCATCGAACCTTAACAATTGGTATCTTGTTTTGCTTAAGTCTTTTAACCTCACGATCCATTATTTCGACGGGTTCTTCGATGAATTGAAGTTTTTCATTGATTTGGATTTCATCTAACGGAATAGTGAGATCTTCTTTAGCAAAACATTTCTTCAAATTCGAGACGTGGAAAGTGTTATGTACAGCCGCGAGTTGTTGAGGTAACTCAAGTCGGTAAGCTACTGGTCCGACACGATCAATAATCTTGAATGGTCCAATATACCTTGGATTTAATTTCCCTCGTTTACAAAATCGAACAACGCCTTTCCAAGGTGCAACTTTAAGCATGACCATCTCTCCAATTTCAAATTCTATATCTTTTCTTTTAATGTCAGCGTAGCTCTTTTGTCGACTTTGGGCGGTTTTCAACCGTTGTTGAATTTGGATGATCTTCTCGGTAGTTTCTTGTATAATCTCTGGACCCGTAATCTGTCTATCCCCCACTTCACTCCAACAAATCGGAGACCTGCACTTTCTACCATAAAGTGCTTCAAACGGCGCCATCTCAATGCTTGAATGGTAGCTGTTGTTGTAGGAAAATTCTGCTAACGGTAGATGTCGATCCCAACTGTTTCCGAAATCAATAACACATGCTCGTAGCATGTCTTCAAGCGTTTGTATCGTCCTTTCGCTCTGCCCATCAGTTTGTGGATGATAGGCAGTACTCATGTCTAGACGAGTTCCTAATGCTTGCTGTAATGTCTGCCAGAATCTTGAAATAAATCTGCCATCCCTATCAGAGATAATAGAGATTGGTATTCCATGTCTGGAGATGACTTCCTTCAAATACAGTCGTGCTAACTTCTCCATCTTGTCATCTTCTCTTATTGGCAGGAAGTGTGCTGATTTGGTGAGACGATCAACTATTACCCAAATAGTATCAAAACCACTTGCAGTCCTTGGCAATTTAGTGATGAAATCCATGGTAATGTTTTCCCATTTCCATTCCGGTATTTTGGGTTGTTGAAGTAGACCTGATGGTTTCTGATGCTCAGCTTTGACCTTAAAACACGTCAAACATTCTCCTACGTATTTAGCAACATCGGCTTTCATACCCGGCCACCAAAAATGTTTCTTGAGATCCTTGTACATCTTTCCCGTTCCAGGATGTATTGAGTATCTGGTTTTATGAGCTTCTCTAAGTACCATTTCTCTCATATATCCAAATTTTGGTACCCAAATCCTTTCAGCCCTATACCGGGTTCCGTCTTCCCGAATATTAAGATGCTTCTCCGATCCTTTGGGTAATTCATCCTTTAAATTTCTCTCTTTTAAAACTCCTTGTTGCGCCTCCTTTATTTGAGTAGTAAGGTTATTATGAATCATTATATTCATAGATTTTACTCGAATGGGTTCTCTGTCCTTCCTGCTCAAGGCATCGGCTACCACATTTGCCTTTCCCGGGTGGTAACGAATCTCAAAGTCGTAATCATTCAATAATTCAATCCACCTACGCTGCCTCATATTCAGTTGTTTCTGATTAAATATGTGTTGAAGACTTTTGTGGTCGGTATATATAATACTTTTAACCCCATATAAGTAGTGCCTCCAAGTCTTTAATGCAAAAACAACTGCGCCTAATTCCAAATCATGCGTCGTATAATTTTGTTCGTGAATCTTCAATTGTCTAGACGCATAAGCAATCACCTTCGTTCGTTGCATTAATACACAACCGAGACCTTGCTTTGATGCGTCACAATAAATCACAAAATCATCATTCCCTTCAGGCAATGACAATATAGGTGCCGTAGTTAGCTTTTTCTTCAATAACTGAAACGCTTTCTCTTGTTCATCATTCCATTCAAATTTCTTCCCTTTATGCGTTAATGCAGTCAAGGGTTTTGCTATTCTGGAAAAGTCTTGGATGAACCTTCTGTAGTAACCAGCTAGTCCTAAAAACTGGCGTATGTGTTTCGGAGTTTTCGGGGTTTCCCACTTTTCAACAGTTTCTATCTTTGTCGGATCCACCTTAATACCTTCTTTGTTCACTATGTGACCGAGGAATTGAACTTCTTCCAACCAAAATGCACACTTTGAAAACTTAGCGTACAATTCTTCCTTCCTCAATACTTCTAACACCTTTCTCAAATGTTCACCGTGTTCTTGGTCATTCTTTGAGTAAATAAGTATGTCATCAATGAAAACAATGACAAACTTGTCAAGGTATGGTCCACACACTTAGTTCATAAGGTCCATGAACACAGCTGGTGCATTAGTTAAACCAAATGGCATGACCATAAACTCGTAATGACCGTAACGTGTTCTGAAAGCAGTCTTTGGAATATCATCTTCTTTCACCCGCATTTGATGATACCCGGAACGTAAGTCAATCTTTGAATAAACAGACGAGCCTTGTAGTTGATCAAATAAGTCGTCGATTCTCGGTAGTGGGTAGCGATTCTTGATGGTAAGTTTGTTCAACTCTCGTTAGTCGATACACAACCTGAATGTGCCATCTTTCTTCTTGACAAACAAAACAGGAGCTCCCCACGGTGATGTACTTGGTCGAATGAAACCACGCACTAAAAGTTCTTGTAATTGGCTTTGCAGTTCTTTCATTTCGTTGGGTGCGAGTCTGTAAGGAGCACGAGCTATTGGTACAGCTCCTGGTACAAGATCTATTTGAAATTCAACGGATCGATGTGGGGGTAATCCCGGTAATTCTTTCAGAAATACATCGGGAAATTCTTTTGCAATGGGAACATCATTGATGCTCTTTTCTTCAGTTTGTACTTTCTCGACATGTGCTAGAACAGCATAGCAACCTTTTCTTATTAGTTTTTGTGCCTTCAAATTACTAATAAGATGTAGCTTCGTGTTGCCCTTTTCTCCGTACACCATTAAGGGTTTTCCTTTTTCTCGTATAATGCGAATTGCATTTTTGTAACAGACGATCTCTGCTTTCACTTCTTTCAACCAGTCCATACCGATTATCACATCAAAACTCCCTAACTCTACTGGTATCAAATCAATCTTAAATGTTTCGCTAACCAGTTTAATTTCTCGATTCCGACATATATTATCTGCTGAAATTAATTTACCATTTGCTAATTCGAGTAAAAATTTACTATCCAAAGGCGTCAATGGACAACTTAATTTAGCACAAAAATCTCTACTCATATAGCTTCTATCCGCACCCGAATCAAATAAAACGTAAGCAGATTTATTGTCAATAAGAAACGTACCCGTAACAAGCTCCGGGTCTTCCTGTGCCTCTGCCGCATTAATATTGAAAACTCTTCCACGGCCTTGTCCATTCGTGTTCTCCTGGTTCGGGCAATTTCTAATAATGTGGCCCGGTTTTCCACATTTATAACAAACTACATTGGCATAACTTGCTCCGACACTACTTGCTCCGCCATTACTTGTTCCGACACCATTTGTTCCTTTCGTTCTATTAACCCCTGGTCCGTAGACCTCACACTTCGCCGCGCTATGACCATTTCTTTTACACTTGTTGCAAAATTTGGTGCAGAACCCCGAGTGATTCTTTTCACACCTTTGGCATAGCTGCTTCTGATTGTTGTTGTTGTTGCGGTTATTATTGTTGTTGGGATGATTGTTGTAGTTGCTGTTGTTGTTGTTGTTGTTGTTGGGCCGTTTGTTGTAGTTGCGATTGATGTTGCGATTGTTGGGATAATTGCTGCGATTATTATTGTAATTGCTGTTGTTGTTGTATTGGTGATTCTTATCACCGTTTTCCTCCCACTTTCTTTTGACTTGCTTCACATTGGCCTCTTCAGCAGTCTGTTCTTTAATTCTTTCTTCAATCTGATTCACTAGTTTGTGAGCCATTCTACATGCCTGTTGTATGGAGGCGGGCTCGTGTGAACTTATATCTTCTTGGATTCTTTCCGGTAATCCTTTCACAAACGCGTCGATCTTCTCTTCCTCATCTTCGAATGCTCCCTGACACAATAGGCACAATTCTGTGAATCGTCTTTCGTACGTGGTGTGACGATCGCTCCAAATCCATATGGACGAACACGTCATTCATCGATTTCATTGCGAGGTATTTGACCTCTATATGATACGTTTTGTAAACATTGCATTCTTTTGAAAAGGTACACCATAAATGAATATTTAAATCAAAGGTTTTCGACATCTGATGATTTCTACATATAGACAATCACCGTAAATAATAGTTTACAATAGTACTTCCATTGACAATGCAGTCAAAATAAGATACATGGTGATGATTTGGTGAATGCAACGTTTCCTTGATAAATATGCCATGTAAGACTCCATGCACATAGCTTGTCTAACATATAAGCAAACAGCGGAAGACTTCTAGAAACCTGAGAATAAACATGCTAACAAGTGTCAACACAAAGGTTGGTGAGTTCATAGTTTTAGTGTTTCGCATAATCTGTATATAAAGGTGGATCACAAGATTTCAGTTGTTCAATCCAGAAACGTTTATCAAAATATTCTACGAAATTGAGCACCCTGGTAACTAAACTTAACGTATATATAATTTATACCCTTTGTATAATCATCTTAATAATACACGCAAACCAACGTATACGCTTCTCAAATAGCATACATCCGTTAAAAGGCTAGTGCTCTAGCTCGGACGGGGATATCAAGCCCTATGGATCCATATATAACTACTCGCGCCCACCAGTTCTTATAACCGGTAGTTACTAGTTACCAAAGCTAAGGGATTTTCGGTTCAAACTCGGTGTAGAATTTAGTATGTACTTGTGTCCATTGCGTTTAAAATAAAGTGCATGTATTCTTAGCCCAAAAATATATATTGCAAAAGCAATTAAAAAGGGATCAATGAAACTCACCTTAGCCGCATAAAAAGTCGTTCACCAAAATGTGACCGAAACTCGGATTACCAAATAACCGTAGATCTCAACCTAGAGAACATATGTTGGTCAATAATTGTTTATCAAGCTAGGTCAGGTCATAGTGTATCACAATCCTAATGCTCGAGATCGACACACAATAGTTATCAAAAGTTATTTCAAAAAGTCAATCTGACTCCATACAATAGTTGAATGATCATGGCAATAGAATCATTTTAATATTTCACATAGTTTTCCAATTCTTGTAAAATTAAACTATAGTTTTTATAAGGCTTTAAAATATGATAAAACAATCAGTTTTGACAATTGTTCAATAAAACGAGACGTGCCTTATATAAGATTTCAGTTACTCGGTTGGTAATATTTAAAAATCCATTTTATCAATCTCGTAAAAAAGTTGTTTATATCTTAATTGCAGATTCAAAAGCAATTTCAATTAACGTCAATCATAATTCAGTTGATCATATCTTTTAATCCGTTCATCGAAGCTATTCGATATCTAAATGAAAAGTTATTGATTTTTCGTCAGCTTTCCAAAAACATGTATATCATATACCTTTTACCAGTAATATATGTATTTAATTCGTGATTCATTATAACTGTTTAATGACGAAATTTAGCATACAAGCATGTATAAATATATATACTCGAGCACTGGACATGGATATACAATTAATATATAAAAGATAAAATATGAGTGCTTACGTATCAATATTGAGATTCAATATTGTAGGAAAGTACGTAAACGTAACGGAGATGATAAACACTAGGTTTGACTTTACGAGCATAATCCCCAAATCATACCCATAACCTCCAAAGCTATAACTCATAATTTCCTTAGCTCTATCCCGCTCGAAAAACCATTTTGAAAGTGACAAGCTCATGACCTCGTCGTAGTATTTTATGTATAATATTACTAAAAATATTAAGATTAATAATAATAATAATAATAATCTTAATAATATAATAATAATAATAATAATAATAATAATAATAATTAATATAAATAATAAATAATAATAATATTACACATGGAGTAATATATGTGTAAGAACTCGAGCAGAAACTGGACTTTTATAGGCAACTTTTTGAAATCTGATGCCCATGCGATTGCATGAGTTTTTAGTGTATTTGCCATGCGATCGCATGGCCGCCTGATCCAGCTCAAAATGTTTTTGTTTTCTTGTTTGTCGACATATTATTATATAATATATATAATATATATAATTTAAATAATTAATTATATATTATATTAAATTCATGTGCATAGTTGACTTGTAATTTTCATTCCGATGACCCGTACGTTGTCACTCGACTTATGTCCCGGTTCCGATTTCTCGAACGCATTTTTGTACGCTTAGAAAACTCGCAATTTACATTTTGTGACTCGTACCTTTGTCAAAATATAATCTTAAATTATCAATAAACTATATCATTCAAAGTGTATCTTAAACTTTCAAGTGTTTTGGTCATTTACTTCTATAAATCATTGTCTCGCTATTTGTTGATATATATATATATATATATAATAACAAATCGTTTTATGACCAAGTTAATATATATTTTCAACATTCATAAACACGTTTTAAATATAAGTCGCAAGTTATTCATACAATTAATATTCCAACTTATCATATATATTCAAATAAATATTTAAACCAATAAGTTTAATGTACGGTATTAAACAATTAAAACTTTATTACGTTTTCAAGTTATAGTATATATATGTATCTATTTACATGTAATGGTTCGCGAATCGTTGAGAACAACCGAAGGGTACTTGAATAGTTCAAAAAATTTGAGATTCGGTTTTACAGACTTTGCTTATCGTGTCGGAAACGTTAAATCATTTAAAGATAAAGTTTAAATTTGGTCAGAAATTTCTGGGTCATCATAGTACCTACCCGTTAAAGAAATTTCGTCCCGAAATTTGAGTGAGGTTGTCATGGCTAACAATAAAAATGTTTTTATGACGAATATGAGTCGATAAATAGAGTTTTATCACCGTTGAATAATATGGATAAAACAATCCAATTACTTGAAGCGTATGAGAGAAGTCGTCGTAATAAAGTGAAATGGAGAATAGAGATTCATCTTAACTTTTGACGTATTAACGATTGATTTCCGGAATTTAAGGAATAGAAAATCTTCATAATCTATATAAGATTTGATTCTTCGGAATTTGTGGAAATTAGGATTTTCTTTGATTAAATGCGTAATCTGCCTCGATTGCTATGTCTGATATTTCGCTATAAATTGACCTCTTCCGTTTCATTTCTTTCACCACTCCTACATCTTCTTTCTTATTTCATACATCCCAATAGATTGTGAAAATGCTTAATCCAGTTCTGATTCTTGATATTTTCTTGGCTATCGTATCCTTCATTCTTCTTTTTCATCTGCCACCAGAGGAGGTTATTTTCTTCTACTATTACCTTGGGGTTATAGTGTTTTTCATTCTCCCGTGTCTTTATATTGCTATACGCATTGATATACACGGTTTGTAATTTCATGTTTGTTATCGGGCTTTATATCTCCCCTTATATTTCAATGTCCCTACTTCTGTCTTCTATAATCATTGTCATTCACGGTTAATACTCCCTCTTATTTGCTGCGATTTATACTCCAATTTCTATTTCGGAGCTTTGTCCCTTCGTTTCTTCTTCTTGCGATTAGGCATCTGTCGTAATGGTCCAGAATTCGTAGTTATGGAGTTTTGGATAAACATAGTTAATGTTCTAAGAAAGAAACGGTAATGGCACAATCTGACTTGTCAAATTACCAGAATATCCGGAAAAGACCGAATCATCAAGAAATATATTTTCTTGATATATTTAGAGATTATATGGAATGAAAGAGTTATGTAACATGGTTTATGATGAGGGTGGGATCTGTGAACCTTTATCAAGTTCCATTAGAAACTCAGCATGACTTACTGTAATATAATCACGTTGATCAAGTGTCATTATATTATACTAACTCATGCTTCAATTCCCAACATTACTTTAAAACATCTATTTTTCGAATTTTTCAGATTTTAGAAACTAAAATATTTTCTTTTATGATGTAACAAAGATAGTGCGAAGAGATGAATGATTTCAGATAAGAATGGTTATAAAAAAAATATCTTCAGAAATATGGAGGATATTTATAATGGAAGATACGATGATATCTTAGAATATTTAAGATAAGATGATGATGAAGAATATTGTCCGCAAAGGTTTTAGAGTAAGGAGCAAGGTATTTGCTAAGGATTTCAGCAGACACTGAATCATTTGTATTCTTTGAAGGTAGATTTCATTTTTGTGATTTGTCCACAGCCTCCTTCATGATCTGCTCAATCCGTTTTCCAATTCCAAACCTTCTCTTTTCTCAGCTTTACCACCATACTATTCTTTATCATCAAACTTTTGACTGTTAAGGTCGTTTACAGTTTTTGCTGCTTCATCAGCATTTTTCCAAAATAAGGAGAACTAGTTTCGAAGTTTGGGGTGTTTTTCAGAAACTTCACATTCGAAGTATGTAAGTCTAGAAGACAGATGTTATCTATATATAACTGTTGTCGTAGAAAATGCTGCGAGATTCAAAATACTGATTGCTAATTCTCGGTGGTTGGTATGGCATTTATTGTTACAAGATGTGGATGAGTACATGATAGGGTTTCAATGAGTATAAGTATTTTTCGAAAGGTCAAGGATTAATAAAGTTGTTGATAAATTTACTGCTAATGTGGTGGAACATGAAAGGTTCCCCGGTAACAAGAACGTATATGTCAAGGTTATAATAAGGCTAATCTGAAAAGTCGAAGTTGACTATTTGGAAGTGTGATAAAACTGGATACTTTGAAAAGGGATTGCAAGATTATTTTCGGTAAAAACAACGCTAAAGGATCTTGCAAAGTTTTGAAGTCAAAGTATAGCTTTGAAAGATGTAGAGATCTAAGAATGATGTTACTAGTTCAGAGTTATGACTTGGATTCTATTCTGTCAGAATATGTAATCAAATTTGGATGAGGATGGTTGCTTTGATTTTTATAAAAGAATATATATTGTTGTGAAAGTAGTGAGTATAGTTGATGATTTGTTGAATCAGAATCGAAGAATGTAACATATTAATTGTGAATTTATATATCTCTCGGGTATTACCTACCCGTTAAAATATTCTCACCATTAACAGTTTGTATAAAAGAATTTTCTTAATTACAATCTTCATGAAAATATACCTACATATATATTTTCCTTAGATGTAATCATGGATTTAATGAGTTAACATAATATTAATCTCATCTGGTTTTTGACTAGGACTAGAATATATAATCTCTAAAACTTTTAGAAACTACATATTCTCTGCAAAATATTTCTTCGATGAAGTTATGAATCAATACTTCATCGTTTGTTGTTGTTGGTATTCCTTGGTATCTATGGTGCGTATGACGTTGATGTTCAAGGTACATATTGTGATGTTGAGGCTTGTGGTGCGGATGTTGTTGTTGGTGGTAATGGTACTGTTGGTGTTGTTGTCGGTGGTATTGTTGATGCCGGTGATTCTGCTGGTGCTTATAACCTTTGCACCATATTCTCCAAAGCCACTACCCGAGTGCGAAGCTCGTTGACTTCTTCTACGACACCGGGATGATTGTCGGTTCGGACGAGCGGATGAATAAGATTCAGAATTTGAGATAGTATATTATCATGACGAGATACTCTGGAAATGAGAGAGAAAATAGTGCCTCGAACAGGTTCGCCGGTAAGTGCTTCAGGTTCTTCGCCAAGAGGGAAATGTGGTGAATGGAAGGGATCACCTTCTTCTTGTCTCCAATGACTAAGCAGGCTACGAACCCATCCCCAATTCATCCAGAATAGGTGATGGCTGATTGGTTGATCCATTCTGGTTACACTGTCTTCGGAATTCAGGTGAATATCCATATCGGAATAGCTGTCAAAGTTTAAGGAATTTGAACTAGATACGGGATCCATCTTGTATAATTAGGGAGATGATTTTTGATATGAATTATATTATAGAATTTAGTTTGGTATTCTTCAATACTTAATTTACATATGTATATATAATACCAAATTCCATAAATCACGGAGAAATTTTTGGAAGATGTCAGGAAAAGTTTACAGTAACAGATACGCTAAGATATGAATTTTTTCTATACACTATTTATGCAATAAATGCAGGAAAACGTGTCTAGACTTAAGAATGATAAGCATGTAATATCCGACAAGAAATGATAAGCAAAACTTTTAACATGCAGACACGGTCGAAGTCCAGACTTACTAATGCATCCTAACAACTATCAGTTAGACACACTCGTGCAAGACCTGGTTCACTAGGACCAACGCTCTGATACCAACTGTGACGATCGCTCCAAATCCATATGGACGAACACGTCATTCATCGATTTCATTGCGAGGTATTTGACCTCTATATGATACGTTTTGTAAACATTGCATTCTTTTGAAAAGGCACACCATAAATGAATATTTAAATCAAAGGTTTTCGACATCTGATGATTTCTACATATAGACAATCACCGTAAATAATAGTTTACAATAGTACTTCCATTGACAATGCAGTCAAAATAAGATACATGGTGATGATTTGGTGAATGCAACGTTTCCTTGATAAATATGCCATGTAAGACTCCATGCACATAGCTTGTCTAACATATAAGCAAACAGCGGAAGACTTCTAGAAACCTGAGAATAAACATGCTAACAAGTGTCAACACAAAGGTTGGTGAGTTCATAGTTTTAGTGTTTCGCATAATCTGTATATAAAGGTGGATCACAAGATTTTAGTTGTTCAATCCAGAAACGTTTATCAAAATATTCTACGAAATTGAGCACCCTGGTAACTAAACTTAACGTATATATAATTTATACCCTTTGTATAATCATCTTAATAATACACGCAAACCAACGTATACGCTTCTCAAATAGCATACGTCCGTTAAAAGGCTAGTGCTCTAGCTCGGACGGGGATATCAAGCCCTATGGATCCATATATAACTACTCGCGCCCACCAGTTCTTATAACCGGTAGTTACTAGTTACCAAAGCTAAGGGATTTTCGGTTCAAACTCGGTGTAGAATTTAGTATGTACTTGTGTCCATTGCGTTTAAAATAAAGTGCATGTATTCTTAGCCCAAAAATATATATTGCAAAAGCAATTAAAAAGGGATCAATGAAACTCACCTTAGCCGCATAAAAAGTCGTTCACCAAAATGTGACCGAAACTCGGATTACCAAATAACCGTAGATCTCAACCTAGAGAACATATGTTGGTCAATAATTGTTTATCAAGCTAGGTCAGGTCATAGTGTATCACAATCCTAATGCTCGAGATCGACATACAATAGTTATCAAAAGTTATTTCAAAAAGTCAATCTGACTCCATACAATAGTTGAATGATCATGGCAATAGAATCATTTTAATATTTCACATAGTTTTCCAATTCTTGTAAAATTAAACTATAGTTTTTATAAGGCTTTAAAATATGATAAAACAATCAGTTTTGACAATTGTTCAATAAAACGAGACGTGCCTTATATAAGATTTCAGTTACTCGGTTGGTAATATTTAAAAATCCATTTTATCAATCTTGTAAAAAAGTTGTTTATATCTTAATTGCAGATTCAAAAGCAATTTTAATTAACGTCAATCATAATTCAGTTGATCATATCTTTTAATCCGTTCATCGAAGCTATTCGATATCTAAATGAAAAGTTATTGATTTTTCGTCAGCTTTCCAAAAACATGTATATCATATACCTTTTACCAGTAATATATGTATTTAATTCGTGATTCATTATAACTGTTTAACGACGAAATTTAGCATACAAGCATGTATAAATATATATACTCGAGCACTGGACATGGATACACAATTAATATATAAAAGATAAAATATGAGTGCTTACGTATCAATATTGAGATTCAATATTGTAGGAAAGTACGTAAACGTAACGGAGATGATAAACACTAGGTTTGACTTTACGAGCATAATCCCCAAATCATACCCATAACCTCCAAAGCTATAACTCATAATTTCCTTAGCTCTATCCCGCTCGAAAAACCATTTTGAAAGTGACAAGCTCATGACCTCGTCGTAGTATTTTATGTATAATATTACTAAAAATATTAAGATTAATAATAATAATAATCTTAATAATATAATAATAATAATAATAATAATAATAATAATAATAATTAATATAAATAATAAATAATAATAATATTACACATGGAGTAATATATGTGTAAGAACTCGAGTAGAAACTGGACTTTTATAGGCAACTTTTTGAAATCTGATGCCCATGCGATTGCATGGGTTTTTAGTGTATTTGCCATGCGATCGCATGGCCGCCTGATCCAGCTCAAAATGTTTTTGTTTTCTTGTTTGTCGACATATTATTATATAATATATATAATATATATAATTTAAATAATTAATTATATATTATATTAAATTCATGTGCATAGTTGACTTGTAATTTTCATTCCGATGACCCGTACGTTGTCACTCGACTTATGTCCCGGTTCCGGTTTCTCGAATGCATTTTTGTACGCTTAGAAAACTCGCAATTTACGTTTTGTGACTCGTACCTTTGTCAAAATATAATCTTAAATTATCAATAAACTATATCATTCAAAGTGTATCTTAAACTTTCAAGTGTTTTGGTCATTTACTTCTATAAATCATTGTCTCGCTATTTGTTGATATATATATATATATATATAATAACAAATCGTTTTATGACCAAGTTAATATATATTTTCAACATTCATAAACACGTTTTAAATATAAGTCGCAAGTTATTCATACAATTAATATTCCAACTTATCATATATATTCAAATAAATATTTAAACCAATAAGTTTAATGTACGGTATTAAACAATTAAAACTTTATTACGTTTTCAAGTTATAGTATATATATGTATCTATTTACATGTAATGGTTCGCGAATCGTTGAGAACAACCGAAGGGTACTTGAATAGTTCAAAAAATTTGAGATTCGGTTTTACAGACTTTGCTTATCGTGTCGGAAACGTTAAATCATTTAAAGATAAAGTTTAAATTTGGTCAGAAATTTCTGGGTCATCATACGTGGTAATATCAAATCCTTGGGTTCGTAACCCTCTAAGTTCTGTCTTGAGCTTATTGACCTCGGTTCTGGGACGGTACTTCTCGTTCATCAAGTGCTTGAATGCTGACCACGGTAGTGCGTACGCATCGCCTTATCCCACTTGCTCTAGATAGGTATTCCACCATGTTAACGCAGAACCTGTGAAGGTATGCGTAGCGTACTTCACTTTGTCCTCTTCAGTACACTTACTTATGGCAAACACCGATTCGACCTTCTCGGTCCACCATTTCAATCTGATCGGTCCTTCGGTTCCATCAAATTCCAAAGGTTTGCAGGCAGTGAATTCTTTGTAGGTGCATCCTACACGATTTCCTGTACTGCTAGATCCAAGGTTATTGTTGGTATGTAGCGCAGCCTGTACTGCGGCTATGTTTGAAGCTAGAAAAGTACGGAATTCCTCTTCATTCATATTCACAGTGTGTCGAGTAGTCGGTGCCATTTCCTTCAAAATAGTTAAATGGAACAAGTTAATCATACAGAATATTAAGAGTAGTTAATAGTATTTCGTAGCATAATATGAACTCATTTATAAAAGCTTTTTCTTCATATTAGCGTTTTATAAGTTTAAATTCGGGTAGTACCTACCCGTTAAGTTCATACTTAGTAGCTAATATACAATTCAACTACTACAATTCAATATGAAAAACTGATTATAATAATATTTCGCGTTCAAACTTTTACACAATATTTTACAAACTTACAATACCGCTTATTTTACATATAGCATGAAATATAGCACACAATAAATTTGATACAAGATGGTTGTGAAGATAATTCTAGCTAGTACACAAGTCGTTCAGCAAAGGCAATAAAGACACGTAATTCATACGTCCAGAAACAAGTCATGCATTCTGGTTTTACTAGGACTACTTCCCATCCTTGGTCTTGTGGAACATAACCGTTATGGCCGTTGATAAGACAGTGTGTTGTAACGTCGTCAAAGGGACGAGGGTTACGTAATGTCCAACAGTCCCGTAACAATCTAAAAACCTCATTTCTTACCCCAATTACCGACTCCGTCACTTGTGGGAACGTTTTGTTTAATAGTTGTAGCCCGATGTTCTTGTTCTCACTTTGGTGAGAAGCGAACATTACTAATCCGTAAGCATAACATGCTTCTTTATGTTGCATGTTAGCCGCTTTTTCTAAATCACGAAGTCCAATATTCGGATATATTGAGTCAAAATAATTTCTTAACCCATTGCGTAAAATAGCATTTGGGTTCCCCGCAATATATGCGTCAAAGTAAACACATCGTAACTTATTGGTTTCCCAATGTGATATCCCCCATCTTTCAAACGAAAGTCTCTTATAAACCAAGACATTCTTGGAACGTTCTTCGAATGTCTTACAAACTGATCTCGCCTTAAATAGTTGTGCCGAAGAATTCTGACCGACTCTAGACAAGATTTCATCAATCATGTCTCCGGGTAGGTCTCTTAAAATATTGGGTTGTCTATCCATTTTGTGTTTTTATACTGTAAAATAGACAAGAGTTAGATTCATAAAAAAAATACTTATTAATACAAGCAATTTTTACATATATCATAAAGCATAAGCACACTATATTACATATATTACACCACACTAATACAACTATCTTATTCCGACTCGCTTGTTTCTTCTTCTTCGGTTTTAGTTCGTTTTGCCAAGTTTCTAGGGATATATGATGTTCCCCTAATACGAGCCGTCGTGATCCCTATTGGTTTAGAAAAACCTGGTGGTTTAGAGGTTCCCGGGTCATTGTTACAACTTAAGGACTTCGGGGGTTGACGATACATATAAAGTTCATCGGGGTTGGAATTAGATTTCTCTATTTTTATGCCCTTTTCCTTATTATTTTCTTTTGCCTTTTTAAATTCAGTTGGGGTAATTTCTATAACATCATCGGAATTCTCGTCGGAATCCGATTCATCGGAGAATTGGTAATCCTCCCAATATTTTGCTTCCTTGGCGGAAACACCATTGACCATAATTAACCTTGGTCGGTTGGTTGAGGATTTTCTTTTACTTAACCGTTTTATTATTTCCCCCACCGGTTCTATTTCTTCATCCGGTTCCGATTCTTCTTCCGGTTCCGATTCTTCTTTCGGTTCCGACTCTTCTTCCGGTTCCTCTTCGGGAACTTGTGAATCAGTCCACGAATCATTCCAATTTACATTTGACTCTTCATTATTATTAGGTGAGTCAATGGGACTTGTTCTAAAGGTAGACATCTATCACATAATATCAAACGCGTTAAGAGATTAATATATCACATAATATTCACATGTTAAAAATATATAGTTTCCAACAAAATTTGTTAAGCAATCATTTTTCAAGTAAACACGGTCGAAGTCCAGACTCACTAATGCATCCTAACAAACTCGATAAGACACACTAATGCAAAATTCTGGTTCTCTAAGACCAACGCTCGGATACCAACTGAAATGTCCCGTTCTTATTGATTAAAAACGTTCCATATTAATTGATTTCGTTGCGAGGTTTTGACCTCTATATGAGACGTTTTTCAAAGACTGCATTCATTTTAAAACAAACCATAACCTTTATTTCATCAATAAAGGTTTAAAAAGCTTTACGTAGATTATCAAATAATGATAATCTAAAATATCCTGTTTACACACGACCATTACATAATGGTTTACAATACAAATATGTTACAACAAAATAAGTTTCTTGAATGCAGTTTTTACACAATATCATACAAGCATGGACTCCAAATCTCGTCCTTATTTAAGTATGCGACAGCGGAAGCTCTTAATAATCACCTGAGAATAAACATGCTTAAAACGTCAACAAAAATGTTGGTGAGTTATAGGTTTAACCTATATATATCAAATCATAATAATAGACCACAAGATTTCATATTTCAATACACATCCCATACATAGAGATAAAAATCATTCATATGGTGAACACCTGGTAACCGACATTAACAAGATGCATATATAAGAATATCCCCATCATTCCGGGACACCTTTCGGATATGATATAAATTTCGAAGTACTAAAGCATCCGGTACTTTGGATGGGGTTTGTTAAGCCCAATAGATCTATCTTTAGGATTCGCGTCAATTAGGGTGTCTGTTCCCTAATTCTTAGATTACCAGACTTAATAAAAGGGGCATATTCGATTTCGATAATTCAACCATAGAATGTAGTTTCACGTACTTGTGTCTATTTTGTAAATCATTTATAAAACTTGCATGTATTCTCATCCCAAAAATATTAGATTTTAAAAGTGGGACTATAACTCACTTTCACGGATTTTTACTTCGTCGGGAAGTAAGATTTGGCCACTGGTTGATTCACGAACCTATAACAATATATACATATATATCAAAGTATGTTCAAAATATATTTACAACACTTTTAATATATTTTGATGTTTTAAGTTTATTAAGTCAGCTGTCCTCGTTAGTAACCTACAACTAGTTGTCCACAGTTAGATGTACAGAAATAAATCGATAAATATTATCTTGAATCAATCTACGACCCAGTGTATACGTATCTCAGTATTAATCACAACTCAAACTATATATATTTTGGAATCAACCTCAACCCTGTATAGCTAACTCCAACATTCACATATAGAGTGTCTATGGTTGTTCCGAAATATATATAGATGTGTCGACATGATAGGTTGAAACATTGTATACGTGTCTATGGTATCTCAAGATTACATAATATACAATACAAGTTGATTAAGTTATGGTTGGAATAGATTTGTTACCAATTTTCACGTAGCTAAAATGAGAAAAATTATCCAATCTTGTTTTACCCATAACTTCTTCATTTTAAATCCGTTTTGAGTGAATCAAATTGCTATGGTTTCATATTGAACTCTATTTTATGAATCTAAACAGAAAAAGTATAGGTTTATAGTCGGAAAAATAAGTTACAAGTCGTTTTTATAAAGGTAGTCATTTCAGTCGAAAGAACGACGTCTAGATGACCATTTTAGAAAACATACTTCCACTTTGAGTTTAACCATAATTTTTGGATATAGTTTCATGTTCATAATAAAAATCATTTTCTCAGAATAACAACTTTTAAATCAAAGTTTATCATAGTTTTTAATTAACTAACCCAAAACAGCCCGCGGTGTTACTACGACGGCGTAAATCCGGTTTTACGGTGTTTTTCGTGTTTCCAGGTTTTAAATCATTAAGTTAGCATATCATATAGATATAGAACATGTGTTTAGTTGATTTTAAAAGTCAAGTTAGAAGGATTAACTTTTGTTTACGAACAAGTTTAGAATTAACTAAACTATGTTCTAGTGATTACAAGTTTAAACCTTCGAATAAGATAGCTTTATATGTATGAATCGAATGATGTTATGAACATCATTACTACCTTAAGTTCCTTGGATAAACCTACTGGAAAAGAGAAAAATGGATCTAGCTTCAACGGATCCTTGGATGGCTCGAAGTTCTTGAAGCAGAATCATGACACGAAAACAAGTTCAAGTAAGATCATCACTTGAAATAAGATTGTTATAGTTATAGAAATTGAACCAAAGTTTGAATATGATTATTACCTTGTATTAGAATGATAACCTACTGTAAGAAACAAAGATTTATTGAGGTTGGATGATCACCTTACAAGATTGGAAGTGAGCTAGCAAACTTGAAAGTATTCTTGATTTTATGTAACTAGAACTTGTAGAATATATGAAGAACACTTAGAACTTGAAGATAGAACTTGAGAGAGATCAATTAGATGAAGAAAATTGAAGAATGAAAGTGTTTGTAGGTGTTTTTGGTCGTTGGTGTATGGATTAGATATAAAGGATATGTAATTTTGTTTTCATGTAAATAAGTCATGAATGATTACTCATATTTTTGTAATTTTATGAGATATTTCATGCTAGTTGCCAAATGATGGTTCCCACATGTGTTAGGTGACTCACATGGGCTGCTAAGAGCTGATCATTGGAGTGTATATACCAATAGTACATACATCTAAAAGCTGTGTATTGTACGAGTACGAATACGGGTGCATACGAGTAGAATTGTTGATGAAACTGAACGAGGATGTAATTGTAAGCATTTTTGTTAAGTAGAAGTATTTTGATAAGTGTATTGAAGTCTTTCAAAAGTGTATAAATACATATTAAAACACTACATGTATATACATTTTAACTGAGTCGTTAAGTCATCGTTAGTCGTTACATGTAAGTGTTGTTTTGAAACCTTTAGGTTAACGATCTTGTTAAATGTTGTTAACCCAATGTTTATAATATCAAATGAGATTTTAAATTATTATATTATCATGATATTATCATGTATGAATATCTCTTAATATGATATATATACATTAAATGTCTTTACAACGATAATCGTTACATATATGTCTCGTTTAAAAATCATTAAGTTAGTAGTCTTGTTTTTACATATGTAGTTCATTGTTAATATACTTAATGATATGTTTACTTAAAATAGTATCATGTTAACTATATATATATATATCCATATATATGTCATCATATAGTTTTTACAAGTTTTAACGTTCGTGAATCACCGGTCAACTTGGGTGGTCAATTGTCTATATGAAACATATTTCAATTAATCAAGTCTTAACAAGTTTGATTGATTAACATGTTGGAAACATTTAATCATGTAAATATCAATCTCAATTAATATATATAAACATGAAAAAGTTCGGGTCACTACATATACCATGCTAGGTCATGCATACACAAAACTAATAAAACGTTATAAATTGAAAACATTCATAGAGAACATTAAAAATGAGTAAAATGTCTTTTTTTGCCATCCTGACGACCTCGAATGTCAAGACACTATCCATGCGTCTTGATGTTATGGTCATTTTAGGGTGATCTCGAGAATTTCAGCACAATATGAAACAGAAGGTTATGCGCCGCTAAATGGTACTCCATCTGGCGGCGCATATTAATGATTTAAAAAAGCGTGTTTAATGAAGTGACATTAGATTCAAATTTATATGTGTTATACATAATTACATTGCGAGTGAAATAATAGGCCTTAAAAAAATATGTACTATGCTAAGTGATACATACACAAAAAGAATAATATGAATGAAATCCAAACGGACAAAATTGAAAAAAGGAAAAATTGAAGGCTTTCGAGGTCTCGTTTCGAAAAATATTTGGGACAAACTGCCTATGGCAGTTTGCCAATGGATAGATCCTGAAAAATACACGATTTGAAAAAAACGATGACTAAATCGGAGCTACGAGTCAAAAGATACGATAGATCGAACATTTTGGCCAAAGAAACAAAACACCAAGAACCACGAATCGTCGGTGGTGTTTGGTGTGTGCTGCTATTTTGCTAGGAAATATGTCTTTTTAGGAATCTAAATGACCTCGAATGGCAATCACGTTGAGAGAGTCTTGCTTGTACGGCAGTTTTAGGGTGATCTTGAGAATTTCAGCAGAATTATAAATCGAAGGTTATGAGCCGCCAGATGGTACTCCATCTGGTGGCACATACTAATGATTTAAAACAACGTGTTTAAGGAAGTGACATTAGATTCAAATTTATACCAGTTATACATAATTACATCGCGAGTGAAATAATAGGCCTTAAAACAATATATACCATGCTAAGTCATGCATACGCAAAACAAATAAAACGATATAAATTGAAAACGTTCATAGAGAACCTTAAAAATGAGTAAAATATCTTTTTTCGGCATACTGACGACCTCGAATATCAAGACACTATCCATGAGTCTTTATGTTATGGTCGTTCTAGGGTGATCTCGAGAATTTCAGCACAATATGAAATCGAAGGTTATGCGCCGCCAAATGGTACTCCATCTGGCGGCGCATATTAATAATTTAAAAAGGCGTGTTTAATGAAGTGACATTAGATTTAAATTTATATGCGTTATACATAATTTCATTGCGAGTGAAATAATAGGCCTTAAAAGAATATGTACCATGTTAAGTCATACATACACAAAAGGAATAATATGAATGATATTTAAAACGGTCAAAATCGAAAAAAGGTAAAATTGAAGGCTTTCGAGGTCTCGTTTCGAAAAATATTTGGGAGAAACCGCCTACGGCAGTTTACCAACGGATAGATCCTGAAAAAATATACAATTTGAAAAAAACGGTGACTAAATTGGATCTACGAGTCAAAAGATATGATAGATCGAACATTTTGGCCAAAGACACAAAACACCAATCACCATGAACCGTCAGTGGTGTTTGTACGTGGTGCAATTTTGCGAGGAAAAATGTCTTTTCCGGAATCTAAATGACCTCGAATGGAAAGAAAATTAAGAGAGTCTTGCTCGTTCGCCCGTTTTAGGTGATCTTGAGAATTTCAGCACAATCTTAAACCGAAGGTTATGCGCCGGCAGATGGTACTCCATCTGGCGGCACATACTAATGATTTTAAACAATATGTTTAAGGAAGTGACATTAGATTTAAATTTATACCAGTTATACATAATTACATTGCGAGTGAAACAATAGGCCTTTAAATGATATATACCATGCTAAGTCATGCATACACAAAACTAATAAAACGATATAAATTGAAAAAGTCCATAGAGAAAATTAAAAGTGAGTAAAATGTCTTTTTTCGGCATCCTGACGACCTCGAATGTCAAGACACTATCCAGGAGTCTTGATGTTATGGTCGTTTTAGGGTGATCTCGGGAATTTCAGCACAATATGAAACCGAAGGTTATGCGCCGCAAAATGGTACTCCATCTGGCGGCGCATGTTAAATATTTAAAAAAGCGTGTTTAATGAAGTGACATTAGATTTAAATTTATATGTGTTATATATAATTTCATTGCAAGTGAAATAATATGCCTTAAAAGAATATGTACCATGTTAAGTCATACATACACAAAAGGAATAATATGAATGAAATTCAAAACCGTCAAAATCAAAAAGGCAAAATTGAAGGCTTCCGAGGTCTCGTTTCGAAAAATATTTGGGACAAACCGCCTACGACAGTTTGCCAACGGATAGATCTCGAAAAAATACACGATTTGAAAAAAACGGTGACTAAATCGGATCTACGAATCAAAAGATACGATAGATCGAACATTTTGGCCAAAGACACAAAACACCAAGCACCACGAACCGTCGGTGGTGTTTATGCATGGTGCGATTTTGCGAGGAAAAATGTCACTTTCGGAATCTAAACAACCTTGAATGGCAAGCACGTTGAGAGAGTCTTGCTCGTTCGGCCGTTTTAGGGTGATCTTGAGAATTTCAGCACAATTTTAAACCGAAGGTTATGCGACGCCAGATGGTACTCCATCTAGCGGCACATACTAATGATTTAAAACAACATGTTTAAGGAAGTGACATTAAATTTAAATTTATACCAGTTATACATAATTACATTACGAGTGAAACAATAGGCCTTAAAACGATATATACCATGCTAAGTCATGCATACATAAAACTAATAAAACGATATAAATTGAAAAAGTTCATGGAGAACATTAAAAGTGAGTAAAATGTCTTTTTTCGGCATCCTGACGACCTCGAATGTCAAGCAACTATCCAGGAGTCTTGATGTTAGGGTCGTTTTAGGGTGATCTCTAGAATTTCAGCACAATCTGAAACTGAAGGTTATGCGCCGCCAAATGGTACTCCATCTGGCAGCGCATATTAATGATTTAAAAAAGCGTGTTTAATGAAGTGACATTAGATTCAAATTTATATGTGTTATACATAATTACATTGCGAGTAAAATAATAGGCCTTAAAAGAATATGTGCCATGCTAAGTCATACATACACAAAAGGAATAATATGAATGAAATTCAAAACGGTCAAAAACTAAAAAAGACAAAATTGAAGGCTTTTGAGGTCTCGTTTCGAAAAATATTTGGGACAAACCGCCTACGACAGTTTGCCAATGGATGGATCCTGAAAAAATACACGATTTGAAAAAAACGGTGACTAAATCGGAGTTACGAGTTAAAAGATATGATAGATAGAACGTTTTGGCCAAAGACGCAAAAGACCAAGCACCACGAATCGTCGGTGGTGTTTGGTGCGTGGTCCGCTTTTGCGAGGAAATATGTCTTTTTTGGAATCTAGGAGACCTCGAATAGCAAGCACGTTGAGAGAGTCTTGCTCGTACGGCCGTTTGAGGGTGATCTTGAGAATTTCTGCACAATCTTAAACCGAAGGTTATGCGCCGCCAGATGATACTACATCTGGTGGCACATACTAATGATTTAAAACAACGTGTTTAAGGAAGTGATATTAGATTCAAATTTATACCATTTAAACATAATTACATATTATTGAAATATTAGGCCTTAAAATGATATATACCAGGCTAAGTCATGCATATACAAAACTAATAAAATGATATAAATTGAAAACATTCATAGAGAACATTAAAAATGACGAAAATGCCTTTTTTGGCATCCTGACGACCTCGAATGTCAAGATACTACCCAGGAGTTTTGAAGTTAGGGTCGTTTTACGGTGATCTCGAGAATTTCAGCACAATCTGAAACCGAAGGTTATGCGCCGCCAAATGGCACTCCATCTGGCGGCACATATTAATGATTTAAAAAGCGTGTTTAATGATGTGACATTATATTCAAATTTATATGCGTTATACATAATTACATTGCGAGTGAAATAATAGGCCTTAAAAGAATATGTATCATGCTAAGTCATACATACACAAAAGGAATAATATGAATGAAATTCAAAATGGGCAAAATCGAAAAGAGGCGAAATTGAAGGCTTTCGAGGTCTCGTGTCGAAAAATATTTGGGACAAACCGCCTACGACAGTTTGCCAAAAGATAGATCCTAAAATAATACACGTTTAGAAAAAAAATGGTGACTAAATCGGAGCTACGAGTCAAAAGATACGATAGATTGAACATTTTGGCCAAAGACACAAAACACCAAGCACCACGAACCGTCGGTGGTGTTTGCTGCTTGGTGCGATTTTTTGAGGAAATATGTCTTTTTCGTAATCTAGACTGAAATGTCCCGTTCATATTGATTATAAACGTTCCATATTAATTGATTTCGTCACGAGGTTTTGACCTCTATATGAGACGTTTTTCAAAGACTGCATTCATTTTTAAAACAACCATAACCTTTATTTTATCTATAAAGGTTTAAAAACCATTACGTAGATTATCAAATAATGATAATCTAAAATATACTGTTAACACACGACCATTACATAATGGTTTACAATAAGAATATATTACATCAAAAATAAGTTTCTTGAATGCAGTTTTTACACAATATCATACAAGCATGGACTCCAAATCTTATCCTTATTTTAGTATGCAACAGCGGAAGCTCTTAATAGTCACCTGAGAATAAACATGCTTAAAACGTCAACAAAAATGTTGGTGAGTTATAGGTTTAACCTATATATTTATCAAATCGTAATAATAGACCACAAGATTTCATATTTCAATATACATCCTATACATAGAGATAAAAATCATTCATACCTGGCCACCAAAAATGTTTCTTGAGATCCTTGTACATCTTCCCCGTTCCAGGATGTATTAAGTATCTGGTTTTATGAGCTTCTCTCAGTACCATTTCTCTCATATCTCTAAATTTTGGTACCCAAATTCTTTCAGCCCTATACCGGGTTCCGTCTTCCCGAATATTAAGATGTTTCTCAGATCCTTTGGTTATTTCATCCTTTAAGTTTCCCTCTTTTAAAACTCCTTGTTGCGCCTCCTTTATTTGAGTAGTAAGGTTAGTGTGAATCATTATATTCATAGATTTTACACGAATGGGTTCTCTGTCCTTTCTGCTCAAGGCTTCGGCTACCACATTTGCCTTCCCTGGGTGGTAATGAATCTCAAAGTCGTAATCATTCAACAATTCAATCCACCTGCGCTGCCTCATGTTTAGTTCTTTCTGATTAAATATGTGTTGAAGACTTTTGTGGTCGGTATATATAATACTTTTGACCCCATATAAGAAATGCCTCCAAGTCTTTAATGCAAAAACAACCGTGCCTAATTCCAAATCATGCGTCGTATAATTCTGTTCGTGAATCTTCAATTGTCTAGACGCATAAGCAATTACTTTCATTCGTTGCATTAATACACAACCGAGACCTTGCTTTGAGGCGTCACAATATATCACAAAATCATCATTCCCTTCAGGTAATGACAATATAGGTGCCGTAGTTAACTTTTTTTTCAGCAATTGTAACGCTTTTTCTTGTTCATCCTTCCATTCAAATTTCCTCCCTTTATGCGTTAATGCAGTTAAGGGTTTTGCTATTATGGAAAAGTCTTGGATGAACCTTCTGTAGTAACCAGCTAGTCCTAAAAATTGGCGTACGTGTTTCAGAGTTTTCGGGGTTTCCCACTTTTCAACGGTTTCAATCTTTGCTGGATCCACCTGAATACCTTCTTTGTTTACTATGTGACCGAGGAATTGAACTTCTTCCAACCAAAATGCACACTTTGAAAACTTAGCGTACAGTTTTTCCTTTCTTAACAACTCTAGCACTTTTCTCAAATGTTCTCCGTGCTCTTGGTCATTCTTTGAGTAAATAAGTATGTCATCGATGAAAACAATGACAAACTTGTCAAGATATGGCCTACACACTCGGTTCATGAGGTCCATGAACACAGCTGGTACGTTAGTCAATCCAAACAGCATAACCATAAACTCGTAATGACCGTAACGCGTCCTAAAAGCAATATTCGGAATGTCATCCTCTTTCACCCGCATTTGGTGATATCCAGAACGTAAATCGATCTTCGAATAAACCGACGAGCCTTGTAGCTGATCAAATAAGTCATTGATTCTCGGTAATGGGTAACGGTTCTTGATGGTAAGTTTGTTCAACTCTCGGTAGTCGATACACAACCTGAATGTACCATCTTTCTTCTTGACAAACAGAACAGGAGCTCCCCATGGTGATGTACTTGGTCGAATGAAACCACGCTCTAAAAGTTCCTGTAGCTGACTTTGTAATACTTTCATTTCGCTGGGTGCGATTCTGTATGGAGCACGAGCTATTGGTGCAGCTCCTGGTACAAGGTCTATTTGAAATTCAACGGATCGATGTGGGGGTAATTCCGGTAATTCTTTCGGAAATACATCGGGAAATTCTTTTGCGACGGGAACATCACTGATGTTCTTTTCTTCAGGTTTAACTTCCTCGATGTGTGCTAGAATGACATAACAACCTTTTCTTATTAGTTTTTGCGCCTTCAAACAACTAATAAGATTTAATTTTGCGTTGTTCTTTTCTCCGTACACCATTAAAGGTTTTCCTTTTTCACGCATAATGCGAATCGCATTTTTGTAACAAACGACATCTGCTCTCACCTTTTTCAACCAGTTCATGCCAATTATTACATCAAAACTTCCTAACTCGACTGGTATTAAATCAATTTTAAACGTTTCATCCCCCTGTTTAATTTCTCTCTCCCGACATATTTTATCTGCTGAAATTAATTTACCGTTTGCTAATTCGAGTAAAAATTTACTATCCAAAGGCGTCAATGGGCAACTTAATTTAGCACAAAATTCTCTACTCATATAGCTTCTATCCGCACCTGAATCAAAAAAAACATAAGCAGATTTATCGTCAATAAGAAACGTACCCGTAACAAGCTCCGAGTCTTCCTGTGCTTCTGCTGCAATAATATTGAAAACTCTTCCACGGCCCTGCCCATTAGTATTCCCCTTATTCGGGCAATTTCTAATAATGTGGCCCGGTTTTCCACATTTATAACAAACAGCGTTGGTATTACTTGCTCCGGCACTATTCGTTTCGGCATTACTTGTTCCGACATTATTTGTTCCTTTAGTTCTGTTAAACTTTGGTCCGTAGACCTCACACTTTGTCACGCTATGACCATTTCTTTTACACCTGTTGTAAAATGTCGTGCAAAACCCCTGATGATTTTCTTCACACCTATGACATGGCTGTTTTTAGTTTTTGTTGCCGTTGTTGTTATTGAGGTTGTTGTTGGGATTGTTATTGTTGTTGAAATGGTTGTTGTAGTTGTTGTTATTGTTGGGATGTTTGTTATAGTTATTGTTAGGATTGCGGTTATTGTTGCGATTGTTGTTGCAGTTGTTGGGATAGTTGTTGCGATTGTTGTTGTAATTGTTGTTGTTGTTGTACTGGTGACTCTTGTCACTGTTTTCCTCCCACTTCCTCTTGAGTTGGTTCGTGTTGGCTTCTACGGCCGCCTGCTCTTTAATTCTTCCCTCAATCTGATTTATGAGTTTATGAGCCATTCGACTTGCCTTCTGTATAGAAGCGGGCTCGTGTGAACTTACATCTTCTTGAATCCTTACTGGTAACCCTTTTACAAACGCGTCGATCTTCTCTTCTTCATCTTCGAATGCTCCCGGACACAATAGGCACAACTCTGTGAATCGTTGTTCATATGTGATAACGTCGAACCCTTGTGTTCGTAATTCTCTAAGTTCTGCCTTGAGTTTATTGACTTCGTTTCTAAGACGGTACTGCTCGTTCATCGATTGCTTGAATGCCGACCATGGTAGTGCGTAAGCAGCATTTTGTCCTACCTGTTCAAGATAGGTGTTCCACCACGTTAACGCAGTACCTGTGAAGGTATGCGTAGCGTACTTACCTTTGTCCTCTTCAGTACACTTACTTATGGCAAACACCGATACGACCTTCTCGGTCAACCGTTTCAATCCAATTGGTCCTTCGGTTCCATCAAATTCCAAAGGTTTGCAGGAAGTGAATTCTTTGTAGGTGCATCCTACATGATTTCTTGGGCCGTTAGCTGCATTGCTAGATTCAGAGTTATTGTTAGTATGTAGCGCAGCCTGTACTGCAGCTATGTTTGTAGCAAGAAAAGTACGAAATTCCTCTTCGCTCATATTCATGGTTTGTCGAGTAGTCGGTGCCATTTCCTTCAAAATAGTCAAATGAATCGAGTTAATCATACAGAATATTAAGAGTAGTCAACAGTATTTCGTTGCATAATATGAACTCATTTATAAAAGCTTTTTCTTCATATTAGCGTTTTATAAGTTAAAATTCGGGTACTACCTACCCGTTAAGTTCGTACTTAGTAGCTAATATACAATTCAACTACTACAATTCCATATGAAAAACTGATTATAATAATATATCACATGCAAATATTCTTCAAACTTACAACTTTGCTATATTACATATAACATGAAATATATTACACTTTGATACAGGACAGTTTTGAAGATAAATCTAGTTAATACGCAAGTTGTTCAGCAAAGGAAATAAAGACACGTAATTCATAAGTCCAGAAACAAGTCATGCATTCCGGTTTTACTAAGACGACTTCCCATCCTTGGTCTTGTGGAAAATAACCGTTATGACCATTGGCTAGGCAGCATGTTGTAATGTCGTCAAAAGGACGAGGGTTTCGTAATGTCCAACAGCCCCGTAATAATCTAAAAACCTTGTTTCTCACCCCAACTACTGAATCCGTCACTTGTGGAAAGGTTTTACTTAAAAGTTTTAACCCGATATTCTTTTTCTCACTTTGGTAAGAAGCGAACATCACTAACCCGTAAGTATAACATGCTTCTTTATGTTGCATGTTAGAAGCTCTTTCTAACTCGCGAAATCCAATGTTGGGTTATGTTGAGTCAAAATAGGTTCTTAACCCGTAGCGTAAAATTGCATTTGGGTTCCCCGCATTTAATGCTTTAAAGAAAAACGGCGTAACTTACGGTCTCCCCAATGTGATATACCCCACCTATCAAAGGAAAGCCTTTTATAAACTAAGGCATTTCTGGAAAGTCTTTCAAATGTTTGACAAGTTAATTTCGTCATAACTAAATGTGCTGATGAACTCTTACCGGCTCTAGACAATATTTCCTCAATCATTTCCTCTGGAAGGTCTTCTAAAATATTCGGTTGTCTACCCTTAACGTCCATTTTATTTTTATAATGTAAAATAGACAAGGATTAGATTCATAAAAGATAATTAACAAATAATACAAGCAATTTTTACATAGAACATAAAAGTACAAGCACACTATAATACATATAATACACAACATGATTACAACTCCATAATCTGAATCACTGGTTTCTTCTTCTTCGGACTTGGTTCGCTTTAGAGGTTCCCCGGTTATTGTTACACTTTAGGAAATACGGATGTTGCCGATACGTATAAAGCTCATCGGGGTTGAAATCGGGTTTCTCTATTTTTATACATTTTCCCTTATTATTTTCTTTTGATATATTAAATTGGGTCGAGGTGATTTCTATAATATCATCGGAATCCTCATCGGGATCCGATTCTTCGGAAAATTGGTAATCTTCCCAATATTTTGCTTCCTCAGCAGAAACACAATTGACCATTTTTAACTTTGGTCCGTTGGTTGAGGATTTTCTTTTATTTAAACGATTTACTGTAGGTATCACTATTTCTTCCTCCGGAACCTCTTCTTCTTCTGGTTCCTCCGCTTCCGATTCATCCTCTTCTGGTTCCTCTTCTTCCGGTTCCTCCTCTTCCGGTTCCTCTTCGGGAATTTGTGAATCTTCCCAAAATATATTCGACCCTTCATTATTATTAGGTGAATCAATGGGATTTGTACTAGAGGTAGACATCTATCACACAATATCAAACACATTAAGAGGTTAATATATCACATAATATTTACATGTTAATAATATATAGTTTCTAACAAAAGTGTTAAGCAATCGTTTTTAAAGAAAACACAGTCGAAGTCCAGACTCACTAATCTATCCTAATAAACTCGATAAGACACACTAATGCAAATTTCTGGTTCTCTAAGACCAACGCTCAGATACCAACTGAAATGTCCCGTTCATATTGATTATAAACGTTCCATATTAATTGATTTCGTCGCGAGGTTTTGACCTCTATATGAAACGTTTTTCAAAGACTGCATTCATTTTTAAAACAACCATAACCTTTATTTTATCTATAAAGGTTTAAAAAGCATTACGTAGATTATCAAATAATGATAATCTAAAATATACTATTTACACACGACCATTACATAATGGTTTACAATAAGAAAATATTACATCAAAAATAAGTTTCTTGAATGCAGTTTTTACACAATATCATACAAGCATGGACTCCAAATCTTGTCCTTATTTTAGTATGCAACAGCGGAAGCTCTTAATAGTCACCTGAGAATAAACATGCTTAAAACGTCAACAAAAATGTTGGTGAGTTATAGGTTTAACCTATATATTTATCAAATCGTAATAATAGACCACAAGATTTCATATTTCAATATACATCCCATACACCTGGTAACCGACATTAACAAGATGCATATAAGAATATCCCCTATCATTCTGGGAAATCCTTCAGACATGATAAAAACAAATTCGAAGTACTAAAGCATCTGGTACTTTGGATGGGGTTCGTTAGGCCCAATAGATCTATCTTTAGGATTCGCGTCAATTAGTAGATCGGTTTACTAATTCTTAGGCTACCAAGCAAAAGGGGCATATTTGGCTTCGATCATTCACCCATATAATGTAGTTTCATTTACTTGTGTCTATTTCGTAAAACATTTATAAAACTGCATGTATTCTCATCCCAAAATATTAGATTTTAAAAGTGGGACTATAACTCACTTTCACGGATTTTTACTTCGTCAGGAATTAAGACTTGGCCACTGGTCGATTCACGAACCTATACAAATATGTACATATATATCAAAGTATGTTCAAAATATATTTACAACATTTTTTAATACTTTTTAATGTTTTAAACTTATTAAGTCAGCTGTCCTCGTTAATAACCTACAACTAGTTATCCATAGTTAGATGTACAGAAATAAATAAATATAAATTATCTTGGATCAATCCACGACCCAGTGTATACAAGCCTCAGGCTAGATCACAACTCAAACTATATATATTATTTTGGAATCAACCTCAACCCTGTATAGGTAACTCCATCATTACTGCATATAGATTGTCTATGGTTGTTCCAAAATATATTATATAGATGGGTCGATATTGTAGTGACCCGAACTTTTCCATGTTTATATATATATTAAATGAAATTGTTATTTACATGATTAAGTGTTTCCAACATGTTAAGCAATCAATCTTGTTAAGACTTGATTAATTGAAATAGGTTTCATATAGACAATTGACCACCCAAGTTGACCGGTGATTCACGAACGTTAAAACTTGTAAAAACTATACGATGAAATATATATGGTTATATATATAGTTAACATGATTTTATTATAAGTATGTATCTCATTAGGTATTTTAACAATGAGTTATATACATAAAAATGAGACTATTAATTTAAGAAACTCGAAAACGATATATATAACGATTATCGTTATAACAACGTCTTACTAGGTACATATGAATCATATTAAGATATTGATACACTTGGTTAATTATGTTAAATGATAAGTAAATATATTATTAAGTGTATTAACAATGAAATACATATGTAAAAATAAGACTACTAACTTAATGATTTCGAAACGAGACATATATGTAACGATTATCGTTGTAACGACATTTAACTGTATATATATCATACTAAGATATATTATATATCATAATATCATGATAATATAACAATTTAACATCTCATTTGTTATAATAAACAATGGGTTAACATGATTCAACAAGATCGTTAACATAAAGGTTTCAAAACAACATTTACATGTAACGACTAACGATGACTTAACGACTCAGTTAAAATGTATATACATGTAGTGTTTTAATATGTATTCATACACTTTTGAAAGACTTCAAGACACTTATCAAAATACTTCTACTTAACAAAAATGCTTACAATTACATCCTCGTTCAGTTTCATCAACAATTCTACTCGTATGCACCCGTATTCGTACTCGTACAATACACAGCTTTTAGATGTATGTACTATTGGTATATACACTCCAATGATCAGCTCTTAGCAGCCCATGTGAGTGACCTAACACATGTGGGAACCATCATTTGGAAACTAGCATGAAATATCTCATAAAATTACAAAAATATGAGTAATCATTCATGACTTATTTACATGAAAACAAAATTACATATCCTTTATATCTAATCCATATACCAACGACCAAAAACACCTACAAACACTTTCATTCTTCAATTTTATTCATCTAATTGATCTCTCTCAAGTTCTATCTTCAAGTTCTAAGTGTTCTTCATAAATTCCAAAAGTTCTAGTTTCATAAAATCAAGAATACTTCCAAGATTGCAAGTTTACTTCCAAGTTTTCTAAATCCATTCCAAGTAATCATCCAAGATCAAGAAATCTTTGTTACTTACAGTAGGTTATCTTTCTAGTACAAGGTAATAATCATATTCAAACTTTAATTCAATTTCTATAACTATAACAATCTTATTTCGAGTGGAAATCTTACTTGAAATTGTTTTCGTGTCATGATTCTGCTTCAAGAAATTTCAAGCCATCCAAGGATCCTTTGAAGCTAGATCTATATTTCTCATTTCCAGTAGGTTTATCCAAGGAACTTGAGGTAGTAATTATGTTCATAACATCATTTGATTCATACATATAAAGCTATCTTATTCGAAGGTTTAAACTTGTAATCACTAGAACATAGTTTAGTTAATTCTAAACTTGTTCGCAAATAAAAGTTAATCCTTCCAACTTGACTTTTAAAATCAACTAAACACATGTTCTATATCTATATGATATGCTAACTTAATGATTTAAAACCTGGAAACACGAAAAACACCGTAAAGCCGGATTTACGCTGTCGTAGTAACACCGCGGGTTGTTTTGGGTTAGTTAATTAAAAACTATGATAAACTTTGATTTAAAAGTTGTTATTCTGGGAAAATGATTTTTATTATGAACATGAAACTATATCCAAAAATTATGGTTAAACTCAAAGTGGAAGTATGTTTTCTAAAATGGTCATCTAGACGTCGTTCTTTCGACTGAAATGACTACCTTTACAAAAACGACTTGTAACTTATTTTTCCGACTATAAACCTATACTTTTTCTGTTTAGATTCATAAAATAGAGTTCAATATTAAACCATAGTAATTTGATTCACTCAAAACGGATTTAAAATAAAGAAGTTATGGGTAAAACAAGATTGGATAATTTTTCTCATTTTAGCTACGTGAAAATTGGTAACAAATCTATTCCAACCATAACTTAATCAACTTGTATTGTATATTATGTAATCTTGAGATACCATAGACACGTATACAATGTTTCGACCTATCATGTCAACACATCTATATATATTTCGGAAAAACCATAGACACTCTATATGTGAATGTTGGAGTTAGCTATACAGGGTTGAGGTTGATTCCAAAATATATATAGTTTGAGTTGTGATCAATACTGAGATACGTATACACTGGGTCGTGGATTGATTCAAGATAATATTTATCGATTTATTTCTGTACATCTAACTGTGGACAACTAGTTGTAGGTTACTAACGAGGACAGCTGACTTAATAAACTCAACGTAGAATATATTTTTTTATCACTTGTGTCCATAACGTAAATCATAAAATGCATGTATTCTCATCCCGAAATATTTAGAGTTTAAAAGTGGGACTATATACTCACTTTTGCCTTGAAGGTATTTAACTCAACTTGGTCTCCGATAGATATCACGAACCTAACCATATATATATATAATATATCAACATATTTTCTTTTCAAGTAATCGTTATATATATATATATACATATATATATATATATATATATATATATATATATATATATATATATATATATACTTTTAATACTTTTAATATTTTCTTAGTCCGTAGTTAGCAGTCCGATGTTAGTGGTCCATAATTAGTTGCTCAATAAAATAAATAAAGACCCCATCGTATTCGTATTGATCAGAATTAATCTCGACCCATGGTTCCATGTTGTCAAATGACGTGTTGCGTACATAAAGTACTGTGTTGTCAAATGACGTGTTGCGTACAATCAGGCGGTCTTATGATTAATCTTCTCGTGTTGTTTACGGGTGGTCCTGAAATATATAAAATCAAATCAAAAGTAATTATATATAAAATATCATATTAATTAGAAAAGATATGATTAATTTACTTTATCTCCAAATATTTTCGTAGCTAAACTAGCTTCGGATACCCAATCTTGTTTTAGTCATAGTTTCTTCATTACAACTCCGTTTTTGTTGGTTCAACTTGCCATTTCCTTGGATCGATTCAAATTTTAAGAATTTGAACTGAAAATACCTTAGTTTGTTTTCAAAATCACAGGTTATAGGTCAAACTTTGGTAAAACTTATGAAAGTGATCATTTTCCATCATAAAAACAACATTTAATGATCATTTTTCTAAAAATACTTACACTTTGAGTTAAACCATGAAATTTTTATGTGTTAACATATTCATAAGAAATATCATTTTTCCAGAACATGAACTTCCAATTCGGAGTTCAAGATGGTTTTTAATTATCCAACCCAAAACAGCCCCCGGTTGCACTCCGACGACGTAGATTCAGTTTTTAAGGTGTTCTTTGTAAAACCAAGTTATATGTTGTTAAGTTAGCATATCATTATGATATATTATAGGTCTTGAAGTATTTTAAAAGTTAAGTTAGAAGGATCTATTTAGTTTGCAAACAAGTTTGAAATCATTCAAACTATGTTCTTGTTATTAAAATTTTACAACATAAAATAAGATAGCTATATAATTATGAATCGAACAAGATTATGAACAAGGTTACTACCTCAAGTTACTTGGAAAAAGTTACTGTAAGAGATAAGAAAAAATCTTGGAATCAAAGAGTGGTGGAGTTAGATCAAAAGGTTGGAAGTATACTTCTTCAAATGGGTGGTTATTTTGATATGTTCTTGAAAGAGTTTTCTTATGGTGTTTAAGGCTTGTAATTGAAGCTAAATGATGGGGAAAATGCTTGGAGATGATCAAGTATGAAGTTAGGAGTATTTTGAGAGAGAAATGAGGGTGTAGGTATGAGAAAATGGAGTGAAGAAATGGTGTTCATTCATAAAAACGTTTTTAGTTTATAAAGAAAGAAAAGGATTCCTAATTTTGTTTTCTTACTAATAATTCATGCTACTTGACAAATCCTAGTTACCTCATATCTAGGGCAGTAATAATGTTGATTAGGATGTTGATTTGATGTGTATATACCAATAGTAAATACATATAGAAGCTGGGTATGATACGGGTACATATACCCTAGATATACGTATAGAAATCTTGAGGAAACGGAATGAGAATTCAAATATAGCTATATTTTGTGAATATACTTATATTATTTTATGTATTTAAGTCCTTAAAAAGTGATTAAATACATTATATATACGATACATGTATAAGCATTATAGGTTATAAGTATATATATCAAAGAATGTTACGTATAGTTATCGTTTTAAAAACTTAAATTAGTAGTTTCAAAATATACTTATAACTCATTGTCATTAGTACACAATGAGATGTTAAACCATCCTTAGATCATGTTAAATATATATAAATACATATATATACACAAATGTATAATTATCGTATGTTATATAGTTCATGATATCATCGGTCAAATTGGACGGTCAAACGTTGTGTAAAACTCTTTTCAAAAACACAAGTCTCAACAATTTGGATTGCTTATCATGTTGGTAAGGTTTAATTTATGTAAATATTAATCTCATAAATATAAAACGATTGGAAAAATCCTGGTCGTTACAGTACCTACCCGTTAAAGAAATTTCGTCCCCGAAATTTGGTAGAGGTTGTCATAAATAACAATAGGAATGTTTTCATGACGAATATGAGGCAATAACGGAGTTTTATCATTATTGATAGATATAGATAAAACATTTCGATCATGAGAAGCGTACGAGCGAAGCTATCACAAAAAAGTGAAATGAGTAATATGGTATCGTTTTAACTGATGACGTGGTTATAATTGATTTCCGGAATTCACGAGATTTAAAGAAAATCTTTCGTAATAAGATTTGGTTCTTCGGCGATTTAGGAAACCGGATCTCCTTTGATTTTATGCGGCAAATCTGTTGTGATTTCTTTGTCGGATATTTCACTTATAAAACTACCCACTTCGTTCCCTTATTTCCATATCCCACATCTTCTACTCTTTCTCCTTAATTCTTACTTTTAGATATTTGCCAATATGCTCCATCCTATTCCAATCCTTGATATATTCTTAATTTTCACATCTATCATCCTTCTTTTTCATCTATCACCAGAAGAATCTATTTACTTCTACTATTCTCTTGTGTTTATAGTGTTTCTAATTCTCCCGTATCTCTATATTGCTATTTGTATTGATATACATGGTTTGAAATTTCTGGATGGTTATTGAGTTTTATATCTTCCTTATGCTTCGATGTTCATACTCCTGTCTTCTATAATCATTATCATCCACAGTTAATGCCTTCTCCTATTTGCTGCGATTTATACTCTAATTTCTATTTTGGAGTTTCATTCTTTCGTTTCCTCTTCCCATCCTCAAGCCAAGCGAGTAATGGTCTGAAATTCGTAGATATGAAATTTGGAATGAACATAACTAATGCTCTTAGAAAGAAATGGTAATGGCACGATTTTGATTGGTCGAATTACCAGAATATTTCGGAAAAATAGAACTATCAGGGTGATACGCTCTAATATGTTTGCAGATTGGTTAGAATGTAAGAGTCGTGTAACATGGCACATGATGACGGTACTGCGAATCATCACATTCCATTAGAAACTCAACATGACTTACCGTAATATAATGAAGTTGATCAAATTTCATTATATTATACTAATTCATGCATCAGTTCCCAACACTACTTCAAAACATTCATATTTTAAACTTGGAGATTTCAAAATTTAGAAACTGACACAGTTTCTTTTATGTTGTAACGTAGATGTTACAGAGTGACAAATGATTTCAGATAAGGATAGTTGTGAAAATATCTCCAAAAATATGGAGAATATGTATAACGGAAGATATGAAGCTATCTTATAATATCTAAGATAAGATGATGATGAAGAATATCATCTGGAAAGGTTTAGAATAAGGAGTAGGGTTCTTACTGACGGTTTTAGCAGGCACTGAATCATTTGGATTCTTTGAAGGCAGGTTCAGTCCTTGTATTTGTTCTTTGTTTCCTTCAAGGTGTGCTTAATTCGATTTTCAGTACCAAATTTTCTATCGAGCATTCCTAACACTTCTTTCTTTATTATCAACTTTTGACCATTAAGACCATCTACAACATGCTACTTCATTAGCATTCTCAAAGTTAACGGTTCTAGGTCATCGGTTATCAAACCGAGGTGGTTTCGGGAGAATTGTGTTTTTAGATGATTAAATGCTGATGATAATATGGTGGAATATAAAAGATTCTCCGGTAACGACGGTGAAAGAATAACGTATATATATATCGAGACTATCCTTTCTGAGAAGTCGAGGTTAACTTGCTGGAGCTGTGATAAAATTGGCTAATTTGGAAAGGGATTACAAAGTTATTTTGGGTAATAATAACACTAAAGAAATTAACACTGCTGCGTGTTAAACGTTGACTCAGTCTCCGAGAGTTTTCGAGTGCATAACTATATGCAAGAATCTTTTCTTCCAGAGATGAGGTGCGGTTGGTTCATTCTCTCGATCGAAGTATTTTCAAGAATCATAAAAAGTTGTGAATGCGAATTGTAATCGTCAAGATACGAATGAGGTTTAGGATGAAATCAAGTGGGAAACTTGAAGAATTATTTAGTTTCATATGTTATATTCAACATTTTAATTTATTTTAATCGTCCAAAGTTAGCAGTCCAATAGTCCGATTGTCCAGTGATCCAATAAATTCATATATATAAATTAAACGTATAATATTTGAATTAATTAATACGTATCGTGACCCGTGTACCGGTCTCAGTGTCGATCACAACTCAAACCATATATATATTTTGGAATCAACTCCGCCCCTGTATAACCAACTCCCACCTTCACACATAGAGTGTCTACGGTTGTTCCGAAATATATATATAGATGGGTCGATATGATAAGTCGAAACCTTGCATACATGTCCCGTTATTTAAAGTGCGTAAAATAAATAAATATATATCATGACCCATTATACAACGTGTTGTCTCAGAATTAATCCGACGTATTGTTGTACATGTGTCCCGACAGTATGTACAGTGCAGAAATTAAAATTGCGAGAATGTAAATTGCGATAAATTAAATGTTAGCCGGGAACAGTTAGCTAGGAACAGTTAGCGTGGATTCCTAACAATATTTCAATTTAGTTAATTCGTCTGTTTCTAACAAATTTTATTTTGTCCAATGTTTTCTTCTTTATGCCACTTGTTGGATTCTGATAGGTCAAAATCCGAATATGAAATTTGAATGAAAATGGTTATTCTGGGGTGAGCGGATACGAATATCGGTGGTTGTAAGTAAGATAATAGATAACCGTTGAATCAGATTCGAAGAATGTACAGTGTAACTTATTAATGTGAATTCTAAATATTCCTCGGGTACTACCCACCCGTTAAAATATTTTCATCATTAACAGTTTGTACGAAAGAATTTTTAATTACGATCTTTATGAAAATATACCTGCATATATATTTTCTTCAGATGTAATTATGGATTTAATGAGTCAATAAGATATTAAACTCATTTGATTTATCGTTGATACTTGATTACATGATCTCTAAAACATTAGAGATTACATAATCGTCATGTCGAACGAAAATAAATTACGTAGAACGTTACGTAAAACGAAGGTAATCGATGTAGAACGATATGTCGAACGAAAATAAGGTAGATAGAGCGATACGTAGAACGGTGATTATACTCGAGATATAATTTGTGACGTTGAAATTTACGACGTGGTTGTGGTTTGAGGATGATAAGGATTCCGTTGACGTTGATGATGGTGATGCTGTTGATGCTGATGATGATGCTGCTGGTGTTCGTAAACTTCGCATCAGGTTCTCCAAAGTCGTCACACGAGCGCGTAGTTCGTTAACTTCTTCTAGTACTACGGGATGATTGTCGGTTGAAGCGAGCGAATGAATAAGATTCGAAATATGGGATAGTATGTAATCGTGATGAAATACTCGGAAAAAGGGGAGAGAAAATGGTTTCTTGAACAGGTTCGCCGGTAAGTGATTCTGGTTCATTGCCAAGAGGGCAATTTGGTGAATGAGAAGGATCTTCGATGTGAAATGATTTTCGAATATAGGATGATATTCTAACTTCATAGAATATCCATAATACTAAAGATTTCATAGCCTACAGAGGAACTTACGGCATATGACAAGCAAGTCTACAGATGCGCTAAGATATGAATTTTTGTCTATACACTGTCGATGCACTAAATGCAGTAAGACGTGTCTAGACTAAAGAATGATAAGCAGGAAATTCCCTAAGGATGATAAGCAGATGGTTTCTGACTAGAAATGATAAGCAAAACTTTTTGACAGGTAGACACGGTCAAAGTCCAGACTCACTAATGTATCCTAACAACTACCAGTTAGACACACTAATGCAAGGCCTGGTTCGCTAAGACCATCGCTCTGATACCACCTGTGAGGACCCGTCCTTATCCCCCTGGACGAAATCATCAACATTTGGTCCCATTGCGATGATTGACTCCAAGTAAGGTCCTTAACATGAGCAAATGCACATGGTTTCTCTAACATATATTCAAACAGCGGAAGACTTCTAGGAACCTGAGAATAAACATGCTTTAAACGTCAACATAAAGTTGGTGAGATATAGGTTTAATGCTAGCAGCATTATAAATATAGACCACAAGATTTCATATACATAAACGTTTTAATAAAAATATTCTAAGTGGTTGAGCACTTGATAACCATACTTAACATTTAATCAACGTCGCATATTCTCTTTATTATGAAATCTCACTACACTGTACCAAGTGTAGTCACCGAAACGAAGTACTGTGCAACTGTTGAATACTGGTTGTCCAGTCCAGTTGGGGTTGTCAGGCCCGATAGATCTATCAACAGGATTCGCGTTTACAATACCACATGTAAATAGTAGTTACCAAGCTACAGGGAAGTATGCCAGTGGTACAACTCATCGTAGAATATATTTTTTTATCACTTGTGTCCATAACGTAAATCATAAAATGCATGTATTCTCATCCCGAAATATTTAGAGTTTAAAAGTGGGACTATATACTCACTTTTGCCTTGAAGGTATTTAACTCAACTTGGTCTCCGATAGATATCACGAACCTAACCATATATATATAATATATCAACATATTTTCTTTTCAAGTAATCATTACATATATATATATATATATATATATATATATATATATATATATATATATATATATATATATATATATATATATATATATATACTTTTAATACTTTTAATATTTTCTTAGTCCGTAGTTAGCAGTCCGATGTTAGTGGTGCATAATTAGTTGCTCAATAAAATAAATAAAGACCCCATCGTATTCGTATTGATCAGAATTAATCTCGACCCATGGTTCCATGTTGTCAAATGACGTGTTGCGTACATAAAGTACCGTGTTGTCAAATGACGTGTTGCGTACAATCATGAGGTCTTATGATTAATCTTCTCGTGTTGTTTACGGGTGGTCCTGAAATATATAAAATCAAATCAAAAGTAATTATATATAAAATATCATATTAATTAGAAAAGATATGATTAATTTACTTTATCTCCAAATATTTTCGTAGCTAAACTAGCTTCGGATACCCAATCTTGTTTTAGTCATAGTTTCTTCATTACAACTCCGTTTTTGTTGGTTCAACTTGCCACTTCCTTGGATCGATTCAAATTTTAAGAATATGAACTGAAAATACCTTAGTTTGTTTTCAAAATCACAGGTTATAGGTCAAATTTTGGTAAAACTTATGAAAGTGATCATTTTCCATCATAAAAACAACATTTAATGATCATTTTTCTAAAAATACTTACACTTTGAGTTAAACCATGAAATTTTTATGTGTTAACATATTCATAAGAAATATCATTTTTCCAGAACATGAACTTCCAATTCGGAGTTCAAGATGGTTTTTAATTATCCAACCCAAAACAGCCCCCGGTTGCACTCCGACGACGTAGATTCAGTTTTTAAGGTGTTCTTTGTAAAACCAAGTTATATCTTGTTAATTTAGCATATCATTATGATATATTACAGGTCTTGAAGTGTTTTAAAATTTAAGTTAGAAGGATCTATTTAGTTTGAAAACAAGTTTGAAATCATTCAAACTATGTTCTTGTTATTAAAATTTTACAACATAAAATAAGATAGCTATATAATTATGAATCGAACAAGTTTATGAACAAGGTTACTACCTCAAGTTACTTGGACAAAGTTACTGTAAGAGATAAGAAAAAATCTTGGAATCAAAGAGTGGTGGAGTTAGATCAAAAGGTTGGAAGTATACTTCTTCAAATGGGTGGTTATTTTGATATGTTCTTGAAAGAGTTTTCTTATGGTGTTTAAGGCTTGTAATTGAAGCTAAATGATGGGGAAAATGCTTGGAGATGATCAAGTATGAAGTTAGGAGTATTTTGAGAGAGAAATGAGGGTGTAGGTATGAGAAAATGGAGTGAAGAAATGGTGTTCATTCATAAAAACGTTTTTAGTTTATAAAGAAAGAAAAGGATTCCTAATTTTGTTTTCTTACTAATAATTCATGCTACTTGACAAATCCTAGTTACCTCATATCTAAGGCAGTAATAATGTTGATTAGGATGTTGATTTGATGTGTATATACCAATAGTAAATACATATAGAAGCTGGGTATGATACGGGTACATATACCCTAGATATACGTATATAAATCTTGAGGAAACGGAATGAGAATTCAAATATAGCTATCTTTTGTGAATATACTTATATTATTTTATGTATTTAATTCCTTAAAAAGTGATTAAATACATTATATATACGATACATGTATAAGCATTATAGGTTATAAGTATATATATCAAAGAATGTTACGTATAGTTATCGTTTTAAAAACTTAAGTTAGTAGTTTCAAAATATACTTATAACTCATTGTCATTAGTACACAATGAGATGTTAAACCATCCTTAGATCATGTTAAATATATATAAATACATATATATACACAAACGTATAATTATCGTATGTTATATAGTTCGTGATATCATCGGTCAAATTAGACGGTCAAACGTTGTGTAAAACTCTTTTCAAAAACACAAGTCTCAACAATTTGGATTGCTTATCATGTTGGTAAGGTTTAATTTATGTAAATATTAATCTCATAAGTATAAAACGATTGGAAAAAACCGGGTCGTTACATGAATCAACCAGTGGCCAAGTCTTACTTCCCGACGAAGTAAAAATCTGTGAAAGTGAGTTATAGTCCCACTTTTAAAATCTAATATTTTTGGGATGAGAATACATGCAGGTTTTATAAATGATTTACAAAATAGACACAAGTACGTGAAACTACATTCTATGGTTGAATTATCGAAATCGAATATGCCCCTTGTTATTAAGTCTGGTAATCTAAGAATTAGGGAACAGACACCCTAATTGACGCGAATCCTAAAGATAGATCTATTGGGCCTAACAAACCCCATCCAAAGTACCGGATGCTTTAGTACTTTGAAATTTATATCATATCCGAAGGGTGTCCCGGAATGATGGGGATATTCTTATATATGCATCTTGTTAATGTCGGTTACCAAATGTTCACCATATGAATGATTTTTATCTCTATGTATGGGATGTGTATTGAAATATGAAATCTTGTGGTCTATTGTTACGATTTGATATATATAGGTTAAACCTATAACTCACCAACATTTTTGTTGACGTTTAAAGCATGTTTATTCTCAGCTGAATACTAAGAGCTTCCGCTGTTGCATACTAAAATAAGGAAAAGATTTGGAGTCCATGTTTGTATGATATTGTGTAAAAACTGCATTCAAGAAACTGATTTCGATGTAACATATTTGTATTGTAAACCATTATGTAATGGTCGTGTGTAAACAGGATATTTTAGATTATCATTATTTGATAATCTACGTAAAGCTTTTTAAACCTTTATTTATGAAATAAAGGTTATGGTTTGTTTTAAAAATGAATGCAGTCTTTGAAAAATGTCTCATATAGAGGTCAAAACCTCGCAACGAAATCAATTAATATGGAACGTTTTTAATCAATAAGAACGGGACATTTCAGATATGATATGTCAAAACATTGTATACGTGTCTATGGTATCCCAAAATTACATAATATATATTAGAATACATGAATAATACAATATAAGTTTGTTAAGTTATGATTTGTATAGAATTGTTACAATATTTCCCGTAGCTACAACAATCAAAAAATATCCAATCTTGTTTTACCCACAACTTCTTCGTTTTAAATCCGTTTTGAGTGAATAAAATTGCTATGGTTTCATATTGAACTCTATTTTATGAATATATACAGAAAAATTATAAGTTTATAGTCGTAAATATAAGTTACAGGTCGTTTTTGTAAGAGGTAGTCATTTCAGTCGAAAGAACGACGTCTTGATGACCATTTTGAAAAACATACTTCCACTTTGAGTTTAACCATGATTTTTGGATATAGTTTCATGTTCATAAGAAAAATCATTTTCCCAGAAGAACAACTTTTAAATCAAAGTTTAACATAGTTTTTAATTAACTAACCCAAAACAGCCCGCGGTGTTACTACGACGGCGTATGTCCGGTTTTACTGTATTTTTCGTGTTTCCAGGTTTTAAATCATTAAGTTAGCATATCATATATATATATATATATAGAAAATGTGTTTAGTTGATTTTAAAAGTTAAATTAGAAGGATTAACTTTATTTGCGAACAAGTTTAGAATTAACTAAACTATGTTCTAGTGATTACAAGTTTAAATCTTCGAATAAGATAGTTTTATATGTATGAATCGAATGCTGTTATGAACATAATTACTACCTTAAGTTTAGTAGGTAAACCTACTGGAAGTGACAAGAAAATGATCTAGCTTTAAAGGATCTTGGATGGGTTGAAAGTTCTTGAAGTAGGATCATGACACAAAAACAAGTTCAAGTAAGATTTTTACTAGAATTAAGATAGTTTATAGTTATAGAAATTGAATCAAAGTTTGAATATGATTATTACCTTGAATAAGAAAGATAACCTACTTTAAATAACAAAGGTTTCTTCATCTTAGATGATTACTTGGAATGGATTAGAAAGCTTGGATGTAAACTAGTAAACTTGAAGGGATTTTTAAAGTGTTCTTGAAGTGTCCTTCCTAAGATGATTATAGCTTGATCCTTGAAGTAATTTTTGATGAAGATGATGATTAGCTACTGGAAAAATTCGTTCATAAGTGTGTGTGTGTGTGTGTGTGTATGTTGAGAGAGAATTAGAAAGAGAATTGGAAGTGAAATGGAGTGAATGATGAGTGGTAAGTGGTGAGTGGTGAGTGGGGTTAAAAGGAGTTCTAGTTAGTTGACTAGTTCATGGTAGAAGTTAAAATTGATTAGTCATACATGACATAATCAAGAGTGGAATCCCATGCTAGTTCCTATTGGTATATACCCACAGTAAGTACGTCTAGAAGCTGTGTATAATACGGGAATGAATACGACTAGAATTCTTGATGAAAAAAGAATGGGAATGTAATTTTACCCATTTTTGTTAAGTATTAGTATTTTGATATATGTGTTGAAGTCTTCCAAAATTATATTAATACATCTAAATACACTACATCTATATACATTTTAACTGAATCGTTAAGTCATCGTTAGTCGTTACATGTAAGTGTTGTTTTGAAACCTTTAAGTTAACGATCTTATTTAATGTTGTTAACCCATTGTTTATTATATCTAATGAGATGTTAAATTATTATATTATCATGATATTATGATATATTAATATATCTTAATATGATTTATATACATTTAAATGTCTTTACAACGATAATCGTTACATATATGTCTCGTTTCGAAATCCTTAAGTTAGTAGTCTTGTTTTTACATATGTAGTTCATTGTTAACATACTTAATGATATATATAATTATCATTTTATCATGTTAATTATAGTGTACATTATCTTAATATGATACATATGTATTTAGTAAGACGTTGTAATAACGATAATCGTTATATATATCGTTTCGAGTTTCTTAACTTAGTAGTCTCATTTTTATGTATATAACTCATTGTTAATATACTTATGGAGATACTTACTTATCATAATCTCATGTTAACTATATGTATATCCATATATATATCGTCATATCATTTTTACAAGTTTTAACGTTCGTGAATCGCCGGTCAACATGGGTGGTCAATTTTCTACATGAAACTCATTTCAAATAATCAATTCTTAACAAGTTTGATTGCTTAACATGTTGGAAACACTTAATCATGTAAAAATAAATTTCATTTAATATATAAACATGGAAAAGTTCGGGTCACTACATAGACAACCTCGAATGGCAAGCACGTTGAGAGAGTCTTGCTCGTTCGGCTGTTTTAGGGTGATCTTGAGAATTTCAGCACAATCTTATACCGAAGGTTATGCGCCGCCAGATGGTACTCCATGTGGTGGCACATACTAATGATTTAAAACAACGTGTTTAAGGAAGTGACATTAGATTCAAATTTATACAAGTTATACATTAGTATATTGTGAGTGAACTAATAGGCCTTAAAACAATATATACCATGCTAAGTCATGCATACACAAAACTAATAAAACGATATAAATTGAAAACGTTCATAGAGAACATTAAAAATGAGTAAAATGTCTTTTTTCGGCATCCTGACGACCTCGAATGTCAAGAAACTATCCAGAAGTCTTGATGTTATGGTCGTTTTAGGGTGATCTCAAGAATTTCAGCAAAATATGAAACCGAAGGTTATGCAACGCCAAATGGTACTCCATCTGGCGGCGCATATTAATGATTTTAAAAAGCGTGTTTAATTAAGTGACATTAGATTCAAATTATATGCATTATACATAATTTCACTGCGAGTGAAATATTAAGCCTTAAAAGAATATGTAATATGATAAGTCATACATACACAAAAGGAATAATTTGAATGAAATTCAAAACGGTCAAAATCGAAAAAAGGCAAAATTGAAGGCTTTAGAGGTCTCATTTCGAAAAATATTTGGGACAAACCGCCTACGGCAGTTTGCCAACGGATAGATCCTGAAAAATACACGATTTGAAAAAAAAACGGTAAGTAAATCGGAACTACGAGTCAAAAGATACGATAGATAGAACATTTTGGCCAAAGACACAAAACACCAAGCACCACGAACCGTCGGTGGTGTTTGCTGCGTGGAGCGATTTTTCGAGGAAATATGTCTTTTTCATAATCTAGACGACCTCGAATGGCAAGCACGTTGAGAGAGTCTTGCTCGTTCGGCCGTTTTAGGGTGATCTTGAGAATTTCATCACAATCTTAAATCGAAGGTTATGCGCCGCCAATGGTACTCCATCTGGCAGCACATACTAATGATTTAAAACAACGTGTTTAAGGAAGTGACATTAGTTAACATGGAAATTTTCGACCAAATTTAAACTTTAACTTTATATCATTCCGACACGATAAGTAAATTCTGTAATGTTGAAATCTCAAAAACTTTGAACTATGTTTATATATATTAAATGAAATTGATAGTTATATGATTAAATGATTACAACATGTTAAGCAATCAAACTTGTTAAGACTTGATTACAACATGATTACAAAATTGATAGTTACATGATTAAATGATTACAACATGATTACATGATTAAATGATTACAACATGATTACAAAATGAGTTTCATGTAGACAATTGACCACTCAAGTTGACCGGCGATTCACGAACGTTAAAAACTTGTTAAAACTACATGATGATATATATATAGTTAACATGAGATTTTTATAAATAAGTATCTCACTAAGTATATTAACAATGAGTTATATACATAAAAATTAGACTATTGAATTAAGAAACTCAAAACGATATATATAACGATTTTCGTTATAACAATGTCTTACTAAATACATATGAATCATATTAAGATATTGATACATTATGTATAACATGATAAAATGATAATTAAATATATCATTAAGTGTGTTAACAATGAACTACATATGTAAAACAAGACTACTAACTTAAGGATTTCGAAACGATATATATACGTAACGATTATAGTTGTAATAACGTCTTAATATTTATATATCGTATTAAGATATATTAACTGAAGGTATTTTGTATGCCCGAGAGACATATTAAATTTATGTGGCTAATATGTTTTGATCCAAGTCGGGTCATACCCAATAACAAGCTTACCGACACCTTATTCGTATTTGATCTTAACGATTGGATCATTGATTAAATACGCGACACTTGAATTTTAAGGAAAAGGTTTCTTAAATAATATTACTTGATATGTTTATATAAGTTATGGAACAAATTATATAACAAGGATTTAATTATTTATAGGTTAAATAATTAATTAAGTTATGATACATTTTATAAAATTGGTTTTATAAAATATACATAACAAATAATATATATACAAGTTTATAAAATGTATTTTATGAAATCAAGTTTTATAAAAACTGATTTTGTAAAATCAGTTTTTTTTTATATAAAAGTATATTATATTATGGCAATGTGAGTGGCATGGGAGTGAGAATAAGCATGCATTTGTTTAATACTTGCTACCCATGCTTAACTAAGACCAAGGGGACTTAGTATTCTACACACACATGCATTCAAACATATCAAAAGTGAGCTAAAAAACTGCACAGATTCTGCTCAATATTGAGCTGAATGTCGTGGCCTTTTATGGTCAAAAGGGTGTTCTATATTTTGTTTTTACAAGCTCATATCTAGTGTCAATTAAATCCTAACTAATTACAAAGGTGTTGGGGTTATTGCTTGTGGGTATTACTTGCTTGAGGCTTCAAGTTAGAAGCTCTATTGTTCATCATCTTCGTCATCATCTTGCAACTTTGAAAACAACCCTCAACTAGCTTGAGGAGGTATATATATCTTCTCATCTTGTTCTTATATGTAAGTATGTATTCTAGACTTGATATTAACATGGAATTTAACTTAATGATTAAACAAATTAACATGAACTTATATTCATGCTTCCGCTTTCTTTAAATCATAAAAATGGTTTTATGAACATGTATATTTTAAGAACATGTTGTTTATTAAAGTTGTTAAATTCCATCAATGGTATCTAGAGCCGAAGTCTATGGATTATGCTTCTTATATGGCCTTTAAACCCGCTATATTTGCATTCTAAGTACATGCATGAATATGGAATGCAAAAACTTTCGGGTTTGGGAGGGTTGGTATAGTTGGCCGATTTTAGGAAGAGTTCCAAATGGGTTTGGAACTTGCAAATTGGTCAAATTTGTTGTATGTTGAAGTTCACAATCAAGCCTTGACCTTTTGTTTGAATGGTTGCATGTTTGGATGATTATCAATAATTCATTTGGTATGTAATATTAATTCATTCATGTGGTTGTAATATTCATTCAAGTTGGTTTGTAATATTGTTATTTTGGTTATGTAATTTATTTTATATTTGGTATGTAAAATAGATTAGGTTGTATTTTCATTTTCTAGAAAAATGTATTAGGATATGTTTTTTGTAAAAATGAAGATACAAGATGAAGACTTGGAAGATGCATTTGGATGCAAGATTAAGTGGGAGATTTTGAAATCTCCTACTTAGTGTTATAACCCTTAACCGGTGACATTTGTTTTCGGCTAAACAAATGTCTACCAAATTGGCTTGATTGTGAACACATTTGTTTGCATGCGTGGTTGTTATATTTCTTGTATGATTGTGGATTGTGTATGTTACTACAACAAGTTATCACTCAAGTTAACAACAAGCATAACTACAATTTAATTGGTTAAATTATTAACGACATGCAAAACGTCAATTTAAATGGCTAAATTAAAAACGGCTAAAAGGACATTAATAAACGGTTATTAAGAACATGATAAGGATCATATATATAAAATGGTTTATATCAAGTAATTGGCTAAAATTACAAGACTTGAAAATGGATTTCAAATAAACCATACACTAAATGCATGTTGGTGTATGGCATATATGTTTTCTTAAACTAGAATTAACGAAAACTTAAAATCCCTTAATCGACAAGGTAAACAAGTTTAACGCCATCCTTTTGTGGGACACTTAAACATAGTAGGGAACTCATAATGGGATAAAGGTCACCTAACCGTTATGAGCTAACTAATATGGTTAAGGTAAAATTCGCATGCTTGTGGGATAAAGGTCACCTAACCACTTGTATGTTAATTTTACATGTTTACACAAGTAGGACGACTTGATTTGGGAATCATGAACTTAGGGTCACCGAAGCATGAGGAACAAATAGGCGTTGATGGGATAAATATGCCATGCAAAAGGATTGCATGATCCCATAATTTAGAAGTTGCAAAAGGATTGCAATTGTCATATAAATGACTACCTAGCTAAATCAAATAACGGGATAAAGGTCACCTAACCGAAATTTGGTTTACCGTTGGATTCTAAAATTTAATATATATATCAATTGGATTTAAAGGGTATTGATTGTTAAATTTAAAATCGATACTTAAATGAACTTCGTTAAATTTTGTAGATGGCCGCCAATAACAACAACATGCATAACGCACCTATTAACTTGAACAACCTATCATTAAGGTCTCTCCTCGAGAAAGACAAACTTAACCATACGAACTTTATGGATTGGTTCCGCAATCTTAGGATTGTCCTCAAACTTAAGGATAAGGCGTATGTGTTGGAAGACCCCATTCCCGATCAACCCGACGAGGATGATACGGAAGGCATGGTTTATTGGGATAAGTATTGCGCCGATTCGGTGCAAGTCGCTTGCCTAATGCTTGGGACTATGATACCCGAACTCCAAAAGGATTTCGAGCATCATACTTCATACGACATGATCACGCAATTGAAGGAGATGTTCCTTCAACAAGCTCGTGTCGAGCGCTTTGAAACGGTTCGAGCGCTTCATGCATGTCGTATGGACGACTCCCAATCTGTTTCATCTTATGTCCTTAAGATGAAAAGCCACATTGATCGCGCAAACCGTCTTAATCTCAACATATCTAATGAGCTAGCCACGGATCTTATCCTAAACTCCCTGTCAAAGAGGTTTGACCAATTTGTAATTAATTACAATATGAATGGGATGGATAAGACCATTGGCGAACTTCATGGCATGCTTAGGACGGCAGAAACTAGCATGGGTAAGAGGGCTTCACCCGTGCTAATGATCAATGATGGTGGGTCCAAAGGTAATAACACCTCTAAGCCAAAGGCGGCTAAGAGGAAAGGACCCGCCCATCAAGGCAAGGGAAAGGGGAGGATGGTTACCCCAACCAAAAACAAGAACAAGAAGCAAAAGGTTGCCGGACAAGCAAACCCCAAGGAAGACCCGTGCTTCGGTTGCGGTGAAATGGGTCACTGGAAACGAAACTGCCCGGTCTACCTTAAGGAGTTGAAGGAAAAGAGGGATGCGGGGCAAACCTCAGGTAATATATATATATGGTATATATAGAGCTTAGTATTACTTCTTCTAATACATGGGTATTAGACACTGGATGTGGAACTCACATTTGCAATTCTTTGCAGGGGTTCAAAAGAAGTAGCAAGCAAACGGGAACATCAAGTCTCTTTATGGGTAATGGAGCCAAAGTGCAAGTGAAGGCTCAAGAGACTTTGTATTAAAGCTTCCAAGTGGTTTGGAACTTATTTTGAACAATGTTTTGTATGCACCGGATTTATGTCGAAACATTATTTCAGTTTCCCGTTTAAAACAATGTGGTTTTTATCTTAATTTTGTTAATGATAATATCCACGTTTATTTAGATAATGTATTCTATTTTAAGGCTTCGCCTTCAAATGGAATTTATGAATTGGTTCATGATGACACATCATCTAGTAGCTCAATATACCATACTGGCACCAAGAAACTCAAAAGGGATTTGAGTGATTCCTACTTATGGCATTGTCTCCTTGGTCACATAAACAAGAATCGAACGCATACACTTCAAAAGAATGGCCTTTTGAAATCAAATGAACTAGACTCGTTTGATGTATGTGAATCTTGTTTACAAGGCAAAATGACTAAAGCACCTTTCAAAGGGACCTACGAAAGGGCTAAGGACTTATTGGGATTAATACATTCGGATGTATGTGGACCCTTTAAGCCCATAACTCGGAATGGTGAAAGATACTTCGTTACTTTCATTGATGACTTCAGTCATTTCGGATATGTCTACTTGTTAAGGCATAAGGACGAAACTTTTGAAGCATTCAAAGAGTATCAAAACGAAGTACAAAATCAACTCAATAAGACAATCAAGGTACTTCGTACTGATAGAGGAGGTGAATACCTAAGCGATGCTTTCCAAGATAATCTTAAAAGCTGTGGAATTATCTCGCAGCTCACTCCTCCTGGAACACCCCAACTAAATGGAGTTTCCGAAAGGAGGAACCGAACCCTAATGGATATGGTTCGATCTATGATGGCTAGAAGCTCGTTACCTCTATCATTTTGGGGTTATTGTCTATGCTCCGCGGCTCGTATTTTAAATATGGCCCCAACCAAGAAAGTGGAACGAACACCTCATGAGATGTGGTTTGGAAAACCTCCATCTCTATCATACTTAAAGGTATGGGGATGTGAAGATTATCCTAAGCGTTACGTCCCTAATAAGTTGAATGCTCGATCCACGAAGTGTATCTTCATAGGATATCCCAAGGATAATATGGGATATTATTTCTATGATCCATCCGAGCAGAATGTATTTGTTGCTCGGAAGGCGGAATTCCTTGAAACTAAGTTCCTAATGGAAGGAAGTAGTGAAAGGAAGATAGATCTTGAAGAGGTTCAAGATCAAGTAGATGATACACAATTGGTTGACACTAACACTCAACATGAAAATGTTGAGAGTGATCAAATGGATGATCAAAATACACAAGACGTTCGCAGATCTGGTAGGATTAGTAATCCTCCTGAGAGATATGGGTTTCTCATGGATGGTTGCTATGTGGTTGATTTGGATGAACCAATAAACTACCAAGATGCTTTATCAAGGATTGATAAAGATAAATGGCAGGAAGCCATGAACGCTGAGATGCAATCCATGTATGACAACCAAGTTTGGGAACTTGTTACACAACCTGCTGGCTCAAGGCTAGTTGATTGTAAATGGCTTTTCAAAATGAAAACCGACATACATGGAAACTTGGATACATATAAAGCTAGACTTGTAGCAAGAGGTTTCACTCAAACTCAAGGGGTTGACTATGATGAAACTTTTTCGCCTGTGGCAATGCTAAAGTCTATTAGGATATTACTTGCCATTGCTGCTCATTATGATTATGAAATATGGCAAATGGATGTCAAGATCGCTTTCCTAAATGGATATCCTATGGAAGATGTCTATATGGTTCAGCCTGAAGGTTTTGTTGATCCGAAATATCCTAAAAAGGTATGCAAGTTAAAGAAGTCAATCTACGGATTGAAACAAGCATCTAGAATGTGGAATCATCGTTTTAATGAGGAAGCCGTGAAATTTGGCTTCATTAAAAATGGTGATGAAGCTTGTGTATATAACAAAGCTAGTGGGAGCACTATCATGTTCCTTGTACTATATGTGGATGATATATTGTTATTTGGAAATGATATTCCGGCAATGCAAGGAGTTAAAACTTGGCTAAGTAAATGCTTCTCCATTAAGGATCTTGGAGAAGCACAATACGTTTTGGGGATTGGGATCTACAGGAATAGATCCAAGAAACTGATAGGTTTGAATCAAAGTGCATACATTGAAAAGGTCTTGAAAAGGTTGAAGATGGAGAACTCTAAGAGTGGTTTGGTACCTATTCAAAGAGGAATGCCTCTCAGTTCATCTCAGTGCCCTACCACCAAAGATGAACAAGAGAAAATGAAGAAAGTCCCTTATGCATCTGCTATTGGGTCAATCATGTATGCAATGATATGCACTAGACCGGATGTGTCATGCGACCTAAGCTTGACAAGTAGATACCAGAATAACCCAGGAAATAGTCATTGGATTGCTGTTAAAAGTATATTAAAACACCTTAGGAGGACTAAGGATATGTTTCTAATATATGGATCTGGTGAGGAGGAACTTGCTGTAAAGGGTTACGTGGACGCGAGTTTCCAAACTGATCGAGATGATTCTCGATCACAATCCGGTTATGTCTTCACGTTAAATGGAGGTGCGGTCTCTTGGAAGAGTTCAAAACAGGATGTTGTTTCTCTATCCACTACAGAGTCGGAGTACATCGCCGCATCATTGGCAGCTCAGGAAGCTACATGGATGAAGAAATTCATCGACGACTTAGGAGTAGTCCCTTCCATTCAGGACCTTCTTGAGATCTTTTGTGACAACGAGGGTGCGATTGCTCAAATCAAGGAACCTCGTGCTCACCAAAAGACCCATCACATTGAGCGGAGATTCAACTACATAAGGGATGAAGTTGAAAAAGGAAAGATATGTATTCGCAAAGTTCACACAGATCTAAATATAGCGGATCCACTCACGAAGCTCTTACATTATGCAAAACATCAAGGGCATGTTAGTGCATTAGGGCTTCGGTATTCTAGTGATTGGTCATGATCTGTTTTAAGTATTGTAATGGAACGAAATTGTTCAAACTCATTAATATAATTATGGTATTAATTTATTTTGAGTTATGTTCCTATTTTTCATATTTTATCCATGAATAAGTAATTATTCTAAATTCCGTAGTCGATCACATTTGTGGGAGCAAATGTGAGGTTTAGACTATTATGAACTCGGATTGGTATACATTCACGGGATGAATGTGGTGCAAGGTTGCAACCAAGGTTCATAGATATTTGTGGGATACAAATATTGGAAGACCCGCCCTCAAGACTTACTAAATGGAGCCTTTGTGGTTAATCACATGTAATCTTGAGTAAAGGGGAATATCATTGTATCCTCTGACCTGAGATGCATATTGGGTTCGGATATTTACCAAGTATTGCACCTTGATTCTTTCCTTCGCTATTCTGAAATATGGTAGTTCACAAGGAAAAGCTCAGGTATAATGCAAGGTATATATTTTGGACGTATGTAGTCAAGATGGAATTTGTCCCTCTTATTCGTTGAGAGTCAGATGTCTAAGGCCTGATAAAGTTAAATCTAGAAGAGAGTGATCACTCTGTGTCTCTTGGATTTAACATGACATCTAGGACGAAAGGATATAATGAAAAGATTCACCTATTCATATTCGAGATGGGAACTCGAAAGGGGTGATGTTATTGAATGGCACAAAGTCATAACATATTGGGGGTGATAGACGGTCATTATGAAATGTCCCGTTCTTATTGATTAAAAACGTTCCATATTAATTGATTTCGTTGCGAGGTTTTGACCTCTATATGAGACATTTTTCAAAGACTGCATTCATTTAAAAACAAACCATAACCTTTATTTCATAAATAAAGGTTTAAAAAGCTTTACGTAGATTATCAAATAATGATAATCTAAAATATCCTGTTTACACACGACCATTACATAATGGTTTACAATACAAATATGTTACAACAAAATAAGTTTCTTGAATGCAGTTTTTACACAATATCATACAAGCATGGACTCCAAATCTCGTCCTTATTTAAGTATGCAACAGCGGAAGCTCTTAATAATCACCTGAGAATAAACATGCTTAAAACGTACACAAAAATGTTAGTGAGTTATAGGTTTAACCTATATATATCAAATCATAATAATAGACCACAAGATTTCATATTTCAATACACATCCCATACATAGAGATAAAAATCATTCATATGGTGAACACCTGGTAACCGACATTAACAAGATGCATATATAAGAATATCCCCATCATTCCGGGACACCCTTCGGATATGATATAAATTTCAAAGTACTAAAGCATCCGGTACTTTGGATGGGGTTTGTTAGGCCCAATAGATCTATCTTTAGGATTCGCGTCAATTAGGGTGTCTGTTCCCTAATTCTTAGATTACCAGACTTAATAAAAAGGGGCATATTCAATTTTGATAATTCAACCATAGAATGTAGTTTCACGTACTTGTGTCTATTTTGTAAATCATTTATAAAACCTGCATGTATTCTCATCCCAAAATTATTAGATTTTAAAAGTGGGACTATAACTCACTTTCACAGATTTTTACTTCGTCGGGAAGTAAGACTTGGCCACTGGTTGATTCACGAACCTATAACAATATATACATATATATCAAAGTATGTTCAAAATATATTTACAACACTTTTAATATATTTTGATGTTTTAAATTTATTAAGTCAGCTGTCCTCGTTAGTAACCTACAACTAGTTGTCCACAGTTAGATGTACAGAAATAAATCGATAAATATTATCTTGAATCAATCCACGACCCAGTGTATACGTATCTCAGTATTGATCACAACTCAAACTATATATATTTTGGAATCAACCTCAACCCTCTATAGCTAACTCCAACATTCACATATAGAGTGTCTATGGTTGTTCCGAAATATATATAGATGTGTCGACATGATAGGTCGAAACATTGTATACGTGTCTATGGTATCTCAAGATTACATAATATACAATACAAGTTGATTAAGTTATGGTTGGAATAGATTTGTTACCAATTTTCACGTAGCTAAAATGAGAAAAATTATCCAATCTTGTTTTACCCATAACTTCTTCATTTTAAATCCGTTTTGAGTGAATCAAATTGCTATGGTTTCATATTGAACTCTATTTTATGAATCTAAACAGAAAAGGTATAGTTTTATAGTCGGAGAAATAAGTTACAAGTCGTTTTTGTAAAGGTAGTCATTTCAGTCGAAAGAACGACGTCTAGATGACCATTTTAGAAAACATACTTCCACTTTGAGTTTAACCATAATTTTTGGATATAGTTTCATGTTCATAATAAAAATCATTTTCCCAGAATAACAACTTTTAAATCAAAGTTTATCATAGTTTTTAATTAACTAACCCAAAACAGCCCGCGGTGTTACTATGACGGCGTAAATCCGGTTTTACGGTGTTTTTCGTGTTTCCAGGTTTTAAATCATTAAGTTAGCATATCATATAGATATAGAACATGTGTTTAGTTGATTTTAAAAGTCAAGTTAGAAGGATTAACTTTTATTTGCGAACAAGTTTAGAATTAACTAAACTATGTTCTAGTGATTACAAGTTTAAACCTTCGAATAAGATAGCTTTATATGTATGAATCGAATGATGTTATGAACATCATTACTACCTTAAGTTCATTGGATAAACCTACTGGAAAAGAGAAAAATGGATCTAGCTTCAACGGATCCTTGGATGGCTCGAAGTTCTTGAAGCAGAATCATGACACGAAAACAAGTTCAAGTAAGATCATCATTTGAAATAAGATTGTTATAGTTATAGAAATTGAACCAAAGATTGAATATGATTATTACCTTGTATTAGAATGATAACCTACTATAAGAAACAAAGATTTCTTGAGGTTGGATGATCACCTTACAAGATTGGAAGTGAGCTAGCAAACTTGAAAGTATTCTTGATTTTATGTAACTAGAACTTGTAGAATATATGAAGAACACTTCGAACTTGAAGATAGAACTTGAGAGAGATCAATTAGATGAAGAAAATTTAAGAATGAAAGTGTTTGTAGGTGTTTTTGGTCGTTGGTGTATGGATTAGATATAAAGGATATGTAATTTTGTTTTCATGTAAATAAGTCATGAATGATTACTCATATTTTTGTAATTTTATGAGATATTTCATGCTAGTTGCCAAATGATGGTTCCCACATGTGTTAGGTGACTCACATGGGCTGCTAAGAGCTGATCATTAGAGTGTATATACCAATAGTACATACATCTAAAAGCTGTGTATTGTACGAGTACGAATACGGGTGCATACGAGTAGAATTGTTGATGAAACTGAACGAGGATGTAATTGTAAGCATTTTTGTTAAGTAGAAGTATTTTGATAAGTGTATTGAAGTCTTTCAAAAGTGTATAAATACATATTAAAACACTACATGTATATACATTTTAACTGAGTCGTTAAGTCATCGTTAGTCGTTACATGTAAGTGTTGTTTTGAAACCTTTAGGTTAACGTTCTTGTTAAATGTTGTTAACCCAATGTTTATAATATCAAATGAGATTTTAAATTATTATATTATCATGATATTATCATGTATGAATATCTCTTAATATGATATATATACATTAAATGTCTTTACAACGATAATCGTTACATATATGTCTCGTTTAAAAATCATTTAGTTAGTAGTCTTGTTTTTACATATGTAGTTCATTGTTAATATACTTAATGATATGTTTACTTATCATAGTATCATGTTAACTATATCCATATATATGTCATCATATAGTTTTTACAAGTTTTAATTTTCGTGAATCACCGGTCAACTTGGGTGGTCAATTGTCTATATGAAACATATTTCAATTAATCAAGTCTTAACAAGTTTGATTGCTTAACATGTTGGAAACATTTAATCATGTAAATATCAATCTCAATTAATATATATAAACATGGAAAAGTTCGGGTCACTACAGTACCTACCCGTTAAATAAATTTCGTCCCGAAATTTTAAGCTGTTGAAGGTGTTGACGAATCTTCTGGAAATAGATGCGGGTATTTCTTCTTCATCTGATCTTCACGCTCCCAGGTGAACTCGGGTCCTCTACGAGCATTCCTTCAAACCTTAACAATTGGTATCTTGTTTTGCTTAAGTCTTTTAACCTCACGATCCATTATTTTGACGGGTTCTTCGATGAATTGAAGTTTTTCGTTGATTTGGATTTCATCTAACGGAATAGTGAGATCTTCTTTAGCAAAACATTTCTTCAAATTCGAGACGTGGAAAGTGTTATGTACAGCCGCGAGTTGTTGAGGTAACTCAAGTGGGTAAGCTACTGGTCCGACACGATCAATAATCTTGAATGGTCCAATATACCTTGGATTTAATTTCCCTCGTTTACCAAATCGAACAACGCCTTTCCAAGGTGCAACTTTAAGCATGACCATCTCTCCAATTTCAAATTCTATATCTTTTCTTTTAATGTCAGCGTAGCTCTTTTGTCGACTTTGGGCGGTTTTCAACCGTTGTTGAATTTGGATGATCTTCTCGGTAGTTTCTTGTATAATCTCCGGACCCGTAATCTGTCTATCCCCCACTTCACTCCAACAAATCGGAGACCTGCACTTTCGACCATAAAGTGCTTCAAACGGCGCCATCTCAATGCTTGAATGGTAGCTGTTGTTGTAGGAAAATTTTGCTAACGGTAGATGTCGATCCCAACTGTTTCCGAAATCAATAACACATGCTCGTAGCATGTCTTCAAGCGTTTGTATCGTCCTTTTGCTCTGCCCATCAGTTTGTGGATGATAGGCAGTACTCATGTCTAGACGAGTTCCTAATGCTTGCTGTAATGTCTGCCAGAATCTTGAAATAAATCTGCCATCCCTATTGTAGTGACCCGAACTTTTCCATGTTTATATATATTAATTGAGATTGATATTTACATGATTAAATGTTTCCAACATATTAAGCAATCAAACTTGTTAAGACTTGATTAATTGAAATAGGTTTCATATAGACAATTGACTACCCAAGTTGACCGGTGATTCACGAACGTTAAAACTTGTAAAAACTATATGATGACATATATATGGTTATATATATAGTTAACATGATATTATGATAAGTAAACATATCATTAAGTATATTAACAATGAACTACATATGTAAAAACAAGACTACTAACTTAATGATTTTGAAACGAGACATATATGTAACGATTATCGTTGTAACGACATTTAATGTATATATATCATATTAAGAGATATTTGTACATCATAATATCATGATAATATAATAATTTAAAATCTCTTTTGATATTATAAACATTGGGTTAACAACATTTAACAAGATCGTTAACCTAAAGGTTTCAAAACAACATTTACATGTAACGACTAACGATGACTTAACGACTCAGTTAAAATGTATATACATGTAGTGTTTTAATATGTATTCATACACTTTTGAAAGACTTCAATACACTTATCAAAATACTTCTACTTAACAAAAATGCTTACAATTACATCCTCGTTCAGTTTCATCAACAATTCTACTCGTATGCACCGTATTCGTACTCGTACAATACACAGCTTTTAGATGTATGTACTATTGGTATATACACTCCAATGATCAGCTCTTAGCAGCCCATGTGAGTCACCTAACACATGTGGGAACCATCATTTGCAACTAGCATGAAATATCTCATAAAATTACAAAAATATGAGTAATCATTCATGACTTATTTACATGAAAAAAAAATTACATATCCTTTATATCTAATCCATACACCAACGACCAAAAACACCTACAAACACTTTCATTCTTCAATTTTCTTCATCTAATTGATCTCTCTCAAGTTCTATCTTCAAGTTCTAAGTGTTCTTCATAAATTCCAAAAGTTCTAGTTTCATAAAATCAAGAATACTTTCAAGTTTGCTAGCTCACTTCCAATCTTGTAAGGTGATCATCCAACCTCAAGAAATCTTTGTTTCTTACAGTAGGTTATCATTCTAATACAAGGTAATAATCATATTCAAACTTTTGTTCAAGTGATGATCTTACTTGAACTTGTTTTCGTGTCATGATTCTGCTTCAAGAACTTCGAGCCATCCAAGGATCCGTTGAAGCTAGATCCATTTTTCTCTTTTCCAGTAGGTTTATCCAAGGAACTTAAGGTAGTAATGATGTTCATAACATCATTCGATTCATACATATAAAGCTATCTTATTCGAAGGTTTAAACTTGTAATCACTAGAACATAGTTTAGTTAATTCTAAACTTGTTCGCAAACAAAAGTTAATCCTTCTAACTTGACTTTTAAAATCAACTAAACACATGTTCTATATCTATATGATATGCTAACTTAATGATTTAAAACCTGAAAACACGAAAAACACCGGAAAACCGGATTTACGCCGTCGTAGTAACACCGCGGGCTGTTTTGGGTTAGTTAATTAAAAACTATGATAAACTTAGATTTAAAAGTTGTTATTCTGAGAAAATGATTTTTATTATGAACATGAAACTATATCCAAAAATTATGGTTAAACTCAAAGTGGAAGTATGTTTTCTAAAATGGTCATCTAGACGTCGTTCTTTCGACTGAAATGACTACCTTTACAAAAACGACTTGTAACTTATTTCTCCGACTATAAACCTATACTTTTCTGTTTAAATTCATAAAATAGAGTTCAATATGAAACCATAGCAATTTGATTCACTCAAAACGGATTTAAAATGAAGAAGTTATGGGTAAAACAAGATTGGATAATTTTTCTCATTTTAGCTACGTGAAAATTGGTAACAAATCTATTCCAACCATAACTTAATCAACTTGTATTGTATATTATGTAATCTTGAGATACCATAGACACGTATACAATGTTTCGACCTATCATGTCGACACATCTATATATATTTCGGAACAACCATAAACACTCTATATGTGAATGTTGGAGTTAGCTATACAGGGTTAAGGTTGATTCCAAAATATATATAGTTTGAGTTGTGATCAATACTGAGATACGTATACACTGGGTCGTGGATTGATTCAAGATAATATTTATCGATTTATTTCTGTACATCTAACTGTGGACAACTAGTTGTAGGTTACTAACGAGGACAGCTGACTTAATAAACTTAAAACATCAAAATATATTAAAAGTGTTGTAAATATATTTTAAACATACTTTGATATATATGTATATATTGTTATAGGTTCGTGAATCAACCGGTGGTCAAGTCTTACTTCCCGACGAAGTAAAAATCTGTGAAAGTGAGTTATAGTCCCACTTTTAAAAATCTAATATTTTTGGGATGAGAATACATGCAGGTTTTATAAATGATTTACAAAGTAGACACAAGTACGTGAAACTACATTCTATGGTTGAATTATCGAAATCGAATATGCCCCTTTTTATTAAGTCTGGTAATCTAAGAATTAGGGAACAGACACCCTAATTGACGCGAATCCTAAAGATAGATCTATTGGGCCTAACAAACCCCATCCAAAGAACCGGATGCTTTAGTACTTCGAAATTTATATCATATCCGAAGGGTGTCCCGGAATGATGGGGATATTCTTATATATGCATCTTGTTAATGTCGGTTACCAGGTGTTCACCATATGAATGATTTTTATCTCTATGTATGGGATGTGTATTGAAATATGAAATCTTGTGGTCTATTATTATGATTTGATATATATATAGGTTAAACCTATAACTCACCAACATTTTTGTTGACGTTTTAAGCATGTTTATTCTCAGGTGATTATTAAGAGCTTCCGCTGTCGCATACTTAAATAAGGACGAGATTTGGAGTCCATGCTTGTATGATATTGTGTAAAAACTGCATTCAAGAAACTTATTTTGTTGTAACATATTTGTATTGTAAACCATTATGTAATGGTCGTGTGTAAACAGGATATTTTAGATTATCATTATTTGATAATCTACGTAAAGCTTTTTAAACCTTTATTGATGAAATAAAGGTTATGGTTTGTTTTAAAATGAATGCAGTCTTTGAAAAACGTCTCATATAGAGGTCAAAACCTCGCAACGAAATCAATTAATATGGAACGTTTTTAATCAATAAGAACGGGACATTTCAGTTGGTATCCGAGCGTTGGTCTTAGAGAACCAGAAAATTTTCATTAGTGTGTCTTATCGAGTTTGTTAGGATGCATTAGTGATTCTGGACTTCGACCGTGTTTTCTTTAAAAATGATTGCTTAACATTTTTGTTGGAAACTATATATTTTTAACATATGAATATTATGTGATATATTAATCTCTTAACGTGTTTGATATTATGTGATAGATGTCTACCTCTAGAACAAGTCCCATTGACTCACCTAATAATAATGAAGAGTCAAATGTAAATTGGAATGATTCGTGGACTGATTCACAAGTTCCCGAAGAGGAACCGGAAGAAGAGTCGGAACCGGAAGAAGAATCGGAACCGGAAGAAGAATCGGAACCGGTGGGGGAAATAATAAAACGGTTAAGTAAAAGAGATTCCTCAACCAACCGACCAAGGTTAATTATGGTCAATGGTGTTTCCGCCAAGGAAGCAAAATATTGGGAGGATTACCAATTCTCCGATGAATCGGATTCCGACGAGAATTCCAATGATGTTATAGAAATTACCCCAACTGAATTTAAAAAGGCAAAAGAAAATAATAAGGGAAAGGGCATAAAAATAGAGAAATCTAATTCCAACCCCGATGAACTTTATATGTATCGTCAACCCCCGAAGTCCTTAAGTTGTAACAATGACCCGGGAACCTCTAAACCACCAGGTTTTTCTAAACCAATGTGGACAACGACGGCTCGTATTAGGGGAACATCATATATCCCTAGAAACTTGGCAAAACGAACCAAAACCGAAGAAGAAGAAACGAGCGAGTCGGAATAAGATAGTTGTATTCGTGTGGTGTAATATATGTAATATAGTGTTCTTATGCTTTATGATATATGTAAAAATTGCTTGTATTAATAAGTATTTTTTTATGAATCTAACTCTTGTCTATTTTACAGTTTAAAAACACAAAATGGATAGACAACCCAATATTTTAAGAGACCTACCCGGAGACATGATTGATGAAATCTTGTCTAGAGTCGGCCAGAATTCCTCGGCACAACTATTTAAGGCGAGATCAGTTTGTAAGACATTCGAAGAACGTTCCAAGAATGTCTTGGTTTATAAGAGACTTTCATTTGAAAGATGGGGAATAGCACATTGGGAAACCCATAAGTTACGATGTGTTTACTTTGACGCATATATTGCGGGGAACCCAAATGCTATTTTACGCAACGGGTTAAGAAATTATTTTGACTCAATATATCCGAATATTGGACTTCGTGATTTAGAAAAAGCGGCTAACATGCAACATAAAGAAGCATGTTATGCTTACGGATTAGTAATGTTCGCTTCTCACCAAAGTGAGAACAAGAACATCGGGCTACAACTATTAAACAAAACGTTTCCACAAGTAACGGAGTCGGTAATTGGGGTAAGAAATGAGGTTTTTAGATTGTTACGGGACTGTTGGACATTACGTAACCCTCGTCCTTTTGACGATTTTACAACACGCTGTCTTATCAACGGCCATAACGGTTATGTTCCACAAGACCAAGGATGGGAAGTAATCCTAGTAAAACCAGAATGCATGACTTGTTTCTGGACGTATGAATTACGTGTCTTTATTGTCTTTGCTGAACGACTTGTGTACTAGCTAGAATTATCTTCACAACTATCTTGTATCAAAGTTATTGTGTGCTATATTTCATGCTTTATGTAAAATAAGCGGTATTGTAAGTTTGTAAAATATTGTATAAAAGTTTGAACGCGAAATATTATTATAATCAGTTTTTCATATAGAATTGTAGTAGTTGAATTGTATATTAGCTACTAAGTATGAACTTAACGGGTAGGTACTACCCGAATTTAAACATATAAAACGCTAATATGAAGAAAAAGCTTTTATAAATGAGTTCATATTATGCTACAAAATACTATTAACTACTCTTAATATTCTGTATGATTAACTTGTTCCATTTGACTATTTTGAAGGAAATGGCACCGACTACTCGACACACCGTGAATATGAATGAAGAGGAATTCCGTACTTTTCTAGCTTCAAACATAGCCGCAGTACAGGCTGCGCTACATACCAACAATAACCTTGGATCTAGCAGTACAGGAAATCGTGTAGGATGCACCTACAAAGAATTCACTGCCTGCAAACCTTTGGAATTTGATGGAACCGAAGGACCGATCGGATTGAAACGGTGGACCGAGAAGGTCGAATCGGTGTTTGCCATAAGTAAGTGTACTGAAGAGGACAAAGTGAAGTACGCTACGCATACCTTCACAGGTTCTGCGTTAACATGGTGGAATACCTATCTAGAGCAAGTGGGACAAGATGATGCGTACGCACTACCGTGGTCAGCATTCAAGCACTTGATGAATGAGAAGTACCGTCCTAGAACCGAGGTCAATAAGCTCAAGACAGAACTTAGAGGGTTACGAACCCAAGGATTTGATATTACCACGTACGAAAGACGATTCACAGAATTGTGCCTATTGTGTCCGGGAGCATTCGAAGATGAGGAAGAGAAGATCGATGCATTTGTGAAAGGATTACCGGAAAGAATTCAAGAAGATATAAGTTCACACGAGCCCGCCTCTATACAACAGGCATGTAGAATGGCTCACAAACTAGTGAACCAGATTGAAGAAAGAATTAAAGAACAGACTGCTGAAGAGGCCAATGTGAAGCAAGTCAAAAGAAAGTGGGAGGATAACGGTGATAAGAATCACCAATACAACAACAACAGCAATTACAACAATAATCGCAATAATTATCCCAACAATCGCAACATCAATCGCAACTACAACAAACGGCCCAACAACAACAACAACAACTACAGCAACAGCAACTACAATAATCATCCCAACAACAATAATAACCGCAACAACAATAACAATCAGAAGCAGCTATGCCAAAGGTGTGAAAAGTATCACTCGGGGTTTTGCACCAAATTTTGCAACAAGTGTAAAAGAAATGGTCATAGCGCGGCGAAGTGTGAGGTTTATGGACCAGGGGTTAATAGAACGAAAGGAACAAATGGTGTCGGAACGAGTAATGGCGGAGCAAGTAGTGTCGGAGCAAGTTATGCCAATGTAGTTTGTTATAAATGTGGAAAACCGGGCCACATTATTAGAAATTGCCCGAACCAGGAGAACACAAATGGATAAGGCCGCGGAAGAGTTTTCAATATTAATGCGGCAGAGGCACAGGAAGACCCGGAGCTTGTTACGGGTACGTTTCTTATTGACAATAAATCTGCTTACGTTTTATTTGATTCGGGTGCGGATAGAAGCTATATGAGTAGAGATTTTTGTGCTAAATTAAGTTGTCCATTGACGCCTTTGGATAGTAAATTTTTACTCGAATTAGCAAATGGTAAATTAATTTCAGCAGATAATATATGTCGGAATCGAGAAATTAAACTGGTTAGCAAAACATTTAAGATTGATTTAATACCAGTAGACTTAGGGAGTTTTGATGTGATAATCGGTATGGACTGGTTGAAAGAAGTGAAAGCAGAGATCGTCTGTTACAAAAATGCAATTCGCATTATACGAGAAAAAGGAAAACCCTTAATGGTGTACGGAGAAAAGGGCAACACGAAGCTACATCTTATTAGTAATTTGAAGGCACAAAAACTAATAAGAAAAGGTTGCTATGCTGTTCTAGCACACGTCGAGAAAGTACAAACTGAAGAAAAGAGCATCAATGATGTTCCCATTGCAAAAGAATTTCCCGATGTATTTCCGAAAGAATTACCGGGATTACCCCCACATCGATCCGTTGAATTTCAAATAGATCTTGTACCAGGAGCTGCACCAATAGCTCGTGCTCCTTACAGACTTGCACCCAGCGAGATGAAAGAACTGCAAAGCCAATTACAAGAAATTTTAGAGCGTGGTTTCATTCGACCAAGCACATCACCGTGGGGAGCTCCTGTTTTGTTTTTCAAGAAGAAAGATGGTACATTCAGGTTGTGTATCGACTACCGAGAGTTGAACAAACTTACCATCAAGAACCGCTACCCACTACCGAGAATCGATGACTTATTTGATCAACTACAAGGCTCGTCTGTTTATTAAAAGATTGACTTACGTTCCGGGTATCATCAAATGCGGGTGAAAGAAGATGATATTCCAAAGACTGCTTTCAGAACACGTTACGGTCATTACGAGTTTATGGTCATGCCGTTTGGTTTAACTAATGCACCAGCTGTGTTCATGGACCTTATGAACCGAGTGTGTGGACCATACCTTGACAAGTTTGTCATTGTTTTCATTGATGACATACTTATTTGCTCAAAGAATGACCAAGAACACGGTGAACATTTGAGAAAGGTGTTAGAAGTATTGAGGAAGGAAGAATTGTACGCTAAGTTTTCAAAGTGTGCATTTTGGTTGGAAGAAGTTCAATTCCTCGGTCACATAGTGAACAAAGAAGGTATTAAGGTGGATCCAGCAAAGATAGAAAGTGTTGAAAAGTGGGAAACCCCGAAAACTCCGAAACACGTATGCCAGTTTTTCGGACTAGCTGGTTACTACAGAAGGTTCATCCAAGACTTTTCCAGAATAGCAAAACCCTTGACTGCATTAACGCATAAAGGGAAGAAATTTGAATGGAATGATGAACAAGAGAAAGCGTTTCAGTTATTGAAGAAAAAGCTAACTACGGCACCTATATTGTCATTGCCTGAAGGGAATGATGATTTTGTGATTTATTGTGACGCATCAAAGCAAGGTCTCGGTTGTGTATTAATGCAACGAACGAAGGTGATTGCTTATGCGTCTATACAATTGAAGATTCACGAACAAAATTATACGACGCATGATTTGGAATTAGGCGCGGTTGTTTTTGCATTAAAGACTTGGAGGCACTACTTATATGGGGTCAAAAGTATTATATATTACGACCACAAAAGTCTTCAACACATATTTAATCAGAAACAACTGAATATGAGGCAGCGTAGGTGGATTGAATTATTGAATGATTACGACTTTGAGATTCGTTACCACCCGGGGAAGGCAAATGTGGTAGCCGATGCCTTGAGCAGGAAGGACAGAGAACCCATTCGAGTAAAATCTATGAATATAATGATTCATAATAACCTTACTACTCAAATAAAGGAGGCGCAACAAGGAGTTTTAAAAGAGGGAAATTTAAAGGATGAAATACCCAAAGGATCGGAGAAGCATCTTAATATTCGGGAAGACGGAACCCGGTATAGGGCTGAATGGATTTGGGTACCAAAATTTGGAGATATGAGAGAAATGGTACTTAGAGAAGCTCATAAAACCAGATACTCAATACATCCTGGAACGGGGAAGATGCACAAGGATCTCAAGAAACATTTTTGGTGGCCGGGTATGAAAGCCGATGTTGCTAAATATGTAGGAGAATGTTTGACGTGTTCTAAGGTCAAAGCTGAGCATCAGAAACCATCAGGTCTACTTCAACAACCCGAAATCCCGGAATGGAAATGGGAAAACATTACCATGGATTTCATCACTAAATTGCCAAGGACTGCAAGTGGTTTTGATACTATTTGGGTAATAGTTGATCGTCTCACCAAATCAGCACACTTCCTGCCAATAAGAGAAGATGACAAGATGGAGAAGTTAGCACGACTGTATTTGAAGGAAGTCGTCTCCAGACATGGAATACCAATCTCTATTATCTCTGATAGGGATGGCAGATTTATTTCAAGATTCTGGCAGACATTACAGCAAGCATTAGGAACTCGTCTAGACATGAGTACTGCCTATCATCCACAAACTGATGGGCAGAGCGAAAGGACGATACAAACGCTTGAAGACATGCTACGAGCATGTGTTATTGATTTCGGAAACAGTTGGGATCGACATCTACCGTTAGCAGAATTTTCCTACAACAACAGCTACCATTCAAGCATTGAGATGGCGCCGTTTGAAGCACTTTATGGTAGAAAGTGCAGGTCTCCGATTTGTTGGAGTGAAGTGGGGGATAGACAGATTACGGGTCCGGAGATTATACAAGAAACTACCGAGAAGATCATCCAAATTCAACAACGGTTGAAAACTGCCCAAAGTCGACAAAAGAGCTACGCTGACATTAAAAGAAAAGATATAGAATTTGAAATTGGAGAGATGGTCATGCTTAAAGTTGCACCTTGGAAAGGCGTTGTTCGATTTGGTAAACGAGGGAAATTAAATCCAAGGTATATTGGACCATTCAAGATTATTGATCGTGTCGGACCAGTAGCTTACCGACTTGAGTTACCTCAACAACTCGCGGCTGTACATAACACTTTCCACGTCTCGAATTTGAAGAAATGTTTTGCTAAAGAAGATCTCACTATTCCGTTAGATGAAATCCAAATCAACGAAAAACTTCAATTCATCGAAGAACCCGTCGAAATAATGGATCGTGAGGTTAAAAGACTTAAGCAAAACAAGATACCAATTGTTAAGGTTCGATGGAATGCTCGTAGAGGACCCGAGTTCACCTGGGAGCGTGAAGATCATATGCATAAGAAATACCCGCATCTCTTTCCAGAAGATTCGTCAACACCTTCAACAGCTTAAAATTTCGGGACGAAATTTATTTAACGGGTAGGTATTGTAGTAACCCGAACTTTTCCATGTTTATATATATTAATTGAGATTGATATTTACATGATTAAATGTTTCCAACATATTAAGCAATCAAACTTGTTAAGACTTGATTAATTGAAATAGGTTTCATATAGACAATTGACTACCCAAGTTGACCGGTGATTCACGAACGTTAAAACTTGTAAAAACTATATGATGACATATATATGGTTATATATATAGTTAACATGATATTATGATAAGTAAACATATTATTAAGTATATTAACAATGAACTACATATGTAAAAACAAGACTACTAACTTAATGATTTTGAAACGAGACATATATGTAACGATTATCTTTGTAACGACATTTAATGTATATATATCATATTAAGAGATATTTGTACATCATAATATCATGATAATATAATAATTTAAAATCTCTTTTGATATTATAAACATTGGGTTAACAACATTTAACAAGATCGTTAACCTAAAGGTTTCAAAACAACATTTACATGTAACGACTAACGATGACTTAACGACTCAGTTAAAATGTATATACATGTAGTGTTTTAATATGTATTCATACACTTTTGAAAGACTTCAAGACACTTATCAAAATACTTCTACTTAACAAAAATGCTTACAATTACATCCTCGTTCAGTTTCATCAACAATTCTACTCGTACGCACCCGTATTCGTACTCGTACAATACACAGCTTTTAGATGTATGTACTATTGGTATATACACTCCAATGATCAGCTCTTAGCAGCCCATGTGAGTCACCTAACACATGTGGGAACCATCATTTGGCAACTAGCATGAAATATCTCATAAAATTACAAAAATATGAGTAATCATTCATGACTTATTTACATGAAAACAAAATTACATATCCTTTATATCTAATCCATACACCAACGACCAAAAACACCTACAAACACTTTCATTCTTCAATTTTCTGCATCTAATTGATCTCTCTCAAGTTCTATCTTCAAGTTCTAAGTGTTCTTCATAAATTCCAAAAGTTCTAGTTTCATAAAATCAAGAATACTTTCAAGTTTGCTAGCTCACTTCCAATCTTGTAAGGTGATCATCCAACCTCAAGAAATCTTTGTTTCTTACAGTAGGTTATCATTCTAATACAAGGTAATAATCATATTCAAACTTTTGTTCAATTTCTATAACTATAACAATCTTATTTCAAGTGATGATCTTACTTGAACTTGTTTTCGTGTCATGATTCTGCTTCAAGAACTTCAAGCCATCCAAGGATCCGTTGAAGCTAGATCCATTTTTCTCTTTTCCAGTAGGTTTATCCAAGGAACTTAAGGTAGTAATGATGTTCATAACATCATTCGATTCATACATATAAAGCTATCTTATTCGAAGGTTTAAACTTGTAATCACTAGAACATAGTTTAGTTAATTCTAAACTTGTTCGCAAACAAAAGTTAATCCTTCTAACTTGACTTTTAAAATCAACTAAACACATGTTCTATATCTATATGATATGCTAACTTAATGATTTAAAACCTGAAAACACGAAAAACACCGTAAAACCGGATTTACGCCGTCGTAGTAACACCGCGGGCTGTTTTGGGTTAGTTAATTAAAAACTATGATAAACTTTGATTTAAAAGTTGTTATTCTGAGAAAATGATTTTTATTATGAACATGAAACTATATCCAAAAATTATGGTTAAACTCAAAGTGGAAGTATGTTTTCTAAAATGGTCATCTAGACGTCGTTCTTTCGACTGAAATGACTACCTTTACAAAAACGACTTGTAACTTATTTCTCCGACTATAAACCTATACTTTTCTGTTTAAATTCATAAAATACAGTTCAATATGAAACCATAGCAATTTGATTCACTCAAAACGGATTTAAAATGAAGAAGTTATGGGTAAAACAAGATTGTATAATTTTTCTCATTTTAGCTACGTGAAAATTGGTAACAAATCTATTCCAACCATAACTTAATCAACTTGTATTGTATATTATGTAATCTTGAGATACCATAGACACGTATACAATGTTTCGACCTATCATGTCGACACATCTATATATATTTCGGAACAACCATAGACACTCTATATGTGAATGTTGGAGTTAGCTATACAGGGTTGAGGTTGATTCCAAAATATATATAGTTTGAGTTGTGATCAATACTGAGATACGTATACACTGGGTCGTGGATTGATTCAAGATAATATTTATCGATTTATTTCTGTACATCTAACTGTGGACAACTAGTTGTAGGTTACTAACGAGGACAGCTGACTTAATAAACTTAAAACATCAAAATATATTAAAAGTTTTGTAAATATATTTTAAACATACTTTGATATATATGTATATATTGTTATAGGTTCGTGAATCAACCGGTGGTCAAGTCTTACTTCCCGACGAAGTAAAAATCTGTGAAAGTGAGTTATAGTCCCACTTTTAAAAATCTAATATTTTTGGGATGAGAATACATGCAGGTTTTATAAATGATTTACAAAGTAGACACAAGTACGTGAAACTACATTCTATGGTTGAATTATCGAAATCGAATATGCCCCTTTTTATTAAGTCTGGTAATCTAAGAATTAGGGAACAGACACCCTAATTGACGCGAATCCTAAAGATAGATCTATTGGGCCTAACAAACCCCATCTAAAGAACCGGATGCTTTAGTACTTCAAAATTTATATCATATCCGAAGGGTGTCCCGGAATGATGGGGATATTCTTATATATGCATCTTGTTAATGTCGGTTACCAGGTGTTCACCATATGAATGATTTTTATCTCTATGTATGGGATGTGTATTGAAATATGAAATCTTGTGGTCTATTATTATGATTTGATATATATAGGTTAAACCTATAACTCACCAACATTTTTGTTGACGTTTTAAGCATGTTTATTCTCAGGTGATTATTAAGAGCTTCCGCTGTCGCATACTTAAATAAGGACGAGATTTGGAGTCCATGCTTGTATGATATTGTGTAAAAACTGCATTCAAGAAACTTATTTTGTTGTAACATATTTGTATTGTAAACCATTATGTAATGGTCGTGTGTAAACAGGATATTTTAGATTATCATTATTTGATAATCTACGTAAAGCTTTTTAAACCTTTATTGATGAAATAAAGGTTATGGTTTGTTTTAAAATGAATGCAGTCTTTGAAAAACGTCTCATATAGAGGTCAAAACCTCGCAACGAAATCAATTAATATGGAACGTTTTTAATCAATAAGAACGGGACATTTCAGCTATCAGAGATAATAGAGATTGGTATTCCATGTCTGGAGACGACTTCCTTCAAATACAGTCATGCTAACTTCTCCATCTTGTCATCTTCTCTTATTGGCAAGAAGTGTGCTGATTTGGTGAGACGATCAACTATTACCCAAATAGTATCAAAACCACTTGCAGTCCTTGGCAATTTAGTGATGAAATCCATGGTAATGTTTTCCCATTTCCATTCCGGGATTTCGGGTTGTTGAAGTAGACCTGATGGTTTCTGATGCTCAGCTTTGACCTTAGAACACGTTAAACATTCTCCTACGTATTTAGCAACATCGGCTTTCATACCCGGCCACCAAAAATGTTTCTTGAGATCCTTGTACATCTTCCCCATTCCAGGATGTATTGAGTATCTGGTTTTATGAGCTTCTCTAAGTACCATTTCTCTCATATCTCCAAATTTTGGTACCCAAATCCTTTCAGCCCTATACCGGGTTCCGTCTTCCCGAATATTAAGATGCTTCTCCGATCCTTTGGGTATTTCATCCTTTAAATTTCCCTCTTTTAAAACTCCTTGTTGCGCCTCCTTTATTTGAGTAGTAAGGTTATTATGAATCATTATATTCATAGATTTTACTCGAATGGGTTCTCTGTCCTTCCTGCTCAAGGCATCGGCTACCACATTTGCCTTCCCCGGGTGGTAACGAATCTCAAAGTCATAATCATTCAACAATTCAATCCACCTACGCTGCCTCATATTCAGTTGTTTCTGATTAAATATGTGTTGAAGATTTTTGTAGTCGGTATATATAATACTTTTGACCCCATATAAGTAGTGCCTCCAAGTCTTTAATGCAAAAACAACCGCGCCTAATTCCAAATCATGCGTCGTATAATTTTGTTCGTGAATCTTCAATTGTCTAGACGCATAAGCAATCACCTTCGTTCGTTGTATTAATACACAACCGAGACCTTGCTTTGATGCGTCACAATAAATCACAAAATCATCATTCCCTTCAGGCAATGACAATATAGGTGCCGTAGTTAGCTTTTTCTTCAATAACTGAAACGCTTTCTCTTGTTCATCATTCCATTCAAATTTCTTCCCTTTATGCGTTAATGCAGTCAAGGGTTTTGCTATTCTGGAAAAGTCTTGGATGAACCTTCTGTAGTAACCAGCTAGTCCTAAAAACTGGCGTATGTGTTTCGGAGTTTTTGGGGTTTCCCACTTTTCAACAGTTTCTATCTTTGCCGGATCCACCTTAATACCTTCTTTGTTCACTATGTGACCGAGGAATTGAACTTCTTCCAACCAAAATGCACACTTTGAAAACTTAGCGTACAATTCTTCCTTCCTCAATACTTCTAACACCTTTCTCAAATGTTCACCGTGTTCTTGGTCATTCTTTGAGTAAATAAGTATGTCATCAATGAAAACAATGACAAACTTGTCAAGGTATGGTCCACACACTCGGTTCATAAGGTCCATGAACACAGCTGGTGCATTAGTTAAACCAAACGGCATGACCATAAACTCGTAATGACCGTAACGTGTTCTAAAAGCAGTCTTTGGAATATCATCTTCTTTCACCCGCATTTGATGATACCCAGAACGTAAGTCAATCTTTGAATAAACAGACGAGCCTTGTAGTTGATCAAATAAGTCGTCGATTCTCGGTAGTGGGTAGCGGTTCTTGATGGTAAGTTTGTTCAACTCTCGGTAGTCGATACACAACCTGAATGTACCATCTTTCTTCTTGACAAACAAAACAGGAGCTCCCCACGGTGATGTGCTTGGTCGAATGAAACCACGCTCTAAAAGTTCTTGTAATTGGCTTTGCAGTTCTTTCATCTCGCTGGGTGCGAGTCTGTAAGGAGCACGAGCTATTGGTGCAGCTCCTGGTACAAGATCTATTTGAAATTCAACGGATCGATGTGGGGGTAATCCCGGTAATTCTTTCGGAAATACATCGGGAAATTCTTTTGCAATGGGAACATCATTGATGCTCTTTTTTTCAATTTGTACTTTCTCGACGTGTGCTAGAATAGCATAGCAACCTTTTCTTATTAGTTTTTGTGCCTTCAAATTACTAATAAGATGTAGCTTCGTGTTGCCCTTTTCTCCGTACACCGTTAAGGGTTTTCCTTTTTCTCGTATAATGCGAATTGCATTTTTGTAACAAACGATCTCTGCTTTCACTTCTTTCAACCAGTCCATACCGATTATCACATCAAAACTCCCTAACTCTACTGGTATCAAATCAATCTTAAATATTTCGCTAACCAGTTTAATTTCTCGATTCCGACATATATTATCTGCTGAAATTAATTTACCATTTGCTAATTCGAGTAAAAATTTACTATCCAAAGGCGTCAATGGACAACTTAATTTATCACAAAAATCTCTACTCATATAGCTTCTATCCGCACCCGAATCAAATAAAACGTAAGCAGATTTATTGTCAATAAGAAACGTACCCGTAACAAGCTCCGGGTCTTCCTGTGCCTTTGCCGCATTAATATTGAAAACTCTTCCGCGGCCTTGTCCATTCGTGTTCTCCTGGTTCGGGCAATTTCTAATAATGTGGCCCGGTTTTCCACATTTATAACAAACTACATTGGCATAACTTGCTCCGACACTACTTACTCCGCCATTACTCGTTCCGACACCATTTGTTCCTTTCGTTCTATTAACCCCTGGTCCGTAGACCTCACACTTCACCGTGCTATGACCATTTCTTTTACACTTGTTGCAAAATTTGGTGCAGAACCCCGAGTGATACTTTTCACACCTTTGGCATAGCTGCTTCTGATTGTTGTTATTGTTACGGTTATTATTGTTGTTGGGATGATTGTTGTAGTTACTATTGTTGTTGTTGTTGTTGGGCCGTTTGTTGTAGTTGCGATTGATGTTGCGATTGTTGGGATAATTGTTGCGATTATTGTTGTAATTGCTGTTGTTGTTGTATTGGTGATTCTTATCACCATTTTCCTCCCACTTTCTTTTGACTTGCTTCACATTGGCCTCTTCAGCAGTCTGTTCTTTAATTCTTTCTTCAATCTGGTTCACTAGTTTGTGAGCCATTCTACATGCCTGTTGTATGGAGGCGGGCTCGTGTGAACTTATATCTTCTTGGATTCTTTCCGGTAATCCTTTTACAAACGCGTCGATCTTCTCTTCCTCATCTTCGAATGCTCCCGGACACAATAGGCACAATTCTGTGAATCGTCTTTCGTACGTGGTAATATCAAATCCTTGGGTTCGTAACCCTCTAAGTTCTGTCTTGAGCTTATTGACCTCGGTTCTGGGACGGTACTTCTCGTTCATCAAGTGCTTGAATGCTGACCACGGTAGTGCGTACGCATCGTCTTGTCCCACTTGCTCTAGATAGGTATTCCACCATGTTAACGCAGAACCTGTGAAGGTATGCGTAGCGTACTTCACTTTGTCCTCTTCAGTACACTTACTTATGGCAAACACCGATTCGACCTTCTCGGTCCACCATTTCAATCCGATCGGTCCTTCGGTTCCATCAAATTCCAAAGGTTTGCAGGCAGTGAATTCTTTGTAGGTGCATCCTACACGATTTCCTGTACTGCTAGATCCAAGGCTATTGTTGGTATGTAGCGCAGCCTGTACTGCGGCTATGTTTGAAGCTAGAAAAGTACGGAATTCCTCTTCATTCATATTCACGGTGTGTCGAGTAGTCGGTGCCATTTCCTTCAAAATAGTCAGATGGAACAAGTTAATCATACAGAATATTAAGAGTAGTTAATAGTATTTCGTAGCATAATATGAACTCATTTATAAAAGCTTTTTCTTCATATTAGCGTTTTATAAGTTTAAATTTGGGTAGTACCTACCCGTTAAGTTCATACTTAGTAGCTAATATACAATTCAACTACTACAATTCTATATGAAAAACTGATTATAATAATATTTCGCGTTCAAACTTTTACACAATATTTTACAAACTTACAATACCGCTTATTTTACATATAGCATGAAATATAGCACACAATAAATTTGATACAAGATGGTTGTGAAGATAATTCTAGCTAGTACACAAGTCGTTCAGCAAAGGCAATAAAGACACGTAATTCATACGTCCAGAAACAAGTCATGCATTCTGGTTTTACTAGGATTACTTCCCATCCTTGGTCTTGTGGAACATAACCGTTATGGCCGTTGATAAGACAGCGTGTTGTAACGTCGTCAAAGGGACGAGGGTTACGTAATGTCCAACAGTCCCGTAACAATCTAAAAACCTCATTTCTTACCCCAATTACCGACTCCGTCACTTGTGGGAACGTTTTGTTTAATAGTTGTAGCCCGATGTTCTTGTTCTCACTTTGGTGAGAAGCGAACATTACTAATCCGTAAGCATAACATGCTTCTTTATGTTGCATGTTAGCCGCTTTTTCTAAATCACGAAGTCCAATATTCGGATATATTGAGTCAAAATAATTTCTTAACCCATTGCTTAAAATAGCATTTGGGTTCCCCGCAATATATGCATCAAAGTAAACACATCGTAACTTATGGATTTCCCAATGTGATATCCCCCATCTTTCGAACGAAAGCCTTTTATAAACCAAGGCATTCTTGGAACATTCTTCGAATGTCTTACAAACTGATCTCGCCTTAAATAGTTGTGCCGAAGAATTCTGACCGACTCTAGACAAGATTTCATCAATCATGTCTCCGGGTAGGTCTCTTAAAATATTGGGTTGTCTATCCATTTTGTGTTTTTATACTGTAAAATAGACAAGAGTTAGATTCATAAAAAAAAATACTTATTAATACAAGCAATTTTTACATATATCATAAAGCATAAGCACACTATATTACATATATTACACCACACGAATACAACTATCTTATTCCGACTCGCTTGTTTCTTCTTCTTCGGTTTTGGTTCGTTTTGCCTAGTTTCTAGGGATATATGATGTTCCCCTAATACGAGCCGTAGTTTTCCACATTGGTTTAGAAAAACCTGGTGGTTTAGAGGTTCCCGGGTCATTGTTACAACTTAAGGACTTCGGGGGTTGACGATACATATAAAGTTCATCGGGGTTGGAATTAAATTTCTCTATTTTTATGCCCTTTCCATTATTATTTTCTTTTGCCTTTTTAAATTCAGTTGGGGTAATTTCTATAACATCATCGGAATTCTCGTCGGAATCCGATTCATCGGAGAATTGGTAATCCTCCCAATATTTTGCTTCCTTGGCGAAAAAACCATTGACCATAATTAACCTTGGTCGGTTGGTTGAGGATTTTCTTTTACTTAACCGTTTTATTATTTCCCCCACCGGTTCTATTTCTTCATCCGGTTCCGATTCTTCTTCCGGTTCCGATTCTTCTTCCGGTTCCGACTCTTCTTCCGGTTCCTCTTCGGGAACTTGTGAATCAGTCCACGAATCATTCCAATTTACATTTGACTCTTCATTATTATTAGGTGAGTCAATGGGACTTGTTCTAGAGGTACACATCTATCACATAATATCAAACGTGTTAAGAGATTAATATATCACATAATATTCACATGTTAAAAATATATAGTTTTCAACAAAATTTGTTAAGCAATCATTTTTCAAGTAAACACGGTCGAAGTCCAGACTCACTAATGCATCCTAACAAACTCGATAAGACACACTAATGCAAAATTCTGGTTCTCTAAGACCAACGCTCGGATACCAACTGAAATGTCCCGTTCTTATTGATTAAAAACGTTCCATATTAATTGATTTCGTTGCGAGGTTTTGACCTCTATATGAGACGTTTTTCAAAGACTGCATTCATTTTAAAACAAACCATAACCTTTATTTCATCAATAAAGGTTTAAAAAGCTTTACGTAGATTATCAAATAATGATAATCTAAAATATCATGTTTACACACGACCATTACATAATGGTTTACAATACAAATATGTTACAACAAAATAAGTTTCTTGAATGCAGTTTTTACACAATATCATACAAGCATGGACTCCAAATCTCGTCCTTATTTAAGTATGCAACAGCGGAAGCTCTTAATAATCACCTGAGAATAAACATGCTTAAAACGTACACAAAAATGTTAGTGAGTTATAGGTTTAACCTATATATATCAAATCATAATAATAGACCACAAGATTTCATATTTCAATACACATCCCATACATAGAGATAAAAATCATTCATACGGTGAACACCTGGTAACCGACATTAACAAGATGCATATATAAGAATATCCCCATCATTCCGGGACACCCTTCGGATATGATATAAATTTCAAAGTACTAAAGCATCCGGTACTTTGGATGGGGTTTGTTAGGCCCAATAGATCTATCTTTAGGATTCGCGTCAATTAGGGTGTCTGTTCCCTAATTCTTAGATTACCAGACTTAATAAAAAGGGGCATATTCAATTTCGATAATTCAACCATAGAATGTAGTTTCACGTACTTGTGTCTATTTTGTAAATCATTTATAAAACCTGCATGTATTCTCATCCCAAAAATATTAGATTTTAAAAGTGGGACTATAACTCACTTTCACAGATTTTTACTTCGTCGGGAAGTAAGACTTGGCCACTGGTTGATTCACGAACCTATAACAATATATACATATATATCAAAGTATGTTCAAAATATATTTACAACACTTTTAATATATTTTGATGTTTTAAGTTTATTAAGTCAGTTGTCCTCGTTAGTAACCTACAACTAGTTGTCCACAGTTAGATGTACAGAAATAAATCGATAAATATTATCTTGAATCAATCCACGACCCAGTGTATACGTATCTCAGTATTGATCACAACTCAAACTATATATATTTTGGAATCAACCTCAACCCTGTATAGCTAACTCCAACATTCACATATAGAGTGTCTATGGTTGTTCCGAAATATATATAGATGTGTCGACATGATAGGTCGAAACATTGTATACGTGTCTATGGTATCTCAAGATTACATAATATACAATACAAGTTGATTAAGTTATGGTTGGAATAGATTTATTACCAATTTTCACGTAGCTAAAATGAGAAAAATTATCCAATCTTGTTTTACCCATAACTTCTTCATTTTAAATCCGTTTTGAGTGAATCAAATTGCTATGGTTTCATATTGATCTCTATTTTATGAATCTAAACAGAAAAAAGTATAGGTTTATAGTCGGAAAAATAAGTTACAAGTCGTTTTTGTAAAGGTAGTCATTTCAGTCGAAAGAACGACGTCTAGATGACCATTTTAGAAAACATACTTCCACTTTGAGTTTAACCATAATTTTTGGATATAGTTTCATGTTCATAATAAAAATCATTTTCCCAGAATAACAACTTTTAAATCAAAGTTTATCATAGTTTTTAATTAACTAACCCAAAACAGCCCGCGGTGTTACTATGACGGCGTAAATCCGGTTTTACGGTGTTTTTCATGTTTCCAGGTTTTACATTAAGTTAGCATATCATATAGATATAGAACATGTGTTTAGTTGATTTTAAAAGTCAAGTTAGAAGGATTAACTTTTATTTGCGAACAAGTTTAGAATTAACTAAACTATGTTCTAGTGATTACAAGTTTAAACCTTCGAATAAGATAGCTTTATAGGTATGAATCAAATGATGTTATGAACATCATTACTACCTTAAGTTCCTTGGATAAACCTACTGGAAAAGAGAAAAATGGATCTAGCTTCAACGGATCCTTGGATGGCTCGAAGTTCTTGAAGCAGAATCATGACACGAAAACAAGTTCAAGTAAGATCATCACTTGAAATAAGATTGTTATAGTTATAGAAATTGAACCAAAGTTTGAATATGATTATTACCTTGTATTAGAATGATAACCTACTGTAAGAAACAAATATTTCTTGAGGTTGGATGATCACCTTACAAGATTGGAAGTGAGCTAGCAAACTTGAAAGTATTCTTGATTTTATGTAACTAGAACTTGTAGAATATATGAAGAACACTTAGAACTTGAAGATAGAACTTGAAAGAGATCAATTAGATTAAGAAAATTGAAGAATGAAAGTGTTTGTAGGTGTTTTTGGTCGTTGGTGTATGGATTAGATATAAAGGATATGTAATTTTGTTTTCATGTAAATAAGTCATGAATGATTACTCATATTTTTGTAATTTTATGAGATATTTCATGCTAGTTGCCAAATGATGGTTCCCACATGTGTTATGTGACTCACATGGGCTGCTAAGAGCTAATAATTGGAGTGTATATACCAATAGTACATACATCAAAAAGCTGTGTATTGTACGAGTACGAATACGGGTGCATACGAGTAGAATTGTTGATGAAACTGAACGAGGATGTAATTGTAAGCATTTTTGTTAAGTAGAAGTATTTTGATAAGTGTATTGAAGTCTTTCAAAAGTGTATAAATACATATTAAAACACTACATGTATATACATTTTAACTGAGTCGTTAAGTCATCGTTAGTCGTTACATGTAAGTGTTGTTTTGAAACCTTTAGGTTAACGTTCTTGTTAAATGTTGTTAACCCAATGTTTATAATATCAAATGAGATTTTAAATTATTATATTATCATGATATTATCATGTATGAATATCTCTTAATATGATATATATACATTAAATGTCTTTACAACGATAATCGTTACATATATGTCTCGTTTAAAAATCATTAAGTTAGTAGTCTTGTTTTTACATATGTAGTTCATTGTTAATATACTTAATGATATGTTTACTTATCATAGTATCATGTTAACTATATCCATATATATGTCATCATATAGTTTTTACAAGTTTTAACGTTCGTGAATCACCGGTCAACTTGGGTGGTCAATTGTCTATATGAAACATATTTCAATTAATCAAGTCTTAACAAGTTTGATTGCTTAACATGTTGGAAACATTTAATCATGTAAATATCAATCTCAATTAATATATATAAACATGGAAAAGTTCGGGTCACTACACGTTAGGTGGTATCCATCACTTGCATTAATTTCTTATGTTTCTCGTGCAAGTGGGAGATTGAAGGTATTTCGTATGCCCGAGAGACATATTAAATTAATGTGGCTAATATGTTTTGATCCAAGTCGGGTCATACCCAATAACAAGCTTACCGACACCTTATTCGTATTTGATCTTAACGATTGGATCATTGATTAAATACGCGACACTTGAATTTTAAGGAAAAGGTTTCTTAAATAATATTACTTGATATGTTTATATAAGTTATGGAACAAATTATATAACAAGGATTTAATTATTTATAGGTTAAATAATTAATTAAGTTATGATACATTTTATAAAATTGGTTTTATAAAATATACATAACAAATAATATATATACAAGTTTATAAAATGTATTTTATGAAATCAAGTTTTATAAAAACTGATTTTGTAAAATCAGTTTTTTTTTTTATAAAAGTATATTATATTATGGCAATGTGAGTGGCATGGGAGTGAGAATAAGCATGCATTTGTTTAATACTTGCTACCCATGCTTAACTAAGACCAAGGGGACTTAATATTCTACACACACATGCATTCAAACATATCAAAAGTGAGCTAAAAAACTGCACAGATTCTGCTCAATATTGAGCTGAATGCCGTGGCCTTTTATGGTCAAAAGGGTGTTCTATATTTTGTTTTTACAAGCTCATATCTAGTGTCAATTAAATCCTAACTAATTACAAAGGTGTTGGGGTTATTGCTTGTGGGTATTACTTGCTTGAGGCTTCAAGTTAGAAGCTCTATTGTTCATCATCTTCATCATCATCTTGCAACTTTGAAAACAACCCTCAACTAGCTTAAGGAGGTATATATATCTTCTCATCTTGTTCTTATATGTAAGTATGTATTCTAGACTTGATATTAACATGGAATTTAACTTAATGATTAAACAAATTAACATGAACTTATATTCATGCTTCCGCTTTCTTTAAATCATAAAAATGGTTTTATGAACATGTATATTTTAAGAACATGTTGTTTATTAAAGTTGTTAAATTCCATCATTAACACACTATGTTATCATGATAATATAACAATTTAACATCCCATTAGATATAATAACAATGGGATTAATTACATTTAACAAGGTCGTTAACTTAAAGGTTTCGAAACAACACTTACATGTAACGACTAACGATGATTTAACGACTCAGTTAAAATGTATATATATATATATATATATATATATATATATATATATATATATATATATATATATATAGTGTATTAAGTTGTATTAATACACATTTGAAGGACTTCAATACATATATCAAAACACTCTTACTTAACAAAAATAATCACAATTGTATTCCCATTTGTTTTCATCAAGAATTCTACTCGTATTCGCTCGGTAATTGCACTCGTATTATACCCAGCTTCTAGATGTATTTACTATTGGTATATACCAATAAAAATCTGCTCCTTAGTAGCCTTAAATGATTAAGGAACATGTGGAACCAGCCATTTGTCAAGTAGCATGAATTATTTAGCAAGAAAACAAAATTAGAAATCTTTTCTTTCTTTATAAACTAAAAACATTTTTATGTATGCACACCATTTCTTCATTCCATTTTCTCATACTTACACTCCCATTTCTCTTTCAAAATACTCCTAACTTCATACTTGATCATCTCCAAGCATTTTCCCCATCATTTAGCTTCAATTACAAGCTTTAATCATCATAAAAACAACCTAGAATCAAGAAGTTGCAAGATTACTTCCAATCATTTTAATCCAATCCAACAAGTCATCAAAGATCAAGAACTTCCATCTAATCTCAGTAACTTTTCATTCGTAATCAAGGTAAAATACTTCTCAAAATCCTTGTTCAATTTCTTGTATAGTTGCTATCTTATTATACTTATAAAACTTGTAAAAACTAGAACTTGTTTTGGTGTGAAATGTCCCGTTCATATTGATTATAAACGTTCCATATTAATTGATTTCGTTGCGAGGTTTTCACCTCTATATGAGACGTTTTTCAAAGACTGCATTCATTTTTAAAACAACCATAACCTTTATTTTATCAATAAAGGTTTCAAAAGCATTACGTACATTATCAAATAATGATAATCTAAAATATACTGTTTACACACGACCATTACATAATGGTTTACAATAGAAATATATTACATCGACATATGTTTCTTGAATGCAGTTTTTACATAATATCATACAAACATGGACTCCAAATCTTGTCCTTATTTTAGTATGCAACAGCGGAAGCTCTTAATATTCACCTGAGAATAAACATGCTTTAAACGTCAACAAAAATATTGGTGAGTTATAGGTTTAACATATATATATATCAAATCGTAACAATAGACTACAAGATTTCATATTTCAATATACATCCCATACATAGAGATAAAAATAATTCATATGGTGAACACCTGGTAACCGACATTAACAAGATGCATATATAAGAATATCCCCATCATTCCGGGACACACTTCGGATATGATATAAATTTTGAAGTACTAAAGCATCTGGTACTTTGGATGGGGTTTGTTAGGCCCAATATATCTATCTTTAGGATTCGCTTCAATTAGGGTGTCTGTTCCCTAATTCTTAGATTACCAGACTTAATAAAAAGGGGCATATTCGATTTCAATAATTCAACCATAGAATGTAGTTTCACGTACTTGTGTTTATTTTGTAAATCATTTATAAAACCTGCATGTATTCTCATCCCAAAAATATTAGATTTTTAAACTTGGGACTATAACTCACTTTCACAGATTTTTACTTCGTCGGGAAGTAAGACTTGGCCACTGGTTGATTCACGAACCTATAACAATATATATATATATATATATATATATATATATATATATATATATATATATATATATATATATATATATATATATATATATATATATATATATATATATATATCAAAGTATGTTCAAAATATATTTACAACACTTTTAATATATTTTGATGTTTTAAGTTTATTAAGTCAGCTGTCCTCGTTAGTAACCTACAACTAGTTGTCCACAGTTAGATGTACAGAAATAAATCGATAAATATTATCTTGAATCAATCCACGACCCAGTGTATATGTATCTCAGTATTGATCACAACTCAAACTATATATATTTTGGAATCAACCTCAACCCTGTATAGCTAACTCCAACATTCACATATAGAGTGTCTATGGTTGTTCCGAAATATATATAGATGTGTCGACATGATAGGTCGAAACATTGTATACGTGTATATGGTATCTCAAGATTACATAATATGCAATACAAGTTGATTAAGTTATGGTTGGAATAGATTTGTTACCAATTTTCCGGTAGCTAAAATGAGAAAAATTATCCAATCTTGTTTTACCCATAACTTCTTCATTTTAAATCCGTTTTGAGTGAATCAAATTGCTATGGTTTCATATTGAACTCTATTTTATGAATCTAAACATAAAAAGTATAGGTTTATAGTCATAATAATAAGTTACAAGTCGTTTTTGTAAAGCTAGTCATTTCAGTCGAAAGAACGACGTCTAGATGACCATTTTAGAAAACATACTTCCACTTTGAGTTTAACCATAATTTTTGGATATAGTTTCATGTTCATAATAAAAATCATTTTTTCAGAATAACAACTTTTAAATCAAAGTTTATCATAGTTTTTAATTAACTAACCCAAAACAGCCCGCGGTGTTACTACGACGGCGTAAATCCGGTTTTACGGTGTTTTTCGTGTTTCCAGGTTTTAAATCATTAAGTTAGCATATCATATAGATATATAACATGTGTTTAGTTGATTTTAAAAGTCAAGTTAGAAGGATTAACTTTTATTTGCGAACAAGTTTAGAATTAACTAAACTATGTTCTAGTGACTACAAGTTTAAACCTTCGAATAAGATAGCTTTATATGTATGAATCGAATGATGTTATGAACATCATTACTACCTCAAGTTCCTTGGATAAACCTACTGGAAATGAGAAAAATAGATCTAGTTTCAAAGGATCATTGGATGGCTTGAAAGTTCTTGAAGCAGAATCATGACACGAAAACAATTTCAAGTAAGATTTCCACTCGAAATAAGATTGTTATAGTTATAGAAATTGAATTAAAGTTTGAATATGATTATTACCTTGTATTAGAAAGATAACCTACTATAAGTAACAAAGGTTTCTTGATCTTGGATGATTACTTGGAATGGATTTAGAAAACTTGGAAGTAAACTTGCAATCTTGGAAGTATTCTTGATTTTATGAAACTAGAACTTTTGGAATTTATGAAGAACACTTAGAACTTGAAGATAGAACTTGCAAGAGATCAATTAGATGAAGAAAATTGAAGAATGAAAGTGTTTGTAGGTGTTTTTGGTCGTTGGTGTATGGATTAGATATAAAGGATATGTAATTTTGTTTTCATGTAAATAAGTCATGAATGATTACTCATATTTTTGTAATTTTATGAGATATTTCATGCTAGTTGCCAAATGATGGTTCCCACATGTGTTAGGTGACTCACATGGGCTACTAAGAGCTGATCATTAGAGTGTATATACCAATAGTACATACATCTAAAAGCTGTGTATTGTACGAGTACGAATACGGGTGCATACGAGTAGAATTGTGGATGAAACTGAACGAGGATGTAATTGTAAGCATTTTTGTTATGTAGAAGTATTTTGATAAGTGTCTTGAAGTCTTTAAAAAGTGTATGAATACATATTAAAACACTACATGTATATACATTTTAACTGAGTCGTTAAGTCATCGTTAGTTGTTACATGTAAATGTTGTTTTGAAACCTTTAGGTTAACGATCTTGTTGAATGTTGTTAACCCATTGTTTATTATAACAAATGAGATGTTAAATTGTTATATTATCATGATATTATGATATATAATATATCTTAGTATGATATATATACAGTTAAATTTCGTTACAACGATAATCGTTACATATATGTCTCGTTTCGAAATCATTAAGTTAGTAGTCTTATTTTTACATATGTATTTCATTGTTAATACACTTAATAATATATTTACTTATCATTTAACATAATTAACCAAGTGTATCAATATCTTAATATGATTCATATGTACCTAGTAAGACGTTGTTATAACGATAATCATTATATATATCGTTTTCGAGTTTCTTAAATTAATAGTCTCATTTTTATGTATATAACTCATTGTTAAAATACCTAATGAGATACATACTTATAATAAAATCATGTTAACTATATATATAACCATATATATGTCATCGTATAGTTTTTACAAGTTTTAACGTTCGTGAATCACCGGTCAACTTGGGTGGTCAATTGTCTATATGAAATCTATTTCAATTAATCAAGTTTTAACAAGTTTGATTGCTTAACATGTTGGAAACACTTAATCATGTAAATAACAATTTCATTTAATATATATATATATATATATTTATATATATATATATATATATATATATATATATATATATATATATATATATATAAACATGGAAAAGTTTGGGTCACTACAGTACCTACCCGTTAAATAAATTTCTACCCGAAATTTTAAGCAGTTGGAGGTGTTGACGTATCTTCTGGAAATAAATGCAGGTATTTCTTCTTCATCTGATTTTCATGCTCGCAGGTGAACTCGGGTCCTCTACGAGCATTCCATCGAACCTTAACAATCGGTATCTTGTTTTGTTTAAGTCTCTTAACCTCATGATCCATTATTTCGACGGGTTCTTCAATGAATTGAAGTTTTTCATTGATTTAGATTTCGTCCAACGGAATAGTGAGATCTTCTTTAGCTAAACATTTCTTCAAATTTGAGACGTGGAAATTGTTATGTACAGCCGCGAGTTGTTGCGGTAGCTCTAGTTGATAAGCTACTGGTCCGACACGATCTATAATCTTGAATGGTCCAATGTACCTTGGATTTAGTTTCCCCCGTTTACCAAATCGAACAATGCCTTTCCAAGGTGAAACCTTAAGCATGACCATTTCTCCAATTTCAAACTCTATATCTTTTCTTTTACTGTCCGCGTACCTCTTTTGTCGACTCTGGGCGGTTTTCAATCTTTGTTGAATTTGGATGATTTTCTCGGTAGTTTCTTGTATTATCTTCGGACCCGTAATCTGTCTATCCCCCACTTCACTCCAACAAATCGGAGATCTGCACTTTCTACCATAAAGTGCTTCAAACGGTGCCATCTCAATGCTTGAATGGTAGCTGTTGTTGTAGGAAAATTCTGCTAACGGTAGATGTCGATCCCAACTATTTCTGAAATCAATAACACATGCTCGTAGCATGTATTCAAGCGTTTGTATCGTCCTTTCACTCTGCCCATTAGTTTGTGGATGATAGGCAGTACTCATGTCTAGATGAGTTCCTAATGCTTGCTGTAATGTCTGCCAGAATCTTGAAATAAATTTGCCATCCCTATCAGAGATAATAGAGATTGGTATTCCATGTCTGGAGACGACTTCCTTCAAATACAGTGGTGCTAACTTCTCCATCTTGTCATCTTCTCTTATTGGCAGGAAGTGTGCTGATTTGGTGAGACGATCAACTATTACCCAAATAGTATCAAAACCACTTGCAGTCCTTGGCAATTTAGTGATGAAATCCATGGTAATGTTTTCCCATTTCCATTCCGGGATTTCGGGTTGTTGAAGTAGACCTGATGGTTCTGATGCTCAGCTTTGACTTAGAACACGTCAAACATTTTCCTACGTATTTAGCAACATCAGCTTTCATACCCGGCCACCAAAAATGTGTCTTGAGATCCTTGTACATCTTTCCCGTTCCAGGATGTATTGAGTATCTGGTTTTATGAGCTTCTCTATGTACCATTTCTCTCATATCTCCAAATTTTGGTACCCAAATTCTTTCAGCCCTATACCGGGTTCCGTCTTCCCGAATATTAAGATGCTTCTCCGATCCTTTGGGTATTTTATCCTTTAAATTTCCCTCTTTTAAAACTCCTTGTTGCGCCTCCTTTATTTGAGTAGTAAGGTTAGTGTGAATCATTATATTCATAGATTTTACTCGAATGGGTTCTCTGTCCTTTCTACTCAAGGCGTCGGCTACCACATTTGCCTTCCCCGGGTGGTAACGAATCTCAAAGTCGTAATCATTCAACAATTCAATCCACCTACGCTGCCTCATATTCAGTTGTTTCTGATTAAATATGTGTTGGAGACTTTTGTGGTCGGTATATATAATACTTTTGACCTCATATAAGTAGTGCCTCCAAGTCTTTAATGCAAAAACAACCGCACCTAATTCCAAATCATGCGTCGTATAATTTTGTTCGTGAATCTTCAATTGTCTAGACGCATAAGCAATCACCTTCGTTCGTTGCATTAATACACAACCGAGACCTTGCTTTGATGCGTCACAATAAATCACAAAATCGTCATTCCCTTCAGGCAATGACAATATAGGTGCCGTAGTTAGCTTTTTCTTCAATAACTGAAAAGCTTTCTCTTGTTCATCCTTCCATTCTAATTTTTTCCCTTTATGCGTTAATGCAGTCAAGGGTTTTGCTATTCTGGAAAAGTCTTGGATGAACCTTCTGTAGTAACCAGCTAGTCCTAAAAACTGGCGTATGTGTTTCGGAGTTTTCGGGGTTTCCCACTTTTCAACAGTTTCTATCTTTGTCGGGTCCACCTGGATACCTTCTTTGTTCCCTATGTGACCGAGGAATTGAACTTCTTCCAACCAAAATGCACACTTTGAAAACTTAGTGTACAGTTTTTCTTTCCTCAATACTTCTAGCACTTTTCTCAAATGTTCTTCATGCTCTTGATCATTCTTTGAGTAAATAAGTATGTCATCGATGAAAACAATGACAAACTTGTCAAGATATGGCCCACACACTCGGTTCATAAGGTCCATGAACACAGCTGGTGCGTTAGTCAATCCAAACGGCATAACCATAAACTCGTAATGACCATAACGCGTCCTAAAAGCAGTTTTTGGAATATCATCCTCCTTTACTCGCATTTGATGATATCCAGAACGTAAATCGATCTTCGAATAAACCGATGAGCCTTGTAGTTGATCAAATACGTCGTCAATTCTCGGCAGTGGATAACGGTTTTTGATGGTAAGTTTGTTCAACTCTCTGTAGTCAATACACAACCTAAATGTACCATCCTTCTTCTTAACAAACAAAATAGGAGCTCCCCATGGTGATGTGCTTGGTCGAATGAAACCATGTTCTAATAGTTCTTGCAGTTGGCTTTGCAGTTCTTTCATCTCGTTGGGTGCGAGTCTATAAGGAGCACAAGCTATTGGTGCAGCTCCTGGTACAAGATCTATTTGAAATTCAACAGATCGATGTGGAGGAAGTCCCGGTAATTCTTTCGGAAATACATCGGAAAATTCTTTTGCGACGGGAACATCATTGATGCTCTTTTCTTCAGTTTGTACTTTCTCGACGTGTGCTAGAACAGCATAGCAACCTTTTCTTATTAGTTTTTGTGCCTTCAAATTACTAATAAGATGTAGCTTCATGTTACCCTTTTTTCCGTACACCATTAAGGGTTCTCCTTCTTCTCGTACAATGCGAATTGCATTTTTATAACATACGATCTCTGCTTTCACCTTCTTCAGCCAGTCCATGCCAACTATTACATCAAAACTCCCTAACTTTACTGGTATCAAATCAATCTTAAATATTTCGCTACCCAGTTTAATTTCTCGATTGCGGCATATATTATCTGCTGAAATTAATTTACCGTTTGCTAATTCGAGTAAAAATTTACTATCTAACGTCGTCAATGGACAACTTAATTTAGCACAAAAATCTCTACTCATATAGCTTCTATCCGCACCCAAATCAAATAAAAAGTAAGCAGATTTATTGTCAATAAGAAACGTACCCGTAACAAGCTCCGGGTCTTCCTGTGCCTCTACCGCATTAATATTGAAAACTCTTCCGCGGCCTTGTCCATTCGTGTTCTCCTGGTTCGGGCAATTTCTAATAATGTGGCCCGGTTTTCCACATTTATAACAAACTACATTGGCATAACTTGCTCCGACACTACTTGCTCCGCCATTACTCGTTCCGACACCATTTGTTCCTTTCGTTCTGTTAACCCCTGGTTCGTAGGCCTCACACTTCGCCGCGCTATGACCATTTCTTTTACACTTGTTGTAAAATTTGGTGCAGAACCCCGAGTGATACTTTTCACACCTTTGGCATAGCTGCTTCTGATTGTTGTTGTTGTTGCGGTTGTTATTGTTGTTGGGATGATTGTTGTAGTTGCTGTTGTTGTTGTTGTTGTTGTTGTTGTTGTTGTTGTTGTTGTTATTGTTGTTGTTGTTGTTGTTGTTGGGCCGTTTGTTGTAGTTGCGATTGATGTTGCGATTGTTGGGATAATTGTTGCGATTATTATTGTAATTGCTGTTGTTGTTGTATTGGTGATTCTTATCACCGTTTTCCTCCCACTTTCTTTTGACTTGCTTCACATTGGCCTCTTCAGCCGTCTGTTCTTTAATTCTTTCCTCAATCTGGTTTACTAGTTTGTGAGCCATTCTACATGCCTGTTGTATGGAGGCGGGCTCATGTGAACTTATATCTTCTTGGATTCTTTCCGGTAATCCTTTCACAAACACGTCGATCTTCTCTTCCTCATCTTCGAAAGCTCCCGGACACAATAGGCACAATTCTGTGAATCGTCTTTCGTACGTGGTAATATCAAATCCTTGGGTTCGTAACCCTCTAAGTTCTGTCTTGAGCTTATTGACCTCGGTTCTGGGACGGTATTTCTCGTTCATCAAGTGCTTGAATGCTGACCACGGTAGTGCGTACGCATCATCTTGTCCCACTTGCTCTAGATAGGTATTCCACCATGTTAATGCAGAACTTGTGAAGGTATGTGTAGCGTACTTCACTTTGTCCTCTTCAGTACACTTACTTATGGCAAACACCGATTCGACCTTCTCGGTCCACCATTTCAATCCGATCGGTCCTTCGGTTCCATCAAATTCCAAAGGTTTGCAGGCAGTGAATTCTTTGTAGGTGCATCCTACACGATTTCCTGTACTGCTAGATCCAAGGTTATTGTTGGTATGTAGCGCAGCCTGTACTGCTGCTATGTTTGAAGCTAGAAAATTACGGAATTCCTCTTCATTCATATTCACGGTGTGTCGAGTAGTCGGTGCCATTTCCTTCAAAATAGTCAAATGGAACAAGTTAATCATACAGAATATTAAGAGTAGTTAATAGTATTTCGTAGCATAATATGAACTCATTTATAAAAGCTTTTTCTTCATATTAGCGTTTTATAAGTTTAAATTCGGGTAGTACCTACCCGTTAAGTTCATACTTAGTAGCTAATATACAATTCAACTACTACAATTCTATATGAAAAACTGATTATAATAATATTTCGCGTTCAAACTTTTATACAATATTTTACAAACTTACAATGCCGTTTATTTTACATAAAACATGAAATATAGCACACAATAACTTTGATACAAGATAGTTGTGAAGATAATTCTAGCTTGTACACAAGTCGTTCAGCAAAGGCAATAAAGACACGTAATTCATACGTCCAGAAACAAGTCATGCATTCTGGTTTACTAGGACTACTTCCCATCCTTGGTCTTGTGGAACATAACCGTTATGGCCATTGATAAGATAGCGTGTTGTAACGTCGTCAAATGGATGAGGGTTACGTAATGACCAACAGTCTGGTAATAACCTAAAAACCTCATTTCTTACCCCAATTACCGACTCCGTTACTTGTGGGAACGTTTTGTTTAATAGTTGTAGCCCGATATTCTTTTTCTCACTTTGGTGAGAAGCGAACATTACTAACCCGTAAGCATAGCATGCTTCTTTATGTTGCATATTAGCCGCTTTTTCTAAATCATGAAGTCCTATATTCAGATACATTGAGTCAAAATAATTTCTTAACCCGTAGCGTAAAATAGCATTTGGGTTCCCCGCAATATATGTGTCAAAGTAAACACATCGTAACTTATGGGTTTCCCAATGTGATATCCACCATCTTTCAAACGAAAGTCTCTTATAAACCAAGACATTCTTGGAACGTTCTTCGAATGTCTTACAAACTGATTTCGCCGTAAATAGTTGTGCCGAAGAATTCTGACCGACTCTAGACAAGATTTCATCAATCATGTCTCCGGGTAGGTCACTTAAAATATTGGGTTGTCTATCCATTTTGTGTTTTTATACTGTAAAATAGACAAGAGTTAGATTCATAAAAAAATACTTATTAATACAAGCAATTTTTTTACATATATCATAAAGCATAAGCACACTATATTACATATATTACACCACACGAATACAACTATCTTATTCCGACTCGCTCGTTTCTTCTTCTTCGTTTTTGGTTCGTTTTGCCAAGTTTCTAGGGATATATGATGTTCCCCTAATACGAGCTGTAGTTTTCCACAACGGTTTAGAAAAACCTGGTGGTTTAGAGGTTCCCGGGTCATTGTTACAAATTAAGGGCTTCGGGGGTTGACGATACATATAAAGTTCATCGGGGTTGGAATTAGATTTCTCTATTTTTATGCCCTTTCCCTTATTATTTTCTTTTGCCTTTTTAAATTCAGTTGGGGTAATTTCTATAACATCATCGGAATTGGTAATCCTCCCAATATTTTGCTTCCTTGGCGGAAACACCATTGACCATAATTAACCTTGGTCGGTTGGTTGAGGATTTTCTTTTACTTAACCGTTTTATTATTTCCCCCACCGGTTCTATTTCCTCCTCCGGTTCCTCCTCTTCCGGTTCTGATTCTTCTTCCGGTTCTGATTCTTCTTCTGGTTCTTCTTCGGGAACTTGTGAATCAGTCCAATATATATTCGACTCTTCGTTATTATTAGATGAGTCAATGGGATTTGTGCTAGAGGTAGACATCTATCGCACAATATCAAACATGTTAAGAAATTAATATATCACATAATATATACATGTTAATAATATATAGTTTCCAACAAAAATGTTAAGCAATCATTTTTAAAGAAAAACGGTCGAAGTCCAGACTCACTAATGCATCCTAACAAACTCGATAAGACACACTAATGCAAATTTTCTGGTTCTCTAAGACCAACGCTCGGATACCAACTGAAATGTCCCGTTCATATTGATTATAAACATTCCATATTAATTGATTTCGTTGCGAGATTTGACCTCTATATGAGACGTTTTTCAAAGACTGCATTCATTTTTAAAACAACCATAACCTTTATTTTATCAATAAAGGTTTCAAAAGCATTACGTAGATTATCAAATAATGATAATCTAAAATATACTGTTTACACACGACCATTACATAATGGTTTACAATAGAAATATATTACATCGACATATGTTTCTTGAATGCAGTTTTTACATAATATCATACAAACATGGACTCCAAATCTTGTCCTTATTTTAGTATGCAACAGCGGAAGCTCTTAATATTCACCTGAGAATAAACATGCTTTAAACGTCAACAAAAATGTTGGTGAGTTATAGGTTTAACCTATATATATCAAATCGTAACAATAGACCAAAAGATTTCATATTTCAATATACATCCCATACATAGAGATAAAAATCATTCATATGGTGAACACCTGGTAACCGACATTAACAAGATGCATATATAAGAATATCCCCATCATTCCGGGACACCCTTCGGATATGATATAAATTTCAAAGTACTAAAGCATCCGGTACTTTGGATGGGGTTTGTTAGGCCCAATAGATCTATCTTTAGGATTCGCGTCAATTAGGGTGTCTGTTCCCTAATTCTTAGATTACCAGACTTAATAAAAAGGGGCATATTCGATTTCGATAATTCAACCATAGAATGTAGTTTCACGTACTTGTGTCTATTTTGTAAATCATTTATAAAACCTGTATGTATTCTCATCCCAAAAATATTAGATTTTTAAAAGTGGGACTATAACTCACTTTCACAGATTTTTACTTCGTCGGGAAGTAAGACTTGGCCACTGGTTGATTCACGAACCTATAACAATATATACATATATATCAAAGTATGTTCAAAATATATTTACAACACTTTTAATATATTTTGATGTTTTAAGTTTATTAAGTCAGCTGTCTTCGTTAGTAACCTACAACTAGTTGTCCACAGTTAGATGTACAGAAATAAATCGATAAATATTATCTTGAATCAATCCACGACCCAGTGTATATGTATCTCAGTATTGATCACAACTCAAACTATATATATTTTGGAATCAATCTCAACCCTGTATAGCTAACTCCAACATTCACATATAGAGTGTCTATGGTTGTTCCGAAATATATATAGATGTGTCGACATGATAGGTCGAAACATTGTATACGTGTCTATGGTATCTCAAGATTACATAATATACAATACAAGTTGATTAAGTTATGGTTGGAATAGATTTGTTACCAATTTTCACGTAGCTAAAATGAGAAAAATTATCCAATCTTGTTTTACCCATAACTTCTTTATTTTAAATCCGTTTTGAGTGAATAAAATTGCTATGGTTTCATATTGAACTCTATTTTATGAATCTAAATAGAAAAAGTATAGGTTTATAGTCGGAAAAATAAGTTACAAGTCGTTTTTGTAAAGGTAGTAATTTCAGTCGAAAGAACGACGTCTAGATGACCATTTTAGAAAACATACTTCCACTTTGAGTTTAACCATAATTTTTGGATATAGTTTCATATTCATAATAAAAATAATTTTTCCAGAATAACAACTTTTAAATCAAAGTTTATTATAGTTTTTAATTAACTAACCCAAAACAGCCCGCGGTGTTACTACGACGGCGTAAATCCGGTTTTACGGAGTTTTTCGTGTTTTCAGGTTTTAAATCATTAAGTTAGCATGTCATATAGATATAGAACATGTGTTTAGTTGATTTTAAAAGTCAAGTTAGAGGGATTAACTTTTATTTGCGAACAAGTTTAGAATTAACTAAACTATGTTCTAGTGATTACAAGTTTAAACCTTCGAATAAGATAGCTTTATATGTATGAATCGAATGATGTTATGAACATCATTACTACCTCAAGTTCCTTGGATAAACCTACTAGAAATGAGAAAAATAGATCTAGCTTCAAAGGATCCTTGGATGGCTTGAAAGTTCTTGAAGCAGAATCATGACACGAAAACAATTTCAAGTAAGATTTCCACTCGAAATAAGATTGTTATAGTTATAGAAATTGAATTAAAGTTTGAATATGATTATTACCTTGTATTAGAAAGATAACCTACTGTAAGTAACAAAGGTTTCTTGATCTTGGATGATTACTTGGAATGGATTTAGAAAACTTGGAAGTAAACTTGCAATCTTGGAAGTATTCTTGATTTTATGAAACTAGAACTTTTGGAATTTATAAAGAACACTTAGAACTTGAAGATAGAACTTGAGAGAGATCAATTAGATGAAGAAAATTGAATAATGAAAGTGTTTGTAGGTATTTTTGATCGTTGGTGTATGGATTAGATATAAAGGATATGTAATTTTGTTTTCATGTAAATAAGTCATGAATGATTACTCATATTTTTGTAATTTTATGAGATATTTCATGCTAGTTGCCAAATGATGGTTTCCACATGTGTTAGGTGACTCACATGAGCTGCTAAGAGCTGATCATTGGAGTGTATATACCAATAGTACATACATCTAAAAGCTGTGTATTGTACGAGTACGAATACGGGTGCATACGAGTAGAATTGTTGATGAAACAGAACGAGGATGTAATTGTAAGCATTTTTGTTAAGTAGAAGTATTTTGATAAGTTTCTTGAAGTCTTTCAAAAGTGTATGAATACATATTAAAACACTACATGTATATACATTTTAACTGGGTCGTTAAGTCATCGTTAGTCGTTACATGTAAATGTTGTTTTGAAACCTTTAGGTTAACGATCTTGTTGAATGTTGTTAACCCCCATTGTTTATTATAACAAATGAGATGTTAAATTGTTATATTATCATGATATTATGATATATAATATATCTTAGTATGATATATATACAGTTAAATGTCGTTACAACGATAATCGTTACATATATGTCTCGTTTCGAAATCATTAAGTTAGTAGTCTTATTTTTACATATGTATTTCATTGTTAATACACTTAATAATATATTTACTTATCATTTAACATAATTAACCAAGTGTATCAATATCTTAATATGATTCATATGTACCTAGTAAGACGTTGTTATAACGATAATCGTTATATATATCGTTTTCGAGTTTCTTAAATTAATAGTCTCATTTTTATGTATATAACTCATTGTTAAAATACCTAATGAGATACATACTTATAATAAAATCATTTTAACTATATATATAACCATATATATGTCATCGTATAGTTTTTAAAAGTTTTAACGTTCGTGAATCACCGGTCAACTTGGGTGGTCAATTGTCTATATGAAACCTATTTCAATTAATCAAGTCTTAACAAGTTTGATTGCTTAACATGTTGGAAACACTTAATCATGTAAATAACAATTTCATTTAATATATATATAAACATGGAAAAGTTCGGGTCACTACATGGTGAACACCAAGCTTGTTTGAAAAACTAATCTAATCTTTCTAACTTAACTCTAATAACACCTATTTATATGTATTATGATGTTATATTAAGTTAATATAAGAACTTATAACTTGTACATATGAAGAACACCTTGAAACTTAACATATATCCTTTAATCTCCATTCGGTAAAAAGCGGGCTGTTTTGGGTTGGGAATTAAAAACCTATATTAGACTTTGATTTCGAGGCTAAGACTTTGGAAATATGTTAATATATGTAAATAAGACTTCCAGTATTTTTTTTCATGATTTTAGACAAATTGAAAGTATTTTATCAAAAATCATATATTGGGTGGATGCTGGGATTTTTCCAAATCTGTCTACCGACACAAAAAGAGGGTAAAGCTCTAAAAATTACTACTTGGGATGAACTTTTCGAATTGGTTTTGTAAAATTTACTTCTTAAGGAATCCATAGCAATTTGATTCACTTTTAAACGTAGTTGTAATGAATATTTGGCGAGCAAAACAAAATCTGCTAAAATTAACGTTGTATGGACGAAATTTATATTATAAAAACTATATTAACCATATCCTTGTTAACTTTTCCTATATTAAATATATATTTGGACATGTTATTAGTAGTATAACAAAATATTATAATCTTGGTTAATTCTGTGATTGTATATATGTATAACAATATTCTTGGTACGTCCTAACACAATAAGTATACAATACGTTTTGATAAATCCTAAGACAACACGTACACAATATGTCTTAGTTAATTCTAAGACAATACGTATATAATACGTCTCTGCGTTGATGCAAAGACAATACGTATACAATACGTCGTGGGGTAATTCTAAGGTTATATATATATATATATATATATATATATATATATATATACCGATTATTGGACTGTTGGACTTTTCGGACTATTTTGGACTACTAACAAAGGACTACTAACAATGGACTACTAACATAAAATGTTAAAAATTATTATATAAGTATTCTATGAACTTGCTTTATTTTATTCATATTTCGTATTATTATCTGATTCATTATTATTGTTATAGGTTCGTGAATACAAGGATGACGGTCATATTTTTAATAAGTTGAAAACTTATTATTAATATACTTTTACTACTGTGAGTATATAGTCCCATTTTTAAACTCTACAAATATTTTGGGATGAGAATACATGCATTTTATGTTTTACGCCATAGACACAAGTACTTAAAATATATTCTACGTTGAGTTGTACCACTTTGCATATTTTCCCTAATAGCTTGGTAACTAATATTTACATGTTGTAAGAACCCCAACCGGGCTAGTCGCTCTAGTATCGTAAACGGTTGCATAGTACTTCGTTTTCACTACACTTGGTACAGTGTAGGGAGATTTCATAATAAAGGGAATATGCCATATTAATTGTTAAGTATGGTTACCGAAGCGCTCAACAACTTATAGAATACTTTTATACACTTGCGAGTGTACGGATATTTATTAAAACTGAAATCTTGTGGTCTATATTTATATCGATACTAGCTTCAAACCTATATATCTCACCAACCTTTGTGTTGACTGTTTAAGAATGTTTATTCTCAGGTCCTTAAGAAAGTCTTCCGCTGTAGCATTATCTGAGCAAGCTGTGTATGGAGTCTCATGCTTTTGTTTAAATGAAGTGTTGCATTCAATAAAACCTTTGTCATATATTATATTCGACTGTTATGTCATGTGTGTAGTATTTGAAAACCGATGTATTAAGGGGATTATTTCTTAAATAATCTCCTACTTGTTTAAAACATGCATTATTTATAATAATAGTGTGCTTTTTATGAAACAAATGCAACATTTTTCTAAAACGTATCATATAGAGGTCAAATACCTCACTATGGGACCAATGAATAACGTACCACGTTTATAGTAATATGGACGAGTCGTTTCAGTTGGTATCAGAGCGGTGGTCTTAGTGAACCAGGTCTGCATTAGTGTGCCTAACTGATAGTTGTTAGGATGCATTAGTGAGTCTGGACTTCGACCGTGTCTGCATGTTAAAAGTTTTGCTTATCATTTTGTGTCGAAAATTACCTACTTATCATCCTTATGAAATTACTTGCTTATCATTCTTAAGTCTAGACACGTCTTGCTGCATTGATTGCATGAATAGCGTATAGACAAAATTCATATCTTAGCATATCTGCTAAATCATATCTTATCGTATCTATTACTTTAAACTTTGACTGACATATCCCGTAAATTCCTCCGTAATCTACGAAATCTTTTACTCTATATATATATATATAGATATTCTATGTAATTAGAATATCATCCGATAGCCAGAAATCATTTCATATCGAAAAATCCTTTATTCAATTGTACGAAATGGAACTCGCCACTAGTTCAAGTCCCTCGAATTCCGATATGGAATTCCACTCAAGCTCCGAAAGTAGTGTGACTGGAATAGATCAACCAATTAGCCATCATCTATTCTGGATGAATTGGGGATGGATTCGTAGCCTACTTAGTCATTGGAAACAAGAAGAAGGTGATCCCTTCCATCCACCCCATTGCCCTCTTGACGAAGAACCTGAAGCACTTACCGGCGAACCTGTCTGAGACACCATTTTCTCTCTCATTTCCAGAGTGTCTCGTCATGATTATATATTATCTCAAATTTTAGATCTTATTCATCCGCTCGTCCGAACCGATAATCACCCCGGTGTAATAGAAGAAGTTAACGAACTTCGTGCTCGGGTAATGGTCTTGGAGAATATGGTGCATGTAGAGACCCGTCCTAATCCATCCGGACAACGTCCATATCGATTATAAACGATTCAAAACAGTTGATTACATCGCGAGGTACTTGACCTCTATATGATACATTTTACAAATATTGCATTCGTTTTTGAAAAGACAATCTTTCATTACATCGAAAGTTGATGACAGGCATACCATTTCATAATATAACTAACTATAATTGACTTAATAATAATCTTGATGAACGCAACGACTCGAATGCAACGTCTTTTAAAATATGTCATGAATGACTCCAAGTAATATCTCTAAGATGAGCAAATGCACAGCGGAAGATTTCTTTCATACCTCAGAATAAACATGCTTTCAAGTGTCAACCAAAATGTTGGTGAGTTCATTAGTTTAACATAAATAATCATTTCCATCATTTTAATAGACCACAAGATTTCATATTTCGATATACATCCCATACATAGAGATAAAATTAATTCATATGGATTGAACACCTGGTAACCGACATTCACAATATGCATAATGAGAATATCCCCATCATTCCAGGATCCTCCTTCGGCCATGATATAAATTTCGAAGTACTAAAGCATCCGGTACTTTGGATGGGGCTTGTTGGGCCCGATAGATCTATCTTTAGAGTTCGCATCAATTAGGGTGTCTGTTCCCTAATTCTTAGATTACCAGACTTAATAAAAAGGGGCATATTCGATTTCGATAATTCAACCATAGAATGTAGTTTCACGTACTTGTGTCTATTTTGTAAAACAATTAAAAAAGCAGCGCATGTATTCTCAGCCCAAAAATATAAAGGGTAAAAAGGCAAATGAAACTCACCATACTGTATTTTGTAGTAAAAATACATATGATGTCATTTAACAAGTGTAGGATTGATCTCGGATTCACGAACCTATATTCAATCATGTATATTAATACTTGTAATGGTATTCGAACAAATATATATATTATTAGTGATTTTATTGTTATTTTAATAAATTATATGTTTCGTTAATAACTTAATTAGATATATTTATTTTTATATACATTAAATAGATAATTAATATTTATTACACAAATATTAATATAGTTATGTTTTATGTCATAGATATATTTTTTATATAGAAATCCTTATTCGATATATTACTAATACTAATAATAATAATAATGATAAAAATAATACTAATTATTATAAAAATCATGATAATTCTAATAATAATAAAAATGATAATTTTAATAATAAAAATGACACTTTTAATAATATTAGTAGTTTTTAATAAAATAAAATAAATGATAATCTTAATGACTAGATAACGAAAATAATAGTTTTTATAATCATACATAATAATAATAATAATAACAATAATAATAATAATACCGATAATAATAATAACACTACCTTAAAAGGGAAAAGTTTCCAAAATAAAAATAAATTGTCACAGCCCAGGCTCGAACCCGAGACCTCTCGGTTATCCTCACACACTTAAACCATTCGTCAGTCCCATTTAATCTGATAATATCTCAGATTCAAATTCTTTTAACCGGTATCTAAATTCTTCAATATTCACTTCCTTCCTCATCATATATAACCGTATCCCTTATCATCATTTATCATCTATCTACGGTATATATATTATCATACTTATATCTATTCTAGTTTTATCATCATGATCACGATAATCATTTTATGTATCATCTATCTTTACCATCACCATCATTCACGATCTCATGTATCATTCCTCATCCATCTTGCCGTAACATAAAAATTATCATCTCTCATCTTCTTCATTATATCAAAACAGAAATAGAGATGTTACAATTGCAACAGTATACACGAGCAATCCATTCTCTTTGAATGATCGTATAATATTTTAATCACGTTACTATGTCATTATTAATTGTGGTTGTGGGTCGATGGTGTTGAAACAACAACAAAACAGTGGTTGCAATTGGTGATGGAATATGACAGTTTTTAGGAAGGTTACTAGATGGCGAGTAAGTATAGATGGGGTTTGATTTCCTTTACAGCTCATTCCATTTTCTCCCTTTAAGTAATACATTCCAATAAAAGCACTAGACAATATGAGTGGGTCACCTTATGTGGGCACAACCAAAATAATTTAATTCGCTGTAATAACAACTTCGGTTTCTTCTCATCATCAACATGTTGTGTAACTATAATCATACATCATCAAATGTCTCGGCCAACTCCAAAAAGGAAGAGAATAAAAAAATAATGTGGCCCAATTTCTCAACAAAACTGTTTCTATTCTCATTTAAAATTCAAGTGGATGGATTACTCACCTTTAGGAGTTGTCGGCCAAAGTATTCCATCACCTCCACTAGCTTAAACTTTTATAAAGTATTGTATATTAATTTGTTATATAATCATGTTGACAACTCTAACCCATGTACATATTAATATAACTACTTGATATCGATTACCTTTCATAATCATTTCCGTTTGTAGCATTAAAGAGTAGCAGCTCACTCGATTCATGTGAGGTTCAACTGAAGCAGTAACAGATGTAGTTGGAGGTTGGCAACGGGTTCAAGAGAGAAAAAGGAGAGACCGAAGTAGCAAGTTAATGGATTCGGATGTAGCGAAGATTGTTTGGTTCTCCGGCAACACAACACAACAACATCAGACGGTGATCATGTGATGACTGCAAATCAGAAAGACATGGTGCAGTTTTGGTGATGATGTTTTGGTTAGTAATAGCCGATGGAAACAATAAGGAGAAGAAGAGGAGTCATGGTTGCATGTATGGATGGAATAAATGATGGTGGTGAAGATAAATGGTTTGATTTTGTGATGGGTTATGAATCGAAATAGTAGCAGCAATACTAATGGTTATGGTGGTGGTTTGGTTAGGTTTTCTGTTTAAATTTTATACATACCCTTATTGTAAATTGGTAATTGATATTGATAAAGAATATTTGAGTACTGTGAGAGTAGAGAACGACACCCATTTGATAAATAGAATAATTGAGGTTGTCTTATTCAATTCGTTCAAGAACATATACATAAAAATAAAAAAAAATAGCTATGACATAGCTTTCTAACAGAATTTGGACGATAATGAGTGTAATTTCAACAATCAACTACAGTATTTATCAATCAGTTACTGTTTGAAAGGGAAGTGAAACCTAATACGTCCTTTTTATATATATAATGTATTTAATAGTATTTATATATTTATATATATAAATCTGTATATTTGATACGTATAAATCTGTATATATATATATTATCTATATAATATAATTAATCTTATTAATTAATAAATATAACTATCATAATAATAATAATAATAATAATACTCTTAATATTACTTATTAATAATTTTGTGATATAATACATTACATAATAACATATTTCAAATATTTGATATTTATACATTTTGTTTTTATATATTTGGGTTTGCATTTTAGTTACAACATATATTATATATGTAAATATAACTATACTAATAATGTTTTATAGGTTTGAGTATAATACATCTATTTACTATATTGCATTATTTTATAATAGAAATAGATATTATAAATTTAATCACATAATGTTTATATCTTATATATATATATATATATATATATATATATATATATATATATATATATATATATATATATATATATATATATATATATATATATATATATATATATATATATATAATAATTATGTATGGTAATCATATATGTTTATTTATATAGACTCTTTTAATAATAAATTTATTATATATCTCAATACATATTTAACTCTACTAATTAACTTGTATTTTATTATTTCACATTATTACATATACACATATATACACATTTATTTACAACCAAATGTTCGTGATTCATCGAGAGTAGTCGAAAGGTAATTGAGTATATAAAAGTAGTTCAAAAATGTTGAGATTCATTTTACAGACTTTGCTTATCGTGTCAAATTTATTAAAAGATTAAGTTTAAATTTAGTCAGAAATTCCCGGGTCGTCACAGTACCTACCCGTTAAAGAAATTCCGTCCCGAAATTTCAGTGAGGTGGTCATGGCTAACAATAAATATGTTTTCCTGATGAATATGAGCTGATAAATAGAGTTTTATCAGTATTGAATAATACATATAAAATAATTCGATTATTCAAAGAGCACGAATGAAGCTATCACAAAAGAGTGAAATGAATAAATGAAGTTTCGTTTTAACTTTTGACGTTATCTTGGTTGAATTCCGGAATTCAAGGGATTTTAAAATAAAATCTTGGAAATCTGAATAAAATCTGATTCTTCGGGATTTAAGGAAATTAAGATCTCTATAATTAAATACGGTGATCTTCCTCGATTACTCTGTCTGATATTTCCACTATAAATTAAGCTCTTCCGTTTCATTATTCTCACCATTCCTATATTTTATTTCTTAGTTCATACATCCAAAAGATTATAATAATGCTTAATCCGGTTCTAATCCTTGTTCTTATTCTGACTATCGCAATGATCCTTCTTCTTTTCCAACTCCCACTGGAAGAATCTGTTTATTTATACTATGCTCTAGGGATTATTGTATTTATAATCCTCTCGTGTCTTTATATTGCTATACGCACTGATATCCACAGTTTGTAATTTTGGTGTTGTTGTTGGGCTTTATATTTTTCCTTATATATCGAAGCTTCATGCTCTTATTTTCTCTTCCCGACTTTAGATCAAGTGAATAATGGTCTAGAATTCGTAGGTATAGAATTTCGAATGAACTTAATGTTCTAAACAAGAAAGAACGTAATAGCACAATTTGATTTGTCAAATTACCAGAATCACTGAGAATAGAACTATCAAGAATATATTTTCTTGATATGTTCAGAAGTTAATCCGAATGAAAAAGTTATGTAACATGGCACATGATGACGTTTTGATCTGTGAATCATCACGTTCCATTAAAAACTCAGCATGACCTACTGTAATATAATCACGTTGATCAAGTTTCATTATATTATACTAACTCGTGCATCAGTTTCCAACATTACTTCAATAACATTCATATTTTAAGCTCGAAAGTTTACAGAATATAGAAACTAACAGTTTCTATATGATGTAACACTGATAGCACGAAGAGATTCTTGATTTCAGATAAGAATAGTTATGAAATATCTTCATGAATATGGTAGATATTTATAATGAAAGATACGATGATATCTTGGAATTTCTAATATCGAAGGATGGTGAAGAAAATTTTCCGCAAGATTTTAACATGACTATGGAGCAAGATATTCTCTAAAGATTTCAACGGATTCAAAATTACCTGAATTCTTTGAATATAGGGTATGGTCCTTGTATTTATCCTTGGTCTCCTTCGTGATCAGCTCAATCCGTTTTCCAGTTCCAATTTTTCTGAGCTTTTCCAACATACCATTCTTTATCATCAAACTTTTGATGATTCAGATCGTTTACAGTAGTCTACGGTTTCTGCTGCTTCATTCAGCTTTTTCAACATTCAGAGTATTGATTTGTAGACTGAGTGCTATTCAGAATTTCAGAATGAAAGACCATAATTCAAAAAGATAAATGTTATACATATAATTGTTGATGTAGATATGTTGTGCGTTTTCAAAGTACTGATTGCTGATTCCCGAGAATTGGTATGGCAGTTCTCGTTACAAGATGCGGATGAGTATATGATAGGGTTTTAATGAATAAATATAACGATTTATCAGAGAGATTTAAGCCAAGAAGCAACGAGGTTGCTGGTACGTCTGCTGGTAATATGGTGGAATATAAAAGAATTCTCCGGTATCAAAAAGGTAATCATATATATCTGGATTTATAGTAAGCCTACTTCGAATGAAAAGTCGAAGTTGACTTGCTGGAGCTGTGACAAAGTTGGCTAATTTAAAAAGAGATTTGAAAAGTTATTTTCGGTAATAAAAACATTAAAGGAATTATCACAGTTGCGCGTTAAACGTTTACTCAGTTTCTGAAAGTTTTCAGGTGCATAACTATATGCATCAATCTTTCCTTCCCGTAGATGAGGTGCGGTTGGTTTATCCTCTCGATTGAGGTGTTTTCGAGAATCATGAAAGGTTTGAAAGCAGATTGTAATCGTCAAGATACAAATGAGGTTTAAGATGAGATCAAGTGGCAAACTTGAAGAATTGTTTAGTTTCATATATTATATTCCATATTTTAATTCATTTTAATTGTCCAATGTTATTAGTCCACAGTTGATAGTCCACAGTTGACAATCCAATAATTTATATATAATTTAATATATAATATTCGAATTAATTAATACGTATCGTGACCCGTGTACATGTCTCAGACTCGATCACAACTCAAATTATATATATTATTGTAGAATCAACCTCAATCCTGTATAGAGAATTCGATCATTACTGCATATAGAGTGTCTATGGTTATTCCAAATAATATATATAAATGCGTTGATATGATATGTCAAAACCTTGTATACATGTCCCTATATTTAAAGTGCATAAAATAAATAAAAGAAATTAAATAACGATAAATAAAGTGCGTAAAGTAAATAACAGAAATTAAATGACGATAAATAAAATTGCGAGAATGTAAATTGCGATAATTAAATTGCAATAATATAAAATGTAATCAGTTAGCTAGGAACAATTAGCTAGGAACAGTTAGCGTGGATTCTTAACAAAATTTCTCATAGTTAATTTGTTTGTTTCTAACAATTTTTATTTTGTCCAACGTTTTCTTCATTATGCCACTTGTCGGATTCTGATAGGTCAAAATCCAAATATGAAATTGAATGAAAATGGTTATTCTGTGATGAACGGATTCGTATAGCTGTGGTTGCAAGTAGGATAGTAAATGACTGTTGAATCATATTCGAAGAATGTACAGTGTAACTTATTATTGCGAAATCTAAATATTCCTCGGGTATTACCTACCCGTTAAAATATTTTCACCATTAACAGTTTGTACAATAAAAAATTTTAATTACAATCTTTATGAAAACATATATACATATATATTTTCTTCAGACGTAATTATGGATTTAATGAGTTAATGTGATATTAAACTCATCAGATTTATGGCTAGAACTAGAGTACATATTCTCTAAAATATTAGAGATTACATAATCACCATGAAGGACGAAGATAGTTTATGTAGATCAATTCGTAAAATGATTCATAGAATGATGATTATGCTTGGGGTATAGATTGCGAGGTTGAGACGTGTGATGATGTTGTTGTTGTTGGTACTCCTTGGTATCCATGGTGCGTATGACGTTGATGTTCGAGGTATAGATTAAGATGTTGAGGTGTGGGATGCGGATGTTGATGTTGGTGGTGGTGATGGTACTGTTGACATTGGTGGTGGTACTGGTTATGCTGCTGGTGCTGCTACTGGTGTTTGTAACCTTCGCACCATATTCTCTAAAGCCACTACCCGAGCGCGAAGCTCGTTGATTTCTTCTATTACACCGGGATGATTTTCGGTTTGGATTAGCGGATAAATATATTCTAGAAGTTGGTATAGTATATAATCGTGGCGAGATACTCTAGAAATGAGAGAAAAGATGGCGTTTCGAACAGGTTCACCAGTAAGTGCTTCAGGTTCTTCGCCAACAGGGCAATGTGGCGGATGGAAAGGATCACCTTCTTCTTGTCTCCAATGATTAAGGAGGCTACGAACCCATCCCCAATTCATCCAGAATAGATGATGACTGATTGGTTGATCCACTCCGGTCACACTGCTTTCGAAGCTTGAGTGGGATTCCATTTCGGAATCCGACTGACTTGAACTAATGACGAATTCCATTTCGTACGATTGAATAAATAATTTTTAAATATGAAATGATTTTATGGCTAACGGATGGTATTCTTAATTACATAGAATATCCATATATATAGAACAAAAGGTTTCGTAGATTACGGAGGGATTTACGGGATACGCCAGGTAAGGTTTACAGTAACAGATACGCTAAGATATTGTGACGACCCGGAGATTTCCGACCAAATTTAAACTTAATCTATATATGAGTTCGACACAATAAGCAAAGTCTGTAATGTTGAGTCTCAAAAACTTTGAATCGCTTTCATGTATACATTTGACCTTTGACTAATTCTGACGATTCACTAACAATTGTGTGTAAGTAAAAATGTATATAAATAAATATAAACAGAAGTATATATAATGATTTGAAATAATAAAATATAATTTAAATGTTAGAATTAAATATGTAAATAAAAATATGAAATAATTATGTTTTAATTTAAGATAAATGTACATATATAAATAGATATGATTATATGTGTAATTAAATGTATATTGTAATATATATAGTGTATAAATATTCAATTATAAATTATATAATTAGTAAACATTGCATAAATAATAAATCGTAACATTTATATCTTAGAAGGAATTACAAGTTAAAATATAGTTATTGATATTATTATTATTACTGTCATTATGATTAAAAATAAATATTAATATCAATATTAATATCAGTATTATTAATATTACAAAATAACATATAGATATAAAATTGATACATTTACTTTATAGTTATCATTATTATTATATAATAATATAAATAGTATTATTATCATGAATAAAATTATTATTATCAATATTATAGCTTATATCATTATTTTTATTTATTAATATTATAAATACCATAAAAATAATTATTATTAGTATTATTATTATAGATACAATTAATAATATTATTATTATCAATTTCACCAAACTTATTATTATTGTGACTTATTATTATTATTACTTTTATTATAATTATTGATATTATTATTATTATTATTATTAGTGTTTGGATTATATTTAATAATTATAATTATTAGGTATTAATAATAATCATATAAAACCTATAACGTACGATTTTGGGGAAACTTTTTTAGATACACATCACAATCCACACTGTAACTAATTTTGTTTGCTGTCTCTTTATCACATTACAAATCGAATTCAATTTGAGGAACACAACAAAATTTGTTATCAATCTTAATCTCGTTTTATTATGTATTTATTTTATTTTTTATTTTACTACTGAGTAAATTTTTCTATCGACACTATATCATTATAAAACATTTGAATTCTCAATGACACTAAGGAAATTAAATTCGTTTTCTCCTTTCTACATATCAGTTACAACTATATATTTTTTTCTTTCCAGAATCGAATTACAGTTTAATCAAAATTTTATTTTATTAACTTTTGTTCTTGGGTCAATTTGTCAACCGCTCGATTTTTAATGAAATTACAAAATTTAAAAATGTAGTTTCATTAGGAATATTATACTAAACCTTTCTGCAAAAGATCAATTTCTAATTCGTTGTAACGAGTACGAATTCAGGAGTCAAAGTTTTAAATTCAAAAGTCAACAAATTTGTTCTTAGTTAAATTCGAGTTGTATTTGATGTTTTGAGTTAAATTGATGGTTCCAACACATTATAGGATTGATTTGAAATATAGTTCGTGCTTTGATCTTTGTCTAAAACGTTTTCAAAAGTTAAATCAATTTTTTTTTCTTTTCAAACCGTCGCCAGCAGGGCTGTTTTAATTTTTTTTTTATTTTATTTTCTTTGTTTTCAACTAATAAAACATTTGATATTAATTGGTTAGTATATTGTGGATGTATTCGAATATTTGTTTTGAGGTTTGGTTTTACCCTGGTCGATTGAAAAAAAAAACGATGAAGAAGAAGAAATTGCAGTTAGTTAGATACGCTATATATATATATATATATATATATATATATATATATATATATATATATATATATATATATATATATATATATATATATATTTATTTATTTATTTCCAGTATTATTTCAGAAAAAGGGCAACAGCCCAATGATACAAAGGAGTGTCGGGTTAGCGGATGGTCTTGGGTTCGAGTCCCTGGGGAGGCAGCTAATTTTTTTTTTAGGCATCATGCTTTGAAGGTAGCTCACTTTTTATTTTTATTATAAATATTATCTTTTTCATTATTATTATTATTATCATTAATGTTATTATTATTATAAATATAACTATTATTGTTATTATTATGATTATTATTATTATTGTTATTGTTAAGAAATAGTATTATTAAGTATTACTATTTATCCTATTTATCATTACTATTATTATTAGAAAGTGGTATTATTATTATTATTATTATGATTAAGATTATAACTATCAAATTCTAAATATGAATATAAATATTTAAAACAAAATATCATTATTATTACTAATATTAACACTATTATTATTATGGTTATTATTACAAATTAAAACTTTATATAAAAACACATTACAATACTTATTACTAAATTTTTCATTAAAAACTACTAATATTAACATTATCATAAGATTTATTATTAAAACTATAATTAACAGTAAAAGTAATATTTTTTTTTTATAGTTAGTATTATTAATATTATTATATTTATCATTAAGATTATTAACATTATTATTTTTAGTAATAATAGGTATTATCAACATTATCATTTTTTTTTCCACAAATATTATTATTGTTACGATTACTAGCTTCAACAAACAAATGAAATACATAAATATATTCAACATACATAACTTAGCTATATTAATACTTTTATATACAAAATGAATACATTTTATTAATTAATGAAAAATATATAGAAGTTAATAATACAAAAATTATATCACTAATAATAATATATATATTTACTCGATTACAAATATGTGTTAATATATATATGAATGATATAGGTTCGTGAATCCGGGGCCAACTCTATACTTGTTCAATGTCGTTCTATGTATTTTTACTACAAAATACAGTAGGTGAGTTTCATTTGCCTTTTTACCCTTTACATTTTTGGGCTGAGAATACATGCGCAACTTTTATAACTGTTTTATGAAATAGACACGAGTAATTGAAATTACATTATATGGTTGAATTATCGAAATCGAATATGCCCCTTTTATTAAGTCTGGTAATCTAAGAATTAGGGAACAGACACCCTAATTGACGCGAACTCTAAAGATATATCTATCGGGCCCAACAAGCCCCATCCAAAGTACCGGATGCTTTAGTACTTCGAAATTTATATCATGTCTGAAGGAGGATCCCGGAATGATGGGGATATTCTTATATGCATATTGTGAATGTCGGTTACCAGGTGTTCAATCCATATGAATGATATTTTGTCTCTATGCAGGGGACGTATGTTTATGAGAAATGGAAATATGAAATCTTGTGGTCTATTAAAATTATGGAATGATTATTTATGTTAAACTAATGAACTCATCAACCTTTTGGTTAACACTTTAAAGCATCTTCATTCTCAGGTACGAAAGAAATCTTCCGCTGTGCATTTGCTCATCTTAGAGATATTATTTAGAGTCATTCATGACATATTTCAAAAGACGTTGCATTCGAGTCGTTGAGTTCACCAAGATTATTATTAAGCCAATTATAGTAAGATATATTATGAAATGGTATGCATGTTGTCAACTTCCGATGTAATGAAAGATTGTCTTTTCAAAAACGAATGCAATGTTTGTAAAATGTATCATATAGAGGTCAAGTACCTCGCGATGTAATCAACTGTTGTGAATCGTTTATAATCGATATGGACTTCGTCCGGATGGATTAGGATGGGTCTCTACAGTTGGTATCAGAGCAGTGGTCTTAGCAAACCAGGTCTGCCTTAGTGTGTCTAACTGATAAGTCATTAGGATGCATTAGTGAGTCTGGACTTCGACCGTGTCTGCATGTCAAAAGTTTTGCTTATCATTTTTGTCCGAAATTACTTGCTTATCATCCTTAGTCTAGACACATTTTATTGCATTGATTGCATGATTAGTGTATAGACAAAATTCATATCTTAGCCTATCTGCTACTTCATATCTTAGCGTATCTGTTATTGTAACTTTGCCTGACAACTTCCATAGATTCCTCCGTAACTTATGAGATTTTAGTATTATATGCATATGTAAATTATGTATTGCAGGGTACTAATCTACATCATATAATCTATTTCTTATCGAAAATCCTTCATCTGATCGTACGAGATGAATCCTGCAACCAGTTCGAGTCCCTCAGATTCTGATAAGCTATTCCGATAGTTATTCCGACAGCTATTCCAACATAGATGTTCACCTAAGCTCTGAAAACAGCGTCATCGGCATGAATCAACCAATCAGCCATTATCAATTCATCTGATGGGTTTGTAGTCGACTTAAATAATGGAAACGCACAGAAGGCAATCCCTTCCACCAACCGAATTCACCTCTTGAAAATGAACCTGAAGCGTTTACCGGTGAACCTGTTCGAGACACCATTTTCAGTCTCATTTCCAGGGTAACTCGACAAGATTATATTCTATCCACAATTCTGAACCTTATTCATCCGCTCGTTCCGACCGACAATCATCCTGGAGTAATAAGTCAACGAGCTTCGCGTTCGAGTTGTAGCTTTGAAACATATGGTGCAAAACGTACCAGCTTCAGCAACAGCACCAGCAACATCAATACCATCAACAATCCATATTTCAATATCATCATCGGTACTTTGAGTATGATCTTCATTCTACGTATCGTTCTACCTCATTTATCTTCGTTCGACATGGCGAATATGTAATCTCTAAAGTTTTAGAGATTATTTATTCTAGTTCCAACCGAAAATCAAATGAGTTTAATATCATATTAACTCATTAAATCCATGAATACATCTGAAGAAAATATATATGTATATATGTTTTCATAAAGATTGTAATTAAAAATTCTCTTGTACAAACTGTTAATGGTGAAAATATTTTAACGGGTAGGTAATACCCGAGAAATATTTAAATTTCACATTAATAAGTTACATTGTACGTTCTTCGAATCTGTTTCAACAATCATTTACTATCCTATTTACATCTACCGATATACGAATCCGTTCACCACAGAATAACTATTTTCATTCAAATTCAATTTCATATTTGGATTTTGACTTACCAGAATCCAACAAGTGGCATAATGAAGAAATAATAAACACAATAAAAATTGATTAGAAACAGACTAATTAACAATATGAAATTTTGTTAAGAAACCACGCTAACAAGATCCTAGCTAACTGTTCCTAGCTAACTGATTATATTCTTATTTATAGTAGTTTATTTATCGCAATTTACATTCTCGCAATTTTATTTATCGTCATTTAATTTCTATTATTTACTTTACGCACTTTATTTATCGTTATTTAATTTCTGTTATTTATTTTACGCACTTTAAATATCGGGACACGTATACAAGGTTTTGACATATCATATCGACGCATATATATATATATATTATTTGGAACCACCATAGACACTCTATATGCAGTAATGATCGAGTTCTCTATACAGGGTTGAGGTTGATTCTATAATAATATATATACTTTGAGTTGTGATCGAGTCTGAGACGTATACGGGTCATGACACGTATTAATTAATTCGAATATTATATTATACTATATATGAATTATTGGATTGTCGACTGTGGACTATCGACTGTGGACTAATAACATTGGACAATTAAAATGAATTAAAATATTGATTATAACATAAGAAACTAAACAATTCTTCAAGTTTGCCACTTGATTTCGTCTTAAACCTCATTTGTATCTTCACGATTACATTCTGCGTTCAAACCTTTCATGATTCTTGAAAACACCTCAATCGATAGGATGAATCAACAGCACTTCATCTATGGAAGGAAAGATTTATGCATATAGTTATGCACCTGAGAAACTATCGACAACTGAGTAAAAGTTTAACACGTAGCCGCGTCAGATTCTTTGGCATTTATTAGCAAAAATAACTTTGCAATCCCTTTTCAAGGTAGCAAATTTTGTCACAGCTTCAACAAATCAACTTCAAACTTCCATTCGAATTAGCCTTATTATAACCTCGATATATAAGTTTGCCTGTCGTCATTGTTACCAGGGAACCTTTTATATTCCACCATATTACCGTCAGCGTTTAATCATCTAAAAACACAATTTTCTTGAAATCACCTCGGATCGATAACTAATGATTCAGATATGGTAACAGTAAATGTAGAGGAATCGGCAATCAGTACTATTAAAACTCACAGCATATCTACATCAACAGTTATAAGTATAACATTTATCTCTTAGAATTATGATCTTTCATTCTGAAATTCTGAACAGCACTCAGTCTACAAATCAATACTCTGAATGTTGAAAAAGCTGAATGAAGCAGCAAAAACTGTAGACAACCGTAAACAACCTTAATCGTCGGAAGTTTAGTGATAAAGAATAATAGGTTGGAAAAGCTCAGAAAAAAAAAATTGGAACTGAAAAACGGATTGAGCTAACCATGAAGGAGACCAAGGACAAATACAAGGACCATACCCTATATTCAAAGAATCCAGATGATTCTGTATCAGATGAAATCTTTAGAGAATATCCTACTCCGAAGTCATGTTAAAATCTTGCGGAGAATCTTTCTCCAACAACCATCGAACTTAGAAATTCCAAAATATCATCATCAATATCTTCGATATTTCTGAGGATATTTTCATAAATATTCTCGTCCAAAATTATATACCTCCTCGTGCTTCCTGTGTATCACTATATTGGAAACATTCAATAAAAAAATTTAGTACCGAAAAGCAGATTATGCAAAACTATAAATGATTCAATGAATAAGTTTGACTTCAAAGAATCTAAATGATTCAATGTCTGCTGAAGTCCTTAGCGAATATTTTGCTCATTACTCTAAACCCTTGCGGACAATAGTCTCCATCATCCTCTGATCTTAACTATTCAAAGTTATTATCGTATCTTTCATTATAAATATCCTCGATATTCCTGAATATATTTTTATAACTAATACTATTTGAAATCATTTATCTCTTCGTGCTATCAGTGTTACATCATATAGAAACTGTTCGTTTCTATATTCTGTAAAATTTCGAGCTTAAAATATGAATGTTATTGAAGTAACGTTGGCAACTGATGCATGATTTAGTATAATATAATGACACTTAATCAATGTGATTATAGTACAGTAAGTCATGCTGAGTTTCTAAATGGAACATGATGATTCACAGATTATAACGTCATCATGTGTCATGTTACATAACTCTTTCATTCTGCTTAACTTCTGAACATATCAAGAAAATATATTCTTGATAGTTCTATTCTCAGTGGTTCGGGTAATTTGACAAATCAAATCATGTGAATTCGTTCTTTCTTGTTTAGAACATTAAATTTATTCAAAACTCCACACCTATGAATTCTGGACCGCTACTTGCAAAATGGAAACAAAAGCATGAAGCTCCGAAATAGAAAGAGGGTATAAATCGCAGCAAATAAGAGAGAGCATTAACTGTGAATGACAATGATTATAGAAGACAGAAACAGGTACTCCAAAATATAAGAGAAATTATAAAGCTCAATGACAACACGGAGATTTCAAACCGTGGATATTAATATGAATAGCAATATAAAGAGACGGTAGAATTAAGAATAGTATCCCCCCAAGGTAAAAGTAGAAGTAAGCAGATTCTTCTGGTGGAGGTTGGAAAAGGAGAATGATTGTTACGATAGTAAGGGTGAGGACAAAGATTAGAACTGGATTAAGCATTTTCACAATCTTTTGGATGTATGAACTAAGAAAGAAAGTATAGGAATGGTGAGAATAATGCAACGGAAGAGCTTAATTTATAATGGAAATATCAGACAGAGTAATCGAGGCAGATCACCGTATTTAATTATAGAGATCTTAATTTCCTTACTCGCCGAAGAATCAAATCTTTTAGATTTAGAAGATTTTCTTTAAATCCATTGAATTCCGGAATTCAACTCTGACTCTGTCAAAAGTTAAGACAAATCTTTACTTTTCCTATTTCAATCTTTTGCGATAGCTTCACTCATACGCTTCAAGTAATCGAATCGTTTAATCTATATTACTCGGTACTGATAAAACTCTATTTACCACCCATATTCGACAGAAAAACATTTTTATTGTTAGCCATGATGACCTCACTCAATTTTCGGGACGAAATTTCTTTAACGGGTAGGTACTGTGACGACCCGGAGATTTCCGACCAAATTTAAACTTAATCTATATATGAGTTCGACACGATAAGCAAAGTCTGTAATGTTGAGTCTCAAAAACTTTGAATCGCGTTCATGTATACATTTGACCTTTGACTAATTCCGACGATTCACTACCAATTGTGTGTAAGTAAAAATGTATATAAATAAATATAAACAGAAGTATATATAATGATTTGAAATAATAAAATATAATTTAAATGTTAGAATTAAATATGTAAATAAAAATATGAAATAATTATGTTGTAATTTAAGATAAATGTACATATATAAATAGATATGATTATATGTGTAATTAAATGTATATTGTAATATATATAGTGTATAAATATTCAATTATAAATTATATAATTAGTAAACATTGCATAAATAATAAATCGTAACATTTATATCTTTGAAGTAATTACAAGTTAAAATATAGTTATTGATATTATTATTATTACTGTCATTATGATTAAAAATAAATATTAATATCAATATTAATATCAGTATTATTAATATTACAAAATAACATATAGATATAAAATTGATACATTTACTTTATAGTTATCATTATTATTATATAATAATATAAATAGTATTATTATCATGAATAAAATTATTATTATCAATATTATAGCTAATATCATTATTTTTATTTATTAATATTACAAATACCATAAAAATAATTATTATTAGTATTATTATTATAGATACTATTAATAATATTATTATTATCAATTTCACCAAAATTATTATTATTGTGACTTATTATTATTATTACTTTTATTATAATTATTGATATTATTATTATTATTATTATTATTATTATTATTATTATTATTATTATTATTATTATTATTATTATTATTATTATTATTATTATTATTATTATTAGTGTTTGGATTATATTTAATAATTATAATTATTAGGTATTAATAATAATCATATAAAACCTATTACGTACGATTTTGGGGAATCTTTTTTAGATACACATCACAATCCACACTGTAACTAATTTTGTTTGCTGTCTCTTTATCACATTACAAATCGAATTCAATTTGAGGAACACAACAAAATTTGTTATCAATCTTAATCTCGTTTTATTATGTATTTATTTTATTTTTTATTTTACTACTGAGTAAATTTTTCTATCGACACTATATCATTATAAAACATTTGAATTCTCAATGACACTAAGGAAATTAAATTCGTTTTCTCCTTTCTACATATCAGTTACAACTATATATTTTTTTCTTTCCAGTATCGAATTACAGTTTAATCAAAATTTTATTTTATTAACTTATGTTCTTGGGTCAATTTGTCAACCGCTTGATTTTTAATGAAATTACAAAATTTAAAAATGTAGTTTCATTAGGAATATTATACTAAACCTTTCTGCAAAAGATCAATTTCTAATTCGTTGTAACGAGTACGAATTCAGGAGTCAAAGTTTTAAATTCAAAAGTCAACAAATTTGTTCTTAGTTAAATTCGAGTTGTATTTGATGTTTCGAGTTAAATTGACGGTTCCAACAGATTATAGGATTGATTTGAAATATAGTTCGTGCTTTGATCTTTGTCTAAAACGTTTTCAAAAGTTAAATCAAATTTTTTTTTTCTTTTCAAACCGTCGCCAGCAGGACTGTTTTAATTGTTTTTTATTTTTTTTCTTTGTTTTCAACTAATAAAACATTTGATATTAATTGGTTAGTATATTGTGGATGTATTCGAATCTTTGTTTTGTTGTTTGGTTTTACCCTGGTCGATTGAAAAAAAAACGATGAAGAAGAAGAAATTGCAGTTAGTTAGATACGGTATATATATATTTATTTCCAGTATTATTTCAGAAAAAGGGCAACAGCCCAATGATACAAAGGAGTGTCGGGTTAGCGGATGGTCTTGGGTTCGAGTCCCTGGGGAGGCAGCTTATTTTTGTTTTTAGGCTTCATGCTTTGAAGGTAGCTCACTTTTTATTTTTATTATAAATATTATCTTTTTCATTATTATTATTATTATCATTAATGTTATTATTATTATAAATATAACTATTATTGTTATTATTATGATTATTATTATTATTGTTATTGTTAAGAAATAGTATTATTAAGTATCACTATTTATCCTATTTATCATTACTATTATTATTAGAAAGTGGTATTATTATTATTATTATTATGATTAAGATTATAACTATCAAATTCTAAATATGAATATAAATATTTAAAACAGAATATCATTATTATTACTAATATTAACACTATTATTATTATGGTTATTATTACAAATTAAAACTTTATATAAAAACACATTACAATACTTATTACTAAATTTTTCATTAAAAACTACTAATATTAACATTATCATAAGATTTATTATTAAAACTATAATTAACAGTAAAAGTAATATTTTTTTTTATAGTTAGTATTATTAATATCATTATATTTATCATTAAGATTATTAACATTATTATTTTTAGTAATAATAGGTATTATCAACATTATCATTTTTTTTTTCCACAAATATTATTATTGTTACGATTACTAGCTTCAACAAATAAATGAAATATATAAATATATTCAACATACATAACTTAGCTATATTAATACTTTTATATACAAAATGAATACATTTTATTAATTAATGAAAAATATATAGAAGTTAATAATACAAAAATTATATCACTAATAATAATAATATATATATTTACTCGATTACGAATATGTGTTAATATATATATGAATGATATAGGTTCGTGAATCCGGGGCCAACCCTATACTTGTTCAATGTCGTTCTATGTATTTTTACTACAAAATACAGTAGGTGAGTTTCATTTGCCTTTTTACCCTTTACATTTTTGGGCTGAGAATACATGCGCAAATTTTATAACTGTTTTACAAAATAGACACGAGTAATTGAAACCACATTATATGGTTGAATTATTGAAATCGAATATGCCCCTTTTATTAAGTTTGGTAATCTAAGAATTAGGGAACAGACACCCTAATTGACGCGAACTCTAAAGATAGATCTATCGGGCCCAACAAGCCCCATCCAAAGTACCGGATGCTTTAGTACTTCGAAATTTATATCATGTCCGAAGGAAGATCCCGGAATGATGGGGATATTCTTATATGCATATTGTGAATGTCAGTTACTAGGTGTTCAATCCATATGAATGATATTTTGTCTCCATGCAGGGGACGTATGTTTATGAGAAATGGAAATATGAAATCTTGTAGTCTATTAAAATTATGGAATGATTATTTATGTTAAACTAATGAACTCACCAACCTTTTGGTTGACACTTTAAAGCATGTTCATTCTCAGGTACAAAAGAAATCTTCCGCTGTGCATTTGCTCATCTTAGAGATATTATTTGGAGTCATTCATGACATATTTCAAAAGACGTTGCATTCGAGTCGTTGAGTTCACCAAGATTATTATTAAGCCAATTATAGTAAGATATATTACGAAATGGTATGCATGTTGTCAGCTTCCGATGTAATGAAAGATTGTCTTTTCAAAAACGAATGCAATGTTTGTAAAATGTATCATATAGAGGTCAAGTATCTCGCGATGTAATCAACTGTTGTGAATCGTTTATAATCGATATGGACTTCGTCCGGATGGATTAGGACGGGTCTCTACAGATATGAATCTTGTCTATACACTATTCATGTAATCAATGCAGCAAGACGTGTCTAGACTAAGAATGATAAGCAGATAATTTTCGACACAAAATGATAAGCAAAACTTTTTGACATGCAGACCAGGTCGAAGTCCAGACTCACTAATGCATCCTAACGACTACTAGTCAGACACACTAATGCAAGACCTGGTTCGCTACGACCACCGCTCTGATACCAACTGTAGAGACCCATCCTAATCCATCCGGACAACGTCCATATCGATTATAAATGATTCACAACAGTTGATTACATCGCGAGGTACTTGAACTCTATATGATACATTTTACAAACATTGCATTCGTTTTTGAAAAGACAATCTTTCATTACATCGAAAGTTGACGACAGGCATACCATTTCATAATATAACTAACTATAATTGACTTAATAATAATCTTGATGAACGCAACGACTCGAATGCAACGTCTTTTAAAATATGTCATGAATGACTCCAAGTAATATCTCTAAGATGAGCAAATGCACAGCGGAAGATTTCTTTCATACCTGAGAATAAACATGCTTTCAAGTGTCAACCAAAAGGTTGGTGAGTTCATTAGTTTAATATAAATAATCATTTCCATCATTTTAATAGACCACAAGATTTCATATTTCAATATACATCCCATACATAGAGATAAAATTCATTCATATGGATTGAACACCTGGTAACCGACATTCACAATATGCATAATGAGAATATCCCCATCATTCCGGGATCCTCCTTCGGACATGATATAAATTTCGAAGTACTAAAGCATCCGGTACTTTGGATGGGGCTTGTTGGGCCCGATAGATCTATCTTTAGAGTTCGCGTCGATTAGGGTGTCTGTTCCCTAATTCTTAGATTACCAGACTTAATAAAAAGGGGCATATTCAATTTCGATAATTCAACCATAGTATGTAGTTTCACGTACTTGTGTCTATTTTGTAAAACAATTATAAAAGCAGCGCATGTATTCTCAGCCAAAAAATATAAAGGGTAAAAAGGCAAATGAAACTCACCATACTGTATTTTGTCGTAAAAATACATATGACGTCATTTAACAAGTGTAGGATTGATCTCGGATTCACGAACCTATATTCAATCATGTATATTAATACTTGTAATGGTATTCGAACAAATATATATATTATTAGTGATTTTATTGTTATTTTAATAAATTATATGTTTCGTTAATAACTTAATTAGATATATTTATTTTTATATACATTAAATAGATAATTAATATTTATTACACAAATATTAATATAGTTATGTTTTATGTCATAGATATATTTTTTATATAGAAATCCTTATTCGATATATTACCAATAATAATAATAATAATAATGATAAAAATAATACTAATTATTATAAAAATCATGATAATTCTAATAATAATAAAAATGATAATTTTAATAATAAAAATGATACTTTTAATAATATTTGTAGTTTTTAATAAAATAAAAAAAATGATAAGCTTAATGACTAGATAACGAAAATAATAGTTTTGATAATCATACATAATAATAATAATAATAACAATAATAATAATAATACCGATAATAATAATAATAACACTACCTTAAAAGGGAAAAGTTTCCAAAATGAAAATAAATTGTCACAGCCCAGGATCGAACCCGAGACCTCTCGGTTATCCTCACACACTTAAACCACTCGTCCGTCCCATTTAATCTGATAATATCTCAGATTCAAATTCTTTTAACCGGTATCTAAATTCTTCAATATTCACTTCCTTCCTCATCATATATAACCGTATCCCTTATCATCATTTATCATCTATCTACGTTATATATATTATCATACTTATATCTATTCTAGTTTTATCATCATGATCACGATAATCATTTTATGTATCATCTATCTTTACCATCACCATCATTCACGATCTCATGTATCATTCCTCATCCATCTTGCCGTAACATAAAAATTATCATCTCTCATCTTCTTCATTATATCAAAACAGAAATAGAGATGTTGCAATTGCAATAGTATACACGAGCAATCCATTCTCTTTGAATGATCGTATAATATTTTAATCACGTTACTGTGTCATTATTAATTGTGGTTGTGGGTCGATGGTGTTGAAACAACAACAAAACAGTGGTTGCAATTGGTGATGGAATATGACAGTTTTTGGGAAGGTTACTAGATGGCGAGTAAGTATAGATTGGGTTTGATTTCCTTTACAGCTCATTCCAATTTCTCCCTTTAAGTAATACTTTCCAATAAAAGCACTGGACAATATGAGTGGGTCACCTTATGTGGGCACAACCAAAATAATTTAATTGGCTGTAATAACAACTTCAGTTTCTTCTCATCATCAACATGTTGTGTAACTATAACCATACATCATTAAATGTCTCGGCCAACTCCAAAAAGGAAGAGAACAAAAAAAGAACGTGGCCCAATTTCTCAACAAAACTGTTTCTATTCTCATTTAAAATTCAAGTGGATGGATTACTCACCTTTAGGAGTTGTCGGCCAAAGTATTCCATCACCTCCACTAGCTTAAACTTTTATAAAGTATTGTATATTAATTTGTTATATAATCATGTTGACAACTCTAACCCATGTACATATTAATATAACTACTTGATATAAATTACCTTTCATAATCGTTTCCGTTTGTAGCATTAAAGAGTAGCAGCTCACTCGATTCATGCGAGGTTCAACTGAAGCAATAACAGATGTAGTTGGAGGTTGGCAACGGGTTCAAGAGAGAAAAAGGAGAGACCGAAGTAGCAAGTTAATGGATTCGGATGTAGCGAAGATTGTTTGGTTCTCCGGCAACACAACACAACAACATCAGTCGGTGATCATGTGATGACTGCAAATCAGAAAGACATGGTGCAGTTTTGGTGATGATGTTTTGGTTAGTAATAGCCGATGGAAACAATAAGGAGAAAAAGAGGAGTCATGGTTGCATGTATGGATGGAATAGATGATGGTGGTGAAGATAAATGGTTTGATTTTGTGATGGGTTATGAATCGAAAAAGTAGCAGCAATACTAATGGTTATGGTGGTGGTTTGGTTGGGTTTTCTGTTTAAATTTTATACATACCCTTAATGTAAATTGGTAATTGATATTGATAAAGAATATTTGAGTGCTGTGAGAGTAGAGAACAACACCCATTTGATAAATAGAATAATTGAGGTTGTCTTATTCAATTCATTCAAGAACATATACATAAAAATAAAAAAAAATAGCTATGACATAGCTTTCTAACAGAATTTGGACGATAATGAGTGTAATTTCAACAATCAACTACAGTATTTATCAATCAATTACTGTTTGAAAGGGAAGTGAAACCTAATACATCATTTTTGTATATATAATGTATTTAATAGTATTTATATATTTATATATATAAATCTGTATATAAATCTGTATATTTGATACGTATAAATCTGTATATATATATTATCTATATAATATAATTAATCTTATTAATTAATAAATATAACTATCATCATAATAATAATAATAATACTCTTAATATTACTTATTAATAATTTTGTGATATAATACATTACATAATAATGTATTTCAAATATTTGATATTTATACATTTTGTTTTTATATATTTGGGTTTGCATTTTAGTTACAACATATATTATATATGTAAATATAACTATACTAATAATGTTTTATAGGTTTGAGTATAATACATCTATTTACTATATTGCATTATTTTATAATAGAAATAAATATTATAAATTTAATCACATAATGTTTATATCTTATATATATATATGTATAATAATAATTATGTATAGTAATCATATATGTTTATTTATATAGATTCTTTTAATAATAAATTTATTATATATCTCAATACATATTTAACTCTACTAATTAACTTGTATTTTATTATTTCACATTATTACATATACACATATATACACATTTATTTACAACCAAATGTTCGTGATTCATCGAGAGCAGTCGAAATGTAATTGAGTATATAAAAGTAGTTCAAAAATGTTGAGATTCATTTTACAGACTTTGCTTATCGTGTTGAATTTATTAAAAGATTAAGTTTAAATTTAGTCGGAAATTCCCGGGTCGTCACAGTGCAAAGGTTACAAGCACCAACAGCATCACCGGCATCAACAGTACCACCATCAGCAACACCAACAGTACCATCACCACCACCAACAGCAACATCCGCATCCCACACCTTAACATCACAATTAGTACCTCGAGCATCAACGTCACACACACCATATATACCAAGGAGTATCAACAACAAACGATGAAGTATTAATTCATAACTTCATCGGAGAAATATTCTACGGTGATTATGTAATCTCTAAAGTTTTAAAGATTATTTATCCTAATCATAGCCGTAAACCAAGATGAATGGATGGGTAGAGAAGATACATGGAAGAATAGAAACCCTGACAAGGGTGGTGCACGAATTATAAGCTAGACTTGTTTACCAGCAGCATCAACAGTACCATCAGCATGATCAACACTAGCAGCACCTGTAACATCACAAGTTCCGTCAGTTCAATAATCACCGTGGACACCATTACGAATCAACAACGAGTATATTGTATCAATGATTTATGAAGTATTAACTCAATTCCTCTGAAGAATTTATATATGTACCTGATATATATATATATATATATATATATATATATATATATATATATATATATATATATATATATATATATATATATATATATATATATATATATATTGAAACCATCATAAATCTTTTCGCATTAAGCTATTATGTATGAATTGAAAAAGGGTAGAGACTACTCGGTTAAATTCATATTACTAATATGCTATAATCCTTCGATTAACGACTTAACCATCGTTAACCACAATATCTGTTTCAACTCCATGAATTCCGTTTCATAATAAACTAAGTGTATTATTCAATTACATGTTTGATTTTACACTTTCGATATTCTTGAACCTTTCTAGAAAACATCATTCGTACCTTGCGAAGTTGGCAAAAGTTCCATGAGCATCATCACGATCCACTGAGGAAATATCAATAAGAATAAATAATAAAATATTGATCACAATAGTGAAATACTCTGTGAAGATTATGTAATCTCTAATGTTAGAGATTATTCATTTCTAGTTCCAGCCAAAAATCAAATGAGTTCAATTTAATATTAACTCATTAAATTTGTATTAAATCTGAAGAAAATATACGTACATATATTTTCATAAAGACTATGATAAAATCCTCTTGTATAAAATTTATTTCTGAAATTTTTTTTAACGGGTAGGTAATACCCGAGGGATATATATAAATTCACAATTAATATGTTACATTCTTCAAATCTGATTCAGCAATCATCAACTATACTCACTATTTTCTCAACAATATACATTCTTTCATATAAATCAAAATAACCATATTCATTCAAGTTTCATTACACATTCTGACTTTTAAATCTCAGAATTCAACTCGAGATATAACCAAAATCATCACTCTTAGATTCTTACATATTTCAAAGCTATACTTTGACTTCAAAACTGTGTTAGAACATCATATGTATATTAATGATTATAATCTGTGTTCAAGCCCTCCGAAATACCTGAAGACACTTCAAATAATGACCAATCGAGATGATGATCCAACCACATGTTACCCACAGTTACGTACCTGACACACTCTTGAAACCAAAGTCATAATTTAACACGTATCCGTGTCAGACCTTTTGCCATTTACTAGCTAAAATAACTTTTCAATCCCTTCTAAAAATAGACAGTTTTGTCAAAGCTCCAGTAAACCAACTTCAATGGTTCATTCGAATAAGCCTTATTATAACGATTACCCCTTCATCATTATTACCGGGGAACCTTTCATATCTCGCCACATTAGCAGTAAACTTATTAACAACTTCACTGATCTTTGACTTTCCGAAAAATCTTTATATTTATCAAAACCCCATCATTTACTCATCTGCATCTTGTAACGAGAATTGCCATACGAATCATCGGGAATTAGCAATCAGTATTTTGAAATCTCACAGCATGTCTACATCAACAGTTATATATATACATATAACGTCTATCTCCTGGACTTACATATTTCGAATGTGAAGTTTCTGAAAAACACCCGGAACTGCGAATTAGTTCTCGAAATGCTGATGAAGCAGCAAAAACTATAAACGACCTTAACAGTAAAAAGTATGATGATAAAGAGTAGTGTGTTGGCAAAGCTCAGAAAAAGAGAAGATTTGGTACTAAAAACGGATTGAGCAAACCATGAAGGAGGCTGTGGATAAATCACAATGACGAAATCTACCTTCAAAGAATCCAAATGATTCTGTGTCTGCTGAAGTCATTATCGAATACCTTGCTCCTGACTCTAAACCCTTACGGATTATATTCTTCATCATCCTCTGATATTAGAAATTCTAAGATATCATCGTATCTTTCATTATAAGTATCCTCCATATTTCTGAAGATATTTCCATAATTATTCTTATCTAAAATCATTTACCTCTTCGCGCTGTATGTATTACATCATAAAAGAAACTATTTAGTTTCTAAATTCTGAAACTTTCGAATTTAAAATAGGAATATTTTTGAAGTAGTGTTAGGAACTGAAGCATGAATTAGTATAATATAATGACACTTGATCAACGTGATTATATTAAAGTAAGTCATGCTGAGTTTCTAAATGGAACGTGATGATTCATAGATCATAACGTCATCATGTGCTATGTTACACGACTCTTGTATTGTCTTTAACCTCTAAAATATTAAGAAAATATTTCTTGATGATTCGGCCTTTTCCGAGATATTCTAGTTATTTGACAAGTCAAGATCGTGCCATTACAATTTCCTTCTTAGAACATTAACAATGTTCATTCCAAAATTCATATCTGCGAATTCTAGACCATTACAAGCGGTGCTTATTCGCAAGAAGAAGAAACGAAAGGACAAAACTCCGAAATAGAAATTGGGGTATAAATCGCAGCAAATAAAAGAGAGCATTAAGTGGTGATGATAATGATTATTGAAGACAGAAGCAGGGACATCGAAATATAATGGAAGATATAAAACCCAACAACAACCCAGAAACTATAAACCGTATATATCGATGCATATAGCAATAAAAAGACACGGGAGAACTAAAAACACTATAAAACCAAGAGTATAGTAGAAGTAAATAGATGGAGGTAGATGAAAAAGAAGAACGACAGATATAAAAGTGAGGAGTATATCGAGAATCAGCACTGGATGAAGCATATTGACGAATAATTTTAAAGTAAAAATTGAGGGATAAAGAATAGAAGGTGTGAATTAAAAGGAAACGAAGGAGGTGGATTTATAGTGAAATATTCGACAGAAAAATCGAGGTGAATCATCGCATTAAATCGAAGAGGATCATAATTTCCTTAATCAGCGAAGAATCAAATCCTATATAGATTACAAAGATTTTCTTTAATCTGGAGATCAACCATTATGACGTCAAAAGATAAGGCAAATCTCTATTTTCTCATTTCACTCTTTTACGATAGCTTCACTCATACGCTTCGAGTAATCGAAGTATTTTATCCATATTACTCAATAATGATAAAACTTTATTTGTCAACTCATATCTGTCATGAAAACATACTTATTGACAGCCATGACCCTCCCAATTAAATTTCGAGACGAAATTTCTTTAACGGGTAGGTACTGTGACGACCCGAAAATTTCCAACCAAATTTAAACTTTAACTTTATATCATTCCGACATGATAAGTAAATTCTGTAATGTTGAAATCTCAAAAACTTTGAACTATGTTTATATATATTAAATGAAATTGATATTTACATGATTAAATAATTCCAACATTTTAAGCAATCAAACTTGTTAAGACTTGATTATTTGAAATGAGTTTCATGTAGACAATTGACCACCCAAGTTGACCGGCGATTCACGAACGTTAAAAACTTGTTAAAATTAAATGATATATATATATATATATATATATATATATATATATATATATATATATATATATATATATATATATATATATATATATATATATATGGATATATATATATATATATAGTTAACATGAGATTTTGATAAATAAGTATCTCACTAAGTATATTAACAATGAGTTATTTACATAAAAATTAGACTATTGAATTAAGAAACTCAAAACGATATATATAACAATTTTCGTTATAACAATGTCTTACTAAATACATATGAATCATATTAAGATATTGATACATTATGTATAACATGATAAAATGATAATTAAATATATCATTAAGTGTGTTAACAATGAACTACATATGTAAAACAAGACTACTAACTTAAGGATTTCGAAACGATATATATACGTAACGATTATCGTTGTAATAACGTCTTAATATTTATATATCGTATTAAGATATATTAACACACTATGTTATCATGATAATATAACAATTTAACATCCCATTAGATATAATAACAATGGGATTAATTACATTTAACAAGGTCGTTAACTTAAAGGTTTCGAAACAACACTTACATGTAATGACTAACGATGATTTAACGACTCAGTTAAAATGTATATATATATATATATATATATATATATATATATATATATATATATATATATATATATATATATATATATATATATATAGTGTATTAACATGTATTAATACACATTTGAAGGACTTCAATACATATATCAAAACACTCTTACTTAACAAAAATAATCACAATTGTATTCCCATTTGTTTTCATCAAGAATTCTACTCGTATTCGCTCGGTAATTGCACTCGTATTATACCCAGCTTCTAGATGTATTTACTATTAGTATATACCAATAAAAATCTGCTATTTAGTAGCCTTAAATGATTAAGGAACATGTGAAACAAACCATTTGTCTGTAGTGACCCAAACTTTTCCATGTTTATATATATTAATTGAGATTGATATTTACATGATTAAATGTTTCCAACATGTTAAGCAATCAAAATTGTTAAGACTTGATTAATTGAAATATGTTTCATATAGACAATTGACCACCCAAGTTGATCGGTGATTCACGAACGTTAAAACTTGTAAAAACTATATGATGACATATATATGGATATATATATATATATATATATATATATATATATATATATAGTTAACATGATACTATGATAAGAAAACATATCATAAAGTATATTAACAATGAACTACATATGTAAAAACAAGACTACTAACTTAATGATTTTTAAACGAGACATATATGTAACGATTATCGTTGTAAAGACATTTAATGTATATATATCATATTAAGAGATATTCATACATGATAATATCATGATAATATAATAATTTAAAATCTCATTTGATATTATAAACATTGGGTTAACAATATTTAACAAGATCGTTAACCTAAAGGTTTCAAAACAACACTTACATGTAACGACTAACGATTACTTAACGACTCAGTTAAAATGTATATACATGTAGTGTTTTAATATATATTTATACACCTTTGAAAGACTTCAATACACTTATCAAAATACTTCTACTTAACAAAAATGCTTACAATTACATCCTCGTTCAGTTTCATCAACAATTCTACTCGTATGCACCCGTATTCGTTCTCGTACAATACACAGCTTTTAGATGTATGTACTATTGGTATATACACTCCAATGATCAGATCTTAGCAGCCCATGTGAGTTACCTAACACATGTGGGAACCATCATTTGGCAACTAGCATGAAATATCTCATAAAATTACAAAAATATGAGTAATCATTCATGACTTATTTACATGAAAATAAAATTACATATCCTTTATATCTAATCCATACACCAACGACCAAAAACACCTACAAACACTTTCATTCTTCAATTTTCTTCATCTAATTGATCTCTCTCAAGTTCTATCTTCAAGTTCTAAGTGTTCTTCATAAATTTCAAAAGTTCTAGTTTCATAAAATCAAGAATACTTTCAAGTTTGCTAGCTCACTTCCAATCTTGTAAGGTGATCATCCAACCTCAAGAAATCTTTGTTTCTTACAGTAGGTTATCATTCTAATACAAGGTAATAATCATATTCAAACTTTGGTTCAATTCCTATAACTATAACAATCTTATTTCAAGTGATGATCTTACTTGAACTTGTTTTCGTGTCATGATTCTGCTTCAAGAACTTCGAGCCATCCAAGGATCCATTGAAGCTAGATCCATTTTTCTCTTTTCCAGTAGGTTTATCCAAGGAAATTAAGGTAGTAATGATGTTCATAACATCATTCGATTCATACATATAAAGCTATCTTATTCGAAGGTTTAAACTTGTAATCACTAGAACATAGTTTAGTTAATTCTAAACTTGTTCGCAAACAAAAGTTAATCCTTCTAACTTGACTTTTAAAATCAACTAAACACATGTTCTATATCTATATGATATGCTAACTTAATGATTTAAAACCTGGAAACACAAAAAACACCGTAAAACCGGATTTACGCCGTCGTAGTAACACCGCGGGCTGTTTTGGGTTAGTTAATTAAAAACTATGATAAACTTTGATTTAAAAGTTGTTATTCTGAGAAAATGATTTTTATTATGAACATGAAACTATATCCAAAAATTATGGTTAAACTCAAAGTGGAAGTATGTTTTCTAAAATGGTCATCTAGACGTCGTTCTTTCGACTGAAATGACTACCTTTACAAAAACGACTTGTAACTTATTTTTCCGACTATAAACCTATACTTTTTCTGTTTAGATTCATAAAATAGAGTTCAATATGAAACCATAGCAATTTGATTCACTCAAAACGGATTTAAAATGAAGAAGTTATGGGTAAAACAAGATTGGATAATTTTTCTCATTTTAGCTACGTGAAAATTGGTAACAAATCTATTCCAACCATAACTTAATCAACTTGTATTGTATATTATGTAATCTTGAGATACCATAGACACGTATACAATGTTTCGACCTATCATGTCGACACATCTATATATATTTCGGAACAACCATAGACACTCTATATGTGAATGTTGGAGTTAGCTATACAGGGTTGAGGTTGATTCCAAAATATATATAGTTTGAGTTGTGATCAATACTGAGATACGTATACACTGGGTCGTGGATTGATTCAATAAAATATTTATCGATTTATTTCTGTACATCTAACTGTGGACAACTAGTTATAGGTTACTAACGAGGACAGCTGACTTAATAAACTTAAAACATCAAAATATATTAAAAGTGTTGTAAATATATTTTGAACATACTTTAATATATATGTATATATTGTTATAGGTTCGTGAATCAACAGTGGCCAAGTCTTACTTCCCGACGAAGTAAAAATCTGTGAAAGTGAGTTATAGTCCCACTTTTAAAATTTAATATTTTTGGGATGAGAATACATGCAGGTTTTATAAATGATTTACAAAATAGACACAAGTACGTGAAACTACATTCTATGGTTGAATTATCGAAATCGAATATGCCCCTTTTTATTAAGTCTGGTAATCTAAGAATTAGGGAACAGACACCCTAATTGACGCGAATCCTAAAGATAGATCTATTGGGCCTAACAAACCCCATCCAAAGTACCGGATGCTTTAGTACTTCGAAATTGATATCATATCCGAAGGGTGTCCCGGAATGATGGGGATATTCTTATATATGCATCTTGTTATTGTCGGTTACCAGGTGTTCACCATATGAATGATTTTTATCTCTATGTATGGGATGTGTATTGAAATATGAAATCTTGTGGTCTATTGTTACGATTTGATATATATAGGTTAAACCTATAACTCACCAACATTTTTGTTGACGTTTAAAGCATGTTTATTCTCAGGTGAATATTAAGAGCTTCCGCTGTTGCATACTAAAATAAGGACAAGATTTGGAGTCCATGTTTGTATGATATTGTGTAAAAACTGCATTCAAGAAACTGATTTCGATGTAACATATTTGTATTGTAAACCATTATGTAATGGTCGTGTGTAAACAGGATATTTTAGATTATCATTATTTGATAATCTACGTAAAGCTTTTTAAACCTTTATTTATGAAATAAAGGTTATGGTTTGTTTTAAAAATGAATGCAGTCTTTGAAAAACGTCTCATATAGAGGTCAAAACCTCGCAACGAAATCAATTAATATGGAACGTTTTTAATCAATAAGAACGGGACATTTCAGTTGGTATCAGAGCGTTGGTCTTAGAGAACCAGAAAATTTGCATTAGTGTGTCTTATCGAGTTTGTTAGGATGCATTAGTGAGTCTGGACTTCGACCGTGTTTTCTTTAAAAATAATTGCTTAACATTTTTGTTGGAAACTATATATTTTTAGCATATGAATATTATGTGATATATTAATCTCTTAACGTGTTTGATATTATGTGATAGATGTCTACCTCTAGAACAAGTCCCATTGACTCACCTAATAATAATGAAGAGTCAAATGTAAATTGGAATGATTTGTGGACTGATTCACAAGTTCCCGAAGAGGAACCGGAAGAAGAGTCGGAACCGGAAGAAGAATCGGAACCGGAAGAAGAATCGGAACCTGATGAAGAAATAGAACCGGTGGGGGAAATAATAAAACGGTTAAGTAAAAGAAAATCCTCAACCAACCGACCAAAGTTAATTATGGTCAATGGTGTTTCCGCCAAGGAAGCAAAATATTGGGAGGATTACCAATTCTCCGATGAATCGGATTCCGACGAGAATTCCGATGATGTTATAGAAATTACCCCAACTGAATTTAAAAAGGCAAAAGAAAATAATAAGGGAAAGGGCATAAAAATAGAGAAATCTAATTCCAACCCCGATGAACTTTATATGTATCGTCAACCCCCGAAGTCCTTAAGTTGTAACAATGACCCGGGAACCTCTAAACCACCAGGTTTTTCTAAACCAATGTGGACAACGACGGCTCGTATTAGGGGAACATCATATATCCCTAGAAACTTGGCAAAACGAACCAAAACCGAAGAAGAAGAAACGAGCGAGTCGGAATAAGATAGTTGTATTCGTGTGGTGTAATATATGTAATATAGTGTTCTTATGCTTTATGATATATGTAAAAATTGCTTGTATTAATAAGTATTTTTTTATGAATCTAACTCTTGTCTATTTTACAGTTTAAAAACACAAAATGGATCGACAACCCAATATTTTAAGAGACCTACCCGGAGACATGATTGATGAAATCTTGTCTAGAGTCGGCCAGAATTCTTCGGCACAACTATTTAAGGCGAGATCAGTTTGTAAGACATTCGAAGAACGTTCCAAGAATGTCTTGGTTTATAAGAGACTTTCGTTTGAAAGATGGGGGATATCACATTGGGAAACCCATAAGTTACGATGTGTTTACTTTGACGCATATATTGCGGGGAACCCAAATGCTATTTTACGCAACGGGTTAAGAAATTATTTTGACTCAATATATCCGAATATTGGACTTCGTGATTTAGAAAAAGCGGCTAACATGCAACATAAAGAAGCATGTTATGCTTACGGATTAGTAATGTTCGCTTCTCACCAAAGTGAGAACAAGAACATCGGGTTACAACTATTAAACAAAATGTTTCCACAAGTGACGGAGTCGGTAATTGGGGTAAGAAATGAGGTTTTTAGATTATTACGGGACTGTTGGACATTACGTAACCCTCGTCCCTTTGATGACGTTACAACACGCTATCTTATCAACGGCCATAACGGTTATGTTGCACAAGACCAAGGATGGGAAGTAGTCCTAGTAAAACCAGAATGCATGACTTGTTTCTGGACGTATGAATTACGTGTCTTTATTGCCTTTGCTGAACGACTTGTGTACTAGCTAGAATTGTCTTCACAACTATCTTGTATCAAAGTTATTGTGTGCTATATTTCATGTTTTATGTAAAATAAGCGGTATTGTAAGTTTGTAAAATATTGTATAAAAGTTTGAACGCGAAATATTATTATAATCAGTTTTTCATATAGAATTGTAGTAGTTGAATTGTATATTAGCTACTAAGTATGAACTTAACGGGTAGGTACTACCCGAATTTAAACTTATAAAATGCTAATATGAAGAAAAAGCTTTTATAAATGAGTTCATATTATGCTACGAAATACTATTAACTACTCTTAATATTCTGTATGATTAACTTGTTCCATTTAACTATTTTGAAGGAAATGGCACCGACCACTCGACACACCGTGAATATGAATGAAGAGGAATTCCGTACTTTTCTAGCTTCAAACATAGCCGCAGTACAGGCTGCGCTACATACCAACAATAACCTTGGATCTAGCAGTACAGGAAATCGTGTAGGATGCACCTACAAAGAATTCACTGCCTGCAAACCTTTGGAATTTGATGGAACCGAAGGACCAATCGAATTGAAACGGTGGACCGAGAAGGTTGAATCAGTGTTTGCCATAAGTAAGTGTACTGAAGAGGACAAAGTGAAGTACGCTACGCATACCTTCACAGGTTCTACGTTAACATGGTGGAATACCTATCTAGAGCAAGTGGGACAAGATGATGCGTACGCACTACCGTGGTCAGCATTCAAGCACTTGATGAACGAGAAGTACCGTCCCAGAACCGAGGTCAATAAGCTCAAGACAGAACTTAGAGGGTTACGAACCCAAGGATTTGATATTACCACGTACGAAAGACGATTCACAGAATTGTGCCTATTGTGTCCGGGAGCATTCGAAGATGAGGAAGAGAAGATCGATGCGTTTGTGAAAGGATTACCGGAAAGAATCCAAGAAGATATAAGTTCACACGAGCCCGCCTCCATACAACAGGCATGTAGAATGGCTCACAAACTAGTGAACCAGATTGAAGAAAGAATTAAAGAACAGACTGCTGAAGAGGCCAATGTGAAGCAAGTCAAAAGAAATTGGGAGGAAAACGGTGATAAGAATCACCAATACAACAACAACAACAATTACAACAATAATCGCAACAATTATCCCAACAATCGCAACATCAATCGCAACTACAACAAACGGCCCAACAACAACAACAACAACAACAACAACAGCAACTACAACAATCATCCCAACAACAATAATAACCGTAACAACAACAACAATCAGAAGCAGCTATGCCAAAGGTGTGAAAAGAATCACTCGGGGTTCTGCACCAAATTTTGCAACAAGTGTAAAAGAAATGGTCATAGCGCGGCGAAGTGTGAGGTCTACGGACCAGGGGTTAATAGAACGAAAGGAACAAATGGTGTCGGAACGAGTAATGGCGGAGCAAGTAGTGTCGGAGCAAGTTATGCCAATGTAGTTTGTTATAAATGTGGAAAACTAGGCCACATTATTAGAAATTGCCCGAACCAGGAGAACACGAATGGACAAGGCCGTGGAAGAGTTTTCAATATTAATGCGGTAGAGGCACAGGAAGACCCGGAGCTTGTTACGTGTACGTTTCTTATTGACAATAAATCTGCTTACGTTTTATTTGATTCGGGTGCGGATAGAAGCTATATGAGTAGAGATTTTTGTGCTAAATTAAGTTGTCCATTGACGCCTTTGGATAGTAAATTTTTACTCGAATTAGCAAATGGTAAATTAATTTCAGCAGATAATATATGTCAGAATCGAGAAATTAAACTGGTTAGCGAAACATTTAAGATTGATTTGATACCAGTAGAGTTAGGGAGTTTTGATGTGATAATCGGTATGGACTGGTTGAAAGAAGTGAAAGCGGAGATCGTTTGTTACAAAAATGCAATTCGCATTATACGAGAAAAAGGAAAACCCTTAATGGTGTACGGAGAAAAGGGCAACACGAAGCTACATCTTATTAGTAATTTGAAGGCACAAAAACTAATAAGAAAAGGTTGCTATGCTGTTCTAGCACACGTCGAGAAAGTACAAACTGAAGAAAAGAGCATCAATGATGTTCCCATTGCAAAAGAATTTCCCGATGTATTTCCGAAAGAATTACCGGGATTACCCCCACATCGATCCGTTGAATTTCAAATAGATCTTGTACCAGGAGCTGCACCAATAGCTCGTGCTCCTTACAGACTCGCACCCAGCGAGATGAAAGAACTGCAAAGCCAATTACAAGAACTTTTAGAGCGTGGTTTCATTCGACCAAGCACATCACCGTGGGGAGCTCCTGTTTTGTTTGTCAAGAAGAAAGATGGTACATTCAGGTTGTGTATCGACTACCGAGAGTTGAACAAACTTACCATCAAGAACCGCTACCCACTACCGAGAATCGACGACTTATTTGATCAACTACAAGGCTCGTCTGTTTATTCAAAGATTGACTTACGTTCCGGGTATCATCAAATGCGGGTGAAAGAAGATGATATTCCAAAGACTGCTTTCAGAACACGTTACGGTCATTACGAGTTTATGGTCATGCCGTTTGGTTTAACTAATGCACCAGCTGTGTTCATGGACCTTATGAACCGAGTGTGTGGACCATACCTTGACAAGTTTGTCATTGTTTTCATTGATGACATACTTATTTACTCAAAGAATGACCAAGAACACGGTGAACATTTGAGAAAGGTGTTAGAAGTATTGAGGAAGGAAGAATTGTACGCTAAGTTTTCAAAGTGTGCATTTTGGTTGGAAGAAGTTCAATTCCTCGGTCACATAGTGAACAAAGAAGGTATTAAGGTGGATCCGGCAAAGATAGAAACTGTTGAAAAGTGGGAAACCCCGAAAACTCCGAAACACATACGCCAGTTTTTAGGACTAGCTGGTTACTACAGAAGGTTCATCCAAGACTTTTCCAGAATAGCAAAACCCTTGACTGTTTTAACGCATAAAGGGAAGAAATTTGAATGGAATGATGAACAAGAGAAAGCGTTTCAGTTATTGAAGAAAAAGCTAACTACGGCACCTATATTGTCATTGCCTGAAGGGAATGATGATTTTGTGATTTATTGTGATGCATCAAAGCAAGGTCTCGGTTGTGTATTAATGCAACGAACGAAGGTGATTGCTTATGCGTCTAGACAATTGAAGATTCACGAACAAAATTATACGACGCATGATTTGGAATTAGGCGCGGTTGTTTTTGCATTAAAGACTTGGAGGCACTACTTATATGGGGTCAAAAGTATTATATATACCGACCACAAAAGTCTTCAACACATATTTAATCAGAAACAACTGAATATGAGGCAGCGTAGGTGGATTGAATTATTGAATGATTACGACTTTGAGATTCGTTACCACCCGGGGAAGGCAAATGTGGTAGCCGATGCCTTGAGTAGGAAGGACAGAGAACCCATTCGAGTAAAATCTATGAATATAATGATTCATAATAACATTACTACTCAAATAAAGGAGGCGCAACAAGGAGTTTTAAAAGAGGGAAATTTAAAGGATGAAATACCCAAAGGATCGGAGAAGCATCTTAATATTCGGGAAGACGGAACCCGGTATAGGGCTGAAAGGATTTGGGTACCAAAATTTGGAGATATGAGAGAAATGGTACTTAGAGAAGCTCATAAAACCAGATACTCAATACATCCTGGAACGGGGAAGATGTACAAGGATCTCAAGAAACATTTTTGGTGGCCGGGTATGAAAGCCGATGTTGCTAAATACGTAGGAGAATGTTTGACGTGTTCTAAGGTCAAAGCTGAGCATCAGAAACCATCAGGTCTACTTCAACAACCCGAAATCCCTGAATAGAAATGGGAACACATTACCATGGATTTCATCACTAAATTGCCAAGGACTGCAAGTGGTTTTGATACTATTTGGGTAATAGTTGATCGTCTCACCAAATCAGCACACTTCCTACCAATAAGAGAAGATGACAAGATGGAGAAGTTAGCACGACTGTATTTGAAGGAAGTCATCTCCAGACATGGAATACCAATCTCTATTATCTCTGATAGGGATGGCAGATTTATTTCAAGATTCTGGCAGACATTACAGCAAGCATTAGGAACTCGTCTAGACATGAGTACTGCCTATCATCCACAAACTGATGGGCAGAGCGAAAGGACGATACAAACGCTTGAAGACATGCAACGAGCATGTGTTATTGATTTCAGAAACAGTTGGGATCGACATCTACCGTTAGCAGAATTTTCCTACAACAACAGCTACCATTCAAGCATTGAGATGGTGCTGTTTGAAGCACTTTATGGTAGAAAGTGTAGGTCTCCGATTTGTTGGAGTGAAGTGGGGGATAGACAGATTACGGGTCCGGAGATTATACAAGAAACTACCGAGAAGATCATCCAAATTCAACAACGGCTGAAAACCGCCCAAAGTCGACAAAAGAGCTACGCTGACATTAAAAGAAAAGATATAGAATTTGAAATTGGAGAGATGGTCATGCTTAAAGTTGCACCTTGGAAAGGCGTTGTTCGATTTGGTAAACGAGGGAAATTAAATCCAAGGTATATTGGACCATTCAAGATTATTGATCGTGTCGGACCAGTAGCTTACCGACTAGAGTTACCTCAACAACTCGCGGCTGTACATAACACTTTCCACGTCTCGAATTTAAAGAAATGTTTTGCTAAAGAAGATCTCACTATTCCATTAGATGAAATCCAAATCAACAAAAAACTTCAATTCATCGAAGAACCCGTCGAAATAATGGATCGTGAGGTTAAAAGACTTAAGCAAAACAAGATACCAATTGTTAAGGTTCGATGGAATACTCGTAGAGGACCCGAGTTCACCTGGGAGCGTGAAGATCAGATGAAGAAGAAATACCCGCATCTATTTCCAGAAGATTCGTCAACACCTTCAACAGCTTAAAATTTCGGGACGAAATTTATTTAACGGGTAGGTACTGTAGTGACCCGAACTTTTCCATGTTTATATATATTAATTGAGATTGATATTTACATGATTAAATTTTTCCAACATGTTAACCAATCAAAATTGTTAAGACTTGATTAATTGAAATATGTTTCATATAGACAATTGACCACCCAAGTTGATCGGTGATTCACGAACGTTAAAACTTGTAAAAACTATATGATGACATATATATGGATATATATATATATAGTTAACATGACACTATGATAAGAAAACATATCATAAAGTATATTAACAATGAACTACATATGTAAAAACAAGACTACTAACCTAATGATTTTTAAACGAGACATATATGTAACGATTATCGTTGTAAAGACATTTAATGTATAAATATCATATTAAGAGATATTCATACATGATAATATCATGATAATATAATAATTTAAAATCTCATTTGATATTATAAACATTGGGTTAACAATATTTAACAAGATCGTTAACCTAAAGGTTTCAAAACAACACTTACATGTAACGACTAACGATTACTTAACGACTCAGTTAAAATGTATATACATGTAGTGTTTTAATATGTATTTATACACCTTTGAAAGACTTTAATACACTTATCAAAATACTTCTACTTAACAAAAATGCTTACAATTACATCCTCGTTCAGTTTCATCAACAATTCTACTCGTATGCACCCGTATTCGTACTCGTACAATACACAGCTTTTAGATGTATGTACTATTGGTATATACACTCCAATGATCAGCTATTAGCAGCCCATGTGAGTTACCTAACACATGTGGGAACCATCATTTGGCAACTAGCATGAAATATCTCATAAAATTACAAAAATATGAGTAATCATTCATGACTTATATACATGAAAATAAAATTACATATCCTTTATATCTAATCCATACACCAACGACCAAAAACACCTACAAACACTTTCATTCTTCAATTTTCTTCATCTAATTGATCTCTCTCAAGTTCTATCTTCAAGTTCTAAGTGTTCTTCATAAATTTCAAAAGTTCTAGTTTCATAAAATCAAGAATACTTTCAAGTTTGCTAGCTCACTTCCAATCTTGTAAGGTGATCATCCAACCTCAAGAAATCTTTGTTTCTTACAGTAGGTTATCATTCTAATACAAGGTAATAATCATATTCAAACTTTGGTTCAATTTCTATAACTATAACAATCTTATTTCAAGTGATGATCTTACTTGAACTTGTTTTCGTGTCATGATTCTGCTTCAAGAACTTCGAGCCATCCAAGGATCCATTGAAGCTAGATCCATTTTTCTCTTTTCCAGTAGGTTTATCCAAGGAAATTAAGGTAGTAATGATGTTCATAACATCATTCGATTCATACATATAAAGCTATCTTATTCGAAGGTTTAAACTTGTAATCACTAGAACATAGTTTAGTTAATTCTAAACTTGTTCGCAAACAAAAGTTAATCCTTCTAACTTGACTTTTAAAATCAACTAAACACATGTTCTATATCTATATGATATGCTAACTTAATGATTTAAAACCTGGAAACACGAAAAACACCGTAAAACCGGATTTACGCCGTCGTAGTAACACCGCGGGCTGTTTTGGGTTAGTTAATTAAAAACTATGATAAACTTTGATTTAAAAGTTGTTATTCTGAGAAAATGATTTTTATTACGAACATGAAACTATATCCAAAAATTATGGTTAAACTCAAAGTGGAAGTATGTTTTCTAAAATGGTCATCTAGACGTCGTTCTTTCGACTGAAATGACTACCTTTACAAAAATGACTTGTAACTTATTTTTCCGACTATAAACCTATACTTTTTCTGTTTAGATTCATAAAATAGAGTTCAATATGAAACCATAGCAATTTGATTCACTCAAAACGGATTTAAAATGAAGAAGTTATGGGTAAAACAAGATTGGATAATTTTTCTCATTTTAGCTACGTGAAAATTGGTAACAAATCTATTCCAACCATAACTTAATCAACTTGTATTGTATATTATGTAATCTTGAGATACCATAGACACGTATACAATGTTTTGACCTATCATGTCGACACATCTATATATATTTCGGAACAACCATAGACACTCTATATGTGAATGTTGGAGTTAGCTATACAGGGTTGAGGTTGATTCCAAAATATATATAGTTTGAGTTGTAATCAATACTGAGATACGTATACACTGGGTCGTGGATTGATTCAAGAAAATATTTATCGATTTATTTCTGTACATCTAACTGTGGACAACTAGTTATAGGTTACTAACGAGGACAGCTGACTTAATAAACTTAAAACATCAAAATATATTAAAAGTGTTGTAAATATATTTTGAACATACTTTAATATATATGTATATATTGTTATAGGTTCGTGAATCAACAGTGGCCAAGTCTTACTTCCCGACGAAGTAAAAATCTGTGAAAGTGAGTTATAGTCCCACTTTTAAAATTTAATATTTTTGGGATGAGAATACATGCAGGTTTTATAAATGATTTACAAAATAGACACAAGTACGTGAAACTACATTCTATGGTTGAATTATCGAAATCGAATATGCCCCTTTTTATTAAGTCTGGTAATCTAAGAATTAGGGAACAGACACCCTAATTGACGCGAATCCTAAAGATAGATCTATTGGGCCTAACAAACCCCATCCAAAGTACCGGATGCTTTAGTACTTCGAAATTGATATCATATCCGAAGGGTGTCCCGGAATGATGGGGATATTCTTATATATGCATCTTGTTATTGTCGGTTACCAGGTGTTCACCATATGAATGATTTTTATCTCTATGTATGGGATGTGTATTGAAATATGAAATCTTGTGGTCTATTGTTACGATTTGATATATATAGGTTAGACCTATTACTCACCAACATTTTTGTTGACGTTTAAAGCATGTTTATTCTCAGGTGAATATTAAGAGCTTCCGCTGTTGCATACTAAAATAAGGACAAGATTTGGAGTCCATGTTTGTATGATATTGTGTAAAAACTGCATTCAAGAAACTGATTTCGATGTAACATATTTGTATTGTAAACCATTATGTAATGGTCGTGTGTAAACAGGATATTTTAGATTATCATTATTTGATAATCTACGTAAAGCTTTTTAAACCTTTATTTATGAAATAAAGGTTATGGTTTGTTTTAAAAATGAATGCAGTCTTTGAAAAACGTCTCATATAGAGGTCAAAACCTCGCAACGAAATCAATTAATATGGAACGTTTTTAATCAATAAGAACGGGACATTTCATTGTCAAGTAGCATGAATTATTTAGCAAGAAAACAAAATTAGGAATCTTTTCTTTCTTTATAAACTAAAAACGTTTTTATATATGCACACCATTTCTTCATTCCATTTTCTCATACTTAAACTCTCATTTCTCTCTCAAAATACTCCTAACTTCATACTTGATCATCTCCAAGCATTTTCCCCATCATTTAGCTTCAATTACAAGCTTTAATCATCATAAAAACAACCTAGAATCAAGATGTTGCAAGATTACTTCCAATCTTTTTAATCTAATCCAACAAGTCATCAAAGATCAAGAATTTCCATCTAATCTCAGTAACTTTTTATTCATAATCAAGGTAAAATACTTCTCAAAATCCTTGTTCAATTCCTTGTATAGTTGCTATCTTATTATACTTATAAAACCTGTAAAAACTAGAACTTGTTTTGGTGAACATCAAGCTTGTTTGAAAAACTAATCTAATCTTTCTAACTTAACTCTAATAACACTTATTTATATGTATTATGATATTATATTAAGTTAATATAAGAACTTATAACTTGTACATATGAAGAACACCTTGAAACTTAACATATATCCTTTACTCTCCATTCGGTAAAAAGCGGGCTGTTTTGGGTTGGGAATTAAAAACCTATATTAGACTTTGATTTTAGAGGCTAAGACTTTGGAAATATGTTAATATATGTAAATAAGACTTCCAGTATTTATTTTTTCATGATTTTAGACAAAGTGAAAGTATTTTATCATAAATCATATATTGGGTGGATGCTGGGATTTTTCCAAATCTGTCTACCGACACAAAAAGAGGGTAAAGCTCTAAAAATTACTACTTTTGATGAACTTTTTGAATTAGTTTTGTAAAATTTACTTCTTAAGGAATCCATAGCAATTTGATTCACTTCTAAACGAAGTTGTAATGAATATTTGGTGAGCAAAACAAAATCTGCTAAAATTAACGTTGTATGGACGAAATTTATATTATAAAAACTATATTAACCATATCCTTGTTATCTTTTCTTATATCCTATATATATTTGGACATGTTATCAGTAGTATAACAAAATATTATAATCTTGGTTAATTCTGTGATTGTATATATGTATAATAATATTCTTGGTACGTCCTAACACAATAAGTATACAATATGTTTTGATAAATCCTAAGACAACACGTACACAATATGTAATACCCCGTCAGAATCCATTAACGGAATATTAACTCCTGGTCCCACAGTTTAGCGGTCACGCCCTCTATATGAGACGTTTCCGAAAAGTATTCGCATTAATCATGAAAACAAGTCATTTATTTAAGAAAATGTAACTGGAAACATTTGACATCAATGACTAAAGTATATGAACCCAAAACATCAGAGAAAACAATTTAAATGCGAATATTTGTTCTTGAAATAAAAATAGAAATCATGCTGGATGTCGTCCAGTTTTAGCAGCAAACAGCACATAACTTCAAATAAAGCAGAAGCACTAGCTCTATGTACCTGAGATGAAACATGCAAAACATCAACGAGAAACGTTGATTGAATCTACAGGTTTAGTAAATCATTTCGTAAGTTAGGCCACAAGATTTTCTTGAAAAACATCATAGGAAAAGTATACATTATCATGAGCACTTGATTATAAAACTTTAACCTATGCATAGGCCGAGCCCACATCTTTCGTTTACACTATACTGGCAATGCACCGATCAAGTGTACGTGTAACAACTACATAAGCACATGTTTAACGTTGCGGTGAGGTTTGTCAAACCTAACGGTACCATCCCTATAAGTCGAGCTTACAAAGTAATTAATAAAATCAAGCTAAGGGATTTTTGATCTGAACTCATATGTATAATCTTAGTAAGTTACTTGTGCTAAACACGTAAAACATTTGTAAAAAGCATGCATCTCATCCCTGTAAAAACGTAGTAGGGACTGTAAACTCACCTTAGCAAAAGCACTCGTAAAGATCTTAGCAAACTGTACTGTAGTCGAACACTCTCGACTGAACAACGCAACCTAAATAAGTAAATCATCTTAAGTATACACTAATAGGTCAAACTTAGTCAACCCATAGTGTACGTAAAGTCCTAGTGCTCAGACTGACTCAACAAACAAGTAAAAGTCAACTAATCCAAGCAAGTCAATGAAAGTCAACCAAAGTCAAACCAAAAGTCAACTCAGTCAAATAGGTCAACTAAAGTCAAACATCTCAGTAAGTCATGCAAACATAGTCAACGAATCATACTTAAGTCATATAACATGTTATCGCTCGTAATTTAGTAAATCGCATTTTCCACATCTAAAAGTAAACCTTCGAAAATCATACGTCGTAAAGAAATACACTCATAACGCATAGCACATAATTCATATAATTGTGATGAACTCCAGATCTTAACTAGACTTAAAATAAATTCCAAAAAGTCCGGCCAGGGCCTCATACGATAAATAAAAATTCAATATCAGAAAGGCTCAAGTTCAGGTTCATTACAGAAAATTCTGCTCGCGCGTTAGTTTTTAAACATTTTTCATAAAATATAGAAAATAGATTTTAATGAACAGCCAATTGGTGTCATCTCAAGACATCTCAAAATTTAAGTGATAAAATAATCAGAAGCATTGCTTTAGCCAATTTGTACATATTTGTAAAATATTACAGACTCATCAGTTTTTGAATATCAACCGGACATATCAAAAAGATTAGCATATAACGCATGGAAAATCACGTTCTTTCAAGTTCGCATACAAATGAAACATGTCAAGGAAAATCTAAAGTAACATATTACAGAAGCTCAAAGTCTAAAACAATTCCTAACTCGTTCTAGCAATTTTTATGTAAACTTAAAAACAGATTCAGCATTCTTTACGAACCAAAACTTCGTTTAATCATATCGGAAGCATTACATAACCTTTTAACGCAAATCTTTAGTCTAAATTGCATAAATTTTCACAAGGAATACATTAGCATAACTTTCATAAGCTAAAACACATAGCATGCAACTCAGAAAATTCGGATTTCATGCAAACCCTAACGTAAACATCGATTACGCATATCTTGAGCATACGATAACGAAATCACGCAAAATCGGAGTCTAAAATTAATAAATTTTCGATATCTTTCTAATTAAACATATTACAAAGTCAGATCTCATATCAATTTAATCAGATCATCAATAAACAAATTCGTTTTTCAATCATACAACGTTAATTTCGCAATCAATCAACAATTAACAACACTAGACATCATTAATTGAGCACTAGACTCTAATACACCATGTAATTGATCAAAAAACTGAATTAATGAAATTAGGGTTACTAGCTATACCTTTCTTGCACAATCAACACTCAATACTAGATGTAGAACGATGTAACGAGCAACTTTGATGCACAAAACTTTATCTAATTTTGAAGTTTGATGATGGTGGTGGTGGTGTGCATGTCGACGGCCAAAGGGACAAGGGGAGAGCCAAAAAGTCGACTAGCACAAATAATGGGAATGAGGTTTTCTAGTTACTTGCTAAATATATATAGTTAGGGCCTTTTAATTAATAAGCTAATGACCCAAATAACCAAACTAGTCCACTAAGGGGTTCCATGGGGGACCAAAGAGCCAATGGCTTGATGGTATCGAGGTCACCCTTACAACCTTGAGGTTGAGGGTTCGAGTCCTGCTTAGGACAATTCGTGATGTATATATTCGAGTTAGATTTAGGTGGGTGTGTGAGTTGCCTTTAAAAAAAAAAAAAGGGGTTCCATGGGGGGTTTTGGCTGAATGGGCCCACTAGGGGTGTTCCTGGGCTCGTTTTGCTTATTTACTTGTACGCGCATGGTCCGTTTCGTTGCCGTTAACCATACCGGGTCTCCGGAACGTTAACTAGTCGTTGAAACGCAATCACCGAGTTTAATTCATTAAATAAATAATAAATTAAAAATAATTTTCTTAAAGTCAATAATTATCGAAAATAATTATTGTGTCGCTTTTCTGAGTTCCATAAACTGAAAAGTCTTCTTGACGATAAACTTAACCGTAACGTTTTCTAGTTCTTTCGCTATCCGAAATAAATTGTAAATTAATATAATATATTAATTCAAACATTCCTCTATTAATTATGTACTTAAGTCAATTTAATACACAAAGTTTAAGTAATCACCGTTAAACACTTAACGGACAAGTAACGATAGTAAATGGAAAAAGTCGGGTTGTTACATTACCCACCTGTTATGAAAAATTTCGTCCCGAAATTTTAGTGATCATCCGCCGTAGTCGTCTCCTCGGGAAACATTTGCAGATACTTAAGCCTCATCTGATCTTCACTCTCCCACGTGAATTCTGGTCCTCTTCGGGCATTCCATCTAACCTTAACCAAAGGAATTTTGCTTTGCTTTAGTTGCTTAATCTCGTTATCCATAATCTCATTAGGTTCTTCAATGAAATTAAGCTTAAGATCTACTTGCACTTTATCCAATGGAATCACTAAATTTTCATCTGCTAAGCATCTCCTCAAATTGGAAACATAAAAAGTATCGTGAACTTCGCTAAGTTCCTGCGGTAGTTTCAATCTATACGCTACCGGCCCAATTCGTTTAGTAATCTCAAACGGTCCAATATATCTCGGACTTAACTTTCCTCTTTTTCCAAAGCGCACTACACCTTTCCAAGGTGACACTTTAAGCATAACCTTGTCTCCAACCTGAAATTCCAAATCTTTCCTTTTAAGATCTGCATAACTCTTTTGACGATCTCGTGCTATTTTCATTCTTTCTCGAATCTGCACGATTTTCTCAGTCGTTTCATGTACAATCTCCGGACCAGTTAACTGACTATCTCCTAACTCAGTCCAACATAAAGGCGATCTACACTTTCTGCCATACAGTGCTTCAAAAGGCGCTGCCTTTATACTCGCATGATAACTATTGTTATAAGAAAACTCTACTAACGGTAGATGCCTATCCCATCCAATTCCAAAGTCAATCACACAAGCTCTTAACATGTCCTCTAGTGTCTGAATCGTTCTCTCACTTTGACCATCAGTTTGAGGATGGTATGCAGTACTCATGTCTTAACGAGTTCCCATAGCTTCTTGCAAAGATTGCCAAAATCCGGACGTAAATCTACTGTCTCTGTCAGAAATAATAGATAGCGGTACTCCATGTCGTGAAACAACTTCCTTTATGTAAATCTATGCCAACCTCTCCATCTTATCCGTTTCCTTAATCGGTAGAAAATGAGCAGACTTCGTAAGACGATCCACGATAACCCATATCGTGTCATAACCTCCTAGCATTTTAGGAAACTTAGTAATAAAGTCCATCGTAATATTCTCCCATTTCCATTGGGGAATCTCTGGTTGTGTCAGTAGTCATGACGGCTTCTGATGCTCTGCCTTAACTTTAGTACAAGTCAAACACTTACCAACATAAGTAGCGATTTCAGCTTTCATATTAGGCCACCAATACAGTGCCTTAAGATCTTGGTACATCTTGTCGGATCCAGGATGAATAGAATACCTTGTCTTATGTGCCTCTTCTAGCACTAGCTCCCTTAATCCGCCAAATTTCGGTACCCATATTCTGTCGATAAAATACCGGGTTCCATCATCTCGAGTGACAAACTTCTTATCAATTCCTCGAAGTGATTCGGTAGCAACATTCTCTTCTTTCGACGCTTCTAGCTGTGCGTCACGTATCTGGGAAGTAAGGTTCCTTCGAATAGTCAAGTTCAATGCTCTAACTCGAATAGGCTTAACTCTCTCCTTCCTACTCAAAGCATCTGCCACTACATTAGCCTTACCAGGATGATAGCTAATGTAGCAGTCGTAATCGTTTAACAACTCAATCCAATGTCTCTGTCTCATATTAAGCTGTTTCTGATTGAAAATATGTTGCAAACTCTTGTGATCCATGAATACAGTGAACTTCGTACCATATAAATAGTGTCTCAACATCTTCAATGCAAAAACTACAGCACCAAGTTCTAGATCATGAGTCGTATAATTCACTTCATGTATCTTCAATTGTCAGGATGCATATGCAATCACTTTGTACGTTGCATTAACACACAACCATAACCTTGTCGTGAAGCATCGCAGTAAACTACGAAATCCTCGGTTCCTTCGAGTAAAGACAAAATCAGCGCAGTCGTTAACTTCTCCTTTAACAACTGAAACACAACTTCATGCAATTCTGTCCACTCATACTTCTTACCCTTGTGAGTCAAAGCTGTTAACGGTCGGGCAATAGTAGAAAATCCCTCAATGAATCTCCTATAGTAACCAACAAGACCTAAAAATTGTCGTATCTGAATTGGCGACTTAGGAGTCCCCCATTTCTTCACTGTCTCAATCTTTGCAGGATCAACTTAAATACCATTGACACCTACAATATGACCCAAGAATTGCACTTCTCGCAACCAAAAGTCACATTTTGAAAACTTTGCGTACAACTGCTCCTCCCTGAGCATCTCTAGTAACAAACGGAGATGTTGTTCATGTTCTTTCTTAATTCTAGAATATAACAATATATCATCGATAAATACTATAACAAACTTGTCTAGATATGGCTTATACACACGGTTCATGAGATCCATGAACACAGCCGGTGCGTTCGTCAATCCAAACGGCATTACTATAAATTCATGATGACCATAGCGTGTTCTAAACGCTGTCTTCGGTATATCTGATTCCTTCACTCTCATTTGATGATAACCTGACCTTAGATCGATCTTAGAATAACATGCTGATCCTTGCAATTGATCAAACAAGTCATCAATCCTCGGCAACGGATATCTATTTTTGATAGTCAACTTATTCAACTCTCTATAATCAATACAGAGTCTCATAGATCCATCCTTCTTCTTCACAAATAGTACTGGAGCTCCCCACGGTGATGAGCTTGGTCGAATGAATCCTTTATCTAAAAGCTCTTGCTGTTGACTAGACAACTCTTGTAATTCGGGTGGTGCAAGTCTATACGGCGCACGCGCTACTGGCGCCGTTCCGGGAACCAAATCAATCTGGAACTCTACGTCTCTATGCGGAGATAATCTGGGTAACTCATCTGGAAAAACATCGGGAAATTCTCTAACAATGGCCACATCTTTGAGTTTCTTGCCTTCAGATTCAGTTTTACTTACATGAACTAACATAGCAAGACAATCCTTCCTCATGTGTTTTTGCACCTTCAAACAGTTAATAAAATGTAACGGCGTATTGCTTCGCTCTCCATACACCATTAAAGGTTCACCTTCAACAACAGGAATACGAATCGCTTTCGGATGACAGACAATGTCGGCTCTATTCTCGGCTAACCAATCCATTCCAACCACAAGGTCAAAACTTCCTAGCTTAATAGGTATCACATCTATCTTAAATGACATTCCAGCCAAAGTCAAAGTACAATCACGGTAAACCTTATCCGCACTCATTAGATTACCATTTCCTAGTTCTATAGAATATAAATTTTCTAATGATGATACAGCATTTTTAAGATTATGGCAAAAATCTCTAGACACAAAGCTTCTATCAGCTCCGGAATCGAAAAGTACATAAACTTGTTGATTATCGAGAAGAAACGTACCCGTGACTAGCTTAGGATCATCACGAGCTTCACTGGAGTTAATGTTGAAAGCCCTTCCTCTTGCAGGTTCGTTAGTCTTACTTGCAGTTGGGCAATCCTTCCGGAAATGACCTTCTTTTCCGCACCCATAACACATATTCGTACCAGTCTTAAACTCGGCAGCCAAATGTCCATTCCTCTTACACTTATCACACTTTTTCAAACAATCCCCCAAATGATGCCTATTACACTTAGCACACAATGAGAACTTTCCCTTATAACCAGAATTAGCATTTGGGATTGCAGCATTACTCTTAGCAGTATCTTGTTTCTTAAAGGGCTGCTGGTTGTAATTCTTCCCTGAGTTATTGTTATTGTTATTCCATTTCCTATTGTTATCGTGAGTTTTAGTCTCATTTGAGGCAGGAGTCTTCCCTCGCTGTTCAGCTTGATCAATTAACCCACTAGCCATCTCGACAGCCTCTTGTATAGTTCTCGGCTTCGAAGTAGTTACACCACTTTTGTAGTGACCCGAACTTTTCCATGTTTATATATATTAAATGAAATTTTTATTTACCTGATTAAGTATTTCCAACATGTTAAGCAATCAAACTTGTTAAGACTTGATTAATTGAAATAGGTTTCATATAGACAATTGACCACCCAAGTTGACCGGTGATTCACTAACGTTAAAACTTGTAAAAACTATATGATGACATATATATGGTTATATATATAGTTAACATGATATTATGATAAGTAAACATATCATTAAGTATATTAACAATGAACTACATATGTAAAAACAAAACTACTAACTTAATGATTTTGAAACGAGACATATATGTAACGATTATTGTTGTAACGACATTTAATGTATATATATATCATATTAAGAGATATTCGTACATCATAATATCATGATAATATAATAATTTAAAATCTCTTTTGATATTATAAACATTGGGTTAACAACATTTAACAAGATCGTTAACCTAAAGGTTTCAAAACAACACTTACATGTAACGACTAACGATGACTTAACGACTCGGTTAAAATGTATATACATGTAGTGTTTTAATATGTATTCAAACACTTTTGAAAGACTTCAAGACACTTATCAAAATACTTCTACTTAACAAAAATGCTTACAATTACATCCTCGTTCAGTTTCATCAACAATTCTACTCGTATGCACCCGTATTCATACTCGTACAATACACAGCTTTTAGATGTATGTACTATTGGTATATACACTCCAATGATCAGCTCTTAGCAGACCATGTGAGTCACCTAACACATGTGGGAACCATCATTTGGCAACTAGCATGAAATATCTCATAAAATTACAAAAATATGAGTAATCATTCATGACTTATTTACATGAAAACAAAATTACATATCCTTTATATCTAATCCATACACCAACGAACAAAAACACCTACAAACACTTTCATTCTTCAATTTTCTTCATCTAATTGATCTCTCTCAAGTTCTATCTTCAAGTTCTAAGTGTTCTTCATAAATTCCAAAAGTTCTAGTTTCATAAAATCAAGAATACTTACAAGATTGCAAGTTTACTTCCAAGTTTTCTAAATCCATTCCAAGTAATCATCCAAGATCAAGAAACCTTTGTTACTTATAGTAGGTTATCTTTCTAATACAAGGTAATAATCATATTCAAACTTTAATTCAATTTCTATAACTATAACAATCTTATTTCGAGTGGAAATCTTACTTGAAATTGTTTTCGTGTCATGATTCTGCTTCAACAACTTTCAAGCCATCCAAGGATCCTTTGATGCTAGATCCATTTTTCTCATTTTCAGTAGGTTTATCCAAGGAACTTGAGGTAGTAATGATGTTCATAAGATCATTCTATTCATACATAAAAAGCTGTCTTATTCAACGTTATAAACTTGTAATCACTAGAACATAGTTTAGTTAATTCTAAACTTGTTCGCAAATAAAGTTAATCCTTCTAACTAGACTTTTAAAATCAACTAAACACATGTTCTATATCTATATGATATGCTAACTTAATGATTTAAAACCCGAAAACACGATAAACACCATAAAACTGGATATACGCCGTCGTAGTAAAACAGGGGGCTGTTTTGGTTGGGATAATTAAAAGCTAAGAAGAACTTTGATTTAAAATCTATACTTCTGGAAAAATGATTTTTCTTATGAACACGAAACTATATCCAAAAATCATGGTTAAACTCAAAGTGAAAGTATGTTTTTCAAAATGGTCATCAAGATGTCGTTCTTTCGACGGAAATGACTACCTCTTTCAAAAATGACTTGTAACTTGTATTTCCGACTATAAACTTATACTTTTTATGTTTAGATTCATAAAGTTAAGTTCAATGCGAAACTGTGGCCACTGGAATCACTCAAAACGGATTAGAAACGAAGAAATGGCGAGTAAAACAAGATTGATAAAAACTACTCATTTTACTTACGTGAAATTTAGTAATAAATCTATTCCAACCATAACCTAATCACTTATATTGTATATTATGTAATCTTGAGATACCATAGACACGTATACAATGTTTCGACCTATCATGTCGACCCATCTATATATATATTGCGGAACAACCATAGACACTCTATATGTGAATGTTGGAGTTAGCTATACATGGTTGAGGTTGATTCCAAAATATATATATAGTTTGAGTTGTGATCAATACTGAGATATGTATACACTGGGTCGTGGATTCATTCAAGATAATATTTATCGATTTATTTCTGTACATCTAACTGTGGACAACTAGTTGTAGGTTACAAACGAGGACAACTGACTTAATAAACTTAAAATATCAAAATGTATTAAAAGTTTTGTAAATATATTTTGAACATACTTTGATATATATGTATATATTGTTATAGGTTTGTGAATTAAGCAGTGGCCAAGTTTTACTTCCCGACGAAGTAAAAATCTGTGAAAGTGAATTATAGTCCCACTTTTAAAATCTAATATTTTTGGGATGAGAATACATGCAGGTTTTATAAATGATTTACAAAATAGACACAAGTACGTGAAACTACATTCTATGGTTGAATTATCGAAATCGAATATGCCCCTTTTTATTAAGTCTGGTAATCTAAGAATTAGGGAACAGACACCCTAATTGACGCGAATCCTAAAGATAGATCTATTGGGCCTAACCAATGTAGTGACCCGAACTTTTCCATGTTTATATATATTAATTGAGATTGATGTTTACATGATTAAATGTTTCCAACATGTTAAGCAATCAAACTTGTTAAGACTTGATTAATTGAAATAGGTTTCATATAGACAATTGACCACCCAAGTTGACCGGTGATTCACGAACGTTAAAACTTGTAAAAAAACTATATGATGACATATATATGGTTATATATATAGTTAACATGATATTATGATAAGTAAACATATCATTAATTATATTAACAATGAACTACATATGTAAAAACAAGACTACTAACTTAATGATTTTGAAACGAGACATATATGTAACGTTTATCGTTGTAACGACATTTAATGTATATATATCATATTAAGAGATATTCGTACATCATAATATCATGATAATATAATAATTTAAAATCTCTTTTGTTATTATAAACATTGGGTTAACAACATTTAACAAGATCGTTAACCTAAAGGTTTCAAAACAACACTTACATGTAACGACTAACGATGACTTAACGACTCAGTTAAAATGTATATACATGTAGTGTTTTAATATGTATTTATACACTTTTGAAAGACTTCAATACACTTATCAAAATACTTCTACTTAACAAAAATGCTTACAATTACATTCTCGTTCAGTTTCATCAACAATTCTACTCGTATGCACCCGTATTCGTACTCGTACAATACACAGCTTTTAGATGTATGTACTATTGGTATATACACTCCAATGATCAGCTCTTAGCAGCCCATGTGAGTCACCTAACACATGTGGGAACCATCATTTGGCAACTAGCATGAAATATCTCATAAGATTACAAAAATATGAGTAATCATTCATGACTTATTTACATGAAAACAAAATTACATATCCTTTATATCTAATCCATACACCAACGACCAAAAACACCTACAAACACTTTCATTCTTCAATTTTCTTCATCTAATTGAACTCTCTCAAGTTCTATCTTCAAGTTCTAAGTGTTCTTCATAAATTCCAAAAGTTCTAGTTTCATAAAATCAAGAATACTTTCAAGTTTGCTAGCTCACTTCCAATCTTGTAAGGTGATCATCCAACCTCAAGAAATCTTTGTTTCTTACAGTAGGTTATCATTCTAATACAAGGTAATAATCATATTCAAACTTTGGTTCAATTTCTATAACTATAACAATCTTATTTCAAGTGATGATCTTACTTGAACTTGTTTTCGTGTCATGATTTTGCTTCAAGAACTTTGAGCCATCTAAGGATCCATTGAAGCTAGATCCATTTTTCTCTTTTCCAGTAGGTTCATCCAAGGAACTTAAGGTAGTAATGATGTTCATAACATCATTCGATTCATACATATAAAGCTATCTTATTCGAAGGTTTAAACTTGTAATCACTAGAACATAGTTTAGTTAATTCTAAACTTGTTCGCAAACAAAAGTTAATCCTTCTAACTTGACTTTTAAAATCAACTAAACACATGTTCTATATCTATATGATATGCTAACTTAATGATTTAAAACCTGGAAACACGAAAAACACCGTAAAACCGGATTTACGCCGTCGTAGTAACACCGCGGGCTGTTTTGGGTTAGTTAATTAAAAACTATGATAAACTTTGATTTAAAAGTTGTTATTCTGAGAAAATGATTTTTATTATGAACATGAAACTATATCCAAAAATTATGGTTAAACTCAAAGTGGAAGTATGTTTTCTAAAATGGTCATCTAGACGTCGTTCTTTCGACTGAAATGACTACCTTTACAAAAACGACTTGTAACTTATTTTTCCGACTAGAAACCTATACTTTTTTTGTTTAGATTCATAAAATAGAGTTCAATATGAAACCATAGCAATTTGATTCACTCAAAACGGATTTAAAATGAAGAAGTTATGGGTAAAACAAGATTGGATAATTTTTCTCATTTTAGCTACGTGAAAATTGGTAACAAATCTATTCCAACCATAACTTAATCAACTTGTATTATATATTATGTAATCTTGAGATACCATAGACACGTATACAATGTTTCGACCTATCATGTCGACACATCTATATATATTTCGGAACAACCATAGACACTCTATATGTGAATGTTGGAGTTAGCTATACAGGGTTGAGGTTGATTCCAAAATATATATAGTTTGAGTTGTGATCAATACTGAGATACGTATACACTGGGTCGTGGATTGATTCAAGATAATATTTATCGATTTATTTCTGTACATCTAACTGTGGACAACTAGTTGTAGGTTACTAACGAGGACAGCTGACTTAATAAACTTAAAACATCAAAATATATTAAAAGTGTTGTAAATATATTTTGAACATACTTTGATATATATGTATATATTGTTATAGGTTCGTGAATCAACCAGTGGCCAAGTCTTACTTCCCGACGAAGTAAAAATCTGTGATAGTGAGTTATAGTCCCACTTTTAAAATCTAATATTTTTGGGATGAGAATACATGCAGGTTTTATAAATGATTTACAAAATAGACACAAGTACGTGAAACTACATTCTATGGTTGAATTATCGAAATCGAATATGCCCCTTTTTATTAAGTCTGGTAATCTAAGAATTAGGGAACAGACACCCTAATTGACGCGAATCCTAAAGATAGATCTATTGGGCCTAACAAACCCCATCCAAAGTACCGGATGCTTTAGTACTTCGAAATTTATATCATATCCGAAGGGTGTCCCGGAATGATGGGGATATTCTTATATATGCATCTTGTTATTGTCGGTTACCAGGTGTTCACCATATGAATGATTTTTATCTCTATGTATGGGATGTGTATTGAAATATGAAATCTTGTGGTCTATTGTTACGATTTGATATATATAGGTTAAACCTATAACTCACCAACATTTTTGTTGACGTTTTAAGCATGTTTATTCTCAGGTGATTATTAAGAGCTTCCGCTGTCGCATACTTAAATAAGGACAAGATTTGGAGTCCATGCTTGTATGATATTGTGTAAAAACTGCATTCAAGAAACTTATTTTGTTGTAACATATTTGTATTGTAAACCATTATGTAATGGTCGCGTGTAAACAGGATATTTTAGATTATCATTATTTGATAATCTACGTAAAGCTTTTTAAACCTTTATTGATGAAATGAAGGTTATGGTTTGTTTAAAAATGAATGCAGTCTTTGAAAAACGTCTCATATAGAGGTCAAAACCTCGCAACGAAATCAACTAATATGGAACGTTTTTAATCAATAAGAACGGGACATTTCAGTTGGTATCCGAGCGTTGGTCTTAGAGAACCAGAAAATTTGCATTAGTGTGTCTTATCGAGTTTGTTAGGATGCATTAGTGAGTCTGGACTTCGACCGTGTTTTCTTTAAAAATGATTGCTTAACATTTTTGTTGGAAACTATATATTTTTAACATATGAATATTATGTGATATATTAATCTCTTAACGTGTTTGATATTATGTGATAGATGTCTACCTCTAGAACAAGTTCCATTGACTCACCTAATAATAATGAAGAGTCAAATGTAAATTGGAATGATTTGTGGACTGATTCACAAGTTCCCGAAGAGGAACCGGAAGAAGAGTCGGAACCGGAAGAAGAGTCGGAACCGGAAGAAGAATCGGAACCGGATGAAGAAATAGAACCGGTGGGGGAAATAATAAAACGGTTAAGTAAAAGAAAATCCTCAACCAACCGACCAAAGTTAATTATGGTCAATGGTGTTTCCGCCAAGGAAGCAAAATATTGGGAGGATTACCAATTCTCCGATGAATCGGATTCCGACGAGAATTCCGATGATGTTATAGAAATTACCCCAACTGAATTTAAAAAGGCAAAAGAAAATAATAAGGGAAAGGGCATAAAAATAGAGAAATCTAATTCCAACCCCGATGAACTTTATATGTATCGTCAACCCCCGAAGTCCTTAAGTTGTAACAATGACCCGGGAACCTCTAAACCACCAGGTTTTTCTAAACCAATGTGGACAACGACGGCTCGTATTAGGGGAACATCATATATCCCTAGAAACTTGGCAAAACGAACCAAAACCGAAGAAGAAGAAACGAGCGAGTCGGAATAAGATAGTTGTATTCGTGTGGTGTAATATATGGAATATAGTGTTCTTATGCTTTATGATATATGTAAAAATTGCTTGTATTAATAAGTATTTTTTTTATGAATCTAACTCTTGTCTATTTTACAGTTTAAAAACACAAAATGGATAGACAACCCAATATTTTAAGAGACCTACCCGGAGACATGATTGATGAAATCTTGTCTAGAGTCGGCCAGAATTCTTCGGCACAACTATTTAAGGCGAGATCAGTTTGTAAGACATTCGAAGAACGTTCCAAGAATGTCTTGGTTTATAAGAGACTTTCATTTGAAAGATGGGGGATATCACATTGGGAAACCCATAAGTTACGATGTGTTTACTTTGACGCATATATTGCGGGGAACCCAAATGCTATTTTACGCAACGGGTTAAGAAATTATTTTGACTCAATATATCCGAATATTGGACTTCGTGATTTAGAAAAAGCGGCTAACATGCAACATAAAGAAGCATGTTATGCTTACGGATTAGTAATGTTCGCTTCTCACCAAAGTGAGAACAAGAACATCGGGCTACAACTATTAAACAAAACGTTTCCACAAGTGACGGAGTCGGTAATTGGGGTAAGAAATGAGGTTTTTAGATTATTACGGGACTGTTGGACATTACGTAACCCTCGTCCCTTTGATGACGTTACAACACGCTGTCTTATCAACGGCCATAACGGTTATGTTGCACAAGACCAAGGATGGGAAGTAGTCCTAGTAAAACCAGAATGCATGACTTGTTTCTGGACGTATGAATTACGTGTCTTTATTGCCTTTGCTGAACGACTTGTGTACTAGCTAGAATTGTCTTCACAACTATCTTGTATCAAAGTTATTGTGTGCTATATTTCATGCTTTATGTAAAATAAGCGGTATTGTAAGTTTGTAAAATATTGTATAAAAGTTTGAACGCGAAATATTATTATAATCAGTTTTTCATATAGAATTGTAGTAGTTGAATTGTATATTAGCTACTAAGTATGAACTTAACGGGTAGGTACTACCCGAATTTAAACTTATAAAACGCTAATATGAAGAAAAAGCTTTTATAAATGAGTTCATATTATGCTACGAAATACTATTAACTACTCTTAATATTCTGTATGATTAACTTGTTCCATTTAACTATTTTGAAGGAAATGGCACCGACTACTCGACACACCGTGAATATGAATGAAGAGGAATTCCGTACTTTTCTAGCTTCAAACATAGCCGCAGTACAGGCTGCGCTACATACCAACAATAACCTTGGATCTAGCAGTACAGGAAATCGTGTAGGATGCACCTACAAAGAATTCACTGCCTGCAAACCTTTGGAATTTGATGGAACCGAAGGACCGATCGGATTGAAACGGTGGACCGAGAAGGTTGAATCGGTGTTTGCCATAAGTAAGTGTACTGAAGAGGACAAAGTGAAGTACGCTACGCATACCTTCACAGGTTCTGCGTTAACATGGTGGAATACCTATCTAGAGCAAGTGGGACAAGATGATGCGTACGCACTACCGTGGTCAGCATTCAAGCACTTGATGAACGAGAAGTACCGTCCCAGAACCGAGGTCAATAAGCTCAAGACAGAACTTAGAGGGTTACGAACCCAAGGATTTGATATTACCACGTACGAAAGACGATTCACAGAATTGTGCCTATTGTGTCCGGGAGCATTCGAAGATGAGGAAGAGAAGATCGACGCGTTTGTGAAAGGATTACCGGAAAGAATCCAAGAAGATATAAGTTCACACGAGCCCGCCTCAATACAACAGGCATGTAGAATGGCTCACAAACTAGTGAACCAGATTGAAGAAAGAATTAAAGAACAGACTGCTGAAGAGGCCAATGTGAAGCAAGTCAAAAGAAAGTGGGAGGAAAACGGTGATAAGAATCACCAATACAACAACAACAGCAATTACAACAATAATCGCAACAATTATCCCAACAATCGCAACATCAATCGCAACTACAACAAACGGCCCAACAACAACAACAACAACAACAACAACAACAGCAACTACAACAATCATCCCAACAACAATAATAACCGCAACAACAACAACAATCAGAAGCAACTATGCCAAAGGTGTGAAAAGAATCACTCGGGGTTCTGCACCAAATTTTGCAACAAGTGTAAAAGAAATGGTCATAGCGCGGCGAAGTGTGAGGTCTACGGACCAGGGGTTAATAGAACGAAAGGAACAAATGGTGTCGGAACGAGTAATGGAGGAGCAAGTAGTGTCGGAGCAAGTTATGCCAATGTAGTTTGTTATAAATGTGGAAAACCAGGCCACATTATTAGAAATTGCCCGAACCAGGAGAACACGAATGGACAAGGCCGTGGAAGAGTTTTCAATATTAATGCGGTAGAGGCACAGGAAGACCCGGAGCTTGTTACGGGTACGTTTCTTATTGACAATAAATCTGCTTACGTTTTATTTGATTCGGGTGCGGATAGAAGCTATATGAGTAGAGATTTTTGTGCTAAATTAAGTTGTCCATTGACGCCTTTGGATAGTAAATTTTTACTCGAATTAGCAAATGGTAAATTAATTTCAGCAGATAATATATGTCGGAATCGAGAAATTAAACTGGTTAGCGAAACATTTAAGATTGATTTGATACCAGTAGAGTTAGGGAGTTTTGATGTGATAATCGGTATGGACTGGTTGAAAGAAGTGAAAGCGGAGATCGTTTGTTACAAAAATGCAATTCGCATTATACGAGAAAAAGGAAAACCCTTAATGGTGTACGGAGAAAAGGGCAACACGAAGCTACATCTTATTAGTAATTTGAAGGCACAAAAACTAATAAGAAAAGGTTGCTATGCTGTTCTAGCACACGTCGAGAAAGTACAAATTGAAGAAAAGAGCATCAATGATGTTCCCATTGCAAAAGAATTTCCCGATGTATTTCCGAAAGAATTACCGGGATTACCCCCACATCGATCCGTTGAATTTCAAATAGATCTTGTACCAGGAGCTGCACCAATAGCTCGTGCTCCTTACAGACTCGCACCCAGCGAGATGAAAGAACTGCAAAGCCAATTACAAGAACTTTTAGAGCGTGGTTTCATTCGACCAAGCACATCACCGTGGGGAGCTCCTGTTTTGTTTGTCAAGAAGAAAGATGGTACATTCAGGTTGTGTATCGACTACCGAGAGTTGAACAAACTTACCATCAAGAACCGCTACCCACTACCGAGAATCGACGACTTATTTGATCAACTACAAGGCTCGTCTGTTTATTCAAAGATTGACTTACGTTCCGGGTATCATCAAATGCGGGTGAAAGAAGATGATATTCCAAAGACTGCTTTCAGAACACGTTACGGTCATTACGAGTTTATGGTCATGCCGTTTGGTTTAACTAATGCACCAGCTGTGTTCATGGACCTTATGAACCGAGTGTGTGGACCATACCTTGACAAGTTTGTCATTGTTTTCATTGATGACATACTTATTTACTCAAAGAATGACCAAGAACACGGTGAACATTTGAGAAAGGTGTTAGAAGTATTGAGGAAGGAAGAATTGTACGCTAAGTTTTCAAAGTGTGCATTTTGGTTGGAAGAAGTTCAATTCCTCGGTCACATAGTGAACAAAGAAGGTATTAAGGTGGATCCGGCAAAGATAGAAACTGTTGAAAAGTGGGAAACCCCGAAAACTCCGAAACACATACGCCAGTTTTTAGGACTAGCTGGTTACTACAGAAGGTTCATCCAAGACTTTTCCAGAATAGCAAAACCCTTGACTGCATTAACGCATAAAGGGAAGAAATTTGAATGGAATGATGAACAGGAGAAAGCGTTTCAGTTATTGAAGAAAAAGCTAACTACGGCACCTATATTGTCATTGCCTGAAGGGAATGATGATTTTGTGATTTATTGTGACGCATCAAAGCAAGGTCTCGGTTGTGTATTAATGCAACGAACGAAGGTGATTGCTTATGCGTCTAGACAATTGAAGATTCACGAACAAAATTATACGACGCATGATTTGGAATTAGGCGCGGTTGTTTTTGCATTAAAGACTTGGAGGCACTACTTATATGGGGTCAAAAGTATTATATATACCGACCACAAAAGTCTTCAACACATATTTAATCAGAAACAACTGAATATGAGGCAGCGTAGGTGGATTGAATTATTGAATGATTACGATTTTGAGATTCGTTACCACCCGGGGAAGGCAAATGTGGTAGCCGATGCCTTGAGCAGGAAGGATAGAGAACCCATTCGAGTAAAATCTATGAATATAATGATTCATAATAACATTACTACTCAAATAAAGGAGGCGCAACAAGGAGTTTTAAAAGAGGGAAATTTAAAGGATGAAATACCCAAAGGATCGGAGAAGCATCTTAATATTCGGGAAGACGGAACCCGGTATAGGGCTGAAAGGATTTGGGTACCAAAATTTGGAGATATGAGAGAAATGGTACTTAGAGAAGCTCATAAAACCAGATACTCAATACATCCTGGAACGGGGAAGATGTACAAGGATCTCAAGAAACATTTTTGGTGGCCGGGTATGAAAGCCGATGTTGCTAAATACGTAGGAGAATGTTTGACGTGTTCTAAGGTCAAAGCTGAGCATCAGAAACCATCAGGTCTACTTCAACAACCCGAAATCCCGGAATGGAAATGGGAAAACATTACCATGGATTTCATCACTAAATTGCCAAGGACTGCAAGTGGTTTTGATACTATTTGGGTAATAGTTGATCGTCTCACCAAATCAGCACACTTCCTACCAATAAGAGAAGATGACAAGATGGAGAAGTTAGCACGACTGTATTTGAAGGAAGTCGTCTCCAGACATGGAATACCAATCTCTATTATCTCTGATAGGGATGGCAGATTTATTTCAAGATTCTGGCAGACATTACAGCAAGCATTAGGAACTCGTCTAGACATGAGTACTGCCTATCATCCACAAACTGATGGGCAGAGCGAAAGGACGATACAAACACTTGAAGACATGCTACGAGCATGTGTTATTGATTTCGGAAACAGTTGGGATCGACATCTACCGTTAGCAGAATTTTCCTACAACAACAGCTACCATTCAAGCATTGAGATGGCGCCGTTTGAAGCACTTTATGGTAGAAAGTGCAGGTCTCCGATTTGTTGGAGTGAGGTGGGGGATAGACAGATTACGGGTCCGGAGATTATACAAGAAACTACCGAGAAGATCATCCAAATTCAACAACGGTTGAAAACCGCCCAAAGTCGACAAAAGAGCTACGCTGACATTAAAAGAAAAGATATAGAATTTGAAATTGGAGAGATGGTCATGCTTAAAGTTTCACCTTGGAAAGGCGTTGTTCGATTTGGTAAACGAGGGAAATTAAATCCAAGGTATATTGGACCATTCAAGATTATTGATCGTGTCGGACCAGTAGCTTACCGACTTGAGTTACCTCAACAACTCGTGGCTGTACATAACACATTCCACGTCTCGAATTTGAAGAAATGTTTTGCTAAAGAAGATCTCACTATTCCGTTAGATGAAATCCAAATCAACGAAAAACTCCAATTCATCGAAGAACCCGTCGAAATAATGGATCGTGAGGTTAAAAGACTTAAGCAAAACAAGATACCAATTGTTAAGGTTCGATGGAATGCTCGTAGAGGACCCGAGTTCACCTGGGAGCGTGAAGATCAGATGAAGAAGAAATACCCGCATCTATTTCCAGAAGATTCGTCAACACCTTCAACAGCTTAAAATTTCGGGACGAAATTTATTTAACGGGTAGGTACTGTAGTGACCCGAACTTTTCCATGTTTATATATATTAATTGAGATTGATGTTTACATGATTAAATGTTTCCAACATGTTAAGCAATCAAACTTGTTAAGACTTGATTAATTGAAATAGGTTTCATATAGACAATTGACCACCCAAGTTGACCGGTGATTCACGAACGTTAAAACTTGTAAAAAAACTATATGATGACATATATATGGTTATATATATAGTTAACATGATATTATGATAAGTAAACATATCATTAATTATATTAACAATGAACTACATATGTAAAAACAAGACTACTAACTTAATGATTTTGAAACGAGACATATATGTAACGTTTATCGTTGTAACGACATTTAATGTATATATATCATATTAAGAGATATTCGTACATCATAATATCATGATAATATAATAATTTAAAATCTCTTTTGTTATTATAAACATTGGGTTAACAACATTTAACAAGATCGTTAACCTAAAGGTTTCAAAACAACACTTACATGTAACGACTAACGATGACTTAACGACTCAGTTAAAATGTATATACATGTAGTGTTTTAATATGTATTTATACACTTTTGAAAGACTTCAATACACTTATCAAAATACTTCTACTTAACAAAAATGCTTACAATTACATTCTCGTTCAGTTTCATCAACAATTCTACTCGTATGCACCCGTATTCGTACTCGTACAATACACAGCTTTTAGATGTATGTACTATTGGTATATACACTCCAATGATCAGCTCTTAGCAGCCCATGTGAGTCACCTAACACATGTGGGAACCATCATTTGGCAACTAGCATGAAATATCTCATAAGATTACAAAAATATGAGTAATCATTCATGACTTATTTACATGAAAACAAAATTACATATCCTTTATATCTAATCCATACACCAACGACCAAAAACACCTACAAACACTTTCATTCTTCAATTTTCTTCATCTAATTGAACTCTCTCAAGTTCTATCTTCAAGTTCTAAGTGTTCTTCATAAATTCCAAAAGTTCTAGTTTCATAAAATCAAGAATACTTTCAAGTTTGCTAGCTCACTTCCAATCTTGTAAGGTGATCATCCAACCTCAAGAAATCTTTGTTTCTTACAGTAGGTTATCATTCTAATACAAGGTAATAATCATATTCAAACTTTGGTTCAATTTCTATAACTATAACAATCTTATTTCAAGTGATGATCTTACTTGAACTTGTTTTCGTGTCATGATTTTGCTTCAAGAACTTTGAGCCATCTAAGGATCCATTGAAGCTAGATCCATTTTTCTCTTTTCCAGTAGGTTCATCCAAGGAACTTAAGGTAGTAATGATGTTCATAACATCATTCGATTCATACATATAAAGCTATCTTATTCGAAGGTTTAAACTTGTAATCACTAGAACATAGTTTAGTTAATTCTAAACTTGTTCGCAAACAAAAGTTAATCCTTCTAACTTGACTTTTAAAATCAACTAAACACATGTTCTATATCTATATGATATGCTAACTTAATGATTTAAAACCTGGAAACACGAAAAACACCGTAAAACCGGATTTACGCCGTCGTAGTAACACCGCGGGCTGTTTTGGGTTAGTTAATTAAAAACTATGATAAACTTTGATTTAAAAGTTGTTATTCTGAGAAAATGATTTTTATTATGAACATGAAACTATATCCAAAAATTATGGTTAAACTCAAAGTGGAAGTATGTTTTCTAAAATGGTCATCTAGACGTCGTTCTTTCGACTGAAATGACTACCTTTACAAAAACGACTTGTAACTTATTTTTCCGACTAGAAACCTATACTTTTTTTGTTTAGATTCATAAAATAGAGTTCAATATGAAACCATAGCAATTTGATTCACTCAAAACGGATTTAAAATGAAGAAGTTATGGGTAAAACAAGATTGGATAATTTTTCTCATTTTAGCTACGTGAAAATTGGTAACAAATCTATTCCAACCATAACTTAATCAACTTGTATTATATATTATGTAATCTTGAGATACCATAGACACGTATACAATGTTTCGACCTATCATGTCGACACATCTATATATATTTCGGAACAACCATAGACACTCTATATGTGAATGTTGGAGTTAGCTATACAGGGTTGAGGTTGATTCCAAAATATATATAGTTTGAGTTGTGATCAATACTGAGATACGTATACACTGGGTCGTGGATTGATTCAAGATAATATTTATCGATTTATTTCTGTACATCTAACTGTGGACAACTAGTTGTAGGTTACTAACGAGGACAGCTGACTTAATAAACTTAAAACATCAAAATATATTAAAAGTGTTGTAAATATATTTTGAACATACTTTGATATATATGTATATATTGTTATAGGTTCGTGAATCAACCAGTGGCCAAGTCTTACTTCCCGACGAAGTAAAAATCTGTGATAGTGAGTTATAGTCCCACTTTTAAAATCTAATATTTTTGGGATGAGAATACATGCAGGTTTTATAAATGATTTACAAAATAGACACAAGTACGTGAAACTACATTCTATGGTTGAATTATCGAAATCGAATATGCCCCTTTTTATTAAGTCTGGTAATCTAAGAATTAGGGAACAGACACCCTAATTGACGCGAATCCTAAAGATAGATCTATTGGGCCTAACAAACCCCATCCAAAGTACCGGATGCTTTAGTACTTCGAAATTTATATCATATCCGAAGGGTGTCCCGGAATGATGGGGATATTCTTATATATGCATCTTGTTATTGTCGGTTACCAGGTGTTCACCATATGAATGATTTTTATCTCTATGTATGGGATGTGTATTGAAATATGAAATCTTGTGGTCTATTGTTACGATTTGATATATATAGGTTAAACCTATAACTCACCAACATTTTTGTTGACGTTTTAAGCATGTTTATTCTCAGGTGATTATTAAGAGCTTCCGCTGTCGCATACTTAAATAAGGACAAGATTTGGAGTCCATGCTTGTATGATATTGTGTAAAAACTGCATTCAAGAAACTTATTTTGTTGTAACATATTTGTATTGTAAACCATTATGTAATGGTCGCGTGTAAACAGGATATTTTAGATTATCATTATTTGATAATCTACGTAAAGCTTTTTAAACCTTTATTGATGAAATGAAGGTTATGGTTTGTTTAAAAATGAATGCAGTCTTTGAAAAACGTCTCATATAGAGGTCAAAACCTCGCAACGAAATCAACTAATATGGAACATTTTTAATCAATAAGAACGGGACATTTCAACCAACCCCATCCAAAGTACCGGATGCTTTAGTACTTCAAAAATTTATATCATATCCGAAGGGTGTCCCGGAATGATGGGGATATTCTTATATATGCATCTTGTTAATGTCGGTTACCAGGTGTTCACCATATGAATGATTTTTATCTCTATGTATGGGATGTGTATTGAAATATGAAATCTTGTGGTCTATTATTACGATTTGATATATATAGGTTAAACCTATAACCCACCAACATTTTTGTTGACGTTTAAAGCATGTTTATTCTAAGGTGAATACTAAGAGCTTCCGCTGTTGCATACTAAAATAAGGACAAGATTTGGAGTCCATGTGAAATGACTCGTTCATATACATTATAAACGATTCACAATAGTTGATTACATCGCGAGGTATTTGACCTCTATATGATACATTTTACAAACATTGCATTCGTTTTTAAAAGACAAACTTTCTTTACAACGAAAATTGACGGTATGCACACCATTTCATAATACATTCAACTATAATTGACTTAATAATAATCTTGATGAACTCAATGACTTGAATGCAACGTCTTTCAAAATATGCCATGAATGACTCCAAGTAATATCCTTAAAATGAGCTAATGCACAGCGGAAGATTTCTTTAATACCTGAGAATAAACATGCTTTAAAGTGTCAACCAAAAGGTAGGTGAGTTCATAGGTTTATCATAACAATCATTTCAATATATTAATAGACCACAAGATTTCCGTTTATAAATATATGTACACTCGCAAGTGTATAAAATTATTCTATAAATTGTAGGCACCCGGTAACAAGCCTTAACGTTCATGTTTTACCCTCTGAAGTACACCAGATCAGGTGTGTTTAAAATAACCTCGAAGTACTAAAGCATCCCATAGTCAGGATGGGGTTTGTCAGGCCCAATAGATCTATCTTTAGGATTCGCGCCTACCGTACATAGACAAGTAGTTTAATGTTACCAAGCTAAGGGTATATTTCTGGTTTAAACCCACGTAGAATTAGTTTTAGTACTTGTGCCTATTTCGTAAAACATTTATAAAAAACAGCGCATGTATTCTCAGTCCCAAAAATATATATAAAAGGGAGCAAATGAAACTCACAATACTGTATTTTGTAGTAAAAATACATATGACGTCATTGAACAAGTGCAATGTTGGCCTTGGATTCACGAACGTATCAATATTGAGATTCAATATTGCAGGAAAAGTACGTAGACGCAACGGAGATGATAAACACTAGTTTGACTCACGAGCAATACTCTCGATCAATACCCATAACCTCCATAGCTATAACCCATAATTTCCTTAGCTTTATCCCGTTTGAAAACTTATTTTGAAATCGTCTGAGTATAACTCCATCGTAGTATTTTATGTATACTAATAATATCATGAAATAATACAAATAAAATATATATATGTAATTCGATTGAGAGAGTTTAGAGAAATATATTTTCAAGTTTCTATGAAATAATGAAACCTATTCAATTCTATTTATAATAGATTTTTGAATTATTAAAGTATGAATTATTAAAGTGAATTATTAAAGTGAATTATTAAAGTATGAATTATTAAAGTGAATTATTAAAGTATGAATTATTAAAGTGAATTATTAAAGTGAATTATTAAAGTATGAATTATTAAAGTGAATTATTAAAATGAATTATTAAATTATGAATTATTAAAGTGAATTATTAAAGTGAATTATTAAAGTATGAATTATTAAAGTGAATTATTAAAGTATTAATTATTAAAGTGAATTATTAAAGTTAAAGTAAAGTAAAAGTAAAAGTAAAGTAAAGGTAAAGTTAAAGTATAGTAAAAGTATAAAACTATATACGTATAATACGCGTATAAATATATATAATATTAATTTAAATCGTTATATATATTTAATAAAATAAAATATAAATATCGTTATCTTTATCATACTGGTTAAGTAATGAGTTGTCAAAAGTGGTTCTAGATATTTATAAAAGTTATATACGTTTTAATAATAAAGTTCTTTTTAAACTGAAAACGTCTTTGTACGTTTGAAAATAGATTAATAGAATATTATGGAAACCAATTCTCCACTAACTTTTGTCTAACTTTTGCAAATGACACTTTTTATTTATTTATAAATAGCTTTACAAATTATTCTAAATATCGTTAAGAGGAATAGATTTTCTCAAATCATAGTGGACCTCTCAACAGAGACTTGTAATCATAATTCAATATTTCTAATAATTCAATCATTTAATATATTTTTTTTAATTTTGTCGAAAATCATATTGAAACAAATACGTTCGTGTAAAGTATTATACGTTTAATACTTTATTAATATTCTCAAGTTATAATATATATATATATATACATATACATATCTATTTATATATAACGGTTCGTGAATCGTCAGAATTTGGTCGAGGTTATAATGAATGTATGAACACAGTTTAAAATTCTTGAGATTTAATTTAACAAACTTTGCTTATCGTGTCGGAATAAAATAAAGATTAAAGTTTAAATTTGGTCGAAAATTTCCGGGTCGTCACACCATGTTTGTATGATATTGTGTAAAAACTGCATTCAAGAAACTGATTTTGATGTAACATATTTGTATTGTAAACCATTATGTAATGGTCGTGTGTAAACAGGATATTTTAGATTATCATTATTTGATAATCTACGTAAAGCTTTTTAAACCTTTATTTATGAAATAAAGGTTATGGTTTGTTTTAAAAATGAATGCAGTCTTTGAAAAACATCTCATATAGAGGTCAAAACCTCGCAACGAAATAAATTAATATGGAACGTTTTTAATCAATAAGAACGGGACATTTCAGTTGGTATCCGAGCGTTGGTCTTAGAGAACCAGAATTTTGCATTAGTGTGTCTTATCGAGTTTGTTAGGATGCATTAGTGAGTCTGGACTTCGACCGTGTTTACTTGAAAAAAAAAAAAGATTACTTAACAAATTTTGTTGGAAACTATATATTTTTAACATGTGAATATTATGTGATATATTAATCTCTTAACGTGTTTGATATTATGTGATAGATGTCTACCTCTAGAACTAGTCCCATTGACTCACCTAATAATAATGAAGAGTCAAATGTAAATTGGAATGATTCGTGGACTGATTCACAAGTTCCCGAAGAGGAACCGGAAGAAGAGTCGGAACTGGAAGAAGAATCAGAATCGGAAGAAGAATCAGAACCGGAAGAAGAACCAGTGGGGGAAATAATAAAACTGTTAAGTAGAAGAAAATCCTCAACCAACCGACCAAAGTTAATTGTGGTCAACGGTGTTTCCGCCAAGGAAGCAAAATATTGGGAGGATTACCAATTCTCCGATGAATCGGATCCCGACGAGGATTCCGATGATGTTATAGAAATTACCCCAACTGAATTTAAAAAGGCAAAAGAGAACAATAAGGGAAAGGGCATAAAAATAGAGAAATCTGATTCTAACCCCGATGAACTTTATATGTATCGTCAACACCCGTATTTCTTAAGTTGTAACAATAACCCGGGAACCTCTAAACCACCAGGTTTTTCTAGACCAATGTGGAAAACGACGGCTCGTATTAGGGGAACATCATATATCCCTAAAAACTTAGCAAAAAGAACCAAGTTCGAAAAAGAAGAAATGAGTGAGTTGGAATAAGATAGTTGTATTTGTGCGGTGTAATATATGTAATATAGTGTGCTTATGCTTTACGATATATGTAAAAATTGCTTTTATTAATAAGTATCTTTTATGAATCTAACTCCTGTCTATTTTACAGTATAAAAACACAAAATGGATAGACAACCCAATATTTTAGAAGACTTACCCGGAGACATGATTGATGAAATCTTGTCTAGAGTCGGTCAGAATTCCTCGGCACAACTATTTATGGCAAAATCAGTTTGTAAGACATTTGAAGAACGTTCCAAGAATGCCTTGGTTTATAAAAGGCTTTCGTTTGAAAGATGGGGGATATCACATTGGGAAACCCATAAGTTACGATGTGTTTACTTTGACGCATATATTGCGGGGAACCCAAATGCTATTTTACGCAACGGGTTAAGAAATTATTTTGACTCAATGTATATGAATATAGGACTTCATGATTTAGAAAAAGCGGCTAACATGCAACATAAAGAAGCATGTTATGCTTATGGGTTAGTAATGTTCGCTTCTCACCAAAGTGAGAAAAAGAACATCGGGCTACAACTATTAAACAAAACGTTCCCACAAGTGACGGAGTCGGTAATTGGGGTAAGAAATGAGGTTTTTAGGTTATTACAAGACTGTTGGTCATTACGTAACCTGCGCCCTTTTGACGACGTTACAACACGTTGTCATACTATCGGTCACAACGGTTACGTTCCGCAAGACCAAGGATGGGAAGTGGTATTAGTAAAACCAGAATGCATGACTTGTTTCTGGACGTATGAATTACGTGTCTTTGTTGCCTTTGTTGAACGCCTTATTTATTAACTAGAATTATCTTCGCAACTACTTTGTATCAAAGTTTTATGTGCTATATTTCATGCTATATGTAAAATAGCGGTATTGTAAGTTTGCAAGTTATTGTATAAAGGTTTGAATATGATATATATTTTTTTTTTTGTGATTAGTTTTTCATATAGAATTGTAGTAGTTGAAATGGTATGTTAGCTACTAAGTATGAACTTAACGGGTAGGTACTACCCGAATTAAAGAGTATAAAACGCTAATATGAAGAAAGAGCTTTTATAAATAAGTTCATATTACGCTACGAAATACTATTAACTACTCTTGATATTCTATATGATTAACTCGTTTCATTTGACTATTTTGAAGGAAATGGCACCGACTACTCGACACACCTTGAATATGAGTGAAGAGGAATTTCGTGCCTTTCTTGCTTCATACATAGCCGCAGTACAGGCTGCGCTACATACCAACAATAACCTTGGATCTAGCAGTACAGGAAATCGTGTAGGATGCACCTACAAAGAATTCACTGCCTGCAAACCTTTGGAATTTGATGGAACCGAAGGACCGATCGGATTAAAACGGTGGACCGAGAAGGTCGAATCGGTGTTTGCCATAAGTAAGTGTACTGAAGAGGACAAAGTGAAGTACGCTACGCATACCTTCACAGGTTCTGCGTTAACGTGGTGGAATACCTATCTAGAGCAAGTAGGACAAGATGATGCTTACGCACTACCGTGGTCAGCATTCAAGCACTTGATGAACGAGAAGTACCGTCCCAGAACCGAGGTCAATAAGCTCAAGACAGAACTTAGAGGGTTACGAACCCAAGGATTTGATATTACCACGTACGAAAGACGATTCACAGAATTGCGCTTATTGTGTCCGGGGGCATTCGAAGATGAGGAAGAGAAGATCGACGCGTTTGTGAAAGGATTACCGGAAAGAATCCAAGAAGATATAAGTTCACACGAGCCCGCCTCCATACAACAGGCATGTAGAATGGCTCACAAACTAGTGAACCAGGGAAGAAAGAATTAAAGAACAGACTGTTGAAGAGGCCAATGTGAAGCAAGTCAAAAGAAAGTGGGAAGAAAACAGTGATAAGAATCACCAATACAACAACAACAGCAATTACAACAATAATCGCAACAACTATCCCAACAATCGCAACATCAATCGCAACTACAACAAACGGCCCAACAACAACAACAACAACAACAACAACAACAACAACAACAACAACAACAACAGCAACAGCAACTACAACAATCATCCCAACAACAATAATAACCGCAATAACAACAACAATCAGAAGCAGCTATGCCAAAGGTGTGAAAAGTATCACTCGGGGTTCTGCACCAAATTTTGCAACAAGTGTAAAAGAAATGGTCATAGCGCGGCGAAGTGTGAGGACTACGGACCAGGGGTTAACAGAACGAAAGGAACAAATGGTGTCGGAACGAGTAATGGCGGAGCAAGTAGTGTCGGAGCAAGTTATGCCAATGTAGTTTGTTATAAATGTGGAAAACCAGGCCACATTATTAGAAAAATACCCGAACTAGAAGAATACGAATGGACAAGTCCGCGTAAGAGTTTTCAATATTAATGCGGCAGAGGCACAGGAAGACCCGGTGCTTGTTACGGGTACGTTTCTTATTGACAATAAATCTGCTTACGTTTTATTTGATTCGGGTGCGGATAGAAGCTATATGAGTAGAGATTTTTGTGCTAAATTAAGTTGCCCATTGACGCCTTTGGATAGTAAATTTTTACTCGAATTAGCAAATGGTAAATTAATTTCAGCAGATAATATATGTCGGAATCGAGAAATTAAACTGGTTAGCGAAACATTTAATATTGACTTGATACCAGTAGAGTTAGGGAGTTTTGATGTGATAATCGGTATGGACTGGCTGAAAGAAGTGAAAGCAGAGATCGTTTGTTACAAAAATGCAATTCGCATTATACGAGAGAAAGTAAAACCCTTAATGGTGTACGGAGAAAAGGGCAACACGAAGCTACATCTTATTAGTAATTTGAAGGCACAAAAACTAAGAAGAAAAGGTTGCTATGCTGTTCTAGCACACGTCGAGAAAGTACAAACTGAAGAAAAGAGCATCAATGATGTTCCCGTCGCAAAAGAATTTCTCGATGTATTTCCGAAAGAATTACCGGGATTACCCCCACATCGATCCGTTGAATTTCAAATAGATCTTGTACCAGGAGCTGCACCAATAGTTCATGCTCCTTACAGACTCGCACACAGCGAGATGAACGAACTGCAAAGTCAATTACAAGAACTTTTAGAACGTGGTTTCATTCGACCAAGCACATCACCATAGGGAGCTCCTGTTTTGTTTGTCAAGAAGAAAGATGGTACATTCAGGTTGTGTATCGACTACCGAGAGTTGAACAAACTTACCATCAAGAACCGCTACCCACTACCGAGAATCAACGACTTATTTGATCAACTACAAGGCTCGTCTGTTTATTCAAAGATTGACTTACGTTCCGGGTATCATCAAATGCGGGTGAAAGAAGATGATATTCCAAAGACTGCTTTTAGGACGCGTTATGGTCATTACGAGTTTATGGTTATGCCGTTTGGATTGACTAACGCACCAGCTGTGTTCATGGACCTTATGAACCGAGTGTGTGGACCATACCTTGACAAGTTTGTCATTGTTTTCATTGATGACATACTTATTTACTCAAAGAATGACCAAGGAGACGGTGAACATTTGAGAAAGGTGTTAGAAGTATTGAGGAAGGAAGAATTGTACGCTAAGTTTTCAAAGTGTGCATTTTTGTTGGAAGAAGTTCAATTCCTCGGTCACATAGTGAACAAAGAAGATATTAAGGTGGATCCGGTAAAGATAGAAACTGTTGAAAAGTAGGAAACCCCGAAAACTCCGAAACACATACGCCAGTTTTTAGGACTAGATGGTTACTACAGAAGGTTCATCCAAGACTTTTCCAGAATAGCAAAACCTTTGACTGCATTAACGCATAAAGGGAAGAAATTTGAATGGAAGGATGAACAAGAGAAAGCGTTCCAGTTATTGAAAAAAAAGCTAACTACGGCACCTATATTGTCATTGCCTGAAGGGAATGATGATTTTGTGATTTATTGTGACACATCAAAGCAAGGTCTCGGTTGTGTATTAATGCAATGAACAAAGGTGATTGCTTATGCGTCTAGACAATTGAAGATTCACGAACAAAATTATACGACGCATGATTTGGAATTAGGCGCGGTTGTTTTTGCATTAAAGACTTGGAGGCACTACTTATATGGGGTCAAAAGAATTATATATACCGACCACAAAAGTCTTCAACACATATTTAATCAGAAACAACTGAATATGAGGCAGCGTAGGTGGATTGAATTGTTGAATGATTATGACTTTGAGATTCGTTACCACCCGGGGAAGGCAAATGTGGTAGCCGACGCCTTGAGCAGGAAGGACAGAGAACCCATTCGAGTAAAATCTATGAATATAATGATTCACAATAACCTTACTACTCAAATAAAGGAGGCGCAACAAGGAGTTTTAAAAGAGGGAAATTTAAAGGATGAAATACCCAAAGGATCGGAGAAGCATCTTAATATTCGAGAAGACGGAACACGGTATAGGGCGGAAAGGATTAGGGTACCAAAATTTGGAGATATGAGAGAAATGGTACTTAGAGAAGCTCATAAAACCAGATACTCAATACATCCTGGAATGGGGAAGATGTACAAGGATCTCAAGAAACATTTTTGGTGGCCGGGTATGAAAGCCGATGTTGCTAAATACGTAGGAGAATGTTTGACGTGTTCTAAGGTCAAAGCTGAGCATCAGAAACCATCAGGTCTACTTCAACAACCCGAAATCCTGGAATGGAAATGGGAAAACATTACCATGGATTTCATCACTAAATTGCCAAGGACTGCAAGTGGTTTTGATACTATTTGGGTAATAGTTGATCGTCTCACCTAATCAGCACATTTCCTGCCAATAAGAGAAGATGACAAGATGGAGAAGTTAGCACGACTGTATTTGAAGGAAGTCGTCTCCAGACATGGAATACCAATCTATATTATCTCTGATAGGGATGGCAGATTTATTTCAAGATTCTGGCAGACATTACAGCAAGCATTAGGAACTCGTCTAGACATGAGTACTGCCTATCATCCACAAACTGATGGGCAGAGCGAAAGGACAATACAAACGCTTGAAGACATGCTACGAGCATGTGTTATTGATTTCAGAAATAGTTGGGATCGACATCTACCGTTAGCAGAATTTTCCTACAACAACAGCTATCATTCAAGCATTGAGATGGCGCCGTTTGAAGCACTTTATGGTAGAAAGTGCAGGTCTCCGATTGTTGGAGTGAAGTGGGGGATAGACAGATTACAGGTCCGGAGATAATACAAGTAACTACCGAGAAGATCATCCAAATTCAACAACGGTTGAAAACCGCCCAGAGTCGACAAAAGAGCTACGCTGACATTAAAAGAAAAGATATAGAATTTGAAATTGGAGAGATGGTCATGCTTAAAGTTGCACCTTGGAAAGGCGTTGTTCGATTTGGTAAACAAGGGAAATTAAATCCAAGGTATATTGGACCATTCAAGATTATTGATCGTGTTGGACCAGTAGCTTACCGACTTGAGTTACCTCAACAACTCGCGGCTGTACATAACACTTTCCACGTCTCGAATTTGAAGAAATATTTTGCTAAAGAAGATCTCACTATTCCGTTAGATGAAATCCAAATCAACGAAAAACTTTAATTTATCGAAGAACCCGTCGAAATAATGGATCGTGAGGTTAAAAGACTTAAGCAAAACAAGATACCAATTGTTAAGGTTCGATGGAATGCTCGTAGAGGACCCGAGTTCACCTGGGAACGAGAGGATCAGATAAAGAAGAAATACCCGCACTTATTTCCAGAAGATACGTCAACACCTCCAACTGCTTAAAATTTCGGGACGAAATTTATTTAACGGGTAGGTACTGTAGTGACCCGAACTTTTCCATGTTTATATATATTAAATGAATTTGTTATTTACCTGATTAAGTGTTTCCAACATGTTAAGCAATCAAACTTGTTAAGACTTGATTAATTGAAATAGGTTTCATATAGACAATTGACCACCCAAGTTGACCGGTGATTCACGAACGTTAAAACTTGTAAAAACTATATGATGACATATATATGGTTATATATATAGTTAACATGACATTATGATAAGTAAACATATCATTAAGTATATTAACAATGAACAACATATGTAAAAACAAGACTACTAACTTAATGATTTTGAAACGAGACATATATGTAATGATTATCGTTGTAACGACATTTAATGTATATATATCATATTAAGAGATATTAGTACATCATAATATCATGATAATATAATAATTTAAAATCTATTTTGATATTATAAACATTGGGTTAACAACATTTAACAAGATCGTTAACCTAAAGGTTTCAAAACAACACTTACATGTAACGACTAACGATGACTTAACGACTCAGTTAAAATGTATATACATGTAGTGTTTTAATATGTATTCATACACTTTTGAAAGACTTCAAGACACTTATGAAAATACTTCTACTTAACAAAAATGCTTATAATTACATCCTCGTTCAGTTTCATCAACAATTCTACTCGTATGCACCCGTATTCGTACTCGTACAATACACAGCTTTTAGATGTATGTACTATTGGTATATACACTGCAATGATTAGCTCTTAGCAGCCCATGTGAGTCACCTAACACATGTGGGAACCATCATTTGGCAACTAACATGAAATATCTCATAAAATTACAAAAATATGAGTAATCATTCATGACTTATTTACATGAAAACAAAATTACATATCCTTTATATCTAATCCATACACCAACGACCAAAAACACCTACAAACACTTTAATTCTTCAATTTTCTTCATCTAATTAATCTCTCTCAAGTTCTATCTTCAAGTTCTAAGTGTTCTTCATAAATTCCAAAAGTTCTAGTTTCATAAAATCAAGAATACTTACAAGATTGCAAGTTTACTTCCAAGTTTTCTAAATCCATTCCAAGTAATCATCCAAGATCAAGAAACCTTTTTTACTTATAGTAGGTTATATTTCTAATACAAGGTAATAATCCTGTTCAAACTTCAATTTAATTTCTATAACTATAACAATCTTATTTCGAGTGGAAATCTTACTTGAAATTGTTTTCGTGTCATGATTCTGCTTCAAGAACTTTCAAGCCATCCAAGGATCCTTTGAAGCTAGATCCATTTTTTTCATTTCCAGTAGGTTTATCCAAGGAACTTGAGGTAGTAATGATGTTCATAACATCATTCGATTCATACATAAAAAGCTGTCTTATTCAACGTTATAAACTTGTAATCACTAGAACATAGTTTAGTTAATTCTAAACTTGTTCGCAAATAAAGTTAATCCTTCTAACTAGACTTTTAAAATCAACTAAACACATGTTCTATATCTATATGATATACTAACTTAATGATTTAAAACCCGAAAACACGATAAACACCATAAAACTGGATATACGCCGCCGTAGTAAAACAGTGGGCTGTTTTGGTTGGGATAATTAAAAGCTAAGAAGAACTTTGATTTAAAATCTATACTTCTAAAAAATGATTTTTCTTATGAACACGAAACTATATCCAAAAATCATGGTTAAACTCAAAGTGAAAGTATGTTTTTCAAAATGGTCATCAAGATGTCGTTCTTTCGACGGAAATGACTACCTCTTTCAAAAATGACTTGTAACTTGTATTTCCGACTATAAACTTATACTTTTTCTGTTTACATTCATAAATTTAAGTTCAATACGAAACCGTGGCCACTGGAATCACTCAAAACGGATTAGAAACGAAGAAATGGCGAGTAAAACAAGATTGATAAAAACTACTCATTTTACCTACGTGAAAGTTAGTAATAAATCTATTCCAACCATAACCTAATCAACTTATATTGTATATTATGTAATCTTGAGATACCATAGACATGTATACAATGTTTCGACCTATCATGTCGACCCATATATATATATATATATATATATATATATATATATATATATATATATATATATATATATATATATATATATATATATATATATATATATATATTGCGAAACAACCACAGACACTCTATATGTGAATGTTGAAGTTAGCTATACAGGGTTGAGGTTGATTCCAAAATACATATATAGTTTGAGTTGTGATCAATACTGAGATACGTATACAATGGGTCGTGGATTGATTCAAGATAATATTTATCGATTTATTTCTGTACATCTAACTGTGGACAACTAGTTGTAGGTTACTAACGAGGACAGCTGACTTAATAAACTTAAAACATCAAAATGTATTAAAAGTTTTGTAAATATATTTTGAACATACTTTGATATATATGTATATATTGTTATAGGTTTGTGAATCAACCAGTGGCGAAGTCTTACTTCCCGACGAAGTAAAAATCAGTGAAAGTGAGTTATAGTCCCACTTTTAAAATCTAATATTTTTGGGATGAGAATACATGCAGGTTTTATAAATGATTTACAAAATAGACACAAGTACGTGAAACTACATTCTATGGTTGAATTATCAAAATCGAATATGCCCCTTCTTATTAAGTCTGGTAATCTAAGAATTAGGGAACAGACACCCTAATTGATGCGAATCCTAAAGATAGATCTATTGGGCCTAACAAACCCCATCCAAAGTACCGGATGCTTTAGTACTTCGAAATTTATATCATATCCGAAGGGTGTCCTTGAATGATGGGGATATTCTTATATATGCATCTTGTTAATGTCGGTTACCAGGTGTTCACCATATGAATGATTTTTATCTCTATGTATGGGATGTGTATTGAAATATGAAATCTTGTGGTCTATTATTACGATTTGATATATATAGGTTAAACCTATAACTCACCAACATTTTTATTGACGTTTAAAGCATGTTTATTCTCAGGTGAATACTAAGAGCTTTCGCTGTTGCATACTAAAATAAGGACAAGATTTGGAGTCCATGTTTGTATGATATTGTGTAAAAACTGCATTCAAGAAACTGATTTCGATGTAACATATTTGTATAGTAAACCATTATGTAATGATCGTGTGTAAACAGGATATTTTAGATTATCATTATTTGATAATCTACGTAAAGCTTTTTAAACCTTTATTTATGAAATAAAGGTTATGGTTTTTTTTAAAAATGAATGTAGTCTTTGAAAAACGTCTCATATAGAGGTCAAAACCTCGCAACGAAATCAATTAATATGGAACGTTTTTAATCAATAAGAACGGGACATTTCAACTTTGAATCTACTCGGTCAAACCGTTCGCATACAGAGTGATCTTACGACGTTTGGGAGTAACCATATACAGACACATAAGGGCAAGCTCAAAGAATCTCTTATTGTAACTAGTCAAATCAGTACCCACTAGCTTCAGGTTTTGATGTTCTCGCTCCATCTTAACAGTTTCGGCGTAGGGACAATACTCTAAGATCATTCGTCGTTTCAAATCCTCCCATGAGGTCTCAAATGCTTGATCCATACCTACTGAATTTGCATAGGTATTCCACCATGTCAACGCTCCATCAGATAGCTTACTAGACACAAACTTCGTTTTATGCATCTCTCTACAACCACTGATACGGAAAACTGACTCAAGCTTCTCAAACCAACGAGTCAAACCAACTGGACCTTCGGTGCCTTTAAACGAGTGTGGTTCATAACTCAAGAAAGTCTTGTACGTACACCCTACTTGTCTATTGTTTTGAGTATTAGTCGTATCTTGATTTCGCTGATTTGTAGCGTTCACATTGTTACTATTAGTTCCGTTTCGGAGTTCTACCACAGCTTCGGTTATCCCTTCGGAAATCCACCGACAAACATCAGCTTGGGAAACTGGCTTGGGCGGCATTATCTTTCTGGTTAAGATAACACATTCGGTTAGTGTCAATGAAATCGATATATAAAATATACTAGCAACGGAACGATGCATAGCAACTAATATTAAATCGCAGCGATTCTAGTAGTACTAGTGATATATAATAGCGATACATAACGTTTAGTAGTAGTAGTAGTAAGAACAATGTACACTAGTAACATTATCACTAACACAAATTGCCATTAGTAAACCAATACTTGAAGAAATAACTTCTTGTTCCAAAATTCATGCATAACCAGTAAAAGTAACATATTCCTCATGTCATAAGTAAAACCACATAAGCAAAGCCACAACTAATAATGTATGTGTGAACATCATATAATAAACAGTAATAATCAAATAATGTTTGATTTCGTGGAACAATCTAGTCGAACGATCTCTATTTGCGTTTCTGGAGTTCCTTCAACAAGTACTCGACCATTTTCTCCAAATTTTCAACTCGCACGATGAGATCATTTGGGTTGTTATCATTAGTAGCAGCAGTGGAGGTACTAGGCTTAGGAGTAGACGTAGAAGCATCATAGGGATGAAAACGGCGACACATCTCAAGTGACTGATTATCATAACGAAAACTCTTATAAAATGGGTTATTACGCCGAGCAGGTCCTATCGGTATCCTACGGTGGCCTCTCGGTCCATAGGGGTTAACATAATCGGGTTTTTAAAAAGGTGTTTGAGGTGAATCGGGAACATCAGATTCGGATTCGGATTCGAGTTTCGTTTCTTCTCCGGAATCCTCTGCAGGTTCCTTTCCTTTAGGCTCATTCTCATGCTCGGTCTCCATCTCGGGTTCCGATTCGGTATCATCCACAAACTCGAGTATCGTGTTTCCTTGCGCTTGCACGGTTTCCTCGGATTCCGTGTCGGAGTTGGTAAGAAAGATAGGATTAGAAGAAGTCATCTAGCACTCAAAGAAAACACCAAGTTAGTCACTTAGTAATCATACCATATTAGATACCAAGTAATCATAGCAATTTCATCTATTAGGGTTCATGCAACTTAACGAGTCTACGGTTACAGTCTAGATTCACTAGTTGTCCTAACGTTCGACTCTCTAATGCAGCCTAGTCCTAGGTAAACGATCTACTCTGATACCAAATGTAATACTCCGTCAGAATCCACTAACGGAATATTAACTCATGGTCCCACAGTTTAGAGGTCACGCCCTCTATATGAGACGTTTCCGAAAAGTATTTGCATTAATCATGAAAACAAGTCATTTATTTACGAAAATGTAACTGAAAACATTTGACATCAATGACTAAAGTATATGAACCCAAAACATCAGAGAAAACCATTTAAATGCGAATATTTGTTCTTGAAATAAAAATTGAAATCATGTTGGACGCCGTCCAGTTTTAGCAGCAAACAGCACATAACTTCAAATAAAGTGGAAGCACTAGCTCTATGTACCTGAGATGAAACATGCAAAACTACAACGAAAAACATTGAGTGAATCTACAGGTTTAGTAAATCATTTCGTAAGTTAGGCCACAAGATTTTCTTGGAAAACATCATAGGAAAAGTATACATTATCATGAGCACTTGATTATAAAACTTTAACCTTTGCGTAGGCCGACCCCACGTCTTTCGTTTACCCTATACTGGCGATACACCGATCAAATGTACGTGTAACAACTACATAAGCACCTGTTTAACGTTGCGGTGAGGTTTGTCAAACCTAACGGTGCCGTCCCTATAAGTCGAGCTTACAAAGTAATTAATAAAATCAAGCTAATGGATTTTTGATCTGAACTCATATGTATAATCTTAGTAAGTTACTTGTGCCAAACACGTAAAACATTTGTAAAGAGCATGCATCTCATCCCTGTAAAAACGTAGTAGGGACTGTAAACTCACCTTAGCAAAAACACTCGTAAAGATCTTAGCAAACTGTACTGTAGTCGAACACTCTCGACTGAACAACACAACCTAAATAAGTAAATTATCTTAAGTATACACTAATAGGTCAAACTTAGTCAACCCATAGTGTACGTAAAGTCCTAGTGCTCAGACTGACTCAACAAACAAGTAAAAGTCAACTAATCCAAGCAAGTCAACGAAAGTCAACCAAAGTCAAACCAAAAGTCAACTCAGTCAAATAGGTCAACTAAAGTCAAACATCTCAGTAAGTCATGCAAACATAGTCAACGAATCATACTTAAGTCATATAACATGTTATCGCTCGTAATTTAGTAAATCACATTTTCCACATACACCATGTAATTGAGCACTAGACTCTAATACACAATGTAATTGATCAAAATACTGAATTCATGAAATTAAGGTTACTAGTTATACCTTTCATGCACAATCAACGCACAATACTAGATGTAGAACGATGTAACGAGAAACTTTGATGCACAAAACTTTATCTAATTTTGAAGTTTGATGATGGTGGTGGTGGTGTGGATGTCAACGGCCAAAGGGACAAGGGGAGAGCCAAAAAGTCGACTAGCACAAATAATGGGAATGAGGTTTTCTAGTTACTTGCTAAATATATATAGTTAGGGCCTTTTAATTAATAAGCTAATGACCCAAATAACCAAACTAGTCCACTAAGGGGTTCCATGGGGGGTTTCGGCCGAATGGGCCCACTCGGGGTGTTCTTTGGCTCGTTTTACTTATTTACTTGTACGCGCGTGGTCCGTTTCATTGCCGTTAACCGTACCGGGTCTCCGGAACGTTAACTAGTCGTTGAAACGCAATCACCGAGTTTAATTCATTAAATAAATAATAAATTAAAAATAATTTTCTTAAAGTCAATAATTATCAAAAATAATTATTGTGTCGCTTTTCTGAGTTCCGTAAACTGAAAAGTCTTCTAGACGATAAACTTAACCGTAATGTTTTCTAGTTCTTTCGCTATCCGAAATAAATCGTAAATTAATATAATATATTAATTCAAACATTCCTCTATTAATTATGTACTTAAGTCAATTAAATACACAAAGTTTAAGTAATCACCATTAAACACTTAACGGACAAGTAACGATAATAAACGGAAAAAAGTCGGGTTGTTACACAATACGTCTTAGTTAATTCTAAGACAATACGTATACAATACGTCTCTGGGTTGATGCAAAGACAATACGTATACAATACGTCGTAGGGTAATTCTAAGATATATATATATATATATATATATATATATATATATATATATATATATATATATATATATATATATATATATATATATATACCGATTATTGGACTGTTGGACTTTTCGGACTATTTTGGACTACTAACAAAGGACTACTAACAATGGACTACTAACATAAAATGTTAAAAATTATTATATAAGTATTCTATGAACTTGCTTTATTTTATTCATATGTCGTATTATTATCTGAATCGTTATTATTGTTATAGGTTAGTGAATCCAAGGACGACGGTCATATTTTTAATAAGTTGAAAACTTATTATTAATATACTTTTACTACTGTGAGTATATAGTCCCATTTTTTAACTCTACAAATAATTTGGGATGAGAATACATGCATTTTATGTTTTACGCCATAGACACAAGTACCTAAAATATATTCTACGTTGAGTTGTACCACTTTGCATATTTTCCCTAATAGCTTGGTAACTAATATTTACATGTTGTAAGAACATGTATACGCGAATC